>NC_073723.1:14051510-14739025 GCF_023634155.1 Falco peregrinus
AAGGTGAGCCTGAAGCCCCTTCCCCTCCTTCTCCTGCCCCACACGCCCCGTCTCTTCCAGCACGCGCTGACACCAGACTCAGCAGCCCCCACGACTCAACACCACCACACTCCCTGCAGCCCCACACTGCGTCTCCACACTCCCTTGCCCTCCTGTAACGACACCCCTCACGCCCCCCAACACCCTCCGCTTCCTCAACACCCTCTCTTACAGGGACACTCCACACCGCAGACATGGCCTGCAACAACCTCTGCAGCCCCTGCGGACCCACCCCGCTGGCTAACAGCTGCAACGAGCCCTGCGTCAGGCAGTGCGAGGACTCCCGCGTCGTCATCCAGCCTTCCACCGTGCTGGTCACCCTGCCGGGACCCATCCTCACCTCCTTCCCCCAGAGCACCGCCGTCGGATCCTCCTCATCGGCTGCTGTGGGCAACATCCTCAGCTCCCAGGGAGTGCCCGTCTCCTCCGGCGGCTTTGGCTACGGTTACGGCCTCGGAGGCCTGGGCTGCTATGGCGCCGGAAGAGCCTGCCTGCCCTGCTAAGGGCCCTCCACACCACACACACCCTGCAAGCCACGGCATGGACTGAGGACGCACCTCCCACCTGCTGCTGGCACGGGGACCTGCCACCCGCACCTCCTCCTCTCAAGGCACCAAGCAAAGTAGCACGGAAGGGGCCAGCCCCGGCTGCCAGGATACATGGCCCACCTACCTCCTCCTCTTCTCCCACTGTCTTCTTTGCATCGCCCCTACTGCTACGTCCGCTACTCTCCACTGCAAACGCCTGCTCACAAGCCAAAGACCACCGGGGCACCTCCTCCGCGCTGCTCCCACCGCAGGAAAGGAAGACCTCGGTGCTCTGGCAAAATCTTCTCCAAGCAAAGGACCTGGGCTGACGGTCGCCCTACTTGCACCTCAGAACGGTTCCCTTCCACTGCGTGCTCCTGCCTTTTCACTCTTTTGCCTCAATAAAATCTCCTGCATCCCAGCACCACACGCCTCCATCTCCTTTCTTCTCCCAAGGCTCTTCCACTCTAAAACAGCACAAAGCCAGGCCTCAACAGGCCGGCGGGGTTGGGGGGAAAAGGGCACTCAGCCTCTCCGAGGACACAGGCCACCAGCGACAACACACACTCGCACCTGCAGGCATACACAGCATGACACAAGCCCAGCACTGGCTCAGAAAAAGCCTCCGATACGACAACGCTCCCTGCGCACACCTCCGACCGAGGCTCCCCATGCCAACACACGCTTGACTAACTCTCTTCCGCACCCTCCCCAGCAAAAAAGGATCACAGAATCATTTAGAGATGGGCAGGAATCTCTGCAGAGCATGTCCTTCCACCCCAGTGCTCAAGCAGGGCCAGCTAGAGCAGATTGTCTGGGACCACAGCCACTCGCGTCTTCAGTACCTCCGAGAATGGAGCCGCCACCACCTCTTCCACTCTTTGACCACCCTCACACTGAAAAAGCCCTGCCGCCTTTGCCCGGGCAATTCCAGATGCTTTCACTTCTGAACATGGCCTCTTGTCCTACCACTGATCGCAAGCCTCTGGGCACAGCCCTTCAGCCGCTTTGCAGGCCACCGCACCGGCCGCTTACGCAACCCGCACTTTCTCAGCTCGTCTAGGAGCACGTACCAGGAGACAGCGACAAAGGCTTCCTTCAAGTACGCCTCAGCAACAGCCACTGCTCTCCCCTCGCCCAACGCCCACTCGCCTCAACGCGGAAGACACGCAGCTCACTCAAGCATGATTTGCCCTTCCAAAATCCACGCCAAACACCCCCCAACACCTTCCGTCCGTCCTGGCCTTGGCAGTGATTTCCAGCAGCATTGCTTCCATCACCTGCCCCGGGAACAGGCTCAGGCTCACCGGCCTCTGCTTTCCCAGAGCCTCCCGCACCATCTTCTGCGGGACACGAGGGGTACCAGCTCCCTTCCACTCTTCAGGAGCTGCCCCCAGGCACTATGACCTTTCCAGGAAAATGCACAGCGGCCCCACAAAGAGGCCTCCGCAATGCCAGATGCCTCAGCATTCCTGGGAGCAACACGACAGGCCCCGGGCACTTACAAACACCCACTCCCACACCACTCCTTCCTACCTCCCTTCATCTTCCTCAGCAACAACCACAGATCACCTGACAAACAGCCTGAAAAACACTCACCTTGCCTCAGCGGGGGCAGGCCTTGCCACTCATCAACCCTTCCGCACGCACCACCACCACCACCACAGCCTCGGCTCTGCAGCCCCGTGCCGCATGCTCAAACCCAGCTCCCCTCGGCAATCGCCAAATTCCCTTTCACCCTGTCAAGCTCTGCGCAGAGAACTGGCCTCACCCCTCGACACTCGCCCCAAGCACAGACCCCACCAAAGGCCCAGGAGTGCCAGCCTCCCCTGCCTGCCGCTCCCAGCCCTGCTCCACCTTTCAGCACACATACGGGCTCTCCAGAAACTCACCTGCCCTCGCACGCTGCCTCATACACAATCATAAGAGTCACTTCGGTTGCAAAGGACCCTTAACATTATCGAGTCCAACCGTTAACCTAATAGTGCCAAGGCCACCACTAATCCATGTCCCTAAGCGCCACGTCTACGTGTCTTTTAAACACCTCCCACAATGCTGACTCAACCACTGCCCTGGGCAGCCCCTTCCAGTGCTCGATAACCCTCTCGGTGAAGAAATTTCTCATCATAGCCAAACTAAACTTTGCCTGGCGCAACATGAGGCCCTTTCCTCTTGCCCTAGCACTTGTTGCTAGGGATGAGAGACTGACAACCTCCTCGTTACAGCCTCCTCTCAGGTACTTGGAGACACCGATAGGGCCTCCCCTCAGCCGCCGCCTTCTGAAAACGCAGTAGCCCCGCTTCCCTCAACCGCTACTTCTAAGGCTTCTTCTCTCGATCCTTCACCGCATTCGCTGCTCTCCTTTGGATGCGTCACACCACAGCCCAAGCCCCACCTCAGGGGTCCACGATGGAGGGGCCAACACAAGCACCGGCGGAGCCAGGCAGGGCACCTCTCGTCACAGGACCGGCGAGCTCTCAGCCAGGGCTGCCAGGAAAATGGCCTGCTCTCCCAAAGAGCCCTCCTCTGCCTGCCCGCACTGACACCCCCAGGGACGGATCCCAGGGGGCACAAGCCCAGACACGCAGGCCCCTTTCTCCCAGCTACAACCTTTCAAGCAAGGCGGGCAACAAGGCACACACAGAGCACGCTCAGTGGGAAAGGCCAGGCCTACAGTCAGGCTTAGCAAGCTGGCAGCAAGGCAGGCAGGGACCAAATGCCATGGAAGGGGCCGACACTCATGCCCGGCACACCTCCAAAGCCCACAACAGCCTTCCAGGCCCATGAACAAGTGGGGGCCCCTCTTTGCAACGCACCCGCAAACCACACCACACGAGTGCCACGGCATGACCTCACTGACAACACCCCACCTCTCCTATGCTTTGGCCACGTCTGCCAAATGCCCTGACACGCACCTTCCATGCAAATCCTCCCAGATACCTGCTCTCACTTCAAAGCTGACGCCAGGGACAGACGGACACATCCTCAAGAGGAGGACATGAGAAGGGAGCGTTGTGGGAAGGGACACACCCCCCACCTCATTACCTGCCAAGCTCTGGCACGCAACAGCTGCTTGCTGCAAAATGCCGTCACGCGCAAAGCCTGTCCCGCCCCCTCAGACCAGCATAAAAGACGGCCCAGCGCCTCTCTCCATCACACGCTTCTCCTGACGCCTTCTCCCCCACAGTCAACAAGGTGAGCCTGAAGCCCCTTCCCCTCCTTCTCCTGCCCCACACGCCCCGTCTCTTCCAGCACGCGCTGACACCAGACTCAGCAGCCCCCACGACTCAACACTACCACGCTCCCCGCAGCCCCACACCGCGCCTCCACACTCCCTTGCCCTCCTGTAACGACACCCCTCGCGCCCCTTGACACCCTCCGCTTCCTCAACACCCTCTCTTACAGGGACACTCCACACCGCAGACATGGCCTGCAACAACTTCTGCAGCCCCTGCGGACCCACCCCGCTGGCTAACAGCTGCAACGAGCCCTGCGTCAGGCAGTGCGAGGACTCCCGCGTCGTCATCCAGCCTTCCACCGTGCTGGTCACCCTGCCGGGACCCATCCTCACCTCCTTCCCCCAGAGCACCGCCGTCGGATCCTCCTCATCGGCTGCTGTGGGCAACATCCTCAGCTCCCAGGGAGTGCCCATCTCCTCCGTCGGCTTTGGCTACGGTTACGGCCTCGGAGGCCTGGGCTGCTATGGCGCCGGAAGAGCCTGCCTGCCCTGCTAAGGACCCTCCACACCACACACACCCTGCAAGCCACGGCATGGACTGAGGACGCACCTCCCGCCTGCTGCTGGCACGGGGACCTGCCACCCGCACCTCCTCCTCTCAAGGCACCAAGCAAAGTAGCACGGAAGGGGCCAGCCCCAGCTGCCAGGATACATGGCCCACCTACCTCCTCCTCTTCTCCCACTGTCTTCTTTGCATCGCCCCTACTGCTACGTCCGCTACTCTCCGCTGCAAACGCCTGCTCACAAGCCAAAGACCACCAGGGCACCTCCCCCGCGCTGCTCCCACCGCAGGAAAAGAAGACCTTGGTGCTCTGGCAAAATCTTCTCCAAGCAAAGGACCTGGGCTGACGGTCGCCCTACTTGCACCTCAGGACGGATCCCTTCCACTGCGTGCTCCTGCCTTTTCACTCTTTTGCCTCAATAAAATCTCCTGCATCCCAGCACCACACGCCTCCATCTCCTTTCTTCTCCCAAGGCTCTTCCACTCTAAAACGGCACAAAGCCAGGCCTCAACAGGCCGGCGGGGTTGGGGGGAAAAGGGCACTCAGCCTCTCCGAGGGCACAGGCCACCAGCGACAACACACACTCGCACCTGCAGGCATACACAGCATGACACAAGCCCAGCACTGGCTCAGAAAAAGCCTCCGATACGACAACGCTCCCTGCGCACACCTCCGACCGAGGCTCCCCGTGCCAACACACGCTTGACTAACTCTCTTCCGCACCCTCCCCAGCAAAAAAGGATCACAGAATCATTTAGAGATGGGCAGGAATCTCTGCAGAGCATGTCCTTCCACCCCAGTGCTCAAGCAGGGCCAGCTAGAGCAGATTGTCTGGGACCACAGCCACTCGCGTCTTCAGTACCTCCGAGAATGGAGCCGCCACCACCTCTTCCACTCTTTGACCACCCTCACACTGAAAAAGCCCTGCCGCCTTTGCCCGGGCAATTCCAGATGCTTTCACTTCTGAACATGGCCTCTTGTCCTACCACTGATCGCAAGCCTCTGGGCACAGCCCTTCAGCCGCTTTGCAGGCCACCGCACCGGCCGCTTACGCAACCCGCACTTTCTCAGCTCGTCTAGGAGCACGTACCAGGAGACAGCGACAAAGGCTTCCTTCAAGTACGCCTCAGCAACAGCCACTGCTCTCCCCTCGCCCAACGCCCACTCGCCTCAACGCGGAAGACACGCAGCTCACTCAAGCATGATTTGCCCTTCCAAAATCCACGCCAAACACCCCCCAACACCTTCCGTCCGTCCTGGCCTTGGCAGTGATTTCCAGCAGCATTGCTTCCATCACCTGCCCCGGGAACAGGCTCAGGCTCACCGGCCTCTGCTTTCCCAGAGCCTCCCGCACCATCTTCTGCGGGACACGAGGGGTACCAGCTCCCTTCCACTCTTCAGGAGCTGCCCCCAGGCACTATGACCTTTCCAGGAAAATGCACAGCGGCCCCACAAAGAGGCCTCCGCAATGCCAGATGCCTCAGCATTCCTGGGAGCAACACGACAGGCCCCGGGCACTTACAAACACCCACTCCCACACCACTCCTTCCTACCTCCCTTCATCTTCCTCAGCAACAACCACAGATCACCTGACAAACAGCCTGAAAAACACTCACCTTGCCTCAGCGGGGGCAGGCCTTGCCACTCATCAACCCTTCCGCACGCACCACCACCACCACCACAGCCTCGGCTCTGCAGCCCCGTGCCGCATGCTCAAACCCAGCTCCCCTCGGCAATCGCCAAATTCCCTTTCACCCTGTCAAGCTCTGCGCAGAGAACTGGCCTCACCCCTCGACACTCGCCCCAAGCACAGACCCCACCAAAGGCCCAGGAGTGCCAGCCTCCCCTGCCTGCCGCTCCCAGCCCTGCTCCACCTTTCAGCACACATACGGGCTCTCCAGAAACTCACCTGCCCTCGCACGCTGCCTCATACACAATCATAAGAGTCACTTCGGTTGCAAAGGACCCTTAACATTATCGAGTCCAACCGTTAACCTAATAGTGCCAAGGCCACCACTAATCCATGTCCCTAAGCGCCACGTCTACGTGTCTTTTAAACACCTCCCACAATGCTGACTCAACCACTGCCCTGGGCAGCCCCTTCCAGTGCTCGATAACCCTCTCGGTGAAGAAATTTCTCATCATAGCCAAACTAAACTTTGCCTGGCGCAACATGAGGCCCTTTCCTCTTGCCCTAGCACTTGTTGCTAGGGATGAGAGACTGACAACCTCCTCGTTACAGCCTCCTCTCAGGTACTTGGAGACACCGATAGGGCCTCCCCTCAGCCGCCGCCTTCTGAAAACGCAGTAGCCCCGCTTCCCTCAACCGCTACTTCTAAGGCTTCTTCTCTCGATCCTTCACCGCATTCGCTGCTCTCCTTTGGATGCGTCACACCACAGCCCAAGCCCCACCTCAGGGGTCCACGATGGAGGGGCCAACACAAGCACCGGCGGAGCCAGGCAGGGCACCTCTCGTCACAGGACCGGCGAGCTCTCAGCCAGGGCTGCCAGGAAAATGGCCTGCTCTCCCAAAGAGCCCTCCTCTGCCTGCCCGCACTGACACCCCCAGGGACGGATCCCAGGGGGCACAAGCCCAGACACGCAGGCCCCTTTCTCCCAGCTACAACCTTTCAAGCAAGGCGGGCAACAAGGCACACACAGAGCACGCTCAGTGGGAAAGGCCAGGCCTACAGTCAGGCTTAGCAAGCTGGCAGCAAGGCAGGCAGGGACCAAATGCCATGGAAGGGGCCGACACTCATGCCCGGCACACCTCCAAAGCCCACAACAGCCTTCCAGGCCCATGAACAAGTGGGGGCCCCTCTTTGCAACGCACCCGCAAACCACACCACACGAGTGCCACGGCATGACCTCACTGACAACACCCCACCTCTCCTATGCTTTGGCCACGTCTGCCAAATGCCCTGACACGCACCTTCCATGCAAATCCTCCCAGATACCTGCTCTCACTTCAAAGCTGACGCCAGGGACAGACGGACACATCCTCAAGAGGAGGACATGAGAAGGGAGCGTTGTGGGAAGGGACACACCCCCCACCTCATTACCTGCCAAGCTCTGGCACGCAACAGCTGCTTGCTGCAAAATGCCGTCACGCGCAAAGCCTGTCCCGCCCCCTCAGACCAGCATAAAAGACGGCCCAGCGCCTCTCTCCATCACACGCTTCTCCTGACGCCTTCTCCCCCACAGTCAACAAGGTGAGCCTGAAGCCCCTTCCCCTCCTTCTCCTGCCCCACACGCCCCGTCTCTTCCAGCACGCGCTGACACCAGACTCAGCAGCCCCCACGACTCAACACCACCACGCTCCCCGCAGCCCCACACCGCGCCTCCACACTCCCTTGCCCTCCTGTAACGACACCCCTCGCGCCCCTTGACACCCTCCGCTTCCTCAACACCCTCTCTTACAGGGACACTCCACACCGCAGACATGGCCTGCAACAACTTCTGCAGCCCCTGCGGACCCACCCCGCTGGCTAACAGCTGCAACGAGCCCTGCGTCAGGCAGTGCGAGGACTCCCGCGTCGTCATCCAGCCTTCCACCGTGCTGGTCACCCTGCCGGGACCCATCCTCACCTCCTTCCCCCAGAGCACCGCCGTCGGATCCTCCTCATCGGCTGCTGTGGGCAACATCCTCAGCTCCCAGGGAGTGCCCATCTCCTCCGTCGGCTTTGGCTACGGTTACGGCCTCGGAGGCCTGGGCTGCTATGGCGCCGGAAGAGCCTGCCTGCCCTGCTAAGGACCCTCCACACCACACACACCCTGCAAGCCACGGCATGGACTGAGGACGCACCTCCCGCCTGCTGCTGGCACGGGGACCTGCCACCCGCACCTCCTCCTCTCAAGGCACCAAGCAAAGTAGCACGGAAGGGGCCAGCCCCAGCTGCCAGGATACATGGCCCACCTACCTCCTCCTCTTCTCCCACTGTCTTCTTTGCATCGCCCCTACTGCTACGTCCGCTACTCTCCGCTGCAAACGCCTGCTCACAAGCCAAAGACCACCGGGGCACCTCCCCCGCGCTGCTCCCACCGCAGGAAAAGAAGACCTTGGTGCTCTGGCAAAATCTTCTCCAAGCAAAGGACCTGGGCTGACGGTCGCCCTACTTGCACCTCAGGACGGATCCCTTCCACTGCGTGCTCCTGCCTTTTCACTCTTTTGCCTCAATAAAATCTCCTGCATCCCAGCACCACACGCCTCCATCTCCTTTCTTCTCCCAAGGCTCTTCCACTCTAAAACGGCACAAAGCCAGGCCTCAACAGGCCGGCGGGGTTGGGGGGAAAAGGGCACTCAGCCTCTCCGAGGGCACAGGCCACCAGCGACAACACACACTCGCACCTGCAGGCATACACAGCATGACACAAGCCCAGCACTGGCTCAGAAAAAGCCTCCGATACGACAACGCTCCCTGCGCACACCTCCGACCGAGGCTCCCCGTGCCAACACACGCTTGACTAACTCTCTTCCGCACCCTCCCCAGCAAAAAAGGATCACAGAATCATTTAGAGATGGGCAGGAATCTCTGCAGAGCATGTCCTTCCACCCCAGTGCTCAAGCAGGGCCAGCTAGAGCAGATTGTCTGGGACCACAGCCACTCGCGTCTTCAGTACCTCCGAGAATGGAGCCGCCACCACCTCTTCCACTCTTTGACCACCCTCACACTGAAAAAGCCCTGCCGCCTTTGCCCGGGCAATTCCAGATGCTTTCACTTCTGAACATGGCCTCTTGTCCTACCACTGATCGCAAGCCTCTGGGCACAGCCCTTCAGCCGCTTTGCAGGCCACCGCACCGGCCGCTTACGCAGCCCGCACTTTCTCAGCTCGTCTAGGAGCACGTACCAGGAGACAGCGACAAAGGCTTCCTTCAAGTACGCCTCAGCAACAGCCACTGCTCTCCCCTCGCCCAACGCCCACTCGCCTCAACGCGGAAGACACGCAGCTCACTCAAGCATGATTTGCCCTTCCAAAATCCACGCCAAACACCCCCCAACACCTTCCGTCCGTCCTGGCCTTGGCAGTGATTTCCAGCAGCATTGCTTCCATCACCTGCCCCGGGAACAGGCTCAGGCTCACCGGCCTCTGCTTTCCCAGAGCCTCCCGCACCATCTTCTGCGGGACACGAGGGGTACCAGCTCCCTTCCACTCTTCAGGAGCTGCCCCCAGGCACTATGACCTTTCCAGGAAAATGCACAGCGGCCCCACAAAGAGGCCTCCGCAATGCCAGATGCCTCAGCATTCCTGGGAGCAACACGACAGGCCCCGGGCACTTACAAACACCCACTCCCACACCACTCCTTCCTACCTCCCTTCATCTTCCTCAGCAACAACCACAGATCACCTGACAAACAGCCTGAAAAACACTCACCTTGCCTCAGCGGGGGCAGGCCTTGCCACTCATCAACCCTTCCGCACGCACCACCACCACCACCACAGCCTCGGCTCTGCAACCCCGTGCCGCATGCTCAAACCCAGCTCCCCTCGGCAATCGCCAAAATCCCTTTCACCCTGTCAAGCTCTGCGCAGAGAACTGGCCTCACCCCTCGACACTCGCCCCAAGCACAGACCCCACCAAAGGCCCAGGAGTGCCAGCCTCCCCTGCCTGCCGCTCCCAGCCCTGCTCCACCTTTCAGCACACATACGGGCTCTCCAGAAACTCACCTGCCCTCGCACGCTGCCTCATACACAATCATAAGAGTCACTTCGGTTGCAAAGGACCCTTAACGTTATCGAGTCCAACCGTTAACCTAATAGTGCCAAGGCCACCACTAATCCATGTCCCTAAGCGCCACGTCTACGTGTCTTTTAAACACCTCCCACAATGCTGACTCAACCACTGCCCTGGGCAGCCCCTTCCAGTGCTCGATAACCCTCTCGGTGAAGAAATTTCTCATCATAGCCAAACTAAACTTTGCCTGGCGCAACATGAGGCCCTTTCCTCTTGCCCTAGCACTTGTTGCTAGGGATGAGAGACTGACAACCTCCTCGTTACAGCCTCCTCTCAGGTACTTGGAGACACCGATAGGGCCTCCCCTCAGCCGCCGCCTTCTGAAAACACAGTAGCCCCGCTTCCCTCAACCGCTACTTCTAAGGCTTCTTCTCTCGATCCTTCACCGCATTCGCTGCTCTCCTTTGGATGCGTCACACCACAGCCCAAGCCCCACCTCAGGGGTCCACGATGGAGGGGCCAACACAAGCACCGGCGGAGCCAGGCAGGGCACCTCTCGTCACAGGACCGGCGAGCTCTCAGCCAGGGCTGCCAGGAAAATGGCCTGCTCTCCCAAAGAGCCCTCCTCTGCCTGCCCGCACTGACACCCCCAGGGACGGATCCCAGGGGGCACAAGCCCAGACACGCAGGCCCCTTTCTCCCAGCTACAACCTTTCAAGCAAGGCGGGCAACAAGGCACACACAGAGCACGCTCAGTGGGAAAGGCCAGGCCTACAGTCAGGCTTAGCAAGCTGGCAGCAAGGCAGGCAGGGACCAAATGCCATGGAAGGGGCCGACACTCATGCCCGGCACACCTCCAAAGCCCACAACAGCCTTCCAGGCCCATGAACAAGTGGGGGCCCCTCTTTGCAACGCACCCGCAAACCACACCACACGAGTGCCACGGCATGACCTCACTGACAACACCCCACCTCTCCTATGCTTTGGCCACGTCTGCCAAATGCCCTGACACGCACCTTCCATGCAAATCCTCCCAGATACCTGCTCTCACTTCAAAGCTGACGCCAGGGACAGACGGACACATCCTCAAGAGGAGGACATGAGAAGGGAGCGTTGTGGGAAGGGACACACCCCCCACCTCATTACCTGCCAAGCTCTGGCACGCAACAGCTGCTTGCTGCAAAATGCCGTCACGCGCAAAGCCTGTCCCGCCCCCTCAGACCAGCATAAAAGACAGCCCAGCGCCTCTCTCCATCACACGCTTCTCCTGACGCCTTCTCCCCCGCAGTCAACAAGGTGAGCCTGAAGCCCCTTCCCCTCCTTCTCCTGCCCCACACGCCCCGTCTCTTCCAGCACGCGCTGACACCAGACTCAGCAGCCCCCACGACTCAACACCACCACGCTCCCCGCAGCCCCACACCGCGCCTCCACACTCCCTTGCCCTCCTGTAACGACACCCCTCGCGCCCCTTGACACCCTCCGCTTCCTCAACACCCTCTCTTACAGGGACACTCCACACCGCAGACATGGCCTGCAACAACTTCTGCAGCCCCTGCGGACCCACCCCGCTGGCTAACAGCTGCAACGAGCCCTGCGTCAGGCAGTGCGAGGACTCCCGCGTCGTCATCCAGCCTTCCACCGTGCTGGTCACCCTGCCGGGACCCATCCTCACCTCCTTCCCCCAGAGCACCGCCGTCGGATCCTCCTCATCGGCTGCTGTGGGCAACATCCTCAGCTCCCAGGGAGTGCCCATCTCCTCCGGCGGCTTTGGCTACGGTTACGGCCTCGGAGGCCTGGGCTGCTATGGCGCCGGAAGAGCCTGCCTGCCCTGCTAAGGACCCTCCACACCACACACACCCTGCAAGCCACGGCATGGACTGAGGACGCACCTCCCGCCTGCTGCTGGCACGGGGACCTGCCACCCGCACCTCCTCCTCTCAAGGCACCAAGCAAAGTAGCACGGAAGGGGCCAGCCCCAGCTGCCAGGATACATGGCCCACCTACCTCCTCCTCTTCTCCCACTGTCTTCTTTGCATCGCCCCTACTGCTACGTCCGCTACTCTCCGCTGCAAACGCCTGCTCACAAGCCAAAGACCACCGGGGCACCTCCCCCGCGCTGCTCCCACCGCAGGAAAAGAAGACCTTGGTGCTCTGGCAAAATCTTCTGCAAGCAAAGGACCTGGGCTGACGGTCGCCCTACTTGCACCTCAGGACGGATCCCTTCCACTGCGTGCTCCTGCCTTTTCACTCTTTTGCCTCAATAAAATCTCCTGCATCCCAGCACCACACGCCTCCATCTCCTTTCTTCTCCCAAGGCTCTTCCACTCTAAAACGGCACAAAGCCAGGCCTCAACAGGCCGGCGGGGTTGGGGGGAAAAGGGCACTCAGCCTCTCCGAGGGCACAGGCCACCAGCGACAACACACACTCGCACCTGCAGGCATACACAGCATGACACAAGCCCAGCACTGGCTCAGAAAAAGCCTCCGATACGACAACGCTCCCTGCGCACACCTCCGACCGAGGCTCCCCGTGCCAACACACGCTTGACTAACTCTCTTCCGCACCCTCCCCAGCAAAAAAGGATCACAGAATCATTTAGAGATGGGCAGGAATCTCTGCAGAGCATGTCCTTCCACCCCAGTGCTCAAGCAGGGCCAGCTAGAGCAGATTGTCTGGGACCACAGCCACTCGCGTCTTCAGTACCTCCGAGAATGGAGCCGCCACCACCTCTTCCACTCTTTGACCACCCTCACACTGAAAAAGCCCTGCCGCCTTTGCCCGGGCAATTCCAGATGCTTTCACTTCTGAACATGGCCTCTTGTCCTACCACTGATCGCAAGCCTCTGGGCACAGCCCTTCAGCCGCTTTGCAGGCCACCGCAGCGGCCGCTTACGCAACCCGCACTTTCTCAGCTCGTCTAGGAGCACGTATCAGGAGACAGCGACAAAGGCTTCCTTCAAGTACGCCTCAGCAACAGCCACTGCTCTCCCCTCGCCCAACGCCCACTCGCCTCAACGCGGAAGACACGCAGCTCACTCAAGCATGATTTGCCCTTCCAAAATCCACGCCAAACACCCCCCAACACCTTCCGTCCGTCCTGGCCTTGGCAGTGATTTCCAGCAGCATTGCTTCCATCACCTGCCCCGGGAACAGGCTCAGGCTCACCGGCCTCTGCTTTCCCAGAGCCTCCCGCACCATCTTCTGCGGGACACGAGGGGTACCAGCTCCCTTCCACTCTTCAGGAGCTGCCCCCAGGCACTATGACCTTTCCAGGAAAATGCACAGCGGCCCCACAAAGAGGCCTCCGCAATGCCAGATGCCTCAGCATTCCTGGGAGCAACACGACAGGCCCCGGGCACTTACAAACACCCACTCCCACACCACTCCTTCCTACCTCCCTTCATCTTCCTCAGCAACAACCACAGATCACCTGACAAACAGCCTGAAAAACACTCACCTTGCCTCAGCGGGGGCAGGCCTTGCCACTCATCAACCCTTCCGCACGCACCACCACCACCACCACAGCCTCGGCTCTGCAGCCCCGTGCCGCATGCTCAAACCCAGCTCCCCTCGGCAATCGCCAAAATCCCTTTCACCCTGTCAAGCTCTGCGCAGAGAACTGGCCTCACCCCTCGACACTCGCCCCAAGCACAGACCCCACCAAAGGCCCAGGAGTGCCAGCCTCCCCTGCCTGCCGCTCCCAGCCCTGCTCCGCCTTTCAGCACACATACGGGCTCTCCAGAAACTCACCTGCCCTCGCACGCTGCCTCATACACAATCATAAGAGTCACTTCGGTTGCAAAGGACCCTTAACGTTATCGAGTCCAACCGTTAACCTAATAGTGCCAAGGCCACCACTAATCCATGTCCCTAAGCGCCACGTCTACGTGTCTTTTAAACACCTCCCACAATGCTGACTCAACCACTGCCCTGGGCAGCCCCTTCCAGTGCTTGATAACCCTCTCGGTGAAGAAATTTCTCATCATAGCCAAACTAAACTTTGCCTGGCGCAACATGAGGCCCTTTCCTCTTGCCCTAGCACTTGTTGCTAGGGATGAGAGACTGACAACCTCCTCGTTACAGCCTCCTCTCAGGTACTTGGAGACACCGATAGGGCCTCCCCTCAGCCGCTGCCTTCTGAAAACGCAGTAGCCCCGCTTCCCTCAACCGCTACTTCTAAGGCTTCTTCTCTCGATCCTTCACCGCATTCGCTGCTCTCCTTTGGATGCGTCACACCACAGCCCAAGCCCCACCTCAGGGGTCCACGATGGAGGGGCCAACACAAGCACCGGCGGAGCCAGGCAGGGCACCTCTCGTCACAGGACCGGCGAGCTCTCAGCCAGGGCTGCCAGGAAAATGGCCTGCTCTCCCAAACAGCCCTCCTCTGCCTGCCCGCACTGACACCCCCAGGGACGGATCCCAGGGGGCACAAGCCCAGACACGCAGGCCCCTTTCTCCCAGCTACAACCTTTCAAGCAAGGCGGGCAACAAGGCACACACAGAGCACGCTCAGTGGGAAAGGCCAGGCCTACAGTCAGGCTTAGCAAGCTGGCAGCAAGGCAGGCAGGGACCAAATGCCATGGAAGGGGCCGACACTCATGCCCGGCACACCTCCAAAGCCCACAACAGCCTTCCAGGCCCATGAACAAGTGGGGGCCCCTCTTTGCAACGCACCCGCAAACCACACCACACGAGTGCCACGGCATGACCTCACTGACAACACCCCACCTCTCCTATGCTTTGGCCACGTCTGCCAAATGCCCTGACACGCACCTTCCATGCAAATCCTCCCAGATACCTGCTCTCACTTCAAAGCTGACGCCAGGGACAGACGGACACATCCTCAAGAGGAGGACATGAGAAGGGAGCGTTGTGGGAAGGGACACACCCCCCACCTCATTACCTGCCAAGCTCTGGCACGCAACAGCTGCTTGCTGCAAAATGCCGTCACGCGCAAAGCCTGTCCCGCCCCCTCAGACCAGCATAAAAGACGGCCCAGCGCCTCTCTCCATCACACGCTTCTCCTGACGCCTTCTCCCCCGCAGTCAACAAGGTGAGCCTGAAGCCCCTTCCCCTCCTTCTCCTGCCCCACACGCCCCGTCTCTTCCAGCACGCGCTGACACCAGACTCAGCAGCCCCCACGACTCAACACCACCACACTCCCTGCAGCCCCACACTGCGTCTCCACACTCCCTTGCCCTCCTGTAACGACACCCCTCACGCCCCCCAACACCCTCCGCTTCCTCAACACCCTCTCTTACAGGGACACTCCACACCGCAGACATGGCCTGCAACAACCTCTGCAGCCCCTGCGGACCCACCCCGCTGGCTAACAGCTGCAACGAGCCCTGCGTCAGGCAGTTCGAGGACTCCCGCGTCGTCATCCAGCCTTCCACCGTGCTGGTCACCCTGCCGGGACCCATCCTCACCTCCTTCCCCCAGAGCACCGCCGTCGGATCCTCCTCATCGGCTGCTGTGGGCAACATCCTCAGCTCCCAGGGAGTGCCCGTCTCCTCCGGCGGCTTTGGCTACGGTTACGGCCTCGGAGGCCTGGGCTGCTATGGCGCCGGAAGAGCCTGCCTGCCCTGCTAAGGGCCCTCCACACCACACACACCCTGCAAGCCACGGCATGGACTGAGGACGCACCTCCCACCTGCTGCTGGCACGGGGACCTGCCACCCGCACCTCCTCCTCTCAAGGCACCAAGCAAAGTAGCACGGAAGGGGCCAGCCCCGGCTGCCAGGATACATGGCCCACCTACCTCCTCCTCTTCTCCCACTGTCTTCTTTGCATCGCCCCTACTGCTACGTCCGCTACTCTCCGCTGCAAACGCCTGCTCACAAGCCAAAGACCACCGGGGCACCTCCTCCGCGCTGCTCCCACCGCAGGAAAGGAAGACCTCGGTGCTCTGGCAAAATCTTCTCCAAGCAAAGGACCTGGGCTGACGGTCGCCCTACTTGCACCTCAGAACGGTTCCCTTCCACTGCGTGCTCCTGCCTTTTCACTCTTTTGCCTCAATAAAATCTCCTGCATCCCAGCACCACACGCCTCCATCTCCTTTCTTCTCCCAAGGCTCTTCCACTCTAAAACAGCACAAAGCCAGGCCTCAACAGGCCGGCGGGGTTGGGGGGAAAAGGGCACTCAGCCTCTCCGAGGACACAGGCCACCAGCGACAACACACACTCGCACCTGCAGGCATACACAGCATGACACAAGCCCAGCACTGGCTCAGAAAAAGCCTCCGATACGACAACGCTCCCTGCGCACACCTCCGACCGAGGCTCCCCGTGCCAACACACGCTTGACTAACTCTCTTCCGCACCCTCCTCAGCAAAAAAGGATCACAGAATCATTTAGAGATGGGCAGGAATCTCTGCAGAGCATGTCCTTCCACCCCAGTGCTCAAGCAGGGCCAGCTAGAGCAGATTGTCTGGGACCACAGCCACTCGCGTCTTCAGTACCTCCGAGAATGGAGCCGCCACCACCTCTTCCACTCTTTGACCACCCTCACACTGAAAAAGCCCTGCCGCCTTTGCCCGGGCAATTCCAGATGCTTTCACTTCTGAACATGGCCTCTTGTCCTACCACTGATCGCAAGCCTCTGGGCACAGCCCTTCAGCCGCTTTGCAGGCCACCGCACCGGCCGCTTACGCAACCCGCACTTTCTCAGCTCGTCTAGGAGCACGTACCAGGAGACAGCGACAAAGGCTTCCTTCAAGTACGCCTCAGCAACAGCCACTGCTCTCCCCTCGCCCAACGCCCACTCGCCTCAACGCGGAAGACACGCAGCTCACTCAAGCATGATTTGCCCTTCCAAAATCCACGCCAAACACCCCCCAACACCTTCCGTCCGTCCTGGCCTTGGCAGTGATTTCCAGCAGCATTGCTTCCATCACCTGCCCCGGGAACAGGCTCAGGCTCACCGGCCTCTGCTTTCCCAGAGCCTCCCGCACCATCTTCTGCGGGACACGAGGGGTACCAGCTCCCTTCCACTCTTCAGGAGCTGCCCCCAGGCACTATGACCTTTCCAGGAAAATGCACAGCGGCCTCACAAGGAGGCCTCCGCAATGCCAGATGCCTCGGCATTCCTGGGAGCAGCACGACAGGCCCCGGGCACTTACAAACACCCACTCCCACACCACTCCTTCCTACCTCCCTTCATCTTCCTCAGCAACAACCACAGATCACCTGACAAACAGCCTGAAAAACACTCACCTTGCCTCAGCGGGGGCAGGCCTTGCCACTCATCAACCCTTCCGCACGCACCACCACCACCACCACAGCCTCGGCTCTGCAGCCCCGTGCCGCATGCTCAAACCCAGCTCCCCTCGGCAATCGCCAAATTCCCTTTCACCCTGTCAAGCTCTGCGCAGAGAACTGGCCTCACCCCTCGACACTCGCCCCAAGCACAGACCCCACCAAAGGCCCAGGAGTGCCAGCCTCCCCTGCCTGCCGCTCCCAGCCCTGCTCCACCTTTCAGCACACATACGGGCTCTCCAGAAACTCACCTGCCCTCGCACGCTGCCTCATACACAATCATAAGAGTCACTTCGGTTGCAAAGGACCCTTAACATTATCGAGTCCAACCGTTAACCTAATAGTGCCAAGGCCACCACTAATCCATGTCCCTAAGCGCCACGTCTACGTGTCTTTTAAACACCTCCCACAATGCTGACTCAACCACTGCCCTGGGCAGCCCCTTCCAGTGCTCGATAACCCTCTCGGTGAAGAAATTTCTCATCATAGCCAAACTAAACTTTGCCTGGCGCAACATGAGGCCCTTTCCTCTTGCCCTAGCACTTGTTGCTAGGGATGAGAGACTGACAACCTCCTCGTTACAGCCTCCTCTCAGGTACTTGGAGACACCGATAGGGCCTCCCCTCAGCCGCCGCCTTCTGAAAACGCAGTAGCCCCGCTTCCCTCAACCGCTACTTCTAAGGCTTCTTCTCTCGATCCTTCACCGCATTCGCTGCTCTCCTTTGGATGCGTCACACCACAGCCCAAGCCCCACCTCAGGGGTCCACGATGGAGGGGCCAACACAAGCACCGGCGGAGCCAGGCAGGGCACCTCTCGTCACAGGACCGGCGAGCTCTCAGCCAGGGCTGCCAGGAAAATGGCCTGCTCTCCCAAACAGCCCTCCTCTGCCTGCCCGCACTGACACCCCCAGGGACGGATCCCAGGGGGCACAAGCCCAGACACGCAGGCCCCTTTCTCCCAGCTACAACCTTTCAAGCAAGGCGGGCAACAAGGCACACACAGAGCACGCTCAGTGGGAAAGGCCAGGCCTACAGTCAGGCTTAGCAAGCTGGCAGCAAGGCAGGCAGGGACCAAATGCCATGGAAGGGGCCGACACTCATGCCCGGCACACCTCCAAAGCCCACAACAGCCTTCCAGGCCCATGAACAAGTGGGGGCCCCTCTTTGCAACGCACCCGCAAACCACACCACACGAGTGCCACGGCATGACCTCACTGACAACACCCCACCTCTCCTATGCTTTGGCCACGTCTGCCAAATGCCCTGACACGCACCTTCCATGCAAATCCTCCCAGATACCTGCTCTCACTTCAAAGCTGACGCCAGGGACAGACGGACACATCCTCAAGAGGAGGACATGAGAAGGGAGCGTTGTGGGAAGGGACACACCCCCCACCTCATTACCTGCCAAGCTCTGGCACGCAACAGCTGCTTGCTGCAAAATGCCGTCACGCGCAAAGCCTGTCCCGCCCCCTCAGACCAGCATAAAAGACAGCCCAGCGCCTCTCTCCATCACACGCTTCTCCTGACGCCTTCTCCCCCGCAGTCAACAAGGTGAGCCTGAAGCCCCTTCCCCTCCTTCTCCTGCCCCACACGCCCCGTCTCTTCCAGCACGCGCTGACACCAGACTCAGCAGCCCCCACGACTCAACACCACCACGCTCCCCGCAGCCCCACACCGCGCCTCCACACTCCCTTGCCCTCCTGTAACGACACCCCTCGCGCCCCCCGACACCCTCCGCTTCCTCAACACCCTCTCTTACAGGGACACTCCACACCGCAGACATGGCCTGCAACAACTTCTGCAGCCCCTGCGGACCCACCCCGCTGGCTAACAGCTGCAACGAGCCCTGCGTCAGGCAGTGCGAGGACTCCCGCGTCGTCATCCAGCCTTCCACCGTGCTGGTCACCCTGCCGGGACCCATCCTCACCTCCTTCCCCCAGAGCACCGCCGTCGGATCCTCCTCATCGGCTGCTGTGGGCAACATCCTCAGCTCCCAGGGAGTGCCCATCTCCTCCGGCGGCTTTGGCTACGGTTACGGCCTCGGAGGCCTGGGCTGCTATGGCGCCGGAAGAGCCTGCCTGCCCTGCTAAGGGCCCTCCACACCACACACACCCTGCAAGCCACGGCATGGACTGAGGACGCACCTCCCGCCTGCTGCTGGCACGGGGACCTGCCACCCGCACCTCCTCCTCTCAAGGCACCAAGCAAAGTAGCACGGAAGGGGCCAGCCCCAGCTGCCAGGATACATGGCCCACCTACCTCCTCCTCTTCTCCCACTGTCTTCTTTGCATCGCCCCTACTGCTACGTCCGCTACTCTCCGCTGCAAACGCCTGCTCACAAGCCAAAGACCACCGGGGCACCTCCCCCGCGCTGCTCCCACCGCAGGAAAGGAAGACCTCGGTGCTCTGGCAAAATCTTCTGCAAGCAAAGGACCTGGGCTGACGGTCGCCCTACTTGCACCTCAGGACGGATCCCTTCCACTGCGTGCTCCTGCCTTTTCACTCTTTTGCCTCAATAAAATCTCCTGCATCCCAGCACCACACGCCTCCATCTCCTTTCTTCTCCCAAGGCTCTTCCACTCTAAAACGGCACAAAGCCAGGCCTCAACAGGCCGGCGGGGTTGGGGGGAAAAGGGCACTCAGCCTCTCCGAGGGCACAGGCCACCAGCGACAACACACACTCACACCTGCAGGCATACACAGCATGACACAAGCCCAGCACTGGCTCAGAAAAAGCCTCCGATACGACAACGCTCCCTGCGCACACCTCCGACCGAGGCTCCCCGTGCCAACACACGCTTGACTAACTCTCTTCCGCACCCTCCCCAGCAAAAAAGGATCACAGAATCATTTAGAGATGGGCAGGAATCTCTGCAGAGCATGTCCTTCCACCCCAGTGCTCAAGCAGGGCCAGCTAGAGCAGATTGTCTGGGACCACAGCCACTCGCGTCTTCAGTACCTCCGAGAATGGAGCCGCCACCACCTCTTCCACTCTTTGACCACCCTCACACTGAAAAAGCCCTGCCGCCTTTGCCCGGGCAATTCCAGATGCTTTCACTTCTGAACATGGCCTCTTGTCCTACCACTGATCGCAAGCCTCTGGGCACAGCCCTTCAGCCGCTTTGCAGGCCACCGCACCGGCCGCTTACGCAACCCGCACTTTCTCAGCTCGTCTAGGAGCACGTATCAGGAGACAGCGACAAAGGCTTCCTTCAAGTACGCCTCAGCAACAGCCACTGCTCTCCCCTCGCCCAACGCCCACTCGCCTCAACGCGGAAGACACGCAGCTCACTCAAGCATGATTTGCCCTTCCAAAATCCACGCCAAACACCCCCCAACACCTTCCGTCCGTCCTGGCCTTGGCAGTGATTTCCAGCAGCATTGCTTCCATCACCTGCCCCGGGAACAGGCTCAGGCTCACCGGCCTCTGCTTTCCCAGAGCCTCCCGCACCATCTTCTGCGGGACACGAGGGGTACCAGCTCCCTTCCACTCTTCAGGAGCTGCCCCCAGGCACTATGACCTTTCCAGGAAAATGCACAGCGGCCTCACAAGGAGGCCTCCGCAATGCCAGATGCCTCGGCATTCCTGGGAGCAGCACGACAGGCCCCGGGCACTTACAAACACCCACTCCCACACCACTCCTTCCTACCTCCCTTCATCTTCCTCAGCAACAACCACAGATCACCTGACAAACAGCCTGAAAAACACTCACCTTGCCTCAGCGGGGGCAGGCCTTGCCACTCATCAACCCTTCCGCACGCACCACCACCACCACCACAGCCTCGGCTCTGCAGCCCCGTGCCGCATGCTCAAACCCAGCTCCCCTCGGCAATCGCCAAATTCCCTTTCACCCTGTCAAGCTCTGCGCAGAGAACTGGCCTCACCCCTCGACACTCGCCCCAAGCACAGACCCCACCAAAGGCCCAGGAGTGCCAGCCTCCCCTGCCTGCCGCTCCCAGCCCTGCTCCACCTTTCAGCACACATACGGGCTCTCCAGAAACTCACCTGCCCTCGCACGCTGCCTCATACACAATCATAAGAGTCACTTCGGTTGCAAAGGACCCTTAACATTATCGAGTCCAACCGTTAACCTAATAGTGCCAAGGCCACCACTAATCCATGTCCCTAAGCGCCACGTCTACGTGTCTTTTAAACACCTCCCACAATGCTGACTCAACCACTGCCCTGGGCAGCCCCTTCCAGTGCTCGATAACCCTCTCGGTGAAGAAATTTCTCATCATAGCCAAACTAAACTTTGCCTGGCGCAACATGAGGCCCTTTCCTCTTGCCCTAGCACTTGTTGCTAGGGATGAGAGACTGACAACCTCCTCGTTACAGCCTCCTCTCAGGTACTTGGAGACACCGATAGGGCCTCCCCTCAGCCGCCGCCTTCTGAAAACGCAGTAGCCCCGCTTCCCTCAACCGCTACTTCTAAGGCTTCTTCTCTCGATCCTTCACCGCATTCGCTGCTCTCCTTTGGATGCGTCACACCACAGCCCAAGCCCCACCTCAGGGGTCCACGATGGAGGGGCCAACACAAGCACCGGCGGAGCCAGGCAGGGCACCTCTCGTCACAGGACCGGCGAGCTCTCAGCCAGGGCTGCCAGGAAAATGGCCTGCTCTCCCAAACAGCCCTCCTCTGCCTGCCCGCACTGACACCCCCAGGGACGGATCCCAGGGGGCACAAGCCCAGACACGCAGGCCCCTTTCTCCCAGCTACAACCTTTCAAGCAAGGCGGGCAACAAGGCACACACAGAGCACGCTCAGTGGGAAAGGCCAGGCCTACAGTCAGGCTTAGCAAGCTGGCAGCAAGGCAGGCAGGGACCAAATGCCATGGAAGGGGCCGACACTCATGCCCGGCACACCTCCAAAGCCCACAACAGCCTTCCAGGCCCATGAACAAGTGGGGGCCCCTCTTTGCAACGCACCCGCAAACCACACCACACGAGTGCCACGGCATGACCTCACTGACAACACCCCACCTCTCCTATGCTTTGGCCACGTCTGCCAAATGCCCTGACACGCACCTTCCATGCAAATCCTCCCAGATACCTGCTCTCACTTCAAAGCTGACGCCAGGGACAGACGGACACATCCTCAAGAGGAGGACATGAGAAGGGAGCGTTGTGGGAAGGGACACACCCCCCACCTCATTACCTGCCAAGCTCTGGCACGCAACAGCTGCTTGCTGCAAAATGCCGTCACGCGCAAAGCCTGTCCCGCCCCCTCAGACCAGCATAAAAGACAGCCCAGCGCCTCTCTCCATCACACGCTTCTCCTGACGCCTTCTCCCCCGCAGTCAACAAGGTGAGCCTGAAGCCCCTTCCCCTCCTTCTCCTGCCCCACACGCCCCGTCTCTTCCAGCACGCGCTGACACCAGACTCAGCAGCCCCCACGACTCAACACCACCACGCTCCCCGCAGCCCCACACCGCGCCTCCACACTCCCTTGCCCTCCTGTAACGACACCCCTCGCGCCCCCCCGACACCCTCCGCTTCCTCAACACCCTCTCTTACAGGGACACTCCACACCGCAGACATGGCCTGCAACAACTTCTGCAGCCCCTGCGGACCCACCCCGCTGGCTAACAGCTGCAACGAGCCCTGCGTCAGGCAGTGCGAGGACTCCCGCGTCGTCATCCAGCCTTCCACCGTGCTGGTCACCCTGCCGGGACCCATCCTCACCTCCTTCCCCCAGAGCACCGCCGTCGGATCCTCCTCATCGGCTGCTGTGGGCAACATCCTCAGCTCCCAGGGAGTGCCCATCTCCTCCGGCGGCTTTGGCTACGGTTACGGCCTCGGAGGCCTGGGCTGCTATGGCGCCGGAAGAGCCTGCCTGCCCTGCTAAGGGCCCTCCACACCACACACACCCTGCAAGCCACGGCATGGACTGAGGACGCACCTCCCGCCTGCTGCTGGCACGGGGACCTGCCACCCGCACCTCCTCCTCTCAAGGCACCAAGCAAAGTAGCACGGAAGGGGCCAGCCCCAGCTGCCAGGATACATGGCCCACCTACCTCCTCCTCTTCTCCCACTGTCTTCTTTGCATCGCCCCTACTGCTACGTCCGCTACTCTCCGCTGCAAACGCCTGCTCACAAGCCAAAGACCACCGGGGCACCTCCCCCGCGCTGCTCCCACCGCAGGAAAGGAAGACCTTGGTGCTCTGGCAAAATCTTCTGCAAGCAAAGGACCTGGGCTGACGGTCGCCCTACTTGCACCTCAGGACGGATCCCTTCCACTGCGTGCTCCTGCCTTTTCACTCTTTTGCCTCAATAAAATCTCCTGCATCCCAGCACCACACGCCTCCATCTCCTTTCTTCTCCCAAGGCTCTTCCACTCTAAAACGGCACAAAGCCAGGCCTCAACAGGCCGGCGGGGTTGGGGGGAAAAGGGCACTCAGCCTCTCCGAGGGCACAGGCCACCAGCGACAACACACACTCACACCTGCAGGCATACACAGCATGACACAAGCCCAGCACTGGCTCAGAAAAAGCCTCTGATACGACAACGCTCCCTGCGCACACCTCCGACCGAGGCTCCCCGTGCCAACACACGCTTGACTAACTCTCTTCCGCACCCTCCCCAGCAAAAAAGGATCACAGAATCATTTAGAGATGGGCAGGAATCTCTGCAGAGCATGTCCTTCCACCCCAGTGCTCAAGCAGGGCCAGCTAGAGCAGATTGTCTGGGACCACAGCCACTCGCGTCTTCAGTACCTCCGAGAATGGAGCCGCCACCACCTCTTCCACTCTTTGACCACCCTCACACTGAAAAAGCCCTGCCGCCTTTGCCCGGGCAATTCCAGATGCTTTCACTTCTGAACATGGCCTCTTGTCCTACCACTGATCGCAAGCCTCTGGGCACAGCCCTTCAGCCGCTTTGCAGGCCACCGCACCGGCCGCTTACGCAACCCGCACTTTCTCAGCTCGTCTAGGAGCACGTATCAGGAGACAGCGACAAAGGCTTCCTTCAAGTACGCCTCAGCAACAGCCACTGCTCTCCCCTCGCCCAACGCCCACTCGCCTCAACGCGGAAGACACGCAGCTCACTCAAGCATGATTTGCCCTTCCAAAATCCACGCCAAACACCCCCCAACACCTTCCGTCCGTCCTGGCCTTGGCAGTGATTTCCAGCAGCATTGCTTCCATCACCTGCCCCGGGAACAGGCTCAGGCTCACCGGCCTCTGCTTTCCCAGAGCCTCCCGCACCATCTTCTGCGGGACACGAGGGGTACCAGCTCCCTTCCACTCTTCAGGAGCTGCCCCCAGGCACTATGACCTTTCCAGGAAAATGCACAGCGGCCCCACAAAGAGGCCTCCGCAATGCCAGATGCCTCAGCATTCCTGGGAGCAACACGACAGGCCCCGGGCACTTACAAACACCCACTCCCACACCACTCCTTCCTACCTCCCTTCATCTTCCTCAGCAACAACCACAGATCACCTGACAAACAGCCTGAAAAACACTCACCTTGCCTCAGCGGGGGCAGGCCTTGCCACTCATCAACCCTTCCGCACGCACCACCACCACCACCACAGCCTCGGCTCTGCAGCCCCGTGCCGCATGCTCAAACCCAGCTCCCCTCGGCAATCGCCAAATTCCCTTTCACCCTGTCAAGCTCTGCGCAGAGAACTGGCCTCACCCCTCGACACTCGCCCCAAGCACAGACCCCACCAAAGGCCCAGGAGTGCCAGCCTCCCCTGCCTGCCGCTCCCAGCCCTGCTCCACCTTTCAGCACACATACGGGCTCTCCAGAAACTCACCTGCCCTCGCACGCTGCCTCATACACAATCATAAGAGTCACTTCGGTTGCAAAGGACCCTTAACGTTATCGAGTCCAACCGTTAACCTAATAGTGCCAAGGCCACCACTAATCCATGTCCCTAAGCGCCACGTCTACGTGTCTTTTAAACACCTCCCACAATGCTGACTCAACCACTGCCCTGGGCAGCCCCTTCCAGTGCTCGATAACCCTCTCGGTGAAGAAATTTCTCATCATAGCCAAACTAAACTTTGCCTGGCGCAACATGAGGCCCTTTCCTCTTGCCCTAGCACTTGTTGCTAGGGATGAGAGACTGACAACCTCCTCGTTACAGCCTCCTCTCAGGTACTTGGAGACACCGATAGGGCCTCCCCTCAGCCGCTGCCTTCTGAAAACGCAGTAGCCCCGCTTCCCTCAACCGCTACTTCTAAGGCTTCTTCTCTCGATCCTTCACCGCATTCGCTGCTCTCCTTTGGATGCGTCACACCACAGCCCAAGCCCCACCTCAGGGGTCCACGATGGAGGGGCCAACACAAGCACCGGCGGAGCCAGGCAGGGCACCTCTCGTCACAGGACCGGCGAGCTCTCAGCCAGGGCTGCCAGGAAAATGGCCTGCTCTCCCAAACAGCCCTCCTCTGCCTGCCCGCACTGACACCCCCAGGGACGGATCCCAGGGGGCACAAGCCCAGACACGCAGGCCCCTTTCTCCCAGCTACAACCTTTCAAGCAAGGCGGGCAACAAGGCACACACAGAGCACGCTCAGTGGGAAAGGCCAGGCCTACAGTCAGGCTTAGCAAGCTGGCAGCAAGGCAGGCAGGGACCAAATGCCATGGAAGGGGCCGACACTCATGCCCGGCACACCTCCAAAGCCCACAACAGCCTTCCAGGCCCATGAACAAGTGGGGGCCCCTCTTTGCAACGCACCCGCAAACCACACCACACGAGTGCCACGGCATGACCTCACTGACAACACCCCACCTCTCCTATGCTTTGGCCACGTCTGCCAAATGCCCTGACACGCACCTTCCATGCAAATCCTCCCAGATACCTGCTCTCACTTCAAAGCTGACGCCAGGGACAGACGGACACATCCTCAAGAGGAGGACATGAGAAGGGAGCGTTGTGGGAAGGGACACACCCCCCACCTCATTACCTGCCAAGCTCTGGCACGCAACAGCTGCTTGCTACAAAATGCCGTCACGCGCAAAGCCTGTCCCGCCCCCTCAGACCAGCATAAAAGACGGCCCAGCGCCTCTCTCCATCACACGCTTCTCCTGACGCCTTCTCCCCCGCAGTCAACAAGGTGAGCCTGAAGCCCCTTCCCCTCCTTCTCCTGCCCCACACGCCCCGTCTCTTCCAGCACGCGCTGACACCAGACTCAGCAGCCCCCACGACTCAACACCACCACGCTCCCCGCAGCCCCACACCGCGCCTCCACACTCCCTTGCCCTCCTGTAACGACACCCCTCGCGCCCCTTGACACCCTCCGCTTCCTCAACACCCTCTCTTACAGGGACACTCCACACCGCAGACATGGCCTGCAACAACTTCTGCAGCCCCTGCGGACCCACCCCGCTGGCTAACAGCTGCAACGAGCCCTGCGTCAGGCAGTGCGAGGACTCCCGCGTCGTCATCCAGCCTTCCACCGTGCTGGTCACCCTGCCGGGACCCATCCTCACCTCCTTCCCCCAGAGCACCGCCGTCGGATCCTCCTCATCGGCTGCTGTGGGCAACATCCTCAGCTCCCAGGGAGTGCCCATCTCCTCCGGCGGCTTTGGCTACGGTTACGGCCTCGGAGGCCTGGGCTGCTATGGCGCCGGAAGAGCCTGCCTGCCCTGCTAAGGACCCTCCACACCACACACACCCTGCAAGCCACGGCATGGACTGAGGACGCACCTCCCGCCTGCTGCTGGCACGGGGACCTGCCACCCGCACCTCCTCCTCTCAAGGCACCAAGCAAAGTAGCACGGAAGGGGCCAGCCCCAGCTGCCAGGATACATGGCCCACCTACCTCCTCCTCTTCTCCCACTGTCTTCTTTGCATCGCCCCTACTGCTACGTCCGCTACTCTCCGCTGCAAACGCCTGCTCATAAGCCAAAGACCACCGGGGCACCTCCCCCGCGCTGCTCCCACCGCAGGAAAGGAAGACCTCGGTGCTCTGGCAAAATCTTCTGCAAGCAAAGGACCTGGGCTGACGGTCGCCCTACTTGCACCTCAGGACGGATCCCTTCCACTGCGTGCTCCTGCCTTTTCACTCTTTTGCCTCAATAAAATCTCCTGCATCCCAGCACCACACGCCTCCATCTCCTTTCTTCTCCCAAGGCTCTTCCACTCTAAAACGGCACAAAGCCAGGCCTCAACAGGCCGGCGGGGTTGGGGGGAAAAGGGCACTCAGCCTCTCCGAGGACACAGGCCACCAGCGACAACACACACTCGCACCTGCAGGCATACACAGCATGACACAAGCCCAGCACTGGCTCAGAAAAAGCCTCCGATACGACAACGCTCCCTGCGCACACCTCCGACCGAGGCTCCCCGTGCCAACACACGCTTGACTAACTCTCTTCCGCACCCTCCCCAGCAAAAAAGGATCACAGAATCATTTAGAGATGGGCAGGAATCTCTGCAGAGCATGTCCTTCCACCCCAGTGCTCAAGCAGGGCCAGCTAGAGCAGATTGTCTGGGACCACAGCCACTCGCGTCTTCAGTACCTCCGAGAATGGAGCCGCCACCACCTCTTCCACTCTTTGACCACCCTCACACTGAAAAAGCCCTGCCGCCTTTGCCCGGGCAATTCCAGATGCTTTCACTTCTGAACATGGCCTCTTGTCCTACCACTGATCGCAAGCCTCTGGGCACAGCCCTTCAGCCGCTTTGCAGGCCACCGCACCGGCCGCTTACGCAACCCGCACTTTCTCAGCTCGTCTAGGAGCACGTATCAGGAGACAGCGACAAAGGCTTCCTTCAAGTACGCCTCAGCAACAGCCACTGCTCTCCCCTCGCCCAACGCCCACTCGCCTCAACGCGGAAGACACGCAGCTCACTCAAGCATGATTTGCCCTTCCAAAATCCACGCCAAACACCCCCCAACACCTTCCGTCCGTCCTGGCCTTGGCAGTGATTTCCAGCAGCATTGCTTCCATCACCTGCCCCGGGAACAGGCTCAGGCTCACCGGCCTCTGCTTTCCCAGAGCCTCCCGCACCATCTTCTGCGGGACACGAGGGGTACCAGCTCCCTTCCACTCTTCAGGAGCTGCCCCCAGGCACTATGACCTTTCCAGGAAAATGCACAGCGGCCCCACAAAGAGGCCTCCGCAATGCCAGATGCCTCAGCATTCCTGGGAGCAACACGACAGGCCCCGGGCACTTACAAACACCCACTCCCACACCACTCCTTCCTACCTCCCTTCATCTTCCTCAGCAACAACCACAGATCACCTGACAAACAGCCTGAAAAACACTCACCTTGCCTCAGCGGGGGCAGGCCTTGCCACTCATCAACCCTTCCGCACGCACCACCACCACCACCACAGCCTCGGCTCTGCAGCCCCGTGCCGCATGCTCAAACCCAGCTCCCCTCGGCAATCGCCAAATTCCCTTTCACCCTGTCAAGCTCTGCGCAGAGAACTGGCCTCACCCCTCGACACTCGCCCCAAGCACAGACCCCACCAAAGGCCCAGGAGTGCCAGCCTCCCCTGCCTGCCGCTCCCAGCCCTGCTCCGCCTTTCAGCACACATACGGGCTCTCCAGAAACTCACCTGCCCTCGCACGCTGCCTCATACACAATCATAAGAGTCACTTCGGTTGCAAAGGACCCTTAACGTTATCGAGTCCAACCGTTAACCTAATAGTGCCAAGGCCACCACTAATCCATGTCCCTAAGCGCCACGTCTACGTGTCTTTTAAACACCTCCCACAATGCTGACTCAACCACTGCCCTGGGCAGCCCCTTCCAGTGCTTGATAACCCTCTCGGTGAAGAAATTTCTCATCATAGCCAAACTAAACTTTGCCTGGCGCAACATGAGGCCCTTTCCTCTTGCCCTAGCACTTGTTGCTAGGGATGAGAGACTGACAACCTCCTCGTTACAGCCTCCTCTCAGGTACTTGGAGACACCGATAGGGCCTCCCCTCAGCCGCTGCCTTCTGAAAACGCAGTAGCCCCGCTTCCCTCAACCGCTACTTCTAAGGCTTCTTCTCTCGATCCTTCACCGCATTCGCTGCTCTCCTTTGGATGCGTCACACCACAGCCCAAGCCCCACCTCAGGGGTCCACGATGGAGGGGCCAACACAAGCACCGGCGGAGCCAGGCAGGGCACCTCTCGTCACAGGACCGGCGAGCTCTCAGCCAGGGCTGCCAGGAAAATGGCCTGCTCTCCCAAACAGCCCTCCTCTGCCTGCCCGCACTGACACCCCCAGGGACGGATCCCAGGGGGCACAAGCCCAGACACGCAGGCCCCTTTCTCCCAGCTACAACCTTTCAAGCAAGGCGGGCAACAAGGCACACACAGAGCACGCTCAGTGGGAAAGGCCAGGCCTACAGTCAGGCTTAGCAAGCTGGCAGCAAGGCAGGCAGGGACCAAATGCCATGGAAGGGGCCGACACTCATGCCCGGCACACCTCCAAAGCCCACAACAGCCTTCCAGGCCCATGAACAAGTGGGGGCCCCTCTTTGCAACGCACCCGCAAACCACACCACACGAGTGCCACGGCATGACCTCACTGACAACACCCCACCTCTCCTATGCTTTGGCCACGTCTGCCAAATGCCCTGACACGCACCTTCCATGCAAATCCTCCCAGATACCTGCTCTCACTTCAAAGCTGACGCCAGGGACAGACGGACACATCCTCAAGAGGAGGACATGAGAAGGGAGCGTTGTGGGAAGGGACACACCCCCCACCTCATTACCTGCCAAGCTCTGGCACGCAACAGCTGCTTGCTACAAAATGCCGTCACGCGCAAAGCCTGTCCCGCCCCCTCAGACCAGCATAAAAGACGGCCCAGCGCCTCTCTCCATCACACGCTTCTCCTGACGCCTTCTCCCCCGCAGTCAACAAGGTGAGCCTGAAGCCCCTTCCCCTCCTTCTCCTGCCCCACACGCCCCGTCTCTTCCAGCACGCGCTGACACCAGACTCAGCAGCCCCCACGACTCAACACCACCACGCTCCCCGCAGCCCCACACCGCGCCTCCACACTCCCTTGCCCTCCTGTAACGACACCCCTCGCGCCCCCCAACACCCTCCGCTTCCTCAACACCCTCTCTTACAGGGACACTCCACACCGCAGACATGGCCTGCAACAACTTCTGCAGCCCCTGCGGACCCACCCCGCTGGCTAACAGCTGCAACGAGCCCTGCGTCAGGCAGTGCGAGGACTCCCGCGTCGTCATCCAGCCTTCCACCGTGCTGGTCACCCTGCCGGGACCCATCCTCACCTCCTTCCCCCAGAGCACCGCCGTCGGATCCTCCTCATCGGCTGCTGTGGGCAACATCCTCAGCTCCCAGGGAGTGCCCATCTCCTCCGGCGGCTTTGGCTACGGTTACGGCCTCGGAGGCCTGGGCTGCTATGGCGCCGGAAGAGCCTGCCTGCCCTGCTAAGGACCCTCCACACCACACACACCCTGCAAGCCACGGCATGGACTGAGGACGCACCTCCCGCCTGCTGCTGGCACGGGGACCTGCCACCCGCACCTCCTCCTCTCAAGGCACCAAGCAAAGTAGCACGGAAGGGGCCAGCCCCAGCTGCCAGGATACATGGCCCACCTACCTCCTCCTCTTCTCCCACTGTCTTCTTTGCATCGCCCCTACTGCTACGTCCGCTACTCTCCACTGCAAACGCCTGCTCATAAGCCAAAGACCACCGGGGCACCTCCCCCGCGCTGCTCCCACCGCAGGAAAGGAAGACCTCGGTGCTCTGGCAAAATCTTCTGCAAGCAAAGGACCTGGGCTGACGGTCGCCCTACTTGCACCTCAGGACGGATCCCTTCCACTGCGTGCTCCTGCCTTTTCACTCTTTTGCCTCAATAAAATCTCCTGCATCCCAGCACCACACGCCTCCATCTCCTTTCTTCTCCCAAGGCTCTTCCACTCTAAAACGGCACAAAGCCAGGCCTCAACAGGCCGGCGGGGTTGGGGGGAAAAGGGCACTCAGCCTCTCCGAGGACACAGGCCACCAGCGACAACACACACTCGCACCTGCAGGCATACACAGCATGACACAAGCCCAGCACTGGCTCAGAAAAAGCCTCCGATACGACAACGCTCCCTGCGCACACCTCCGACCGAGGCTCCCCGTGCCAACACACGCTTGACTAACTCTCTTCCGCACCCTCCCCAGCAAAAAAGGATCACAGAATCATTTAGAGATGGGCAGGAATCTCTGCAGAGCATGTCCTTCCACCCCAGTGCTCAAGCAGGGCCAGCTAGAGCAGATTGTCTGGGACCACAGCCACTCGCGTCTTCAGTACCTCCGAGAATGGAGCCGCCACCACCTCTTCCACTCTTTGACCACCCTCACACTGAAAAAGCCCTGCCGCCTTTGCCCGGGCAATTCCAGATGCTTTCACTTCTGAACATGGCCTCTTGTCCTACCACTGATCGCAAGCCTCTGGGCACAGCCCTTCAGCCGCTTTGCAGGCCACCGCACCGGCCGCTTACGCAACCCGCACTTTCTCAGCTCGTCTAGGAGCACGTATCAGGAGACAGCGACAAAGGCTTCCTTCAAGTACGCCTCAGCAACAGCCACTGCTCTCCCCTCGCCCAACGCCCACTCGCCTCAACGCGGAAGACACGCAGCTCACTCAAGCATGATTTGCCCTTCCAAAATCCACGCCAAACACCCCCCAACACCTTCCGTCCGTCCTGGCCTTGGCAGTGATTTCCAGCAGCATTGCTTCCATCACCTGCCCCGGGAACAGGCTCAGGCTCACCGGCCTCTGCTTTCCCAGAGCCTCCCGCACCATCTTCTGCGGGACACGAGGGGTACCAGCTCCCTTCCACTCTTCAGGAGCTGCCCCCAGGCACTATGACCTTTCCAGGAAAATGCACAGCGGCCCCACAAAGAGGCCTCCGCAATGCCAGATGCCTCAGCATTCCTGGGAGCAACACGACAGGCCCCGGGCACTTACAAACACCCACTCCCACACCACTCCTTCCTACCTCCCTTCATCTTCCTCAGCAACAACCACAGATCACCTGACAAACAGCCTGAAAAACACTCACCTTGCCTCAGCGGGGGCAGGCCTTGCCACTCATCAACCCTTCCGCACGCACCACCACCACCACCACAGCCTCGGCTCTGCAGCCCCGTGCCGCATGCTCAAACCCAGCTCCCCTCGGCAATCGCCAAATTCCCTTTCACCCTGTCAAGCTCTGCGCAGAGAACTGGCCTCACCCCTCGACACTCGCCCCAAGCACAGACCCCACCAAAGGCCCAGGAGTGCCAGCTTCCCCTGCCTGCCGCTCCCAGCCCTGCTCCGCCTTTCAGCACACATACGGGCTCTCCAGAAACTCACCTGCCCTCGCACGCTGCCTCATACACAATCATAAGAGTCACTTCGGTTGCAAAGGACCCTTAACGTTATCGAGTCCAACCGTTAACCTAATAGTGCCAAGGCCACCACTAATCCATGTCCCTAAGCGCCACGTCTACGTGTCTTTTAAACACCTCCCACAATGCTGACTCAACCACTGCCCTGGGCAGCCCCTTCCAGTGCTTGATAACCCTCTCGGTGAAGAAATTTCTCATCATAGCCAAACTAAACTTTGCCTGGCGCAACATGAGGCCCTTTCCTCTTGCCCTAGCACTTGTTGCTAGGGATGAGAGACTGACAACCTCCTCGTTACAGCCTCCTCTCAGGTACTTGGAGACACCGATAGGGCCTCCCCTCAGCCGCTGCCTTCTGAAAACGCAGTAGCCCCGCTTCCCTCAACTGCTACTTCTAAGGCTTCTTCTCTCGATCCTTCACCGCATTCGCTGCTCTCCTTTGGATGCGTCACACCACAGCCCAAGCCCCACCTCAGGGGTCCACGATGGAGGGGCCAACACAAGCACCGGCGGAGCCAGGCAGGGCACCTCTCGTCACAGGACCGGCGAGCTCTCAGCCAGGGCTGCCAGGAAAATGGCCTGCTCTCCCAAACAGCCCTCCTCTGCCTGCCCGCACTGACACCCCCAGGGACGGATCCCAGGGGGCACAAGCCCAGACACGCAGGCCCCTTTCTCCCAGCTACAACCTTTCAAGCAAGGCGGGCAACAAGGCACACACAGAGCACGCTCAGTGGGAAAGGCCAGGCCTACAGTCAGGCTTAGCAAGCTGGCAGCAAGGCAGGCAGGGACCAAATGCCATGGAAGGGGCCGACACTCATGCCCGGCACACCTCCAAAGCCCACAACAGCCTTCCAGGCCCATGAACAAGTGGGGGCCCCTCTTTGCAACGCACCCGCAAACCACACCACACGAGTGCCACGGCATGACCTCACTGACAACACCCCACCTCTCCTATGCTTTGGCCACGTCTGCCAAATGCCCTGACACGCACCTTCCATGCAAATCCTCCCAGATACCTGCTCTCACTTCAAAGCTGACGCCAGGGACAGACGGACACATCCTCAAGAGGAGGACATGAGAAGGGAGCGTTGTGGGAAGGGACACACCCCCCACCTCATTACCTGCCAAGCTCTGGCACGCAACAGCTGCTTGCTACAAAATGCCGTCACGCGCAAAGCCTGTCCCGCCCCCTCAGACCAGCATAAAAGACGGCCCAGCGCCTCTCTCCATCACACGCTTCTCCTGACGCCTTCTCCCCCGCAGTCAACAAGGTGAGCCTGAAGCCCCTTCCCCTCCTTCTCCTGCCCCACACGCCCCGTCTCTTCCAGCACGCGCTGACACCAGACTCAGCAGCCCCCACGACTCAACACCACCACGCTCCCCGCAGCCCCACACCGCGCCTCCACACTCCCTTGCCCTCCTGTAACGACACCCCTCGCGCCCCCCAACACCCTCCGCTTCCTCAACACCCTCTCTTACAGGGACACTCCACACCGCAGACATGGCCTGCAACAACTTCTGCAGCCCCTGCGGACCCACCCCGCTGGCTAACAGCTGCAACGAGCCCTGCGTCAGGCAGTGCGAGGACTCCCGCGTCGTCATCCAGCCTTCCACCGTGCTGGTCACCCTGCCGGGACCCATCCTCACCTCCTTCCCCCAGAGCACCGCCGTCGGATCCTCCTCATCGGCTGCTGTGGGCAACATCCTCAGCTCCCAGGGAGTGCCCATCTCCTCCGGCGGCTTTGGCTACGGTTACGGCCTCGGAGGCCTGGGCTGCTATGGCGCCGGAAGAGCCTGCCTGCCCTGCTAAGGACCCTCCACACCACACACACCCTGCAAGCCACGGCATGGACTGAGGACGCACCTCCCGCCTGCTGCTGGCACGGGGACCTGCCACCCGCACCTCCTCCTCTCAAGGCACCAAGCAAAGTAGCACGGAAGGGGCCAGCCCCAGCTGCCAGGATACATGGCCCACCTACCTCCTCCTCTTCTCCCACTGTCTTCTTTGCATCGCCCCTACTGCTACGTCCGCTACTCTCCGCTGCAAACGCCTGCTCATAAGCCAAAGACCACCGGGGCACCTCCCCCGCGCTGCTCCCACCGCAGGAAAGGAAGACCTCGGTGCTCTGGCAAAATCTTCTGCAAGCAAAGGACCTGGGCTGACGGTCGCCCTACTTGCACCTCAGGACGGATCCTTCCACTGCGTGCTCCTGCCTTTTCACTCTTTTGCCTCAATAAAATCTCTTGCATCCCAGCACCACACGCCTCCATCTCCTTTCTTCTCCCAAGGCTCTTCCACTCTAAAACGGCACAAAGCCAGGCCTCAACAGGCCGGCGGGGTTGGGGGGAAAAGGGCACTCAGCCTCTCCGAGGGCACAGGCCACCAGCGACAACACACACTCGCACCTGCAGGCATACACAGCATGACACAAGCCCAGCACTGGCTCAGAAAAAGCCTCCGATACGACAACGCTCCCTGCGCACACCTCCGACCGAGGCTCCCCGTGCCAACACACGCTTGACTAACTCTCTTCCGCACCCTCCCCAGCAAAAAAGGATCACAGAATCATTTAGAGATGGGCAGGAATCTCTGCAGAGCATGTCCTTCCACCCCAGTGCTCAAGCAGGGCCAGCTAGAGCAGATTGTCTGGGACCACAGCCACTCGCGTCTTCAGTACCTCCGAGAATGGAGCCGCCACCACCTCTTCCACTCTTTGACCACCCTCACACTGAAAAAGCCCTGCCGCCTTTGCCCGGGCAATTCCAGATGCTTTCACTTCTGAACATGGCCTCTTGTCCTACCACTGATCGCAAGCCTCTGGGCACAGCCCTTCAGCCACTTTGCAGGCCACCGCACCGGCCGCTTACGCAACCCGCACTTTCTCAGCTCGTCTAGGAGCACGTATCAGGAGACAGCGACAAAGGCTTCCTTCAAGTACGCCTCAGCAACAGCCACTGCTCTCCCCTCGCCCAACGCCCACTCGCCTCAACGCGGAAGACACGCAGCTCACTCAAGCATGATTTGCCCTTCCAAAATCCACGCCAAACACCCCCCAACACCTTCCGTCCGTCCTGGCCTTGGCAGTGATTTCCAGCAGCATTGCTTCCATCACCTGCCCCGGGAACAGGCTCAGGCTCACCGGCCTCTGCTTTCCCAGAGCCTCCCGCACCATCTTCTGCGGGACACGAGGGGTACCAGCTCCCTTCCACTCTTCAGGAGCTGCCCCCAGGCACTATGACCTTTCCAGGAAAATGCACAGCGGCCCCACAAAGAGGCCTCCGCAATGCCAGATGCCTCAGCATTCCTGGGAGCAACACGACAGGCCCCGGGCACTTACAAACACCCACTCCCACACCACTCCTTCCTACCTCCCTTCATCTTCCTCAGCAACAACCACAGATCACCTGACAAACAGCCTGAAAAACACTCACCTTGCCTCAGCGGGGGCAGGCCTTGCCACTCATCAACCCTTCCGCACGCACCACCACCACCACCACAGCCTCGGCTCTGCAGCCCCGTGCCGCATGCTCAAACCCAGCTCCCCTCGGCAATCGCCAAAATCCCTTTCACCCTGTCAAGCTCTGCGCAGAGAACTGGCCTCACCCCTCGACACTCGCCCCAAGCACAGACCCCACCAAAGGCCCAGGAGTGCCAGCCTCCCCTGCCTGCCGCTCCCAGCCCTGCTCCGCCTTTCAGCACACATACGGGCTCTCCAGAAACTCACCTGCCCTCGCACGCTGCCTCATACACAATCATAAGAGTCACTTCGGTTGCAAAGGACCCTTAACGTTATCGAGTCCAACCGTTAACCTAATAGTGCCAAGGCCACCACTAATCCATGTCCCTAAGCGCCACGTCTACGTGTCTTTTAAACACCTCCCACAATGCTGACTCAACCACTGCCCTGGGCAGCCCCTTCCAGTGCTCGATAACCCTCTCGGTGAAGAAATTTCTCATCATAGCCAAACTAAACTTTGCCTGGCGCAACATGAGGCCCTTTCCTCTTGCCCTAGCACTTGTTGCTAGGGATGAGAGACTGACAACCTCCTCGTTACAGCCTCCTCTCAGGTACTTGGAGACACCGATAGGGCCTCCCCTCAGCCGCTGCCTTCTGAAAACGCAGTAGCCCCGCTTCCCTCAACCGCTACTTCTAAGGCTTCTTCTCTCGATCCTTCACCGCATTCGCTGCTCTCCTTTGGATGCGTCACACCACAGCCCAAGCCCCACCTCAGGGGTCCACGATGGAGGGGCCAACACAAGCACCGGCGGAGCCAGGCAGGGCACCTCTCGTCACAGGACCGGCGAGCTCTCAGCCAGGGCTGCCAGGAAAATGGCCTGCTCTCCCAAACAGCCCTCCTCTGCCTGCCCGCACTGACACCCCCAGGGACGGATCCCAGGGGGCACAAGCCCAGACACGCAGGCCCCTTTCTCCCAGCTACAACCTTTCAAGCAAGGCGGGCAACAAGGCACACACAGAGCACGCTCAGTGGGAAAGGCCAGGCCTACAGTCAGGCTTAGCAAGCTGGCAGCAAGGCGGGCAGGGACCAAATGCCATGGAAGGGGCCGACACTCATGCCCGGCACACCTCCAAAGCCCACAACAGCCTTCCAGGCCCATGAACAAGTGGGGGCCCCTCTTTGCAACGCACCCGCAAACCACACCACACGAGTGCCACGGCATGACCTCACTGACAACACCCCACCTCTCCTATGCTTTGGCCACGTCTGCCAAATGCCCTGACACGCACCTTCCATGCAAATCCTCCCAGATACCTGCTCTCACTTCAAAGCTGACGCCAGGGACAGACGGACACATCCTCAAGAGGAGGACATGAGAAGGGAGCGTTGTGGGAAGGGACACACCCCCCACCTCATTACCTGCCAAGCTCTGGCACGCAACAGCTGCTTGCTACAAAATGCCGTCACGCGCAAAGCCTGTCCCGCCCCCTCAGACCAGCATAAAAGACGGCCCAGCGCCTCTCTCCATCACACGCTTCTCCTGACGCCTTCTCCCCCGCAGTCAACAAGGTGAGCCTGAAGCCCCTTCCCCTCCTTCTCCTGCCCCACACGCCCCGTCTCTTCCAGCACGCGCTGACACCAGACTCAGCAGCCCCCACGACTCAACACCACCACGCTCCCCGCAGCCCCACACCGCGCCTCCACACTCCCTTGCCCTCCTGTAACGACACCCCTCGCGCCCCCCAACACCCTCCGCTTCCTCAACACCCTCTCTTACAGGGACACTCCACACCGCAGACATGGCCTGCAACAACTTCTGCAGCCCCTGCGGACCCACCCCGCTGGCTAACAGCTGCAACGAGCCCTGCGTCAGGCAGTGCGAGGACTCCCGCGTCGTCATCCAGCCTTCCACCGTGCTGGTCACCCTGCCGGGACCCATCCTCACCTCCTTCCCCCAGAGCACCGCCGTCGGATCCTCCTCATCGGCTGCTGTGGGCAACATCCTCAGCTCCCAGGGAGTGCCCATCTCCTCCGGCGGCTTTGGCTACGGTTACGGCCTCGGAGGCCTGGGCTGCTATGGCGCCGGAAGAGCCTGCCTGCCCTGCTAAGGACCCTCCACACCACACACACCCTGCAAGCCACGGCATGGACTGAGGACGCACCTCCCGCCTGCTGCTGGCACGGGGACCTGCCACCCGCACCTCCTCCTCTCAAGGCACCAAGCAAAGTAGCACGGAAGGGGCCAGCCCCAGCTGCCAGGATACATGGCCCACCTACCTCCTCCTCTTCTCCCACTGTCTTCTTTGCATCGCCCCTACTGCTACGTCCGCTACTCTCCGCTGCAAACGCCTGCTCATAAGCCAAAGACCACCGGGGCACCTCCCCCGCGCTGCTCCCACCGCAGGAAAGGAAGACCTCGGTGCTCTGGCAAAATCTTCTGCAAGCAAAGGACCTGGGCTGACGGTCGCCCTACTTGCACCTCAGGACGGATCCTTCCACTGCGTGCTCCTGCCTTTTCACTCTTTTGCCTCAATAAAATCTCTTGCATCCCAGCACCACACGCCTCCATCTCCTTTCTTCTCCCAAGGCTCTTCCACTCTAAAACGGCACAAAGCCAGGCCTCAACAGGCCGGCGGGGTTGGGGGGAAAAGGGCACTCAGCCTCTCCGAGGGCACAGGCCACCAGCGACAACACACACTCGCACCTGCAGGCATACACAGCATGACACAAGCCCAGCACTGGCTCAGAAAAAGCCTCCGATACGACAACGCTCCCTGCGCACACCTCCGACCGAGGCTCCCCGTGCCAACACACGCTTGACTAACTCTCTTCCGCACCCTCCCCAGCAAAAAAGGATCACAGAATCATTTAGAGATGGGCAGGAATCTCTGCAGAGCATGTCCTTCCACCCCAGTGCTCAAGCAGGGCCAGCTAGAGCAGATTGTCTGGGACCACAGCCACTCGCGTCTTCAGTACCTCCGAGAATGGAGCCGCCACCACCTCTTCCACTCTTTGACCACCCTCACACTGAAAAAGCCCTGCCGCCTTTGCCCGGGCAATTCCAGATGCTTTCACTTCTGAACATGGCCTCTTGTCCTACCACTGATCGCAAGCCTCTGGGCACAGCCCTTCAGCCACTTTGCAGGCCACCGCACCGGCCGCTTACGCAACCCGCACTTTCTCAGCTCGTCTAGGAGCACGTATCAGGAGACAGCGACAAAGGCTTCCTTCAAGTACGCCTCAGCAACAGCCACTGCTCTCCCCTCGCCCAACGCCCACTCGCCTCAACGCGGAAGACACGCAGCTCACTCAAGCATGATTTGCCCTTCCAAAATCCACGCCAAACACCCCCCAACACCTTCCGTCCGTCCTGGCCTTGGCAGTGATTTCCAGCAGCATTGCTTCCATCACCTGCCCCGGGAACAGGCTCAGGCTCACCGGCCTCTGCTTTCCCAGAGCCTCCCGCACCATCTTCTGCGGGACACGAGGGGTACCAGCTCCCTTCCACTCTTCAGGAGCTGCCCCCAGGCACTATGACCTTTCCAGGAAAATGCACAGCGGCCCCACAAAGAGGCCTCCGCAATGCCAGATGCCTCAGCATTCCTGGGAGCAACACGACAGGCCCCGGGCACTTACAAACACCCACTCCCACACCACTCCTTCCTACCTCCCTTCATCTTCCTCAGCAACAACCACAGATCACCTGACAAACAGCCTGAAAAACACTCACCTTGCCTCAGCGGGGGCAGGCCTTGCCACTCATCAACCCTTCCGCACGCACCACCACCACCACCACAGCCTCGGCTCTGCAGCCCCGTGCCGCATGCTCAAACCCAGCTCCCCTCGGCAATCGCCAAAATCCCTTTCACCCTGTCAAGCTCTGCGCAGAGAACTGGCCTCACCCCTCGACACTCGCCCCAAGCACAGACCCCACCAAAGGCCCAGGAGTGCCAGCCTCCCCTGCCTGCCGCTCCCAGCCCTGCTCCGCCTTTCAGCACACATACGGGCTCTCCAGAAACTCACCTGCCCTCGCACGCTGCCTCATACACAATCATAAGAGTCACTTCGGTTGCAAAGGACCCTTAACGTTATCGAGTCCAACCGTTAACCTAATAGTGCCAAGGCCACCACTAATCCATGTCCCTAAGCGCCACGTCTACGTGTCTTTTAAACACCTCCCACAATGCTGACTCAACCACTGCCCTGGGCAGCCCCTTCCAGTGCTCGATAACCCTCTCGGTGAAGAAATTTCTCATCATAGCCAAACTAAACTTTGCCTGGCGCAACATGAGGCCCTTTCCTCTTGCCCTAGCACTTGTTGCTAGGGATGAGAGACTGACAACCTCCTCGTTACAGCCTCCTCTCAGGTACTTGGAGACACCGATAGGGCCTCCCCTCAGCCGCTGCCTTCTGAAAACGCAGTAGCCCCGCTTCCCTCAACCGCTACTTCTAAGGCTTCTTCTCTCGATCCTTCACCGCATTCGCTGCTCTCCTTTGGATGCGTCACACCACAGCCCAAGCCCCACCTCAGGGGTCCACGATGGAGGGGCCAACACAAGCACCGGCGGAGCCAGGCAGGGCACCTCTCGTCACAGGACCGGCGAGCTCTCAGCCAGGGCTGCCAGGAAAATGGCCTGCTCTCCCAAACAGCCCTCCTCTGCCTGCCCGCACTGACACCCCCAGGGACGGATCCCAGGGGGCACAAGCCCAGACACGCAGGCCCCTTTCTCCCAGCTACAACCTTTCAAGCAAGGCGGGCAACAAGGCACACACAGAGCACGCTCAGTGGGAAAGGCCAGGCCTACAGTCAGGCTTAGCAAGCTGGCAGCAAGGCGGGCAGGGACCAAATGCCATGGAAGGGGCCGACACTCATGCCCGGCACACCTCCAAAGCCCACAACAGCCTTCCAGGCCCATGAACAAGTGGGGGCCCCTCTTCGCAACGCACCCGCAAACCACACCACACGAGTGCCACGGCATGACCTCACTGACAACACCCCACCTCTCCTATGCTTTGGCCACGTCTGCCAAATGCCCTGACACGCACCTTCCATGCAAATCCTCCCAGATACCTGCTCTCACTTCAAAGCTGACGCCAGGGACAGACGGACACATCCTCAAGAGGAGGACATGAGAAGGGAGCGTTGTGGGAAGGGACACACCCCCCACCTCATTACCTGCCAAGCTCTGGCACGCAACAGCTGCTTGCTGCAAAATGCCGTCACGCGCAAAGCCTGTCCCGCCCCCTCAGACCAGCATAAAAGACGGCCCAGCGCCTCTCTCCATCACACGCTTCTCCTGACGCCTTCTCCCCCGCAGTCAACAAGGTGAGCCTGAAGCCCCTTCCCCTCCTTCTCCTGCCCCACACGCCCCGTCTCTTCCAGCACGCGCTGACACCAGACTCAGCAGCCCCCACGACTCAACACCACCACGCTCCCCGCAGCCCCACACCGCGCCTCCACACTCCCTTGCCCTCCTGTAACGACACCCCTCGCGCCCACCAACACCCTCCGCTTCCTCAACACCCTCTCTTACAGGGACACTCCACATCGCAGACATGGCCTGCAACAACCTCTGCAGCCCCTGCGGACCCACCCCGCTGGCTAACAGCTGCAACGAGCCCTGCGTCAGGCAGTGCGAGGACTCCCGTGTCGTCATCCAGCCTTCCACCGTGCTGGTCACCCTGCCAGGACCCATCCTCACCTCCTTCCCCCAGAGCACCGCCGTCGGATCCTCCTCATCGGCTGCCATGGGCAACATCCTCAGCTCCCAGGGAGTGCCCGTCTCCTCCGGCGGCTTTGGCTACGGTTACGGCCTCGGAGGCCTGGGCTGCTATGGCGCCGGAAGAGCCTGCCTGCCCTGCTAAGGGCCCTCCACACCACACACACCCTGCAAGCCACGGCATGGACTGAGGACGCACCTCCCGCCTGCTGCTGGCACGGGGACCTGCCACCCGCACCTCCTCCTCTCAAGGCACCAAGCAAAGTAGCACGGAAGGGGCCAGCCCCGGCTGCCAGGATACATGGCCCACCTACCTCCTCCTCTTCTCCCACTGTCTTCTTTGCATCGCCCCTACTGCTACGTCCGCTACTCTCCGCTGCAAACGCCTGCTCACAAGCCAAAGACCACCGGGGCACCTCCCCCGCGCTGCTCCCACCGCAGGAAAGGAAGACCTCGGTGCTCTGGCAAAATCTTCTGCAAGCAAAGGACCTGGGCTGACGGTCGCCCTACTTGCACCTCAGAACGGTTCCCTTCCACTGCGTGCTCCTGCCTTTTCACTCTTTTGCCTCAATAAAATCTCCTGCATCCCAGCACCACACGCCTCCATCTCCTTTCTTCTCCCAAGGCTCTTCCACTCTAAAACGGCACAAAGCCAGGCCTCAGCAGGCTATTCAGCTTTCTGGGTAATCATCCATTTCTCAGCTTCCTTTACGCCTGCTGAAGCTGTCCTATCCAAATACGGACATGTTTGTTGTTGAAGACAGCTGTGCATTTGTTACTGATGGTGTCAAGACCAACACAGTTATGTAAATTTTTTCATTCCAGCACATGATGCACACCCTTACAAAAGTTTGGATACATTGTTGTTCATCTGGCAATGCCTCTTATGCAATCTCTTCCTTTCAGCACACTTTTAACCATCTCATCTCCTCAGCACCACTCTCCACCCCTCACAAAAACTGTTGCAGTGAAGCAGAAGTGAAAGCTGCAATAAACAGAGCTTAGAAAATGAAGGAGAAAAGTACAGAGGCACAATGTGTAATTTCCCAACAGGTGTTCAGGTTTTGCCTTTGTTTCCATTCCATATTCCGAAGGGCATTGGCAATACTCTATTCTCTCCTGGAGCCATCTCTGCCCAAGGCATCTCTCTGATTTCTTAACATTCTCCCACTATTTCTCTGAAGAATAGTTCGCAACCAGCAGCAAGAGAATACTTGAGAAGTACCACACTATCTTCTGCTCTCTGCCTCACACTGAAAGCTCCATAGAGCCAGACTTGAAGACCTTCAAGTGCACATCACCTTTTGTTAAAACCTTGCTCACTAAGGGTGACTCCATGCACCCTTATTGAGGGAGTGCAGATAACCTCATTGCCACGATGCTTAGGCAGGAGAGTTGGCACAAAAGCCCCAGCACACATCAGCACTGCTCACCTGGGGAATAAACCACAAAACACCCATGAGCTTCCTTTAGGCAGACCACACAACAGCCAGTGACTCATTGGTCCCATTGAATATCTCCAAATAGATGACTTGCAACTTCACACAACACCCAGCCCCTGCACGTCTGTCCTGTAGAGCCCGTATGCATCTATCACAGCACTCTAGTCACACAAGCTGTCCTACTAGTCTCAGGGAGTTCTGTGATGCCATAGTTCTGTGATCTGGCAACTGGCTCTTGCTCCTCCTGCTTACTTCACAGGCTCTGCACTTTTGCCTACAAGTGCCTCAGGTCAACTCTTTCCTAATCCTGTCTTTGTTCTTCCAAAGGGTTCTCCCGTCACCTCATCCATTGACTAATGAACCCAGCCTCTGCTTCTTCACTTGCCTGCCAGCAACAGACATCACTCCCAACAGAACCAGCTTACAGCCCTCCTCACCTGGTTTTACAGTGCCATGGAATGGTTGAGGTTGGAAGGGACCTCTGAAGATCATCTGGTCTGACCCCTCTGCTCAGGCAGAGCCACCTAGAGCTGGTTGCCCAGGACTGTATCCAGACAGCTTTTAACTATCCCCAAAGATACAGATTCTACCACCTCTCTGGGAAACGTATGCCACTGCTCATCACCCTCACAGTAAAAGTGTTTCCTGACGTTCAGAGGGAACCTCCCGTGTTTCAGTTGGTGCCACTGAGCAGCACTGGAAAAAAACTGGCTGCATCCTCTGTGCACACTCCCTACAGGTACTTACAGGCATTGATGAGATCCCCTAAGCCTTCTCATCTCCAGGCTAAAAAGTCCCAACTCTCTCAGCCTTTCCTCATATGAGAGATGCTCCAGTCCCTTCAACATCCTTGAGGCCCTTCATTGGACTCTCCCCAGTATGTCCTTTTCTCTCTTGTACTGGGGAGCCCATCACTGGACACAGAGCTCCACAGGTGATCTCACCAGTGCTGAGATGTGCTGGCAATGCAGCCAAAGACACCGTTATCTTTCTTAGCTGCAATGACACATTGCTGCCTCATGTTCAACTTAGTGTCCACCAGGACCCCCAGGGCCTTTTCTGCAGAGCTGTTTTCCAACTGGGTAATCCCTAGCATGCATCCTGGTGCCAGGGGTGGTTCCTGCCCAGGGACAGGACTAAGCACTTCCCCTTGAACTGCACAAGGTTCCCATCAGCCCATTTCTCTAGCCTGGTGAGGTTCCTCTGGGTGGCAGCATGACCCTCTGGCTTATCAGCCACTCCTCCCAGCTTGGCATCACCTGCAAACTTGCTGAGGGTATGCTCTGCCCCATCACTCAGATATTTAATGAAGATTAACATTAAACAGCAGTACTGAGCTCAGCTCTGGGGCCCGCAGCATAAGAAAGGCATGAACCAGTTCGAGAGCAGGTCCAGAGGAGGACAGGAAGATGATCAGGGGGTCAAACACCTCCCCTTTGAGGACAGGCTGGGAGAGCTGGGGTTGTTCAGCCTGGAGAAGGACAGACTCCAGGCAGATCTTATAGTGGCTTTCCAGTACTTAAAGGGGGCCTACAGGAAAGATGAGGAGGGACTCTTCATCAGTGATAGGATGAGGGGTAATGGATTTAAACTGAAAGAGGGGAGATTTCAGTTAGCATTTAGTTAGAAATTCTTCACTGTGAGGGTGGTGAGGCGCTGGCACAGGCTGCCCAGAGGAGCTGTGTGTGCCCCATCCCTGGGAGATCAAGGCCAGGCTGGACGGGGCTTTCAGCAACTTGGCCTAGGAGAAGGTGTCCCTGCTCTAAGCAGGGGCATTGGAACTAGATGATCTTTAAGGTCCCTTCCAACTCAAACCATTCTATGATTCCCTGTGATTCCATGATTTGATGCAGCATTGACCCCTGGGGTACACCTCTAATTACTGGCAGCAGGCTAGACCCCACGTCCAGCTGGTTTTCAATACACAATCACTGTCTGATGAGCCCATACTTCATCAGCTTCTCTACGAGGATCACACCAGCCCTGACCTCAGCCCCATGAATTCAGCCTTCCCTCACCACAGCCAGGCACTCCCTCAGCACCCTCAACAGCCAGCCAATCGGGGGCAGGTGACAGCCTGCCAATCAGGGGGTGGCTAACAGCCTGCCAATCAGGGGGCAGCTGCAGAAGCCCCTGGAAGCTTCCAGAACGCACCCTGTCAGGACCCCAAAATCAGCATCTCTAGTACAATAGATCATGTTCACCAAACAGCCCCCAAAAAACTGCTGGGAGGGATAGGGGGTGAACAAGGGAATGAATGAGTGGGAAAGGTGCTGAAAACCGAACCAAATACCTCACACAACAGTGTGTGAGTTAGGGGACTCAGAGGGGTAAGAGAGAGGGAAAATGCCCTGATTAAATAACCCCCCCAAAAAAACTATTCAATGAATACATCAACAGACCCTGCCCTTCTTGCCCATGCTGCAGGGTACCAGGGATATCGACATGGGGTACCCTGTCATCACCCTTCCCTTGCTATGGTCCCCAGCCCAACCACCTGATAGTCCCCACAACACCATCTTCCCTCACAGTGGGTTCCCAGGGCCACCCACACAGGGTCCTGTGTCCCTGTCCCCACCTTGGTGTGAGGTTCTGAGGCAACCCATCAGAGGTGTCCAGGTCACAACCCACCCTGCTGTCAATCACCAAGTGACCCACATGGCAGGCTGTAGAGGAATTACAGAGGAATGAAGGCAGGTTAATCATCATTGATAATATACAGCTGTGGGCTGGCTTCAGGGGCGGTGGGTTGGCTGATGTGGATAATGTGCAGCTGTGGCTGGTTCCTGCTAAGTGGTTAAATAGCTCTAATGGGTGATGAAGGGGAGGACTGTATCAAGAGATACCTGAAAGAAACACTGGGAAGAGGGAGTATGTGTGTGCCCTGGATGTAGGAGAGACACTGGGAGAAGCAGAGAGAAGAAAGTGACTCAGATGAGGAGAGGAAGGATGGATGGATGTAGGAGGCCCAGAGAAGGAAAAAATCCAGACAAAGCAGAGGCAAGAAGCAGGGTGGACTGGGCTGAAGAAACAGCATGGACGGTAGATGAACTTTTGAAGCTTTGTGGGGGATTGGTGGCTGTGCTGGGGCAAGGTGTGGGAACTACTTAGTGAAGTTAACCTGGTATGGGCTGGTAAAAGCCTTGTTGCAGCCAGCTAGTTTTGATAGTGCTGCAACAAGAGCACTTTACCCCTATCTGCATGTTCCCTATTCAGTATGTGTGGGGGTTCCTAAAATACTGCCCCACCTTTCTATGGAGTCCAGCACCCACCTCAGCAGAACCTGGGAAGCCTTGCATTTATCAGACCTTTCCACCACCCATATGGATGCAAGCCTCTGGCTTGCAGCCCTGTGCAGCATGCTTGCCTCCAGTTCCCCTCTACAACATCCTCCTGTGTGGCAAAGATAGTCATGGTGGCAGTGAGTTGCAAGGCATCAGGGATTGTGCTGTTTTCTCAACTGCTCCTTGCTCTGACCAGATGTACCCCAGGTTCCTGAGTGCACCATGAGGGTCACATCTTTGACATTGGTGTGGTACCTTGAGGTCACTTGGTGGACCATATGGATGGCAGGATACCATGAACCTCCTCAACCCCTCTCCCTCGTCCCACCATGGACACATCTTTTTGCTGTTAGCATCTGGCCTTTGTTTAGGTTTGTGTTAAGCAAGCTGTGTCTAGAAGACGTAAAGCCCACCAGAATAAAGCCAGGAGCTGGGTGCAGAGATACGCAGACATGAATTGACTGCTGGGCTGCTTTTAGCTCTCACAGACTAGATCTGGGCACCATGAGGATGCTCCTTCTGAACCCTCAGCCCGGAGAAGCTGTCTTGTTGATTGGGTTAGAGGTGGTAAAAGCTGTCCCTGTGCTTGCCTTCAAGGGCATGCCTGCATCTTCATGTCCCTGCAGCCCATGGCTGATTCCAGAGCCTTCCTCTCCCAGCTCATGCAGAACATTTCAATGCTGTGTGTGACAAGGAGATGTGGATAAATGTAATTGGGGTGGTGCACTTAAGGGGGGAGATGGGGTTGATGCTGCTGCAGCTTATGCAATCATACCTTGATGGAAGGGTACATTTATTTTTTTCACTGCTTCTTCTGTTTAATCATTGGGGGGTTGAGAGATGTTTCAAGTCTTTCATAGCTTAAAAATATTAAAACATAATAGTCTTCTGTTTCCATGGCAACAGATAGCGGGTATTCATGGGCTTGAGATGTTGGCATCTTGCATTTGTTTCAAGGTTTAAAAGACAGAGCAATTCGCTTCAACATTCCCAGAAAGCACCACCCAGAGAGAAGGGAGGCTGTGGCCTGGAAGGGACAAGCAGAAGCCAAAGCTTGGTCCCAGGGCTTCGGGCTGTGAACCTGGGGAAGCTGCAGTTTGCAGCTAGGGTGATGTGCATCTGGCAGGGGGCTGGGGTTTCCATGCCTCCTGCCCTTGTAGGCAGCTGGCCTGGGCACTGGGGGGAGGCAGAGATCTCTGTGATATCATCTGGGAGAAGAGGGCCATTACCACCTTCTTGCCATGAAGATGCTCAGGGGGCTGGAGCACCTCTTCTATGGGGACTGGCTGAGAGAGTTGGGGTGGGTCAGCCTGGAGCAGAGAAGGCTCCGGGGAGACCTTAGAGCACCTCCCAGTACCTGAAGGGACCCACAAGAAAGCTGGGGAGGGGCTTTGTACAAGGGCCTGTAGCAATGGGACAAGGGATAATGGCTTTAAGCTGAAAGCAGGGAGTCTTTGGTTAGATATTAGGAAGAAATCCTTTACTGTGAGGGTGGCGAGGTGCTGGCACAAGTTTCCCAGAGCAGCTGTGGGTGCCCCATCCCTGGCAATGTTCAAGGCCGGGTTGGATGGGGCTTGGAGCCACCTGGTCTGGTGGTAGGTGTCCCTGCCCATGGCAGGGGGTTGGAACTAGATGATCTTTAAGGTCCTTTCCAACCCAGACTGTTCTAGGATTCTATGACCATCCTGGGACTGAGGATCTGCTGTTCTCCCCAGCAAGGGCAGTGCAGGGCATTGCAGCTACGTGGGGACAGTCATGTCCCTGCAGTTACTTTTCCCCTCCCTAGGAAAGATGATCTCCAAATTCATCATGCCAGGACCAGTAGCAGGCAGGTACAGACTGCCTGAGCTTGGCCCACTGCTCTTGCTTGTGCATGTTTATAGCATCATAGAACATTTTGAGTCGGAAGGGACCTTTAAGAGTCATCTAGTCCAACCCCCTGCCAATGAACAGGGACATCAACATCTTCAGTGCCGAGGTGGGTACCTCTCCCCTAAGACCCACTGCTCTGGCTGTCCCAAGTGATGCTGAGGCACCATGCCAGATGTCTCTCTGCAGAAACCCTGAGCACAGGGCTAGGAGTGTAAGCAGGACCCCAAGCCTCTTCTCTCCAGATGTGTCCTCCTTTCTCAGCTATTGTATGTGCCTCCAGCTTTCTCTTCCTTCCATCCCTGTCACTTTCTGGGACCATTACCATCCTGTACTGGGGTTTCAAATCCTCTTGCCTCAGGTAATGAGTTCATCCTGGGCAGTGTCTCCATGCCACCAGCATGCTGGTTTGAACCGATGGCTCCACGCTTTCCATCTCATCAGATTTTGGTGTCCTCAGCTAGGCTTCATGCCTTCCCTACCCAATGCAGGCAGCCTTGTGCTCTTCAGAGCTTGTTGCTTTATCTGCAAGCCCCAAGAATGTATTGATGTATCTGTTCTTCCTCTGTGACACAACTTTTTTGTGGAGAACGAACAAGCTTTTTTTTTTTTTTGGTAAGTAAAATTCTAAGAACTGCCATTACCTCAGCACCTAAAGTGTGTTTGATCATGTTCAAGTGACACTGCAGGAACTGCAGGTACATTATTTAAGTAATTACAGGACAGCTTTAAAATCCAGCACAGTTCTCACTATTAAAAATATGTCCAAATACTCACATTTCCATTGGATGACATGCAGGTTAACTGCATCTTTCATTGTGACTCTCTCCCCAGGGGTTTGCGGTAAAGCTCCAGCATCCGGAGTTGTAGGAAATCAATAAATCTCCTGCTTCAGCTTGAAAAAAAAAATGGATAAAAAGTGGTAATTGAAATGCAGAAAATGACAAAATAGGACCCATATCTTCTTTCTTAGAAAAAAATCCCACTATTTGAGGAAAAGGGGCTTTTTCTGTGCTGAGGGTGGTGAGAAACTGGACAAGGTTGCCCAGAGAGGTGGTCAATGCCCCATCCCTGGCAGTGTCCAAGGCCAGGCTGGATGGGGCTCAGAGCAGCCTGGTCTGGTGGGAGGTGTCCTTGCCTGTGGCAGGGGGTTGGAACAAGGTCATCTTGAAAGGTCACTTCCAGCCCAAACCGTTCAATGATTCTGTGAGTATCTGATGACTGTCTATGTTCAGTCTTTCCGCTTCATGTTCAGACACCCTTCTTTAGAAACCTCTTTCATATCTTAATGGGGCAAGGTGTACCTGTGTGTGTCCAGGCTGTCTGTGCATGCACCAACACTGCTGCACCTCCAAAGAGCCAGTTTCCCACGTTGAACGTGGTCTGTGGCCTGGGTGACCTCTGCTGGCCTTAGCAGAAGGTGTCTCCGAGCACTGCCCCTTCTCGGCCAGGACACTGCATGGAGCAGACTCAATCTCTGCCATGCACAGTCGCTTTGCAAACATGCAGCAAGGCCAGCAGTGCTGAGCAAACACAGCAAAATGAGCTGCAGGGCTTTGGGCCTGTGCCAGTGCTGGGAAGCTGGCTCTTTGGAGCTGCAATGGTGTTGGTGCGCAGTGTGCAGAATGGCTTCGGCTGCAGGCTGGTCCAGTTCAACATCTTCATTAGTGATCTGGATGATAAGGCAGAGCATACCTTCAGGAAGGGGTGAGGTTTGGATGCACAGTGAGTGTCAGGGGCACCCCTGGCTGTCAACGCCCTCGCAGACATCCCATGCAGGAGGTGATATAGAGAGGACATCCTTGCGCACAGTGATGTGCTAATGGAGTGCTTGGACACAAGGTGACCCTGCTGAAGCAGGGGATGGTGTCCTCCAGTAAAGCTGTCACTTAAGAGCAGAGCCCCATCTTGAACATACCACAGACTCCATGGCCTATCCCATCACATGCACATCCACACTGAGCTCATCCAGAGACAAGTTTCAGGGCTGGTTTTAATCCAGTTCCTTCACCCAATCTCTTTTGAGGTTGCAGTGAAGAGCATGTGGACCCAATCCCCTTGGTTTCCAGCAGCCTTTGTGCAGGATCACATCTCTCTTTGGCGTAAGCGAAGATGATGGCAATGGTCTTTCCTGGATCAGAGTGCCCAGGGGAATGAGGCAACTGCTCTTTTATTCTGTATAAATCAGATGGAATTGAAAAAAACTAGTAACAACAGCTCAAAACTAAATGCAGGGCAGAGAGGGGACACGGAACAGACATGGGATGGGACACGACACCACCCAAAAAAATACCCAACACCCCAAAAAGCAACATCGATCTGAAGCAGCAGAAGGAAGCCACCAGGAAAAGACAAAAATGTTGGTAACTCACCATTTCCCGGGCTCTGTCCTGTACTCTGCATGTCTGAAAGAAGCTCAGAGGAGAAAACGTGACGTTCTTGGGTCTTTCTGCTCCAAAAAGCCACTGGTTGAATGTCAACAAGCTGTTACAGCTGCGGCGAAGAACATTAGATGAGCACTCAGGAGCCCCAGGCAACCCTGCACTGGAGACGCCAATGCCAGCACCATTCTGGTGAGACAACCAGGAGGACAGTCAGCCAAATTCCTTCAAATTTGCAAGTCAGGAATTTTGCTGAGGCTTGAAAGGTAATAAAAAAGTTTTGCGGGTGGCTTCGTACCGTGACCAAACTTGTCCCCTCCTGACAAACTGAAGTCAATGGGCTGCTTCTCCCAATTCTTTTTAGCAATGTCATCCCCGGATATTTGGGCATGGGGGAAAAGCTGCTCCAAGTTCTGGTATCCTCAGCCCAGGTGTCCCTCATTGGATGTGTCGTGTGTGTCCCCCAACCATTTTGGGCTTCATTCTTCAGGTGCTCAGGCCATTGGGGTGCTCCCTGTTCTGCACAAAGGGGGGGGACGGTGTAGGAGAGGTGCCAGTGGGCATCGTGGGGAGAAAATGTCTGATGGAGCAGGAGGGAGGTGATGGGAGGTGGATTAAAGGAGGTGAAATCAGGCTGGTGAGAGAAGAGTTGAGACCTGAGGAGACAAATTGCAGTGGGGACCCCCAAGTCAGGGAGACGAGGCAGTGCTGGCTTGGCCTCAGGGGGCTGGACACCCCCCCACTTCTGGTCTGGTATCCCCATCCATCCCAGTGACACCAGGGAGGTACTGGGTACATGTGGGTGGAGGTCAGGGGGTGTGGGGACACAAACAGGCAGGGGGGTAGGGGGGTGCGGGTCCCAGTGGGGTGCTGTGGAGTGTGGGGGGCGCAGGTCCCACGGGGTGTTGTGGAGTGCGTGGGGGTGAGGGTGTCACGGGGTGCTGTGGGGTGGAGGGTGGGACGCAGGTCCCACAGGGTGCGGTGGGGTGGGAGGGGCGGGGGTGCCATGGGGTGGGGGCAGGGGAGCGCAGGTCCCACGGGATGCTGGGGGGGGGGGGGGGGGGCTATGGGGCACAGGGGGGTCACTGTGGGGTGCAGGTCTTAAGCAATAGCAGCATGCTGTGGGGCACAGCATGTCTGTACGCATGCACACGTGTGGGACAGGTATGTGGTAACGAGCACATGGTTTGTGCACACATTGCGCAGCGTGTGTGCATGCAGTGTGCAATATGCGTGTGTGTGGGTGTGCATAGGTACCAAGTGTACATATGGGCATGTGCATGCAACGTGTTGCACAGACATATGTGTGTGTACAGGGACAGACACGGGCGCTACGCACCTCTTGCACATGCAGACAGTGTGAAAGCATGCGCACATATGCACCATGTGTACATGCCTGTGCAGTGGCTACAGGTAACACGTGCGTGCTGCACGTGCACGTACGTGAGCGCACAGTCCGTATGCATGTCGTGTCTGTGTGCGCGCGCGTCCGTGAAGCAGCTATGGGTAACGTGCACGTGCAGATGTGCGCATGTGCACACAGTATATATGTGGGGGGGCGGGTGAGGGGTCTGTGCAATGGCTACCGGCTGCGCGTGTGCTGCGCGTGCACGTGAGCACACAGAACGTGCGCATGCGGCAGGCGTATCCGTGGGGTGGGTACAGGTAACACACGTGTGCACGAGCGCGCGCGCACACACGCGTATGTATGCGCGTGAGTACGCCGGCCAGGCGCATGCGCCGTGCGTGTCGGCGTGCCGTGCCTGCGTGCGCGTGCACAGGGCACCTCCGCACACACGCGTGCCCACGTGGGGCTGCGCGTGCACGCCGGTACGTGCCCACGGGCACGCACGCGCGGGTGCCCGCCCCCACGTCCATGTGCGCCCGCCGCCGAACTACCGCTCCCGTCAGCCCCCGCGACTCACCCCCTCACCCGCCCGCCGAGGCTCGGGGGCGGGGCCCGGGGCGGGGCTGGGGGGCGGGGCGCTGCTCTGGCCCCGCTCCCTAGGCCGCTCCTCATTGGCGGCGCTGCCGTTGTCGCTGGTGACGGCGGGACGCGGCGGGGCCGCGGCGCGAGCGCTGGCCTCAGTCAGCGGCGGGGCGGCCGCGGGGTAACCGGGGTAGCGGGCAGGGGCAGGCGGGTCGCCGGGGCCATGGGAGGCCGAACCGGGGCCGCCGCCGCTGCCTCTGCTGCTGCTGCTGCCGCCGCCGCTGGTGAGCGGTAGGACCGCCGGGAACATGGCGGAGAGGTGAGAGCCGGTACCGCGGGGTGGGGTTGGGGGGGGGCGGGGGAGTTGAGCCCGCTGAGGGGCCTGAGGCCTACGGAGGGGCCCGCCTGGGGTCCGCGCCCCCTGGCCTAAGCGGCCCAGACCACCCTCAGCGCCCCCGGAGGCCCTGAGGGGGGTCTGGGGCCCTTTTTCTTACCCCTTGGGGCGGGTCTTCCCTCCCCACACAGATCTCTGTAGGGTTTTGGGGCTGCTCCCGCCTCTTTGAGGTGACCTGAAGCCTGTTCCACCCCCCCACCCCCCACCTCGGGGAGTACCTGTTTGTGCCCCTTTTTGGGGTGGGGGCGTTTTCTCTTCCTTCTCTGCTCCTTCTGGGTGTATGAGGAGGGGTGGGGGGAGAGATGTCAGCACCACCCTGATTTTTATTTTTATTTTGGGGAGGGGAGGAGGGCAGCCCTACCTGCTCTGTGTGATGTAGGCTTGGATTCTAACCCCACCCTGCTTTCTGTGGGCTCTTGGGGTGCGGGTGAATTCCAACCCCACTCTGCCCACCCCCAGCTTTTGGTGGGGGGAGGGGGGGGGGAGCTGGATGCACCCACCTGGTTCCCTGTGGTTGCAGTAGGGAGATGGGGGGGTTGTGTGCTGCATCCCAACCCCACCCTTATTTCTAGGGGAGCATTGGGAAAGGTGGAGGGGGCTGCATCCCACCCTGCTCTCCGTGGGGGGTGGTTATGGTGGGGCCATGTCCCACCCTGCTCCCTATGGAGGGGCTGGATCTTACCCTGCTCCCTGGAGGGAGGTTATGGAAGGGCTGGATCCGACCCCATCCTGCTCCCTGTGGCTGCTGTGCAGGGGGGGGTTATGGATGGAACCCACCACGTGGGATGCAGCCGGGGGAGGTATTTTTACGGAGGTGAAGGTGTGGCAGGGCAAAGTGGGGGTGCCTGGGGAGTGGACAGGGTGATGTGTGAGTGGGTGTGGACAGAGGGATACGCTGGGGAAGGGGTGTAGGCAGGGATCAGGCTGGGTGTGCTGGGGGGGGGTGGGGGGAATGCAGTAGGGTGTGTGGAGGTTGGGGGGGGACACACTGGCCTTGGTGGGGGGAGAAGTGGCTGAGTTGTGACGTTTGTGCAGAAATGAGGCTTATTTATTTCACATGTGGTGGATGGTGAGCTGCTGGTCGGTGGGGTGGTTGTTTTTTTTTTTCTCTCTCTGCGCTGCTCTGCTGCTTCCCCAGACCTGCATTCTCTAGCTGCAAAAACTGCAGGATGGGATTTTTTTTTTTTCTTCTCCTTCCTTGGCGATAGCAGTTTAATCAACCCTTGAGTGACCTCTACAGATAAACCCGCAGCTGCTATGCTCCAGTACCTCACCCGGCATATGCAGCTGGGTGGGCTTAAGGAAAAAAAGAAAAATATATTTTTAATTTATTTTCTTTTAAAATGGGGGGCTGGGTGTAAGCTGTTGGGTACCTGCAAGCAGCAGGTGGCTTGGGCAGGGGTGTGCCTCTTGTCTGGGTGTATCTGGACGGGTCATAAGCAAGATGTGGTGCTGTGCTTCGTGCCATTGGGCCGACATCAGTGGCTTTGCCATGCTGTCCGTAGATGGTTGGTTGATTGATCTCCTCCATGAAGCGTCTGTCCAGGCACTAGCTGCGGCTGAATGTTAATATGCCACATGATCATTAAAAACAGCGTGATTGCACCTTGCTGCAAATCTGTTGCCATCATTTGCAGCGGCGCTGAGAGCTGATTTCTTTGGTGCTAGAGGGAAGCAACACCCTTGCGATTCGATCATCTGGCTGCTGAAAACTGTCTCACTGCTGACTTTGGGGAGGATGGGGAGACTGACAGTAATTGGTATCTGGTGCTTGTGGATGTGAGTTAGTCTCTGGATATGAGATCTTGGCTTACGCTTGTGAGATGCGATCCTACATTAGCTGATAAATGCCTCTTGTAGTTCTCTTACCGAGTATTGTTCCATGCTCTACACCTCTTGTTATTTGGAAGGGAGAAGCTACCTGTTTCTTCCCCATCGTTTAGGGTGGGTGCAAGGAAGGCTCAAGACGTCTAGTGGTGTTACCCTTCCTCCAGTCAAAGGGAAGCACAAACATCTCAAATGGGGTTTTGTAGATCCTCGCCCATAAGCAACCAGTAACTTCTTTCAGCGCATCTTGGCTGGTATGTATGCTCAGCTGAACAAGAGCTATCTTCCCAGCCTAAAATTTGGATTAATTTAACTCTGCCGGAGTTCCAGTTGCTGATGACAGTGTACCTCATTCCGCCAGTACCTGTAAAGGCTTTCGAGCCGAAGTGACTCTTTCATGTTAATCCCAATGACTTGAGTTATGCTAATACCCTTGGGACAGAGAATTTCAGTGCTCTTCTTTTGGGAGGAAAGGCGTATGTTGAGGCCCTCAGCCTCTAGGGAAGTCTTTGCTCTGATGCTAAAGGAGCCACTGATGGGTTATTTCCCACTGAAATCTGTGGTTGCTGTATTCTTCCTGCTGCAGATCCAGACAAACCAAATTCTAGCCTGTCTGCAAGCCAGATGTCTTCATGTAGCTCTCTTCCAAAGGAGCTGGATATAGGTTCAAAGGAGCTTTTCAAAGGAGGCTGCTAGCAAGACATCAAGATTCGTCAGTGGCCTAAAAAGAGGGGAGGGAGTGAACTTGCTGTCTTCCTGGTGAAATTAATATAGCTGATATAAAGGTGCCTGAGAAGTGCTCAAAGCTGAATTTCTGTGATTTATTGTTAATTTCATTTCAGGAGCCTGTAACTGTAATTCCTGGGTATACTCTACATGGCTTAAATTAGGTCATTAACTATCCTAATAAGAGACGCAGAAATGCCATAGTCTCCTGTAACCTGCAGCTCTGAGGGAGCAAGAGAGAGGAGATGCAGCCAGATGGCCAGGAGCCCAGAGCTTTGTAGCTTGCAGCTGAATAAAAGGATGGTGAATAGATGCAGGAGGATAAATGTAGTTAAATTGAGTGCCTGCTGTGTCTTTGCTGGGAGGGTCCCACTGTCACGTGCCACAGGACTTGCTGCTGGGGTGTTGCTTTGGGGTGGTGGGAGCAAGGAGGGGTCGGAGATTGGTAGAATCATCTAGGTTGGAAAAAGACCATTGAGTCCAACTATAAAAGGTTGGAGGGAGAAGGAAGCTGCTCAAATCTAGACTGTGAAAGGTTATCCAAATCACGACTGATGTTGCATTTCACAAAGGATTTTCCAGATAGTGAGTGTGTGATTGGTGGGTGCACAGTTTTTATTTTTATATTGGGGGGAGGAGCACAGGGCAGAGCAGACAGGCAGGGCAGGAGGTTTTCTGCTGCTGTTCTGTTGAGACAGGAGCCACTTTCTACCCTGGTTGCAACCACAAAGTGGTTTTTATGGTTGCTCATAGACGGCTGCTGCATCTGTTAAACTTAACAGTGATGCTGGGTGTACTCTGGACCAGCTTTATGAGGATTAATGAAGATACGTGTATGTACACTGACAAACCTAGCAACATGAGAGCGGTGAGATGATACAGGTTGTGTGGATGGGAAGACCAGCTTTTTATTCTGATTTAAAAGTAAATCCCTTCTGCCTTGTTCTTCCTAACCTATACTGGGCATTTTGGACCTGTGATTGTGGTTTATAACTATATAAGCGTAAGCTAGCATCATCTTGAAGTAGGAATGTAGAGCCTAGACCTGATGGTTGAGAAAGTCTCTCCAACCCATCAACTAGTTGTAGGGTTTCCAGACATTTTAGATAATATAGTTGAATGCTAGATCCTGTCCAAAATAATACAAACCCGTATTCTACAGAGTGACTGGCTTCTGAAAAATAGGAAGATACCAAATGTGTTTGCACGATGTTTAACATCAGACATGTGTTGTCACACAGCCCTGCGTAAGGGCAGAGATGCCCCGCTGTGCATCCCAGGAGCGCAGTAGATCTGTGTGTCTTTGTTTTGCTTACCTGTTTACAGAGCTGTTCCTCCACTTCTTTAGTATTAAGAAACTGAAAAAAATCTGGGACAGTCCCAGCAGCCTTCTGTCTGTACATAACTATCTTTAGATCTGTGCCTTTCAGCAGTTGAAATCTCCCCTATTGCCTGTGGTGTGATATCTACAACTCGTCTCTCAATTAGGATTCATTGTAGAATGTCCATGGCAAGACTGTAGAATCATAGAATGGTTTGGGTTGGAAGGGACCTTAAAGATCATCTAGTTCCAACCCCCCTGCCATGGGCAGGGACACCTGCCACTAGACCAGGTTGCTGAAAGCCCTCCAGTGCCAGGGGGGAGTAAGGGATGTCCAGGCTGTGTGTTGGGCCCTTCCTGACAGACTGAACTTTCCTGTGAAACTTTTCTTCCTTAAGAGAAATGATGGGGTCTTTTTTGCTAAATATTTCAGCTTAGACTGGACAAAGCATCAGAAAATCTTGTCATATTGACCACCGTGACCCTTAGCATCAGAAAATCTTGTCATATTGACCACCGTGACCCTTCTTTAACAGGAAAGTAGAGGCCTATTGCATCATGTAGGTTCTCTCTAAGGACAAGCCTGATGGTCTCAGGTAGAGCTCCAGAGAAGGATGTTGTGTGTGTTTAAAGCTTTGCCAGGAGCTATCCCAGAGAATTAAGTGAATACACAGTTCTGTACCTGAATTTGAAGGTGACCTGCTTTGGTCTTGATCAAGTCCTTAAGCTGCATGCCATCAGCTCCTACCACCACGTGGGGGTTGTCATCTGGGAAAGGTTTGTGGGGTTGACGTCTTTAGCTGTAGAAACACGTAGTGTGTTGGTGGAGACAACTTCCCCCCACAAAGTAATTTCCTTAGATAGTGAACTAGTAGCAGCTTCCTCAGTTGCTGTTCCTATTGTGGTTTCTCCTAGTTCAGGTTAACTGACCTGACCATTATTTCTTCTGGATCAGTCTGCTCAGACTCCTCAATCTGCATTTAGGCTGCTGAAGCTGAAGATCAAGGGCAAGTTTCTAGGTAAACTATAATCTAGATGGCAGACATCATGTCTCATGGGTAGGTATCTTGGTTTTAAGACTGGTTTGGGCAAGGCTCAGGTCCTCAAACTATTCTGGCAATCTGCTCTTGCTAAGACCAAAGACTTGTGGTATGTTGTTCCTCTTCTGAAAGATGAAGCTTTTAGAAGTTCACCTCTAGTAACTTGTGAATATATATGATTTAAAAACAAACAAACAAAACCCCTACCCAACAACTTTTAAACAAAACCCCACAAACCAAAACAAAACCACTAAATACAACTGAGAGGTCTGTAGGGACTGGGCTGATTCCAGGAGTAAAATTTATGTGTAAACTGGTAGGGCTGGAAGTTCCCTGATAGTGCGGCAGAGCTGTGGAGGGGACCAGCTCTCAGGACCAGATTGTAAATAGTCAGGTGTGGGATTTTCAGGCTTGACTGTAACCACCTTCACTGTACAGCAGTGTTTTTACGGCACGCTTATTTGGACATGTTTGCCCTAGACAATAAATACCAGTGAGAACTTCATTTTGCCTGCTGATTAAGATCACTACAGATGTTTAAATTACCTCTTCCCTCTAGTACCTTTAAAAAACAATTTCTTGTTCCTGTCTTCAGCAGCCATGCTCTCCTTCCTGCATTTTTGCTTCAGTGATTATTTCCTTACATGCTCTAGATAACTCATTGAACCTAGACCTTTCCTCTTCCTCCTCTGTCTCGTCTCAAAAATAAACATTTCTGTTGTAATACTTTTTTCACTTTGCGACTAATCCAGGCTGGCTATTTTTAATTTCAGTTGCCAAGAAGTGAGCAAAGGATAAATGTACTCCAGGTGCTGAGGGGAAGAAGTGGAGCACTGTCTAGATAGCATCTGCCCTGTGCCCTTGGAATTAGTCGTTACTCCTTAAATTGCTACCAAGAACCCCCAAAGCTGGTTTTCTGGGTTTACCAGCTCCTGACTAGCAGTGAAAGAACCACATTGTGCTGTTACAATGGGAGGTGCCTCGTTTCTCAAGTTCTTCATCCCTCGCCATTTCTCTGCCCTTAACGGATCTGGTGGTTGTATTTATTTTCTTCTCTTGCTGCTGGGACTTCTCCTACCCTTTAAGTATTCTCACAAACAGCTCTGCAAGAGGCAGTCTTTATGGATGCCATATTTTTCGGGAGCCAAATATGTTGCTTTGATTTTCAGTGCTGTCCTAGCTGATTGGCAGGCAACTGGATCTCCTTACATCCGTGCTCTCAAACGAAGAAAAAAAAATACTGTTTTCAGATTGTTTAAATATTTTTAAACAATAAATGGGAGGGAGATGGAAACGACCAGAGAGGGCTCATTAACTGTGACGTTTAGTAACCCCGTGGTGTAATTCAGAAAGCAGAAACCACTATTCCTGCAGTGAAAGATGTGGAAATTCCTGATTGTTGATTAACATCTCATAAAACTTGCAGGAAATGAGGCCTGAAATAGACTGTCAGAGGGAGAAGGCTTCGCTTACTGTATTTTACAGGTGGTGTGATCCTAGAAGGTTTTGTTCCTGGATTGAACGTCGATTGGAAGTTATGTTCCCGGTATGGAGCTCAGCTTTTTGACTTCTGGCTAACGTTAAAGTTTGCTCATTAGCACCGAGTTTTTAATGCACAGTTTGACTCTGAAGAAAGCTCTTGCTGGAACGGAGAGAGGGGTGTAAGGAGCAGGGGATTAGTGATATCTGGGCTTAAGTGTGCAATAGAGGAAGCATGCCTGGAGGCTGGCCAGTGTCATGGCTGCCAGTGACTTGCTTCAGTTGATATCTGACCTAAAGGGGGCTTGCAGGCTGCTCTTACAGTGCTGTGCATAGAGACTGGGGTTAATGAATTAAAAACCTCAGCAAACATTGGATAAAAATGCTGTGTTGCATACCAAACCTTAGAATTTCTGGCCTTGCTTTGGGATGGGCATATTCTGCATCTCTATGTAGAATCATAGAATGGTTTGGGTTGGAAGACACCTTTGCAGATTGCCTAGTCCAACCCCCTGCAATGAGCAGGGACACCTTCCACTAGACCAGGTTGCTCCCAGCCCTGTCCAGCCCGGCCTTGAGCTCCCAGGGATGGGGGCACCCACAGCTGCTCTGGGCAGCCTCTGCCAGTGCCTCACTACCCTCAACAGTAAAGAATTTCTCCCACGTAAATGTGCCCTCTTTCAGTTTAAAACCATTTCCCCTTGTCCTGTCACTACAATCCCTGACCGAGAGTCCCTCCTTTTCTTTCCTGTAGACTCTCTTTAAGTACTGGAAGGCTCTATAACATCTCCCTGGCGCTTTTTCTCTCCAGGCTGAACAACCCCAATGGTGTTCCCATTCTACAGACTGGAAGACAGGAGACCTTAATGTGTCAAAAGGCATCCAGTAAAATAATACCAGAGTTTGTGATCTCAACTCTCTGGGCCAAGCGTGGTTTTGACCAGGTGGTCCCCTTCCTTTTTACCATCAAAAAGTATTTAAAAAAAAAAAAAAATCTCTGACTTGGAGCTAGGAGCCTTCCTTGTGGTGTAGCCCCTACAGAGAACACATGTGTCTGGTCCATTTGTGCTCTTGTCAGGTGCACACGGTTCCTGGGCTGCCTCTTCCTGAGGTGATGACATTTCTCTGTCTGCCTCGTTGCATTTTTATTGATCTTCCCTCTCTGCTCTGCGCTCTGCCAGAATGTAAATGACTTCCACGGGCAACATGTTTGGAAACCCAAGCTTTTTACCATCCAGAAACATTACTTACTCTGCGAATTGAAGCTATAGTATTATGTTTTTTATTGATCTTTCTGTAGCGCTTCTTGCAAGCCTGAGAGCACTTCACACACAGTTGGGAGAGATCGCTGCATTAGATGGAAAAGTGCAATCGCTTATTGACTGCAGTGTGGCAGCTTCCTTTCCAGAAGAGAAGGATGGACAGTAGGGTGCATTTAAATAACAGTGGAATTTAGGTTACTATAGTCAAACATGGTTTGTTCAGGATGTTTAGACAAACCATCCCTCTTTCAAGTCTGAACCCTTTAAAAGACTACGAATGAAACTGCAACAGCTGTCCCTGGTAGTGTGCTGTGATGCAGAGTTGCATGTGGATACAAATGGGAAAAATGCTGCTTCTTGAAGAGCCTGTCTTGCTTCCTTTCAGTATGCTGAGGTTGGGGGGGGGGGGGGGGGGGGGGGGGCGGGGGGATGTTGGTGCCCATCTGTTAAATTGCTCACGTTGAGCAACACATCTCAGGCTGACCAAGCAGTGCACTGAGCACACATGGAAGGCTTTGGAGGATGTACAGATGTATCATCGGATTTATTAGTAATTAAGCTGTCTTCTAAGTACTTTCTGAATCCTGTTGCTGACCTGAAGTTGGCTTTCTGGATGCTGTTGTTTCTGCTTCATAAACTTCTTTGTTGTCATTAATCTAATGTGTGCATCTGTGAATCCATGTCCCCTCAAAGGCAGGGACAGGAGAAACTGTAGAGCTTTCCACATGTGCCTGGTATACTGTGGTGGCTGAGGCTTTAAAAAAAAATAAATACAACAAATGCAAAACCACAAACACCTCTTACTCTGGCAACATTTAGTGTGGTCAGGAACATTTGGGAAGAATTAGAAAAAGAAGAAGGAAAAAAATAAAAAAAACCCCGAAAACAAAACAATCACCAGGCAGAAAAATCGCTCGTGGGAGAACAGGAGTTGAGGGATTTGTGTGCACCCATCTCCGAGCAGATCAGCAAGTTCTTGGTGAGGTGTGTGGTTTTCTTCCCCTACCCAGAAAAGTAGTGGGATTTGGGTGAAATGAGTGCTCATTTCACTGACGAGGTTGTTTGCTGAGGCTGCTGGGCTCTGATTCCCTGCTTTGCATCTGCTTGATTAAGCATGACCTCTGCTACTTGCTGCTTGGGGTTTTGTTGGAGTTGAGATCATGTTTCAGCCCTCACCGGTTAAATCCAGTGGCTGTGCAGAGAAGGGAGCAGTTTGGCTCCCCACAGTCCCTGGCAGCCTGTGCTGCTGTGGGTATGGCAAAAAGGGAGCGTGGGGAAGAGAAAGAAGTTGCTCAGGTCACAGTAGGTACCTCGGGCTTCTGGTGGTTGTCTCTCAAGGACATTGGCAGTGCCCAGAGGAGCCTCCCACATGGCAAGCTTTCTTTTTCAGGCAGTTTTCCTTTCCAGGGCAGGAAGGAGACTGAGGTCTGAGTGATTTGAAACCTTTGCAATGTCCCTGGTGGGTTTCTCACCTTTCTCCTTCATGGCAGTGTATCTCAATGCTTATTTGAAAGGCAACACTTTCTCTACCTCTCCAGTTCCTAAAAACCTTCCTGTCAATTCTTTGATCTCTACCTAAGGCCTGCTCTGAGAGATAAGAGCAGGGCTATGTCAGTATGCCAGTCTACATCCAGGGTTAATATCAAAGCACTGGGATTACTAGAGCTCAGGGCTGGGGTTTTTTCTCTGTCTGGCTTTGGGGAGAGCAGAAGGGTGCTGCTTTGCTTCATTGCACTAGGCAGGACTTGCCATTTAGCCGGATCTCCATCCAGATTTATGCATTGGGACTTGCCATTTAGAATCACAGAACTGGTTTGGTTAGAAGGGGCCTTTGAAGGCCGTCTAGTCCAACCCCCCTGCCATGGGCAGGGACATCTCCCGCTACACCAGGTTGTTCAGAGCCCCCCGTACGGCCTGGCCTTGAATGTTTCCAGGAATGGGGCATCGACCACCTGTGTCTCACCACCCTCAGTGTAACAAATTTCTTATCTCCCCTCATAGTTTAAAACTATTACCCCTTGTCCTGTTGCTGAAGGCCCTATTAAAAAGTCTGTCCCCATCTTTCTTATAAGCCCCTTTTAATTATTGGAAGGCACCAGTTCGGAAGGATCTCCATCCAGAGTTATGCATCAGGACTGGCTGAGCAGCAGTCACCAAATCTCTGTTTCTAGAGAAGGCTGCAAGCACACATTTCCTCTTCTCGTGCTCAGAGCTGGCTTGATGATGCTCCAGTGCTGGTGCAGAAGGCGCACAGCACTGACTGCGAGGTGCTGGGCCTCCGTGGGGATTCCTGACACAGGTCGTGCCGCGTGTGGATGGGAAACGCTGCTTGCTGGGTTGCAGCAGGCTCGGGGAGGTCTCACGTTGCTAACTTGCAGTCTCTGTGTGGATGATGCGAGCAACAGAGCAGCTTGCATCAGGAGTGTATCCCTGAGTGTGGCTTAATGAAATTGAGCAGTGGGGTGGCAAAAGCATACAGGAAGCTTTTTTTTTTTTTTTTCCTCTCCTTTTCACTTCAGAGTGAAAGGACTTTGATTCCTCCCCCTGCCCCACCCAAGGCTGCAGAAAGCATTCAGCTCCCTACTTCCACCTTCTGTGCTGTTTTCAAGAGATGCTGTTGAATCTGTCAGAACTCCCAACAGCACTGCCGTAAAGAAAAATTGCAAATTAATACATCAACACAGCTTTCATTTAGAAGCCCTTTCTTTTCCCCTTTAATTCTGCATATCTAACATCTGAATGTCACCTTGAGGAATCTATATTGTAGTGTGGCTGTTCAGTGCAGTGGATGGTATTTGTGGAAATAGGTGGAGCATGTGCTCAGAAAATATCCCCCCCTCTCCGGAAAAAAAAGCCAGTGTTTTAGAGCTCACCTTAGCACATTTCTGTTTTAGACTTTTCTCTTTTTTATTATTTTCTTTCAGTAGGAAGTTATCTAGGTTTTTGTTCAAGGTAAGTAATGTGCCTAGAACTTCAAACCTTGACAAATGCCTCTGCAGTAATTATTTTTCTGTCAAACTTGAGTTCAACTAAGCAATGTACCTTTCTTCTTCAGCTGCAAGTGAGAAGGTGCAGTGGACAGGGGGTTTTATTACAAACAGGGGTGGGAATAAGTTCTCTAAGATGAGGAGGCTTGCTTTGAATGTATTGGTCAGGGGGGTTAAAGTCAGCTGGATTAAGAACGTGTAACACCTGCCTTACTCAAAGTATGTTCTACTATGGGATGGGCTTCCAAGCCAAGGCAAGACTCCTGACAAAAGGGGTCTTTCTGTGAATTGTCTTAACAGTGTCAAAAAGTAGGTTTTTGTACTGGAGGATGAAACCAGTCAACCTTATTTCCAGGCATGCCTTTGCTACTTAAACAGAGCATAGAACGAGGTTGAGGAGGGCTGGTGTGCAGAAGGCAATAGGAGGAAGATGGAATAATGCAGTGGGGGGGAAAGCAGGGCTTATTTTGTAGTCTCTGCAATCCCCCAGGTTGTCTTCTGAAAAGATGGTGACGCTCCAAACAGGAGACTAATACAAACCCTTGGTAGAAACCAAGCTTGGAGTGCAGGAGGAACAGGTTTGGCCGCAGAACCCTCTGTTGTCTGATGCTCCTCTGCATAAGAAGTATCTGATCCAGACCTGTAAGCCACATGTTATATTTTTCTTGTCACGGCTGCCTCGTTTCATGTGGCCAGTACTGATAGGCGTACCTGTGAACATTCCCATCTATTACAGGAATCTGTTATAAATTGCTCCAAGAATGGATTACAGATGGTTAGAGATAGCACTCCAAAACACGAAGGAAAGTTTGGCTGCAGTTTATGGCCATGGCTATCCGCTTCAGATGCTGTGCTCTTGTAAACAGTCTTGCTTGATCTTACCTGAATATGGATGCACTTTCCATCAGCTCTTGCCCATGCAGCACTGCAGGCATTATTTGGCTGTTCCTCGAGCATGTTACTTTAGTGAATCAACGTGTCTTGTAAGCAAATGGAGGGGTCTGTAGTTATTTGAATCTGTAGGTGCCTATCCTTCTAGCAATAGGGAAAATATAAAAATCTGTATATGTACTTTTGGATGTTCCTGGCATATGCCTCTCCATCTGCACTTAGAGCATGCAGATAATGTGGCTAAAACCACACTTGCAGATAACACTGTATAAATTTTCCCCCTATGAAGTGCAAATATCTCTCATTAAGACTTTTAACTAGGGAAAAAGCAAACTTTTTGGGGTATAATTTTGCAAGAATACGTACATATAAGGCAAGTCTACTCGGGCACTGCAGATAAGTCTCGTAGTATAACAGCGTGCTTCAAAGCACCCTACCAGTGCTTGCCTTCAGAATGGAAGCATGCTTCCTTTGCGTTAGCATGAAGACTGGCAAATAGTATGCATAGCTGCCCGTACACTGAAAGCAGAAACAAAAATACTTTGTTTTGGCACCCTGGGGTTAGATGCTACAAGCTAGTTTCAAAGCTAAACCATCTAGTGGCTCTGTTTCAGATCCCACTGCAAAGACATGAATTCTAATTCCCTTCTTTGTTCCCTTTCACAGAAATGAAAGTTGCAAAAAACTAAATGGGGAAAACTGAGGCTAGAGCACTGTATTTAATATGCTAGTGCCATGAACAGATGTTCTGTAGTTGGTTTCATTCTGGAGAACTTGTGAGCTTGGAAAAGGGACCTACAGAGGCTACTGGGGAAGGCTGCAAATCTGCACACCAAAGTAATTAAAGGTTATCAATGACTCGTATATTTCCCTCTGCCTACATAACTTTGATCCGAGAGCTTGCTTTCTCTTTTTGTGATGTATTCCAGACTGTCCTGTATGGCAGAAATCATTTAACCCTGAGAATTATCTTGTGATTTTCAGATCCCATCCCAAGGTATCCCTGTGGCTTTAGTGTCTGTGTAGCAGGGAAGCAGCTGTCATGTAACTACTTTCATCTTGCCTCCATTCAACTCAGTTTCACATGGCTACCAGGATCTTGCCTAGCAGCAGGATCTTTTTGTAAGAAAATGCTGTCTTGGCTCTAGAATACTTTTTTTTCCTTGATTCTTCAGTATATTGAGAACTTAAAGTGCTGACCACCTACAGTTCTGAAAACATGCATGGGATTTATCCCAAATTGATGAGAGACTTGTGTGGTGTGTTCGTTTCAAGGATGTGGCACTGAAAGTAACAACATTTGGGGTAAGTTCTTGTCCAGTCTCCACTGCACTGATAGTTTTACAGGTAGAGATCAAATGATTTTGAGACAGATTTGAAAGGCTGGAAGTTTTCTGGTAATTTGTTCATTGAAATTACTAAAAGAGGCATTGATACCATGGTAGGACACCCAAAATTGAAATTAATCTCCCACATGGTAGTGTGCTCCTCCAATTGCAGTATATCATGGCTAAATCCTGAAAACCAAAACTGCCTCAGTGGGGATTTGTTAGAGTTGCACCACAGGGGCCTTAAAGCCCTGAAATTTCGCACCCTCCCTGAAGGCCAGCCACCTGCCTTACATGGAGAGCGATCCCTGACCCCTGACATGGGGAATAAAATGGATTTTTTGGGGTAATATCAAACACACTGCTTTTCAGCTGTGGATTCCCAAACCTCTCCATGGGACTGTAGGTGTGAGGGATAAGGAACATCATACAGTGTCAGCGCTGAGCCACATTGGAGATTGTCTTCAGCTGGGAATCTGGACTGGCATGGAACTAGTTTATCTGTTTGGGGACGATGTCTGAGATGTAATGTCCTTGGCTTGGGCTCAGGCATGATTTCAGGAGGGAAAGGAGCTGAAATAGGATTGTTTATACCAAGTTGGAGCAACATGTTACAAGCCCAATGTCCTGTCTCCTGACAGTGGACCCTGTCTTCATCATCTGTGGTCGTGGGAGATTGGTACGCAGTGATCACAGCTCTGCGTCCATGACTTTATGTAGCTGCAAAGGGTTTTGTGAGTGATGGTAGAGCTTTTAATGGAACCGGACTTCAACATGATGGCATAAAGAAAAAGTTAGCATTTTTGGTGATCCTGGTGTCCTCTTAACAAAGTTTTAATATGTATGTTGACTGTGTTGGGAACATACGAACTTAAATATCTTCGAGGTGAATATCTCCTAATGGTTTAAATATCTGGATCTTAAATATTGCTAAGTATCCTTTATTTTCCCATTCCCTAAGTGATATTTTAATCCTACAGTTTGCTGAAATATAATTGCCGTGCCCTTCTGTGAGTAGACTCTTGGAAAACTGTTATCCTGGAGCTATATGAAGGCTGGTTATCTCCTGTTTTTTAAAGACAGCCTTTGTGGGAGGCAAAGGTGCAGCTCTCCAGGAGGTACAAGGAGACCTTCCCTTCCTTGTTAGCTCTCTAGCATGGACACAGACTAGCAGCTGTAATGAGGTTATGGGCAAGGTGACTTGGTCCATAGCATTCAAAAGTATATCCAGAGAGTGTTTCCTACTGGTAAATATCCCACCTATGCTACAAAATCAGCCCTCTTCCCAGGAAGGTGAAGAATTGGCTGCTGGAAGACAAGATCCAATTAGTTGCAGCAATCAATGGCAATCAGTTAAAAACTACACTCCCTGGACTATGAAACTCTGAGAACGTCTGTCCATGGTACCTTTAAGGCAAGATGTGGTTGGTTGAGCTAGTTTTGTGATGTTACCTTTTAACTTAATTTGGTTTAGCTTAGGAGGAACTTCAGGTTACATGAAATCTTAAACCTGTTTTGACTCGAGCAGCCTCCTTGCTGAGTGACTTACCCACTTCAGGGTTGTGTAATCATATTTTCTTTCTAATACATCTCTAAGAAGTGGTTAGACTGGGACTAGAAAGGCACTAATGTCTAAAAGATCTATAGAAACCTACAAAACTCTGTCAAAGAGCAGGGGTCAGCAAGCAGGAGAAAAAAGGAATGAGCAGTAAATGACTTAAGCCCTGTATAATTAATAAGTGGTAGGGACAAGGTGGTGTGTCAGGAAGACAGGATTGATTGCCAAAGTAGAAACATGGGGGGGAAAAAAACAGCGTGACTATAGTGTTAATACGAAGGGACATAAACTAGCAAGAAGAAAAGTGAATGTGAAGGAGGGAGAGGATACTCCAGGCTACACATCGAAGTTGCATGTGGTGAGAGGAACATAGAGGCTTTTTGATAGTGATAAGGAATGAAGTGGAGTGCAGGCTCAGGAAACACAGTGAAGTTCAAAGTGGCTGCAATGAGGCCATGGACAGCACTTCAGTTCCTAAGCAGCTGCTGGGTTCCTAAGTGATACTTGTTATTAATGTATTGCCTTTACCCATTTAATACAACTCTGAGTACAATGCAACCTTGGGTACAGTGGCGAAAACACAGCACATAAAAATATTCCAGCAAAACTTAATTCAGGGAGAATATAGGGACGTTTAATGGGTTTGTTGGGGGGGGGTTAGCCATTCTTTTCCTGGAAAGTCATGCAGTTAGGAATGCTTTCAAGGTACTCAGGCAGTGCAGAAATACATGAGCTTAAGAATTGCTCTCCTGAGATATGCCTGAAGTGGTAAGATCTAGCATGGACCAAAAGCCTTTGTAAGCAAGTCTTGTATGGGTCTTTTGGAGTAGTGGCAAATACTTGCTGTAGTAACATAAATGTGTAATATCCCTTTTCACATCAGTGAGAGATAACAGCAGAAACTGCTGGAGCAAGAACAGCGTATACCTCAGTACAAGTACTGTCAAAACTAGAAGGGTGAACGGGGTGGTGTAGGGGGAAAAACTAGTGAAAAATTATTTTTGTCTGCCCCAGAGGTCTGCAGACGGGCTCCAGCTGAAGTCTGGCACGAGTAACTGAGTGATCGGTGTTAACTGTGACTTGGAATAATTTGAATTGTACAAAGTGCCATTTAAACTATTTAGTAAATGCTTTTTGCACCTGCTCATGCAGTCAGTCTTATGAAAGATAACATTATTTAGCTTGGAAATAATGCAAAGGATGATTATTTTACAAGCAGAAACTAAGGCAGTGGAAGACTTCAGGTGAGCATTAGAAGGTTTCCAGATGTCACATGAAGAGCACCTGTCTGAGCAGGGAGTAGTACAGGTTAACAAACTGATACTGCTGCTAGCTTTCTTTTGTGCAATTTGCAACTCAAGGGAGTTGCAATTTTCTACTTAAGGAAGCAGAAATAACATGGCCATCTCCATTTCTTGGAGTGAAATGTCCAGCGTAACTCCTGCATGTTCATCTCTGTTTTGCTGTGTGGTGGGTATTTTGCTGGAAGTAGCTGTGCCCTTGGCACTTCCCTCACTTTCATCTGAGCTGCTGTTAATGATATGGTTGGCATTAGTATTTGACGATCTTGTAGCTCTTGCTCTGTCTGCTTCATAGAACCAAAAACTCAAGGGGAGAACTTGAGGTTGGGAAGAAGTATTGTCATTCATCCTGAACAGTTGAGAGAGAAGTGAACTGTGCATTAATGGGCAGGATGCCAGAGAGAGAGGGTGACCATACTTAAGTACAGAGAGATGGTCTGAGGATGCCCCCGAAGAGACAGAAGTTTCTGATCCTTCTCAGTGAATGGAAGTTTGTATTGTAGACAAATGTGTTGCCAAGAAATGCTGAAAGTGAGATTTTTAGAAAGTAACAAAGTGATGGTATCCAGCCACTGCACAAAAACCCCAGTGCTGGAGTGCTAGTATTCAGTGATAACAATTGGATGCCAGCTGTGGGTGAGGGGTAGTATTTTCAAGACAGAATTAAGCAATGTGTGTGAAGTGGCTGAGTCACCATCCCTGGAGGTATTTAAAAGATGTGTAGGTGTGGCACGTAGTAGGGACATGGTTTAGTGGTGGACTTGGCAGTGTTAGGTTTATGGCTGGACTCGATCTTAAAAGAGTCCAAGTGTTCAATAGAGTAATCTGCATTGGAAGTGGTGCACAGCGCTGTCCCATTTGTCGCTTTCTTTTCAGCGTTGTACTAAAGGGTTTGCAAGGATGAACAAGGAAGGGAAAAATAAAGGGCTGTAATGTGAAGGGAGTTATTTGGGGGTTAAGCGTCTCTGTTGCTTTAGAAAAGCTGTCAGACTGAACCTACAGTGATTGCACCATTGCAAAGGCAAAATGAATAAAATTTAAATAGGCAAAGAAGTCCTTACAAGTTGGGCTCTGCGCTTGCTACCTTTGTTGTAAATCCCGATTGATATCGGTGCGGGAGGAAAATTAAGACAAAGCTTTCCTGATGTTGCTTGTAGCTGAAGCTATATGCTACTTTCTTCCCTTGAAAGTCTCTTCTGCTGATGACTAAATGCTGCCTTTCATAGCAGAGCTGTTGAGATACTCAAAGTATTTTTGGCTAGGAAAGATAATGAAGTCTTAATGCAGCAATCCAATTGATACAGAAGATGAAAAGACACAAAGAACTTGATTTAAAATCCAAGTGTTGCAGGACACAGAAACAGAAATGACAAAGTGTGTGAAAACTCATCTCCTAGCCATCTTCTTCCAGGCATTCGTTTTGTTCTAGGGGCTGGGAGATGAGATGGCAGGGCAGCTTGAAGTGCATCCCTTAAATGAGAAAAGAAGTGGGGAGGGTTTCTGAGGAGCCTCTGTATATTTTAAAAAACGAATAAAAATACAGTGTATCTGTACTTCGAAACCTCTTATCATACTTTTCATAGCCTATAACTTAGGAACATAGTAGACTTCCAAGGAGAGGGAAGACATGCTTGTGGGTGTTGAACTTCCTGAGGTGACTGCTAACATAAGATGTGGTGTGGAGGAACAGGAGACTTGCATTGTGACATACAGCTTGAATTGCTTTGTTGGTGTAGTCTGACCTGCACTCTGACTAGTGCTTTTAACGTTCCTGAGGAGGTGACCCTAAGTCTCCTTTCCAAAGCCATGCTACTTGAAGAGAGAGTTCCTTGACACCATCCTTAAGCTCAGTTCAGCTCTTAAATTGGAAGGAGTGCCAGTTCAGCTGTACTATTGTTCTAGCTTCTAGTCCTTTAGTCCAGTGTATCTCATGTTCCTTGAGACAAATGAAATACAGATGTTAAATGCAAACTCTTCCAACTTGGTCCACCAATTTTGTATGATGTACTTACTGCCCTTATTGTTTTAGGTTCACTTATTATTCACAAATTTTCTTTTATCTGCTAAAAGCAAGAAAAAGCCTTAAACGGGTCCATAGGGTGAAAATGTCTGGAGCAGATTTTTACATCCAACTCAGCTGGAGAAGGAGAAAGAAAAGTAATTGAAAATATTCAATACTTCATGAGCCACAGTCCAAGAAAACTTATAATGCAGCTGTAATACGATTTGGTTTTTAGAGCTCTCTGTATTGATTTGTCACTTTAAAAGCTGTCGTGCTCTGTGTCCATTGCACACGGAGGGAGGAAAAAGAAAATGCTTTATAAATAAATTTCTGAGGACATACAGAGTGCACTTGGAGTAATGGCTGGACCATAGTAGAGTTGCTTATTTGCTCTCGCATTGTGCTTTGGCTGTTAATGGTGTGTAAATTTTATTTCTATTTAAAGCCACTGTGGGATTTAATTTTTCATTGTTTCAAGTGCAAGGAGAAAAATGGAGGAGTGGGCAGGACCTCTTTGGGGCCCCTGCTTTAGGATACATCTCAGTGGGTATCTGTCTGTCTCCCCACCTCAAACGCTAGCCTTGCCTGATTATCAGGGAACAAGCACATTTTAGACTAAACATATGTCTTATACTTGCCTCTGGTTATGGCACTCAGTACTGGTGCCATTTATTAGCCTCAGTAGCAATAAATTATAAATGTGCTAGGGAAAAAAAAAAAGCTTGATGTTTAAGGAATTTTCTTCTTCTTTTCTACTCACCATCTTGCCTCAATTTTTTTAATTATTTTTTTTTGCTATCATTTAGGCCATGTGACCATGGCTTTTGAGAGCACAAGGCATTGACTTTCAGACTGGCAGGGAAACTTCTCTCCAGCTCTGTTGCTCTAAGCAACTAGTGCCTGGAAAAGCTGAATTGAGCAGAGTGAGCATGTTGGCTGAAGCAATCCCTGGTACCAAGTGGTGAAAGCATTGCTTAGAGCTGTGTAGAAAGCACCCTTGACCCATGTTCGGTATGTCTGGCAGTTCCTATTACGCCTTTGCAATTTGTTGCCCAGTCAGCTGAAATAGTCTTTTCTCAGGACTGGAGATCTCGTGTTCAGTAGGGATAGGACCGTTGGGGTATCTGTCTATCTTAGCTTCAACTTGTGAACAAGGACTTGCCTAGTTCTTAATGAGTTTCCACTCTTTTCAGCACAAGTTTTGGGTTTATGATATCTCACTTGTGATGGTGTTGAGGGGTGGGACTAGTTTTCCTTTGCCTCTAAACACTGGACCATATTGAAAGAGTCCATTGGGTAGAGGGCACAGCCATGATGTTCCATACAGTTGTAGAAGAACAACAGAGCAGTCTGGTGTTGTCTAGAAAGTACAGGGCCTGGGAGGTGCAGCTTCTGAAGGCCAGTGCAGCTGATGCCACTTGGTAGCTCATTACCGCCTGGCAATGAAGCTTTCATTGCCTTCCCTTCTGGGATTGCAGGTAAAATGCCATTTTCCCCTTTTTCAGGGGACGTGTGTGGCTAAGCAGTGCTGCAGGGCGTGACAGTTCTGTTTGGAGCAGGCTGCAGAGAGGCAAACCATGCTCTTATAGCTGTATCAGTGAGTAGGTGCAGCCTCTTTGCTGCATCTGCACTCTGCTTGCTTAAGTGTGTCTTTGGGGGTGTTTCTCCCCTAAATCAGGCCTGGGAGTCCATCTCCTTGTAGGTAGACAGAACTAGACATCAGTTGGTGACAGAGCTCACTTTGAAAGGATGCCCCTTGGAGGGTGACCTCTGACAAGCACGTCCCTTGGCCTGCGGTCTGAGCAGTATCCTGCCTGGCGTCTGTCTTGACAGTTGTCAACATGCATGCCATATCGATGAGCTAAAAAGGAAATTGTCATCACCCAACACAGAGCCAGTCCCTTAAACCAACGGAAGGGCTCTGTATTGATTTGCATTCGTCTGTCTTGGGCAGCAGTGCTGCTGTATCGAGAGCAGATCTCCCTTTAGATGCGCTAATGCTTCGGGCTCCTTGCCAACTTTTAGGTCCATGGCATGTAAGTTTACCATCAGGTTCTCCTGTTTCTGCAGATTCTGGGACTCTTGATCAGGGAGTGCAGTGATAGGATGAGGGGTAACAGATCTAAACTGAAAGAGGGGAAATTTAGACTAGATAGAAGGAAGAAATTTTTTATTGTGAGGGTGGTGAGGCACCAGCACAGCTTGCCCAGAGCAGCTGTAGATCCCTGGGAGTGTTCAAGGCCAGGCTGAATGGGGCTTGGAGCAAGCTGGACTTGTGCAAGGTGTCCCTGCCTGTGGTTGGGGTGTGGACTAGATGATCATCCAAGGGTCCTTTCCAGCCCAAACCATCCGATGATTCTATGATTGTCTCCTGCTGCTGCCACTTTGGGAGAAGTTGTGCTCAGGGACTGTTGATGCTGCTGATGCTTCTGCTGTTGGTGGAGGGCGGATAGCTATTTACTGCAAACTGAATGCTCGGTCTAACTTGTTGTCCCATATGTGGTGATCTGCTCTTATAGGTGTTGAGAAACAAGTTGATAAAAGGAGCTGAGGATCTAATCTGGAGGCCCAGGTGGTACAAGGCTTGAATAAAAATACAGCAGAGCAGTAGGGACTTCTGACCGTCATTTTTTGCTGGATGTTTTCCAAAATAGCCTTTTAGGTCTACAGAGTTATTCACTTTGCTTTTCATTGTTGGCTAGCAGCACCTATTTTTTTCATTTTACTGTTTTTCTAAGCAGTACGTTCTTTGATTGTCTCTGCACTAGGTAAACTTCCTTTTAAACACCTTGGAACTGAAACTATAGCCAGTGTCAAGCTGACTACAGACCTTCTCCGTAGACACTTAGGTAAACTTGCTTTATTCACTTGGAGAACACCCAGAGCAGTTCAGACTTCAGCAGTTCTCATGGTTTCTGGTGGTAAATGTTTCTGCTGAATTGTGTGAGAGGTGTATGCAAAGAGCGCTTTGATATTGTGAGTTGCAAGCGTAGTCTGAAACCCTTACCATGCAAGACAGGCAAAGCAAGTTCTGAAATGACGATGTCTTCTTCATGCCTAAATAACTACTGTTGTCCCCCAAGCTCCAGAAAACGTTGTGGTAAGATCCATTATCCTGAAAGGCAATGAACAGCCAGCGTTTCCTTCAAGTCACTAAGTAGTGTCTGGGTGGTGATTTGACTAATTTTACTGCTGCAGTGCTCTGCTCAAGGGATCTAATCAGTGAGCAAATGGAAGGGCTGGCTGATTCTGCAGACCATGCCTTATCTTACTGTCTTGCTGTTTGGGTTCGAGGGACCTGCTTGGCTTTGTCATTTTAAAGCAAGTTCCCAAAGTTGGTTTTTTTTTTTCTTCAGGGCCATATTACTGGATTAGAGGCTTTACTGTAAGGCTTGGGCACAGAATAGCTGCTGATGTAAACAGCTTCTCCTTAAAAACTGCGCTGCGGCAGCATGCACACAGGCTTTTCTGTCAGCAGAGTACTGCGACTTTGTTGAACTGCAGGAGGCCTGTTGGGCTCTTTGAATCGCTCTGGTGGTGTAGCAGGTTAAGAGCCTTTCCATAGACAGTCCCTGTGACTCGGCCACTGCGTAGTAACATCCAGCTTGAATCACCACTGCACCGATAATCATGTTAAATATAGCAGTTCTGTCCAAATTCTCTTGTCATTCTTAAAATGTCCATTACGTAACATCCTTTTAACCTGGTTACCTGGTTTTCTATGGCCTTTCAAAGGGATCCCTTCATTTCCTCTGCTCTATTTTTCCTGGCCACCTCTGTTGCAAGGATGACACAGATAGAAGAGAAATTTTTGCTTTCCCAAAGGGACAGAAGTCTGATTTTTCTCATGTAAGGCATCACTCATATAATCAACCTTTCTGATTCTTTGTTCTAGGCACATATTTTTGGAAGAGGATGTTGCTGTGAATTGCTGAGGACTCTTAAAAAGAAGTAGGAAGGCTTAAATAAAAAGGTAGCAAGTTCAGAGGAAGGTTTTTGTAGCCTGTAGCCCTCTTTCTCACCACATATAGTATGTGGGAGTTGAGACTTGGGTCATTCGTCAATCCTAGGTAATAAAAACAGATCCTAATTGCTAGCAGTCCTTGGCTGTGTTATACCAAAACAGTTTCCAGTACTGTCATTCCAAAAATGACAGTATAGAAAATGAACCATTTTCATAACAGTCATTTCCCTGTTTCTCCAGTCCAAAGCTCCAGATCTTCAAACATGTGGGCGATGGGTGGACTGGTTGAAACTCTTTCAGTTCAATAGCAGCTTTTCTCCTGTTTTGTTCTTCAGAGTGGTGGAGCTTGGCCTTCCGTATCTTTGAGCATTTGTTTTGGGGTGTTAGTTTGAGAAAACCTGGGAAAATGGGCAGGAATTATTTTGTCTTAAAATGAAGTTACAGGCTTTAGGGTAGGGAATAAATCCATTTTAAATGAAGTGGGGGTGAAGGAAGTGGGCTCTATGCTAGGAAATTGGTCAGTGGCTTTGCTGTAGAATCACCACCTGAGTTGCTAAAAGTGTTTTTGTTTAATGAATCCTCTTTATGAACACCAGAGACAGCACTGACTTCCGTGTCAACCTGTTCTTCCTTCAAAGAACAGAGTTAACTGGCACTGTTGATACTTGCTTGAATTTGCTATCTGCTGGCCAACTTAATTTTCTGCTCTGATGAGCCATCTTAACATAGTGCAATAGCCTAGCTTAAAAATCTGCTTTGAGTCCTAAAGACTTAAAATTTTCTATTTAAATATGCCTGATGCAAAATGAAGTTTCTGACTTGACTGGTACTGCAGGTATTTCAATTACTAGCTCTGGTTTACAGCTTGGTTATCCCACAGCAGTCTCTCTTGCAGTCTATCTTCCAGTCTGTAGCAATAACCACAAATCCCAAAGTTTTGAGTCAGCTCCTCATCTGTGCTGGCTCCAGAGTATTTCTCCCCACACACAGAACTCCTCTTTGCTTGGCTTTCCTACTTGCCAGCATGGCAATCATTACCTGCTCTGGCACTGAATAAATAGCAATTAATCATACTGACAGCTATGTGATGACTTCCAGGGCACCTACTATTAAACACTATAAGACCAAATCTTATTTTACTGTATCTACCTTTAGCCAGTCAGCTGTTCTTCCTCCTTTCCTTTACTGTTCATGTACTATAAACTTTGCCCCATCCATGGTTTTTTCCTGTTGCATTATTGTAATATTAATATGTTGAAGAATTGCTATGTGCTTGCACTAGTCATGCTAGTGTATAGACATCTGCTTTTGGCGGTAGAGTGCCAAGCTCAATGAGCTGCTGTCCAGACCAATGCTGTTCTTCTAGTGACTTGACATCTCAAGTTTAGATGAGGACTGGATGCCTGGGGATGGGGATGTGTTTATAAGTGCGACTAATCTTACGTATTTTTCTCATACATATTTTACATTATTTTTTCCTTCATTTACATCATCTTACAATAATCATATATATTTTACCTTTTTATTTTTCCCCATTGCTAAGGAGTGGGTAAAGCCCTGACATAAAAAATGCCTCAGTGTCACATGATGGTGGGGTTGGTTTTAGGTCTCAGGATTTCACGGGCACGTTTAGTTTTTATATATGTGTGTTACTCATCTGCACCTTTCATAAAGCCAGAGATTTGCTGCATCTCTGGTGTGTTTTAGATGCTACACTCCGTCGGTGGATCCATACTGTCAGAAGTACTCGAGTACCAGGCTGCCTTGCTGGAAGAGCAGACCTAAATGTGTGTGTTCAGCTGCGAGAAGGGTTAAAGCTCCTTGGACCTTCTGTCTATCCACTCAGTCTCTACTAACTGGAGTTCTAACACTTTTCTCATTGAGCTGTAGGCTCTTCCATAGCTAGCTTGTATGTATAGGGCTGTAACTTTAATGCTGGATTCTAGCCAGCTTGTTTCTATTGCGTGGACCTGTTTGTGGCTATTGGGATATAGCTCTAAAAAGCACTTAAGGGATGGCAAGCTATGCTGAGGGTCTAGCAGGGCAGTACTCTCTGGTGAGTACTCGTGCAAATGTGCATGCGCAGCAGCGCATTGAGTCCTCGACTGCTGCCTGTTGGCAAGTTGAACTTCAAGCACACAGCATGTCAGCTACTCTGCCGTGACTCCCTCAGTCCCCTTTCTCAACCCGTTAAAGTGCCTGCAGCTTTGTTACCATATTTTGACACAATCAGCTGCAATAAAGTTTTCAAGGTTGTAAGTTCTTCTAGTTCAGTCCATATCTGCCTCTGGTGTAAAAAGCAAATTACTAGACCCAAGCCTGCTGGTTTGATATCCTCTTTTCTTGGAAGTTTCAGAGTCTCTCTTACCCTTAGTAATTTCCCACCTTGGCAGATCTGTCATGACATGGTTTTGTTACCTATAGTGCTGTGGAACTGGACCTGCATCTTGAATGTCAGCATTCAGTGGAAAACCCCTAATGAATAAACTGTCACGTCTGGCTGCTGTGCAAGGTTATACTTTTAGGAGTAGATATTTCTGTAGGTAGTTGGCTCAGCCTTGCTTAGGCTGCAGACATTACACATACCACCAATGATGCAATTTTCTTAAACTCCTTACTGTAGCTGGGCTCCTTCTCCCTGGAGACCTTCTTCTACCTTATTATGGTTTGGGTTTGGATTTTTTTTTCTCTCTTACCCCTTCAGAGGCTTTACAATACAGCTTTCCGTTCAACCTTTGTTTCTGCTCTTACCTGTTGTATATGTGGCCACTAAACCAGGATTTGCTGGGCTGTCCCTGTAGCTGTAATAGGTCAGGGAGGTCTGAGAAGCAGGAACTGGGCAGCCATGTGAGATTTGCTGGAGAACTTGCTCCCTTCTGCCTTTATTTCTCACTTCTTTCTTCTCCATTCCTACTCTCTTGCTTTTTCACACCTTTTCCATCCTCCTTGTCAGCTGTAGCAGAAACCCCTCAACTGCCTTTATCCCTGGGAGGAAAGACTTTGTATTCTGGCAGAAAGCTGCAGAAACTCACACACACACACAAACAAAGAAAAAAAACCAAAAAAACCCAAAAAACCAAAACCTTCCTGGTAGCTTTTCCTGTAGCTGCTAGAGTCCAGTGACACTGCAGAGGTGTGCTAACTCAATCTACAGATGAGGGGCTTCAGGAAGCTTCTCATTTTGCAGCCTGAGGGCCTCTGTACTGTTCCCCAGGGATCAGCCTTGTGGGTTTGCTTTTTCTCCCATCACTGGTTTTTTGGGAGTTGGTGGTTTTTTTGTCACTCTCTGCACAAGCTGTCTTGCATCTTGCTGTGAGTGCCGAAGTATTGCTTTTTCCAGTGCTCTTGGTATGACTGCTTTTCTTGTGCCCAAGTTGTTGTTTCTACTCTTCTTTGCTTGATTTTTCTCCAACTGTTGAGTTGCTACAGTCACACTTTTTGTCTTTTTTGTTTGGGTTTGTTTTTTTCTTCTTCTGTCCTCCCACCCCTGTTGGTCTCGCTACCATTCCTTCGGTATCTTGTTAGGGGAAAGATATTTTCACACTTCAGGATTTCATGGAATCTTTTGATGTTTGCATGTGCAAACTTATTTACATCTTCGTACTGCTGGTACCTTGCTGTGTCTTTCAGGTGGCATATTGTTGATATAGCTCTGCGTATCCTGATGGGATGTAACCATCGTGCTGAGAGACTACTGCTAGCAACTAATCCATGTAAAATTTGTATTAATTTCTGGCTGTTTTAGTAGAGGGGGGGGAATTGTTTGACCACTGTGAGCTGTAACCACATATTAACAAGAGGCTGAAATGAAAATCCAGGGTGCAGGATTTTGGAAAAACATGGTGAAAACCTAAGCTATGCAAAGAATGTCCTCTGACCTTCATTTAAGCCACAGTAAAATGGCTCTTGGTTGTGTCAAATTGTGATTAAATGATAAAATCCTTGATTACTGTGAGCTTGCTTCCTCAAGAGTAACTTGAGGTGATGAGCCTCTTGGGAGAGTGGTTTAAGGCTATGCCCCTGCTGGGTGAGGTGCCTTCAAAGTGGGGATTTTGACTGCTCTCTCGTAGTAGCAAGTCTATATGTGTGTCTTGGTGGTAGTGTGGAAGGTGGAGGTTACTAGATCTCTTAAAAAATGAGCTTTTCACTGCTGCTCTGCTATTACATCCACAATTATTTTTTGGACAGTTACACATGCAAAAGTCATTGCTGAATATCTATTTCCCTAGCTATTAGAATGGTTGCAAGTGACCCTGTCCATGGATGTCCACCCTGTTTGCACTGAGGAAAAATACTACCATAACCCCTCCATGAAGTAAATTACCATTTGAGAGGTGTTTTGAGGAAAGGAGTGGGCTGGAGAAGACTTCAGTCATTCAACTTCTTGTAACTGAGTTTTAATATGGGGAAGGTATGGCTCCATGCGATGGGGATGGGAACACGATGCATGCAGAGCAGCTGACTGGCTAGCTGGGAAACCAAAATACATAGTATGGAGTAGGAGGGAACAGATTTTGATGTGGTAGGGAACAAAAGGTGGTGTGGGCTGGTGTGGAGTTGCTTTGAGCCTTGAAGATGGGAAGAATTTAACCTAGATTCTTGCACCAAATCTGAAGATGAGTTACCCATTTGCTTCTGGTATGTAGATGGACAGCGTTGTTTGGCCCTGCTGCAGACTGCCGTATAGTTTATTTTTGGAGAGTCCCTAGTGCAACCACAAGCTAAGGGCAGTGACCTGGTGTAGAAGGTGGGGGATGACCTGGTATAGAAGGTAACCTGAAGAATTCTTTGGGGTGGGCTAAAATGGGCTCATGCATGTGATCCCACATGGTCAAGTGTGTTTCGGGGAGCACACCAACCATGCATGGTAACAGATCTGTGCGTAACATTTTGAGGTGACTTACTGAGCTTACCTTCAATGACAGCTACAGCAGGATTTTAAACTCTGAATTAAAACCTGGTTTATGATCCTGGTCCGCAGGTACGTTCCAAAGCTAATAATGGATGTTAAGGAGTGTTCTGGCTACTGGCAATTAACACTGCTAATGATGGAAATTTCTCATTACTTCCCTCGTGATTGCAGAGGGATGCTCCTGGTGCAGCCCCCTTGTGCTGCAGCCATTTTATGAGCATCTTCAAATACAGTTATGCAGCAATAATTAAAAAAAAAAAAAGTGCATATCTTAAGGAGACAGATTGCTGCCTTCATCTGTCTCCTGATTAGATGCCAGGGCTGCACCATGCTACAATAACTTCATTCTTTTTCTTTTCAACATGTGCCTTCCATATATCACCATCTTTTATTGAAATATTATTCTGCTGGGTGATTTTGACCATCTAGAAAGACTTGTCACTGCAAGCAGGTACCCAGCTGTCTGCTTGCTAACTGAACTTGTGAAAACCTTGAAGCATTCAGGCCCAAAGGTGACCTGCAAGGCAGGAGGAGGGAAACAGGAAGGCAGTGGAGACAGTGTGCTTTGCTCTGAGAGAGGCTGATTTAAAGCAATAATTCTGCTTGTTTTACCATAGTATTCCTCATCAAAATCTGAATTTTAAGTGTAGTTTTCAAAGGTCTCTAAGCAACCTGCAACCATGTGTGGCTTATCTTGGCACAATCCCAGCATCCTGTCTCTTCCTTTGGCTTGTCACCAGCCAGGAAGCTTCCTGCTGATTTGGAGTGGTAGGAGATGGCTGTCAGTGTCCTCTACTTCGGAAACCCACTGTCTGCTGTTGGCAGCTGATGTAGCTGGTTTAGTTAGTCCCTGGAGGTCTGCATGACAGTGCTGATGATAAGGATTCAGGCCCTTCTGAGATCACGTGCATGGTTATTTGGGCAGAATCCCCTTGACCTTGAAAATGAAGGGAGATGCAATCCCACCACTCTCAACTCAGGGACATCAAGCAAGCCAGATTTGGCAAGTATCCTTTGTGGCTTGTAATGCAGTCTAAACTGTTTGCTCTGCTGTGGTCTTTTATGTAACGTTATGCTTTTTTCTTGTTTGCAACACATACTGGGTATAAAAACTAGTGTATTCAGTTGTGTCTCTGCAGTCCAGATCTTTGAGTGCTTATGTTTTAATGTCATCATTTAGCATGCTGCTTCCTCTTCATGCCTCCTAGCCTCTTGCAAGTCTGACTTTAAAGAATGAAGATGTAAAACAGGACTCACTTGTGGGCTGGATAGCATTTCTTCTGGAGTTGTTTTTTTTTTCCTGTGTCAGTGAAGTTGCTTTACTGGCTCTCCTGATGTTACATTCAGTGCTGAATAGGTGCCTAACTGCACTGTAATATCTTAATTCATGTTTGCATGGCTTCTTAGAAAGATGACCCTGTCTGACTGAAATTGTGCAATGTTGTTTTTCCACCTGTAAGCAGTAACCGTAGGAGTTCAGCCACTCTTCAGAAAATAATCTTGTGTAATACTGAAGTTAGGGAAACAAAAAAATAATTTATGCCATCGAGAGCATGTGCTTAAGTCCTCCACTGGTTCTCAACTCTTGTTTTTTAAGCAATCTTCCTAGGTAATAAGAAAAACTGGAGGGTGGGGGCAGGGGGCACAGCGTCTCCTGGCTTTGTATAGTTGAACAAATGAGGCACAGAAAGAAACCTGTATGACTCCCTTTAAGGAGTCATTCTGTTAAGAGACTGCTCTTACATAGTTATCCTAGTCTCTTCATTCTGGCAGCCTTTCTCTAAAAACGTGAATTTTCATGGTCATGGGATTTGGTTTAGGCACAACTTGCCGTCGCTTCTGAGGTTCCTCGGGTGTGGAGGAACCTGGGCTCCCTTCCCTGGGGGTGCGATGCAGTCCCTCAGCAGTGGCATGCTTCTGATGATGCAATCTTGGAGTGAAGGAATACGGCTGACAGGCTTGCTTCCTGCTAGAGCATTCCTGTTTTCTGTGAAAAGTCTGATTTCAATAAAAGCTACCCTTAAACTGCAATAGCAGCATTTTATTGAGGGCTCCTGTTGAACTTGATGCCTTTTTTGGAGGAGTTCAGTGACAGTGGAGGGAGGAGAAGCTAGTTGATGGCTTGTGTTGGGGGATAATGATGCCAAACTGTCTCATAACTAAAATATTGCTGCTGTTCTTGCTGAACATCTCCACTCTGCAAGATTCAAGGTTGGCAGGAGCACTGCAGCAGTGGCCCTCTGAGTGTTACATGGAGCTGGTGTTAGGATGGCCTTGAGGACACCTTAACTGCTGTGCTGTTTCCTGTATTTAAAACTCAGTCGATGGCCAAGGCCATCATGCGATACAAGCTCTTATGTGCCGAGCAAAGTGGAAGAACTGCAATAGGCGTCTGACACACTGATGATATTAAACTATTTCTAGCAACTGTCCTCATCGTGGCAGGCACATGACCTAACTCTCGATACGTAGCTGTCATGGCAACTGTAAAGGTCAGCATACTTTCTGGCTAATACTTAAGGTGGGCAGATAATACTTTTCTGCTTTGGGCAAGCGAGCATCTGTTTGGCTTGAAGCTTGGGGCAAGAAGTTTGTTCTGGGTTGTCTGAGCTTTTCTTGAACCTATAGGTCTCCAGGTGGCCCTGAAAGGAAGGGAGGTTGTTCAGCTGTCCTAATGTACTGCTAATAGATTACTAGGAGATAATTAAAATTACTCTTCAGCAGCTTGTAATTATCCCTTGCATTTATTTGCTGCTTGAGACACAGCAGCTGTGTCATAAGCAGAAAAGAGGTCTGGTAGAGTGAGGCCTCCTGGCTGTCTGCTGGTGGATTGGGCATTTGTCTCCATGTCTGTTGGATTTTGCACAGTCAAGCTGTCAGAGCTTGATGAGTTGTGATGCTTTGTTAGCTCCAGGGCAGTGCAACCTCACTACTGAGCAACCTGTATGGCAGGCTTTAACCAAAATGGCCAGTACCTGCACCAAACTACCCAACAGTCATAGAGACTCTGGATTTTGGTTGTAACTTTTTTGCCTTGTCAGCCAGTGTGCTGCTGGGAGGGACAGTGCAGTTGTGAGTGGGCATCTGGTGATGGTGGATGGGAGACTTGGGCCCCTGGAGTTTCAGAATTTTTTTTTTATTATGGATGGTGAAAAAAGGACAGATACTAAACACACCAAGTCACTTGGAGACACATGGAAGACCTCAAAGACCACCAGCAGGACTGCAGACCTCAGAGGCTGCCAAACAGTTTGGGTTTTGGTTTGGGATTTATTTCTTCCTCTGAAGATGCCAACACCAGTGATACAAGTGTGGCTTACTCAAAGTTCTGAGCTCCTTGACCTGGTTCTCCAAAAGCTGCCTCTTCCAGCTTTTGAAGAAAGGTCTTGAAGCCACCCTACAGAGGCTGGCAGACAGAGAGGAACCCCCCGTGCTCGTGGTGTTAGTGTAGGAAGCAGTAAATCTGTTGGAGACCTGATTCAGCTGAAGAATAGCAGACAAAAACTGTGCTCTGGTAAGAAGGGGCTCCTGGTGAGGAAGACAACAAGTGTAAGACTGCTCTTCTGTTAGCCAGTACTTGTTGGCTTGAAGTGACCATGGGAGATCACAGGTCTCAGGACTTGAGTGAAGTATCTTCTGATGATACTGAAGTGTAATGATTGAGGGCACCTTTTCTGATTCTTCCAGCAGTGGCAGAAGTCTTTGTTATGGACTTCAGCATCCTGATGGGTTGTCCTTGATTTTAAGGAAAAATCCAACTGCTGAAGCTGATTCTGTGCACAAAACACCTGGATAGCTGGTGTGGTGTCTTTAGGTCCAGAGGTTGCATCTCTATTTTGATCCTACACAGCTGGAAAGAACTTCTCCCAATAAGCTTGTTATGAGGTACAGAACCAAATACAAACTTGGATTTTTGTTAAATAGAATTAGCAGACTTAACACCCTAATTAATAAGGGTTTACAGTAGTCTTTCAGAATAAGTGAATGGTATCCCTCCTGCCTGTGGACTGGGCCTTTCTCTTCTCTCCCTATTTTTTGGGAGGTTTTGTAATACAACTTTTGTAATACTGTTTTGTGAAGCACTTCTGTCTCTTTCTGACTAAGAGTTTACTTACAAAGCCGTCCCTCCCAGAGGATGACAGAGGAAAAGGCTGGTGGAATATGGTGGAGTCATCTTCCTGTTGACTTCTAAGTTAATATATCTTAAGTATTTTGTTTTGGCTTTTTTGAGTTGCTTTTTATTGCGTGCAGGTGATGTGAACTGCACTTTACCAAACTAAAATTACCACCTTCACCCAGAGTAATTCAGCTGAGTCTGGGAAGTGGTCAGTGAGCTTTAAAAAGCACTAAAAAAAGCATGACAAGATGATATTGTTATAGAGGGAGCAGGCTTCAAACATGAAATTAATGAATGTACACTTTAACATTTTCGCTGGTGTCCTACGCTTTCCCAGAATCAACCAGATAAGTGGGTTTCCTGCCCTGTCAACCCTCAGAGATGAATATTCCCTTTATCACGCTGCCTGCCTTTCCCTATGATGTACGTCCCACAGTATGATGTCAGAGAAGCTTATATACTGCAGAGTAACAAACAGATGTTGTGAGGACTGGAACAAAGGTGGGTGTCTTAATGGGAAGACTTGCGGCACTGAAAACCTGCCAGCACCCCTCGTCAGCACTGGGGCTGCTTTTGTGGTGTTGGTAATTCAGTAAGAGCTCAACATCTTGCAAAATGAAGTTGAGAGCATTTGATTTGAAGGGCAACAGGAATACAAGGCTTCTCTTCTGATATGATTGACCTATTTTCAGTAGCATCTAATTATTTTTTTTTTAAAGACTGATTCTTTGAGGAACTCTTATCTCCACCGGAAAATACAGTCCAACATCTTGGACAGGAGTTACGACAAGCACTGCAGGAAGAGTTACGCAATGAGATCTTCATGAACATGTTGTTCTAGATGCATGAGAATGGGAAGGAGACTTTAAGCTGCTTTTCTAGAAAGATGACTGTGAATCACTTTGGGGTTCTGTCCTTTGTGAGTGAAGCTGTAAATCTGTGGTGCTTGCAATAATGCTTTCACAGCCCACCCGTGCCATACTGCACGCATAGATGGAGTAGCATCTCTTAGCTGTGCCTCTAGTTGGGTGAACTAAAGTTTGAAATTAAAATTTAAAAAACCTGACTGTTGACGTCCGCATGTGCTTGCTAAAAATATGAGCACACTTTCCTGTGTACGGTATTAGCATAGTTAAACTCTTGTCATTGGCATCACAGTTTTGCAAGAAGCCAAGCAGGCACAGCTGAAGGAACATGTTTGAAACAGGATTTGTCATCTGCAAGCTGTCATGGTTCCCATGACCTACTATTTTGTGAGAAACCATTCAGGTTGGAAACTTGCTTCGTGGGCACAAACATACCAAAGGAGTGGGTCACTACTGAGGACTATTATTTTTTTATTATTATTTTTTTGCATAGTAGTTCCCCTCATGCAAGCAACTAAGTGGAGGAAAGGTATCTGTACCACAGGGAGAATTAGATATAATCCACAATGTAGTGAATCTACCTTGCTTATTTTCTGGAAGATGCCTTCAACTCAAAGAATTATTTTGGTTGCTCCTGTTGTATAAGCAGAACCTTCCTCTGTGGAAATGTCCTTTTCATCCTTGCTGGCTTGTGGTGATGCTCAACATTGAGAATCTTGTTGAATGAACTCAGGTCAAACCTGGATGTATCAGCAGTGGTGAAAGCATCATGCACTTCCCCAGAGACATACCCTTATCTCAATCCTAATGTGCAGCTTTACAAATTATTTTTGAAAGCCAAAATCTGTTCTAGTGAACAGATTTGCTAGCTTTATTTGTCCTGAGGTTATACTTTTGCTTGCACAAACACTGCTTTTTACTTGCAGTGGGCTATGCAACTGAGAAGTGGTGTTCATCATTGGTGTGGAATAGCAGAAACAATCCTGCATGGTTTTATTGTCCTTACTTTTCTGCTTCAGTTCTCTGAAGTGGTATGGGAGCGCTGCTTGCTGGGCGGAGACAGGGTGCTTAGCCGGTGACCTGCCAAGATGATGTAATGGTGCTATGCGGCAGATATTTAAGTTGGAAGGAGGAAGGAATTCTTCAGAAAAACGGGGATACTGCTCAAACTGTGACGAGCTCTCAGCGCCAGCATCACTAAACCCTTCTTTCCCAGATCCACACCCCAAGCACACACAACGCAGACTGAGCTTGGGTTTATGACAACCCCACTCTTAGGTGTTTACTGCGTGCTTACACATTCTGTGGCACTTAGATATAGTAGTAGTTAAAAGGAATTTAATAGTTTTCCTAACCTAATGATCCGTGTATCCTAGATTCTGGGTCGTACCACTGAAATTTACTGTTAGGAACAGCCAGGTGATAAATATTCCCTGCTGCAGAGCTCTGTCTGCTATATCCGTCGGCTGTGTTGCTGGTGACCTAAGCTGGCACAGGCTTAGGTATGATGTACTTCAGGTCTGTGTGCAGTATCATCAAATTCAGCTTGAAAATTCATGTAGCATCTCCTCTTTGTTCAGTGGTTGGCATTTGGCAGGTTTAACCTTCCAGCCTTCACGTATGGTCTAAAGAGATGAAAAGGCTGGTGCAAGACCAAAGGATGTGGTGGTCTTGGCGGGAGAGCATGGTTTTGATTCAAGTATGAGCTTTAGACACAAAGTAGTTGGATTTGGTGCCAAGGCTGCACAATGTTTCTTTGAATTGCTTTGTTTTAACTGGTGTCGCAGCAGATGCTGGCACCGGTTAAACAGGTGCTGAGACTCAGCTGAGAACTCCAAGAAGCAAAACACAAGAGCACAGCAGAAGGAATTTGGAGGCCTCAGCCGACGAGAGACACGTTCTTGCTGCCAGTGGAGTTGGGTGAAATCAGAGAGCAGAGTACTACCTTAATTCCCCTATGTGCATTAAACAAAGGTCTGAATTAGTTTATCTCAAAATAAAGACACGGTGCCAAGCAACAGCAGTAACTCTAGCCCCAGTGTGCCCAAGGTACAGCTCGTCTTTTACATAACTGGTATTTCCCAGCTGACGGACAGACAAAACCATGCCGACTTCTTTAAATGTTTACTGGCTTGGTGATGATTAACAGTCATCAGTGACAGGAGGGAAGAGACAAAAGGCACTCCTGAATATTTGATTCCTTGTCCTCTCAACATTACAGTTGTTATAATCAAAAGGTTAAGTGGAGATCAAAAATAAATAGGAAACTTCGGCTGAGGAAGCTGCATTACTTGAGAGCCTTTTCAGGCTCTCTGGGAGGCACAGTGGAAAGGTTAAAATTTGCAGCACAAATGTTAGCTGTGATCTCACTTGAGTGAGAGTCTCAAAATATATCTCGAGTCTTGGTTCACAAAATGAAAGCTTAGAAGCCTGCCTTGGATAAGAGGCAAGAAGGCAGCAGGACTGAAGGGCACAGAAGCAGAAACTTGTGAACCTTCAAGATATTGCCTCACCCCCTTGGAATGGTTTGTCATGCAGCCTGGACTGCAGAGCATGATGTGGCGGATTAAACAAGAGGGCCATTGAAGGAGTGGGTGCTTAGCCAGATGTTTTCAGGGACCTTGACAATAGCCCTTTCATTTCTTGCGCCCAAGTTCCTATCAAAACCCAGCATAGCTCTGTGAGGAGGGAGGCTCGTGGTGGCTGATGTAGCTGCTGCCTGGGTTAGGAGGCTCATTGGTGGGGTGAATGTGCCAGAACAGAATAAAAGGAGACAGGTAGAGGCTGTCTCTGGACGGTAGAACCTCCATGGAAGACAGAATCAATATCCTCAATCTGTCAGAAGTGCAAGGTGGAGACTAGAAGAAGGGAAAGCTAGTTCTAACTTCAGTTATCTTTGTAAGACTTGAGGAGAAAACGTTACATGGGTTAGATTTCTGAAACCTTTAAAAGCTAATATTTGTATCAAATGTTTTTGTACTGTCTAGTCTCAGATTTTCAGAGCTAAATTAATTTCATAAGTTTGTTCTAGCTTTTGTTGTTCTACACGTGTTGCAGAGGTGCCACTTGATACAATTTGCTCCTTCCCACAAACCTTAAAACTTGTCTCGAAGGTCTCGCTGTGAAGCTGTTATGGGTGCTTTGAAGCTTAAGGTGTCAGATGTGAAGTCATATAATCCCTATCGACGTTATTCATCAGTGGAGAAGCTGGTGGGAGGTGTTCATGAATAATTCAGAGAGGCTATGGAGTCTATCCTTAAGAGATGTTCAAAACTCAGCTGGACACAATCCTGAGCAATCTCCCCTGGCTGGCCCTGCTTCAAGCAGGAGGGTTGGACTAGGTGATCTCCAGAGGTGTCTGCTAACCTCAACTGTTCTGTCATTCTATGAAAACACTCTTCTAGGGTGCAGGACTCTACTTTAAGCCCAGATAAGGGCTTAATTGCACTTTCCCTGGCGTGTTACCACAGATCCTTCTGCACAGAAGAAGGTAATGAGAATGACCGAAAGGGGAAAAGCAGCTGTCTTAAGAGGCTGTGAAAAGTCTGGGGCTCCTCCACTTACAGAGAAGTTGGGTGATGGTGGGGGGAATAGGATGTTTGTGGGCTCAGGAGGGTGGTGGTAAGATGAATGCAGAAGCTCCACAGCACTGGAACCAGAGGAGCCTCACATGAGTTAGGAGAGGATGCATTTGGCATGGGTGAGAGGACTTCTCCTAGTGGGTAGCAAACTTCTAGATATTTATCACTATCACTATCCACAGCAGGTTGTGGAGACAGACCATATTAGGAGGTTTGGAATGGATTTTTTTGATTTAGAGATACTGGGAACAGGCAGGAATGGCTGCTCTGACCTTGAAGTGACTGAGGGTACTACAAAGGGGATGGAGACAGTGATCAAGTTGTGTTTAAACAGCATCTCCTGATGCCGCCATTGGAAAAGTATGGAGCTGTTCTGGCCCATGAGAGTGTATCCCATCTTTACCAATAGACTAGCGAAACCCATATTTTGGATGTGCCGGTTCTGTTCAGCACCCAAGTTGCTGCTCAAATTGCTGTCTTGCATTTCTTATTTTTATTTCTTGTTTCTACTTCTGTGAAGAACATGAACACATTTGAGAGGCCACGTGGATACTTGAGTTAACAGTTTCCAGAGTACACCAAGCTGGGGGTGACCCTCAGGATCTGCAAGTCAGGAAGATGCTTGGATCGCTTGGCTTGAAAAGATACTTAGTGTATCAGATGGTATGTACGTATGAGGGCTTTGGTTGCTGCTTCTCTATGGTAGCCTGCTCAGAGGGTCCATTCTCATGCTAAAGTTACTAGGAAATAAGATTTTTTTTCTTTCTTTCCCCTTCCCAAGCATTTCATAAATTTGTAATTTGCTGCTTAAGGTGGTCTTGTGGTCTCCTCTTCCTGACTGCACATCTGATGGCAGCTTTTCCTCTGGTGACTCCTCCTCTGTAGTCAGAGGACCGTGGCAGCCTATGTTGAGCACCTATGCAACGTGGCATGCTTCAGCCTGGTTTTCTTCCAGCCTTCCTTTACAGGATGCTGCTGTCCTCCTTTATAGGGGATGCAGCTGCTGAGTATCTGTGGGAGTGGAAATGTGAGTGCACTATTCACCTTGTAAAATTGGTTGTGCCTTTAAATTGGAAATACAGTTTTATCATGCTCTCAGAGAGCTACTGTGTAACTTCTTAGGGTGAATTGTGAGGTGAAGTGGTCTCTCATCTCAACAGCTAGTATTCAATAAAACTGGAAGCTGTCCAGATGAAAAGAAATAACTGTAAAAAAAGCTACCCTTAAAAATTAATTTAGCTTTAAAATAAGAAAACTATTTATGCTGTGTTCAGCTGTTGAACACAAGAATATAGGAGTTTCTGTAGTCCATTAGTTTCTTCCATTTTTTCATTACAACTTTAAGAGAATTTTCACTTGCTTAATCATTTTATCCTACCTAATTATTCTATATTTAAAAATAAAACCTCCCCAAACAAATGAAAAAAAACCAAACCCACCCTCATTTAAAAAAAAAAAAATCAATCCTGTACTGTTTTCAGAGTCATGGAACTTTTTTTAAGACCTGGATACCATCTAATTGGCTATACTGAGAGGCTGGAGGTCCTTGCTCAGTGCTGGGCACATACAGAGAATGGATTGTCATAAATAAAATGGTAAACACCTGCAAAGGGAGGTGAGGGAGAGGCAGCAGGATGAAAAGCATAGTGCTGCAGAGAGCTTATTTTCCTCTTGCAAGGTTTAAGATGCTGCAGCATTGAGATAGCAATTGCTTAGGAATGTGTAGGGTAATTTTAAGTTCACAATAAATGTTGGTGCGTAATTAATTTGATTATTTGAGGTTTATTATTGGATCCAAACCCTATTTCCTGTTAATTCCTTGGCGTTCCCTTGCCATTCACAGCATTGGGGTAGGGTGGAAAAAGCGTTTATGAATTCATAACTCAACAGAGAAATAAACAGCAATTTGTACAACGTAGCTGCTTGATACAGCCTCGCTTAGGAGAACTACGAATACAGCTAATAAAACATGTTGGGGACCCTGGATCTTGGTGCTTGGGATGGCGGTTTGAGGGGCTGAGAAGAATAATGTGTATATACAGCTTGGTTTAGACCCAGATGTGTGTGTGCACAGTATTTCAGGTGGTGTGCATGGCTCAGGATGGGATCAAATCAAAATATGCCTAAAACAGGATCTTGAATTTTAAAACCCTAAATATAGAGTAGGAATCTGAAGCACTTTATTATTTTTTTCCAGCACCTACCTGATACTGGAGATGGCTGAAATTATTTAGGACTTTCAATGTATTTTTGGCTTTAAAGATTCAACTCTTTATTTTAGACCTGAGGGTGCTTCTGTGCCCAGAAGCATGTGATCTCGCTGCTGGTATATTTGTTGATCAAAAAGTTATGGCTTCTCAGAAGAAGAGTGGTGAGGCTTATAGGGAATAACAGAACATCAAAGACATAGCTACCGGATAACCAGATGAATCATTAGTAGCTGAAATTGACTTATGATGGTGTAGAGCTTTTGTCAAAAATACCTAAAATTCAGATGGAGATCCGTCAATTTTTGTGTGGACCCACTATGCTTGCGTCATAGAAGGTAGTTTTTCTGTTCACTTTTCAGTAGAAAAGAATCAAAATATATTCAGAAACAGTGGTTGTGGTGGTTACTTATCACCTTTGAAGTTAATAAGTTTCTTCATATAGATGATTGATCCAGCAACACATCCTTTCAGTAGTGTCACACCCTTATGGATGGTATGAAAGCTCAGCCGTGGCATCCAAACTGAAAGCCCTCTGTAGCTAACATCTCTAACCTGGGCTGCTGTCATCTTCTAAGTAGAAAAGTGGTTCTAAGGGAGCATTTGTTCCCAAAGTATAGGGCTGTTTAATGTTTTCTTGGGTATGTTGGCACTTCTGGAAAGCATGGTCTGTTGGGGAATCTCTGCTTTCTGCAGCCTGCTCACACCTGTGTCCCACTGCTGCCTTCAGCCTTCTTGGTCTTGTGAGTTAACTGCTGGAAACCTTGTCCCGTGCTGGCTTTCAGAAATCTGAATGGTAGAGATCTATCTCCAGACCAGCTATGGTGCACTTAGTAATTACACTTGAAAGCTAGTGCTGAATTCCAGGGATTCCCAAAAGATTCCAGGTACCGAGGGTCACATATGGACTCATGGGGTTTGGGTTGGAAGGGACGTTCGAAGGCCATCTAGCCTGAGCCCGCTGCCATGAGCAGGAACACCTTCCACCACACCAGGTTGCTCTGAGCCCTGTCCAACCTGGCCTCGAATGTTTCCAAGGATGGGCCATTGACCACCTCTCTGGGCAACTTGGTCCAGTGCTTTACCACACTCAGCGTAGCAAATTTCTTCCTTCTATCTAGTCTGATTCTACCCTCTTTTAATTTAAAACCATTCTCCCTTGTCCTATCAATACAGACCCTACTAAAAACATCTGTCCCCATCTTTCTTGTAAGCCCCCCTTAAGTATTGAAAAGCTGCAGCAAGGTTTCCCTGGAGCCTTCTCTTCTCCAGGCTGAACAAGCCCAGCTCTCTCAACTCTTTAGTGGATGACTTTGTTTCATCTGATCCAGTATCTTAATTTGAGATGATCTGCTTCTAAAAGGGAAAAAATTAGCACTGAAGAGCCCGTTTGAGTATTCTCCTGAAGCATGCTCAGCTCTAAGCAGGGACATGAAGTTAACACTGACAATAAAGTAATTGGCTCAAAGGCAGGTGATATTTTGAGTTACTGATGAAATACACTGTGGAGCTGCAGGTGGTAGAACTGGAATATTATTGTCTGCCTCAGGAATTATCTGAATTATTATTCATAACATTCAAAGAGCTGCAGTGGCAGGTAGTTGCTGTTAACTGTGTCGGTGTTGTATGTGTCTGGATGTGGAGCTCGGTGTAGCCCATCTAAGACTCTGTAGGGCAGTAGATGGCTCCTGCTCTGAAGAAGCTATGGCTTGAATAGAGAGGGTCAAAAAAGCAGAGATAAACCAAGCAAAATTAACAACACAGTTGTAGTTACTGTGTTCTCTGGGATGCTTGGCTTGGTGAATCTACCAGAAAGAAGAAGAAATGATGGGAGAAGGGGATTAGTGTGGGCAGAGGAAGCCTAATCAAAGCAGAAGGCAGTTCTCTAAAGCCAAAGACTCTTCTTGAAGCAATTTTTGTGACTGGTCCAACTGGATGGAGTTTGAGTGGCTTTTCTCATTTCAGAAAGCTCTGTGGTAGTGCATAGGACAGCAGCGAGGGCACCCTGCGTGGGGCAGATGTGTGGCTAGAGATGGCAAGTGCTGGGAATGGAGGTGGTCCCTGTGATGTTAAAGATGCAGGAGGATAAAACCATGATTAGAGTTGAGAACATAGGCACAAGCTTAAAGGCTATAGTCCTGCATGTGCTGGCTGGAGAGGTGTTGAGGATTTCTCGCTCCATTTCAATGGTCACAGCAAAATCAAGTTTTGGAAGCAAGCTCCCGACTATTTTGTGTAGAAATTCAAACCTGCTTTTCCTTCTTAACAGTCAACCTACAAATCTGCACCTAACCAACTGAGTCAATGATATTTATGCTCTACCTTGCTGGTTTTCTGTCTCCTAAACAGCAAATCCAGCCTGCTACGAGGCTTCTGACTTTCAGCTCCTGCTAATTCATATTCTGCCTTTGGTTTTAATTTGAAAGGCCTCATCAGCTGTGTTTCCAGCCTGAGCCCATGTCTAAAGGGTGATTGGAGGGAGGATGTTGTTGCTTTACAGATGTGGAAATGAAGTAGTGAGTGCCTGGAGTTCACCCAAGCCCATGGTAAAGTCTTGAAGGGACACACAGTGTGAGACCGGGACTTGGCTGCAAAACTCATCCTGTTGCCAAATAATTGGATGCTAGCCTCACCATCACAGAGATCGCTGTAATCTGAAAGCCATAGTTAAGTGATAAAAACATGGCATGACAAAAAGTATGAGATAAGAGTATCTAGACAGAGATTCATGAAACACTGAAACTGTATTACCCAAATCTTCATTTACTGAAATGAGTGTACGAGTGAAGATTTTCTCAGTGCATGCTTTCAAATGTCAGTTCTCCTATAGAACTCTGGCATGGATGTCTTGTATAAATAGACTTCGACTAGTTGTTACTGGAGCTTCCAGTTCCCACGCTGATTCTTATCAAAAATTAGTTCCCAGCCAAAGCTGTATTTTTCTTTTTTTCAAGGGATTTATCACATCAAAACAAGTCTGTGGCTTACTGCAGGGCTGAAACTGCCACACTTATGTACTTGGACTAGTAATGACCTGCTGAGCCACTAGAAAATGGCATGGGGTTGCTTTAGCCCTCCCTGCCTCTTCATTAAGACTGGAACCAGGAACTGGTTCCTGTCTGGCAGCTTTGGGTTTGATAATCACCTGCCTGCACAAGGGGTGAGATCGTGCACCGATGCTTCCATTTTATATTCCTGGCTTCAGATAGTGTTGAGCAGTTGATAGCTTGATGGCATCAATTTTTTTTTTTATTATTTTTTTTACTGAGTGCTTGTCTACATCCCTGCATTGCTGGCACAATGTGATACAACCGGCTACTCCACTGATTGCCATAGCAGGGAGTGTTCTTTGAGAGGCACCCGCCAGACGCTGCAGGAAACTAAAACTGGAGTCGAGTTCATTTAAGGATCAGGTGTTTGTAAGGTACCTGTAATTGCCCTGCCTGACCAAAGTCAGAGAAAGAAATTAGGATAACACAAACCCTCTGTAGATATTTGAATCCCCGATAGCATCAGGACTTGTTGAAATTTGCAGCTGGCTCTCGCAACTGGAGGTGTGTGTTCAGAAGTGCCACTAAGGAGATTTTCCTGCTTTTAGCAGGTCAGTGTCTTGGTTTCCAGTTGTTTTCTTTGAACGCTGAGGTCAACCCAAAGCACCTAGTTTTGCCAGGAATGGTCCTTCTTTAGGAAATCTCCTGCTTGCTTGGCTAGCCTGGTGTCTGAGATGCTTGCTGGCTTTGTTGATCCAGAGGGGACCATCTCACCTCAATATTAAACTGAATGTCAGTGTAGCTATTCTACAATAGATGCTGTTATGTACCACTAGGAAGCCAAATTGTGTAGGCTGTGTGCCAGGAGCGTGGCTGGTGCTGTTTCCTCCCTCTTTGTATCATCCAATGAAGCTGGGGCTTCCTTAGGCTCTAGAAACAGCAAATCCAGAAAAAAAAGCACCACATGTATTTGCACCACTGTATGGAGAACATGCCTATATATATATATATATATAATTATAGTTTGATAACACTGAGCTGAGCAGGGCTTGCTCTGCTGCAGGAAGGTCAAGCAGAAAAAGCTTGGGGTTCCCCAGACCTAGTACTTGGCTATTCTTTGGGTTCCTGATTTCTTTCAACTCTTTGTCTTTCTGTGCTTAGCATGCAGTATGCATTTAATTCCTGTCGCTAAATTGGCAATAAAATTATGGAACTGGTAAATTCTGCCATGGAGAGCCTAACGCCTGTGGTATTAGAGTATGATGCATTTTTGCATCATAAAACTTAAGATACACTCACTGATGCTGTTATGGGTGTTAATAAAAGATTGTTTTCCTCAAGGGCTGTGCCATCTGTGAATACATTTTTTTTCTCAGAATATCTGCAGGGAAAGATAGTCTACAACCACCAAAATCTAAAGTACATCATGTAAATGGCATGAACAAAATCTTCTCCGTTTGGGTGGCCGAGTGCTTTCTGACCTCTCCCACTTCCAGTCCTGCACTGTAAATATTATGTAAAAGGAAAGAAGCTGTTCAGAACAGCTCTTACTTTTTTTAATGGTTGGGTTCGAACATGCTACACCAAGGACATAAACTGGTTTAGAAACAAAATCTCTTTAATGTGTGTTGATTTACGGGCGCTGAAGTTGTTAGTAGAACTCATGGTCTGTAGAATATTTCAGGCGGAAAAAAAAATTATCTCAAAAAATGGAGTGGATCTTTGAATATTCCTGAGAATGTTAATTGCTTTCATTAAATTTTTTTTATAAAGGTTTTAGAAGCAGTTATGACCTTTTCCTTGATCTACCAAGTCTGAGTGGCATAGTTGGACTGGGAAAACCTGTGCCACCAGCAAGTCCCTTCTTTTGTAGCTGAAATTTGGCAAGTGGGGGGAATCTCAACAATGATACCCAGTGCCTCTCATATCAAATAGTTTGTCTGGTTTTTGTTGTTTTCTTTTTTTCCTGTTAATCTATGATTTCTGGTGGACTTTTCTAGTAGGAGCCTATGGGAAGAAAATGCAAGTTAAGCGCATGGCTGCTGGCCAGGTGGGTAATGGCTGTACCTGGAGAGCTGAGGGAAGTTTGGCATATCTGACCCAAATCCATGGTCCGTGCATTGGATTTGAAAGCATAGGTTATGCAGCAAGTATCTTCTCTGGTAATCAAGCAGAGGTATTAAATACTTTTAAGTGACCTAAATGAATGGATAGATGGGACAAAGGTCATGAGGATTCAGGTGCAGACTCAGCTGTGCTTAAATATTTTAGTCCACAGTTAAGTAGGTCGGCATCATTACCCTGAACACTTAGTAAGTATTGATAGAAATAAAACACTAGACTTTTGATTTATTGCTGTTCTTGGTCTCATGTCACTTCTGCATGTTATACCAAGCACTGAAATGACCAGCGTTCGATTCGCTAGTGATATATCCTGGGTGGACAGAGGTCTAGCTTCTGTCTATCTGCTGTCATCCAGGTGGTAGGGCAGAGCATTCGCATCCAAAGCAGCATGGCTGGCAGGGCGAGGGAGGGGATTCTGCCCCTCTGCTCCGCTCTGGGGAGACCCCCCGCAGCACTGCGCCCAGCTCGGGGGTCCCCAGCACAAGCCAGGCAGGGACCTGCTGGAGCGGGGCCAGGGGAGGGACACGGAGCTGGTCCGAGGGCTGGAAGCCCTCTGCTGCGGAGAAAGGCTGGGAGAGCTGGGGGGGCTCAGCCCGGAGCAGAGGAGGCTGCGGGGAGACCTGGCTGCAGCCACTCAGTGCCTACAGGGGCTGTAGGAAGGTGGGGACGGGCTTTTTAGCAGGGCCTGGGGCAACAGGACAAGAGCTGATGGTTTTAAGCTGAAAGAGGGGAGACTTAGAGGGGACATCAGGAAGACATTTGTTAGGGTGAGGCACTGGACCACGTTGCACAGAATGGTGGTAGATGTCTTATCACTGGAAGTGCTCAAGGCCAGGCTGGACAAGGCTGGGAGCAACCTGGTCTAGCAAGAGGTGTCCCTGCCCACGGCAGAGGGTTGGACTAGATGACTTTCAAAGGTCCCTTCTAACCCAAACCATTCTATGATTCTATGAGCCCACCACATCCCTCCCTTTGCTGACACTGTGATATTGACATGGAGGAGGGTGAAGAAGTAATCCCATCCTGGTTATCTGTAAAAAAAGAGATCAGGGCCAGTTACTAATTGCATACAGCTATAATAGTGAGATATAGCTTTGGCATGCAAATAGGTTGTATCTGTGATGCAATACCTCTTAATTGTGAATGAGAAGGGAGAGGGTGATCAGTGCATCGCTGCCTGCTGAGCGGGGAGGCATTGTGCATGGGGATAAACAGAGGTGCTTAAACAGGAGTCTGCTCTTCTCCCTGGAGAATTTGCCTACTTGTAATCAAATTCCTACTGAGAAGATAGTTTTCTCCAGTAAACTAAGCATGCAATGCAGTCCTTGGCTTGAGAATGGTAAATGGTTAGGGTAAGATTTGGATCCTGTTGTCTCTCACTTGTGTGTGTTGGAGAGCTGAAATAAAAGACCAGGAAATTGCAAAGTGCTGACCCCATCTTGCACAGTGCATCTTTTTGGTGTCTGCATGGCTTTAGGTTCCAGGGTGAAAGATGGTACTTCAAAATGAGTAACACTGAATAGCAATGCAGAACGCAGCCGTTCAGAGCAAATATAGCAGTGTTTGTCGAACTGTAAGTCAGCTGTCTGCAGCTAATTACAGAGATGTCAGGGAGTTTTGAATTTGTCAGCTGAATTTAAGATTGTAGAATGTTGCTTGGAAAATGTCTTTATTAAAAACCAAAAAAATCCCTCAAAGAAAAACGTATTTATTTGTGGGGGTTCTGGGGTTCTGGCCCATACTGTTGTTCTGGTGGCTGTGCTGTAAGCTGATGAGGGACATGTAAAGGTAAGTAAGGCAGCAGCAGTGCTAGCAGGGCTAGGAGTGGGTCAGGGACCTGGAAGGCAGCATGTGCCCAACTTGCCAAAACTCCACTGCTGGTCAGTGGCCCAGTCACTGGTCCTCTTCCATCTGCAAAGTGGCAGAGCAGCTGTAGATGCCCCATCCCTGGAAGTGTTCAAGCCCAGGCTGGATGTGTTCAAAGTTGTAGCCTGGGAGGTTTTTGGTTTTGGTCTTTCTTAAACCACTGAAGGGAAGCAAGGGGAAAAAACAGGTAGGATAGGATATTTTCAGTTGGAAGGGACCTACAATGATCATCTTGTCCAAATAATTCCCATCTAAAGAGTAGCTGTGAATTTGTGCAAAGTGAAGCCTGTTCCTACCATAATAATATAGGAGGATGGGGCTTTGAGCAACCTGGTCTAGTGGAAGGTGTTCCTGCCCGTGGCAGGGGTGTGGAACTAGACAATCTTTAAGGTCCCTTCCAACCCAAACGATTCTATGATTTTATGATCCTTCAGCTGTCCAATTCACCAGAGCACTGGGTGGACACTGACTCATTCCAGGCCCTGTGAAGGTGAGTGGACTCTACCAGGTAGATTTACCAAGGCAAGCATCCCAGAAGACACAACAGCTACAAATGTGTTAATTATTTGGCTTAGCTTATCTCCGCTTTCTTGACCCTCTCTATTCAAGCTGTAAGTTCTTCAGAGCAGGAGCCATCTGCTTCCCTACAATGTCTTGGATGTCCTGCCAGACCCCATGAAGAAGGGTGGAGAGGCTGTTGAATGGATGTTTGTGCAAGGGCGTTAAGAGGCACCACATAAGGTCCAGGTGACAGGTGACTGTCACAGCTAGGAGCTGGTAATCTCTGAGACATTGCTTTACATTGCTTTAAACGTTTTCCAGGAAGGAAGGGGTGCCTGAGTCTCAGCTCATTGATGGCCAATTCACAACTCCGTGTCTTTGCCCAAATCCTCCCTGCCCTTGTTGGTTCAAGCCACCCCAGGCTGGTAGGGGTTGTTGTCAGGGTGGGAGTTCCTTCCCAGCTTCACTGCAGAGGATGTAGCCTTGAGTGGAATGAGGCAGGATAGGAAAAATCAGATGACGGTTGACCTTTCTGAGAGGGCCGGTGAATCCGGACAGCCTGGCTTTGGCTTTGTTCATCAGTGAAGGCTTTGTCCCTCAGCTGTGATGCTCCTTGTTTCAGCTCATAGATAGTCTTCAGCACAGAGAGACTCTGGACCATTTTTCTGACCTTCAGCTAGAGGGTTTTATGACTCTCATGGTCTTCTATGCCATAGGGGATATTGTAATTTTACAGATGAATAAACTGTGGCAAACTAATGCAGAACCTCTTCTGAGCAAAGTTCAGACAGTAAAGCTTTCTCCAAATGAACTTTAATGTGCCCATTACTCTTCAGCAATTAGTAGGTACCAGTACAGGATGAAATCCATTGCAGTAGGTGTTGACAAACCTGTGGTGAGACTCCTTGTCCCCAGAGCTTTCCTGTTTTCTAGAAGGATGAAGGAGGTTGAACACGAGTTGGAGCTGGATGCCTGAAATCCTCCTACTTGTTTGTTGGTTTTTCCCCCCTGAAAGTGTTGGTGTACATCAGGCAGATGTTCAGTGCAGTGAACTTTCCAAGTCACGAGTGCATGAACTTGCTGCCATTCTCCAGAACAAGGTCAGTCTGTAACATCATTACGTGGGCACCGGCGATGAGCTGGGAGCCTTGGCTCAGCCTTTGTCTGCCCGGGTCCCTGCGGAGAGGGTGCAGCCCTGAAGCCGAATGCCATCGCTATGTGGGAACAAACAGCCCTTTTTTCAAAGGGAGAGAAGCCTTTTCACACAACTGGCCAAAGGCTCAAGCATCCAGTGTGTGGGACAAGGGGGAGAGGTAGAGATAGCATGCTGCAAGCCTCGGCCACGGCCTTCGGTGGCAGCTGAGATGGAGCAAAACTAAATCTTGATGCAGTAAGTGAGCAGGCTTAGCTCTGCTTTTGATAAAAGCAGAAGACCTTCGGGAAGTCCTACATCATTCTGGTAGGAACAGGCTTCACTTTGCACAAATTCACTGCTACTCTTTTGTTGGGATTTCTTTGGATGAGATGAGCATTGTAGGTCCCTTCCAACTGAAACTACCCTATCCTATCCTACCCTTTTTTTCCCCCTTGCTTCCCTTCAGTGGTTTAGGAAGGACTAAAAAGGGACAGCCTCCAGGTCTATCTTTTTCTTACCTTGGGGCAGACTACTGTGCTTGTGCACTTTTCATGGGAGCTCCATAAAGGTAGAATCTGTATTTATTGCACTTGAAGGTGTCTGGACATTTCAGCTAGTTGGGATATGGAAGCCCATGATGAGAGGAGCGGCATGAGGCTCCATATGCATTTCCCGGCATGATTTTAAATTCAGGATCTGTGATCTCATTCTGAAAAGGCAGGCTCTTTCCTCTACATTTGCATCATGTTGGCTAGTAAATATTCATCCTGCCTTTGCTGCTGGTTGCAGTAGCCCATTTCATTTAGGACCCTTCTCCTTGTCTACAAACCTCTGTTTGGTAAATGTCAAAGCACCATGTAAAGTTTGTTTGATTAGGCTTTTGGCAAATTGATAGAGGGATTTTGGATTACAGGAAAATTACTGATAACTGGCTTTCAAGCTGTCCCTCTGGTACTCTGTTAATGACTTTGTGGAATTCCCACATCTCCAGTGCCTCACATTTGGGTTGTCTTAAATCATTAAAAAGAGGAAAAAAAAAAAAAAGAGCACAGGCTCTCCATGCTCCTGCCAAGTAGGTCAGGGGTTTCCCAGTTGTACGGTTTGGAAAACGGAGACATTATTCAGAGCGACTTTCTCCAAGTCGCATGGTGAGTTGAAGACAACTGAAGCACAATAGTGGTTTCAAGCATTAGTTCAAGACTGGTCTTCAAGTGATAATAAATCATTTGGCCTAATCAGAGACAGATTAAAATAAATCTTGGCAAAACCTGGCAAAGTAAATGGCACATTCCTGAATTCTGCAGTGTAGGAGAAGCTGCAGGGACACAGTCCAAGAAAAGTGAAGGGTGGGCAATTGGTGCTGCATAAAATGAGACAAACACCTCCTTGCATTTTAAGCTATTGAAAATGCCACCTGATGCTTCCCGTAGGAGGAAATAAGCCAAAAAGTTGTAATGGTTCTGCTACCACTGTGGGGTTTGATGTTTTTTGCTTGATCACAGCGGAAAAAACAGCAAGGCAGGAATATCACCATGGTCTCACCATGATATCAGACTTTAAGCTCAGAAGAGCTAAGCTGCTGCTCTTTACAGAGTTAGCTTATGGGATTGCGGTGTGTGGATAATCATAGAATCATCAAATGGTTTAGGTTGGAAGGGACCTTCAAGGGTCCAACCCCCCCCATGGATTTTCAACTGTCAGGTTGCTCAGAGCCCTGTCCAGCCTGGCCTTGAATGTGTCCAGGGATGGGGCATCAACCACCTCCCTGAGCAACCTGGTCCGGTGCCTCACCGCCCTCAGCGTAACAAATTTCTTCCTTGCATCTAGTCTGAATCTCCCCTCTTTTAGTTCAAAACCATTACCCCTTGCCCTGTCGCTACAGGTCCTACTAAAATGGTTGAAAAGGTTTTAATGTAGAAGGAGGAGGAGGTCGATTTGAATGACAGCAGGTTGGTGGTCATTGTTCAGTCTAATGGGGACAGAGTGGGAGTGAGGTAGGGTGGAAGGATGCCCTTCAATGGGAAGGGGAGAAAAAAGCAGTGGGTTTTAAAGAGTAGCTGGTAGGATTGACAGGCTGGTATCGACACCCTGGCATGCTTCTGACTTTAAAGAATAAAAGAGCCTCTTTGAGCAGTCCTAAAGCAATCAGTAGAAAATAACTCATTTATGAAATGGGTACTTCTAGCTGGGAGAATCATTACACTCAGAATCCCTCCTCTACTGTAATTTTAGTTTAATATTAAACTACTCAGGATAAATTGTTACTCAGGAAATTTTTTAGGCAGAAGGTGACATCGGGGAGAAGAATATGGAGCATTAAAAATGGATGATACAGTGTCATTTCTTGACTACTTGCCTGAGATATTAAATATGTAGGATTTAAAGCCCAGATTTTGTGTTGATTACACCATGGCTCTGAGGCTATCTAGGTCTTCTCCAGACTGCTGCTGCTTGGGCAAAATGGGGTTTTGCCTTGTCTGGCTAGGCAGAAGGACCTCTTCTCATGTCAGATCTCTTTCTCTCATCCTTTTATAATCGGAGCCTATTCTTCATCCCCTTTGCAAGCCATCTGCTGCAGCTGTAAGTTCAAAACTAATATACTGTGAGGTCAGCTTCCCTTTTTTTTTTAATTTCCTTTTTTTTTTTTTCTGAAATAAGGCAGATTTAAGACAACAGGACCTGCCTTAGAGCAGGGGTCCTCAAACTACAGCCTGTGGACCGGATACGGCCCCCCAGGGTCCTCAATCCGGCCCCCGGTATTTACAGAACCCCCCTGCCCCCCCCCTGCCAGGGGTTGGGGGGGAAACCAAGCAGCCGCAGATGACTGCCTGCCACTTCATCCACGCACCGGCCCCCTGTGTAAAAAGTTTGAGGACCCCTGTCTTAAAGTATCAAGATCAGGGCTCTGTAAGTGTATGGGAAATAACTCATGTGGCTGCTGGGCAGTCTTCTCCTGTTTATAATTACTCTGTTCAGGTTTTTGTAGCAGGCGTGTTGTGAATGGGCTCTGAAATGGGCAGAGTGCAAACTTTCTGGGGGAAAAAAAAAAAGCAACCCCTTGTTTCCCGTCTAAGCATCATGTATTTAGGAGCCCAACTAATTAAGCTCTTCTGAAAGAGCTGTCTGGCTCCAGCAAACAGCTTCTCTGTGGTTCTTTCTGTTGCAAAACCCTGAGGGAGGCTGGATTGGGAGGGCAGTGCCATCACCCACACTGCTTCGAAGGGGAGGGCTCTCTGCCAGGCCCTCTGGAGTTAGTCTGCCCACTCACTGCCCTCAGGGAGGCATGCAACGACTTGCTTTCACAGCCTCTCAGCAAAGCACCCCAAATTAGACCCTTCAGGTGGATGCGTCGTCAACCGAAAGGAAGAAGGTCGCCCTGAAGACTTGTCTTCTGAGCAGCCTGGAGGGATGGTGTGAGATGGCAGATGAGGGGATGACGAGACTTCTCTATGGAAGGAGGTGGGCATCAGGCTTATAGATAGAACAGCCTTATATCGCTGATGGCACTAATAGCAGATTTGACATGAATTTGTTTTGTGAATGTGACTTTCTTTTGCTTCACTGGGTTCAGTCATGCTTCTGGAAGCGAAAGCTTAGATAATAAACTGTCCCATTGAAACTCATCTTCTCGTGGTTTTGTGCTGCCCCAAAAGCTGCCTGGTGCCATGCTGCTTGTAGCAAGAGCAGGCTATAATTCATGGGCTTCCCTCATCGAAGCTCTCAACAACAGAGCTGTAAAGCCCTGGGGAGAGTGGGGATGATGGAGGGAGGGGACATCCAGAGTCTCTGCCTGGGCAGATGGAGATCTGTCAGCAGTTTTGACAGCAGAGGCTGATGGGTTTCTGGACTGAGCTTCGTTGCCGCACTTAAACTCTTGCAGAGCCTGTTTACCTGCTGTTGCTGATTATCTGGTTTCCATGGTGTTGTTTTTTTTTATTGTTATTATTTTTATTAGGTTTACAGTTTGGGCTTTTGTGCTTAAAGTGAAGGAACAGAATACTTCTTCATATGCCTTGCTCATTAAATCCTTGCACTCACATGGGCAGCTCGTATACACAACAAATATTGACGGCAAAGGCGAGCTTAAGTGGTTAAGGACTGCTGAGAGCAAGCATTCCCTGGCAGGGGGACAGCCTTGCCCTTTATTGCTCTTTTCCATCCTCACTTGCTGTGACTGCATGGAAGCACTCCAGAGGGCTTCAAGAAACACTGCAGGCTCTGTTCCTGTTCCATGTCCTATGCAGACAGCGGATGCGGTCAAGGGCCACGGTCTGTGCAAGCGTGGGGCGCATGGGATGGTCCTGGAGGCATTGCACTGTGTAAGCCCATCACACGTGATCTTCTGAAAAGGGCTATACAGTTCTGGCCAGCTATTTGATTGCAGCCTGCAACATTGAGAGCTGCCCCAGGTCCTCCCTAGCACTGCTAAGTCTGCCCTATCCCGATTTATTCGAATAAGGCGAGCTTTCATCTCATATCCAAGCTCTTTCACTGTGGGGCTGAGTGTGTGTCGCTGTCTGGGACATGAAATCCTTTGCTTTGGATCAAAATGTTTTCTTCTTGGTGAACTGCGCTGCTGCAGGACTAGAGGAATGAGCTTTTTGTGCTCTAATTTCAGAGTCGATGTTTTTTTTGTACTCTAATCAAGAGGTTTGATGCAGTAATTAAAAACATGGACTTAATCGGTATTCTGCGGCATGTAAATTCAAAGGAGAAATACAAGTCAAACTTTTGAGACCAAAGCACTTTTGCACTCACTGAGTCTATTGTAATTAGGGGTGCGGTGCTTAAGGAATATCAATTAGCCCCATGGGTGAGGCTGGGGAGCAGAAAAATGCTGCCTCCGCCCCTATTCCCCAGTGGGAGTTTAGGAACTGCCTGCTGAGCTAAGCATGGGAGACAGCAAGCGACAAGGACCAAAGTTTGTTGGGGGAGGAAGTGTATCCCCCAACCTCCTCCTTTAAAAACAAATAAACAAGCAAAAATAAACCTAACCACTTTCAAGAGTAGGTTGCAACTTTATTAGCTGGTTTTGCCAAATGAGTTTAAATCGCCTCTGTCGTTCCCCTGGGGATAGCAGTTGCTGCTTTAATTGCAGTAGCAAATTTCAGAAGACTTGTAGCAGTTGTTGAAAAAGGGGGTTGGTTGATCTGACTGCATGCAGCAGTTGGCCTCTACATACAGACAAGTGTCCTAACAGAGCATTTGCTTCTCTGGTAGATTGCTGCCTTAAATGAGATGTGGTGCCTCAGAAGACACCTATTCTAGCCATATCCCCAAGAATGTGCTGAAGGCATCTCCCTATCCTTAGAATATCTAAATTATAGCTAAATTACCCTGTTAGTCCCTGGGAATCCTGTAAGACTCCTCTGGATGAATAATGATGCAGGAACTGATCAGTTAACGAGTAGTTGCTAGGGTGCAGGTGATGGAGAGCTGCTCAGGTATTCAGTGAACAAGCCCAACTGGCAGCAGGTTTGTTTTTAGTTGGGTGACTACAACAGTTCCAACAGAAAAATGGGTTTAAAGCTTTAAAAGAGAAGGCTGCAACAGTTAAAAACAGTCAACGTAGAAGGAAAATAGCTATAGTAATTATGGTGGTAAATGCAGTGATCAGGAAGAAGGGAAAAATGATAGGGCAGAATTATCAATTAGATGCTGACTCAGGAGACAAAATGACAGAGGGAGAAATGAGTGCTGAGAAGTTAGCTTTGTGGTTAGCCAGTGTGTACAAAACTTGCTCTTAACCACGCTACGGGCCTATTATTCGATGCAAGGGATATACTTGTCGGTAATACAGAAAATGCAGAGGAGCTCAGCTGCCTTCTAATGTAATTTAACCTAGTACTGTTTGGAAAATGGAGACAGAGGGCAAAGTTTAGCTGCATTTTTAAGAAATTGGATCATTTATGGCAAATAGAATCATAGAATATCCCAGGTTAGAAGGGATCTTAAAAGATCATCTGGTCCAACCTTCAGACCAAGCTTCAGTGAGCTCTTCAGACCATCATTTTTCAGTGAGTCTTGGAAACTGAACAAAACCAGACAGTCTAAATAAAAGCTAATATTGTGCCAACCTATTAAAAGGGTAAACAGCAAGATCCAGGTAACTGTCCTGGCAACCTGGTGTTTGGGGAAAAACAATGCGTTGGCTGGTAGAAAACTATTAATAAAGATTTAGTGGCACTGTGAGGTCATATAGCATGAATGTATGTGTCATGTTGACCTCCGATTCTGGCAGAGACAGGAAAGTTGATCTGCTATTGTTTTAATTCTGGGAGGATCGAAGGCAACTGGTAAATAATGAAGGGAACAAACTGGACCTAGATTATGCGGTAAAGTGCTGCTGGTGGTGGCAGGACCTGGGGACCTAGAGAAGTGATTTCTCTTCTGTGGGCTAGTTTTTCATGACTTTCTGTGCCTTGTTGGAGTTTGCTGCTTGCTGGCATCCAGATACCTGAGAACAGTTGCCAGATGTCTGTGGTGCTCTGCTGGTCTGGTGGACAACCAGGTCCAAATACTGAGACTACAACAGAAACTAGGCTGAAATTTTTGGATTAAGGTTAGATGGTTTTTTTCAAGCTTTCCACTAGCATGTTCTAAAAGGGAAGAAGTACTTCCATAAGAAAAGCCCTTTAAGCAGTAGTATTTCTATTTTGAAGTTAAAACTAGTTCAGGGAGGTCTGAAGGCCTAAGTCATCTTAAGTCTTAACAAGAAGGTTAGACTGAGAGATAAGTTTTAACTTTTCAGTTGTGGCATGTGAGATCACTTTTTTAAAAAATACTCATTTCACTGGCAGCTGCTAGCTGTTTTCCTCTGAGATCTGGTTAACCCAATTTCTCCTCCTGCAGTGTCTGCAGTAACAAGATAGACTTCAGTCTGGTACCAGGCATGTCGCTGCGACATGTGGTGCTGTGGCTTTGTTATAAGGACCCGCGAGGAATGATGGAAGGGGACTAAGGTGCATGAGATACACCTGCTGCTGCTGCTGTGTCCCTCCTCTGCTTGCTGGCTCCCTAAATTTGGCTGCAACATCTCCTGCTTGACAGCATCTGGGGTGCACAGCTTGAGCCTGGACCTCTGCCGTGCTTGGTGCTGTACATAGCTTTAGCCTATTTAGACAAGGCAGAGAAGGTCCTGTGAGGTCTGATGTGCCTTAAAGGATCTGGGAAAGCTGGGGGAAGCCCAGCAATGGGCTGATCTCTTTCTGTTTGAGTATACTGACTGCTGAAGTGTTGGGGGACAGACTTGGCTTTGCATAGGTGGGCCAGAGTGCCCTGAGAACCTCTAGCGCTGTAGAAAGCAGTGTCAAACACAATTAAATGCAGAAAACCTATGTGGAAATGAGAAGAGGTGCTGTACTGCCTTAAGACATGGTGTGATCCCTTAATAGGTCTGTTCTGAAGTAGTTAGTGCTGTGCTAATGGACATCATCCCACTAATGGGGAGAAGCAAAGAACGGGAACTGACTCCTCGAGGTTGCACCAAGGACTTCACCTGCAGCGCTGTGTTCAGCTCTGAGTCCCCAACATAAAAAGGACACGAACCTGTCAGAACGAGCCCAGAGGAGGCCACGAAGGTGCTCAGGGAGCTGGAGCACCTCTCCTGTGGGGACAGGCTGAGAGAGTTGGGGTTGTTCAGCCTGGAGAAGAGAAGGCTCCGGGGAGACCTTAGAGCACCTCCCAGCACCTGAAGGGGGAGGCTACAAGAAAGCTGGAGGACTTTTTAGCAGGGCCTGTAGTGATAGGACAAGGGGGAATGGATTTAACCTGAAAGAAGATAGATTTGGGTTAGCTATAAGGAAGAAATTTGCTGTGAGGGTGGCGAGGCGCTGGCACAGGTTTCCCAGAGCAGCTGTGGGTGCCCCATCCCTGGCAGTGCTCAAGGCCAGGCTGGATGGGGCTGGGAGCAACCTGGTCAGGTGGGAGATGTCCTTGCCCATGGCAGAGGATTGGAACTAGATGATTATCAAAGGTCCCTTCCAACCCAAACTGTTCTGTGACGATTGTATGACTCTAGATATTGTCCCTGTACCTGCTTCTTCCTCATCTCTGGTTCCAGCCTTGGGATCACAGGAATAAATGATCACGTTTAGCCAAACTTCACTTATATTTCTGCTCTGCTGTCATCTTTTCTAGAAGTTACTGTTCTACATCTGTCCTCTTACACATACAGTGCTCAACCAGAACATGCAGCCTGTGGAATGTATAACCTACAAAAAACCCAAAGGACAACTTGAAAGGCTTGCTACTACTGGGAGATTTGTTTGTTCTCAAGTACCTGACAACTGCTACCATAGCTGCATCTCCATAAAAATGCTGCTCTTCAGTTAGTTTTAACTAGTGAGATGCATTTTTTTTTTCTTAAAGATGAGACTCTTTGGCTTAGCTGTTTTGAATGTGGGTAGCTGAAGGACCGTCATGGGGAAAGACTATGGCTTTGTGTTGCCTTTCCTGGCAGGAAAGCATGGCAAAAACACTTGTTGTGGACTTCAGCTCTCTCTGGCCGCTTCTAAGCGTGTTGCTTTGCATCCCTGTTGCAGTCACAGAAGAAAGAGCGGTGGATAAAATGGGGTCATGAGCACAGCCAGGCTTTCTGTGGTTTCTAAGTATTTCAGACACTTGCTGCCACCTGACATAACAAAAAAGAATTCAGCAGTTTATTATAATAAACTATGTACACACCCTGAAGATGTACAGGTGTCCTAAGTGTAGGTCCATGGGCATTTTTAATTAATTTGAGATGTATTTCATGCCTGGGCTTGACGCAGAGGTGAATGGACTTTCTTTGGCCATGTAGCTGACAGATGTCAGGGCATGAGCCTGGTCAGGTCTTCAGTACGCTTCCTGCCTTTTTCTGAAATGGCTAAATCACAAAAAGCTGAGGGATATGGAGTAAAAAAGGAAGTGATTTGCATGTGGTTGGATGAAGCTGCAGAAGGTTAGGGATTAAACAGCACTGAGAGAACTGGAAGTTTACCAGGGTATGAGACCTCCCATGATCCAAAGGCTCTAGAAATTTTTCTGGGAGCACTGGTTACCATAATGCTTGCTAACATGCTATGGCACTCAGCACTCAGAGGCTCCTTCCCAGAGACAGATCATGCATTCTGTCTGGACCGGGTGGCCCAGAGAAGCTGTAGATGTCCTGCCCCTGGAAGTGTTCAAGGTCAGACTGGATGGTGCTTGGAGCAAACTGGTCTAGTGAAAGATGCCCCTGCCCATGGCAGGTGGATTGGAACTAAATGATCTTTGAAGGTCCCTTCCAACTCAAACCCTTCTATGATTCTACAGTTCCTTACCCTCAGTCCTTCCTTCTTGAACATCATCTTCACCTGTAGCTGTTGCTGCGCTCTCTCGAAACCGAGCCGTGACTCGTTTTCCCTTACAAAGACTGCCTGTGTGTTGTGGGCTCGGAATTATTGGACAGCCTGAACCTCTGCTCGAAGCAGTGTCAGTGTTGAATTCATCTGGGCTGCGTAGGGCTTTGTGCAGTTGGGTCTTGAAAACCTCCAAGCACAGATTCAGCAGCCTTGTGGGGCCCCTTTTGCAATGTTTGACCATTATCAAGAAAAATGTTTCCTTGTGAAATATGGAAGTATTTTTCCATTCTCATTCTGCCAGGGAGAAGTGGCTCTTCATGTAAGTGGGAAAGACTTGGTTTGTGTCAGTTTGCATTCAACAGATTATTTTTTTTTCAGCATTTGAATAAACTACTTCATTCTCAGTCTTCTGTGTTTTTGTTCAGTGGCAATCAGGATGGTTAAATATAGTTATTTTTGTAATACAGTTAAACACCTCCAGATACCATTACCACTTTCCTTGCATGTATTCATGTCACCTGTTTTTCCTCCCCACATTGGAATTCTTCAGGAAAAATGTATAACATCTGTTTTGCACTTGTGTTAGTCCAGCTTCGCTCAGCCTCCTGATAGATAGTGGGCAGCTTACTCTTTTCTGCACTCATGCAATTCCATTCATGCTTTTGGGTGCTGGGAGATTTGGGAGCTCATTCTGTATAACTTATGAGTTTTGATGATATGCTGCTAGTCCTTTTAACTTCTGTATGAATAAATGTCACTACGTGTACGTAACAACTCTGCCAGCTAATCCCATCTTTTCTTCAGGATAGACACAGGGATGGGATTTTTGACCAAAAAAATGATCAGAGGGCTGGAACACTTCTGTGAAGAAAGGAGGGGTTGAGGTGGTTCAGCCTAGAACAGAGAAGGCTCCAGGGAGACCTTCTTGTAGCCTTTCAGTACTTAGAAGAAAGTTGGGGACAGACTATTTAGTTGGGCCTGTAGGAGTAGGACAAGGGCTAATGGTTTTAAACTAAAACAGGGGCAATTCAGACTAGATACAAGGAAGACATACACTGCGGGTGGTGAGGCACTGGCACAGGTTGCCCAGAGAGGTGGTCAATGCCCCATCCCTGGAAACATTCAAGGCCAGGCTGGACGGGGCTCTTAGCAACCTGGTCTGGTGGGAGATGTCCCTGCCCGTGGTGGGTGGGTGGACTAGATGATCTTCAAATGTCCCTTCTAACCCAAACCATTCTGTGATTCTGTGAACTTGACCACCTGGCTGCTGATTTGTGCCTGCTGTTGTAGAGCTAGGAGAAATGCATGATAAAATGATGGTGCTAGCTGAAAAATTTGGCAAAGAAACCCTGGTGTGTGGGGAAAGTGGAGCAGGGAAGTGTGTCTTCCTGGCAAGACCTTTGTCAGGGCTAAGCTGCCTTTCCATGGGCTGTCTGAAAAAGATGCTGCAGGGAGGGGTGCAACAGGGATATGGGACTTACTTCCAAGTGAGGAGTCCGAGGGAAAACTCTGTAACCTTGAGTGCTAAAGTTTAACATTGCTTTGCAAGAAAGGTCCTTCTGAAATGTAGCTGTATGCCAATTTACATATTGCACCATATGATTCTTAAAGAGTTAAATGTGAACTGGAAGACTGTGGCTTTGACGTGATGGCAAAGAGCATGCATAAATTGTGGGGGAAGCCTTACAAGTCAGTACAAGATGCTGAGAACAGGCAGTAGGACATGGTGTTTCAGCTCTTTGGACTGCCTGCCTGCTGGGCATGGACTGAGTTCAAGCCAGGAGCTGTGCCTGCCTGTGAATAGCTCCGGAGGCTGAAAACATCCAGGGCCTCAGCAGCTCTGGCTCTTGTCACAGTGACCAGGAGCGGGTGTTCAGCCAGATCTTGTCATGCTGATCATCTTCTGGGCTGCTTCCTCACTTAACGTCCTCAATTCTCTGCTTTATGGCCAAGAAAATAGACTTGCAATGATGTGAGATCTGTTTAAGACTTTAATGCCCTCTTTGGTCCAGCTTCCAGGTGATGAAACCAGGGTCTCCTGCATGGCATAGTCCCTGCTGCTAGGACCTAGGCTTATCCTGATAAGATGTGGAAATTTCATGAAGCTGTAAAGACTTAAGCTAGATTTTCTGGCTTGTTTTCTGTTGCTCTCCACCTGGACAACAGCAAAGGAAAAGTGAATTGATGTTCTTTATCTTACTGCAGACCGCCACATGTGTCTCTTTGGATGTAACTTAGGTAAAACCGTGAAGTGACCCCAACGAGGTGCTGAGTAGCATTTGGGGAATGACCTGGGAAAAGCCAGAATACCAGCGATGGAGTGTTGAGAGATGCTCTGGCAGCCGCCCAAGTCATCTGTCTGGGGGAGCTGGCTAACCTCCACACCATGTGCTTCAAGATCCTTCACTGGCAAATGAAAACTCAGTGCTGGAGCGTGTTCCAGATCAATCTGTTCCCGCTGGAAGCCGAGCGCAGACACTCCATATATTACTGTGGACTGGCCAGTATGTGCTGTATAAACGAAGGCAGGAACTGTTGTTGTGTGGCACTTCATCAATGCTTATTTAGCTCCTAGTCCTGAGCAAATGAAACTTGGCATGGGCTTACTTTTCTTGTTTTGTCTTTCCAAAGAACGAAACCAGTTGTTAGTTACCAGGGAATGTTTGGAACAGTTTTCAGGAGATTAGAACAGCGCCTCACCAACCTACAGATGCTGCAGAAGAAGCATTCCTCCATGTTTCCACCCCAAACAGTTATGCTCTGTATTCAGATACCCAGAGAAGTGGGTTAAATATCAGGCATTTGAGCATAATTCAGCTCGATATTACTATCGAAGCAATTTATCTGGCTAATTTTGGTAAAATATGTTTTTAAGTGGATTAAGGTAATTAAATGATGTTATCATTAATAGCTTACGTGATAACATGTCCTGCCACGGGGCCCTTCTTATCTGTGACCTCACTGTAACAAATCGGGGCCCACCAAAGATGATGATTAGTGTTGCAGAGGCAGCACAACATAATTTTTTAGTCCTTTAGTGCTACAGTAGGCTCAAACCTCCAGGTTTTATATTTCAGAAGCATTTGCCTTTAATGCTGTAGCACAGAGTCAAGACTCTGTAGCAGGGCGTTTGGTCTTTTTCACATTTAGGGTCAACACGATTCACCAAGTGCTGCTGATCCCCTCTTGGAAGAAAACAGAGATACCATCCGTCTTACAGAAGGAAAACCAAGAGCAGTTGTTGCGCAGTGAGGACAGCCCAGCAGGAGCATGAGTTTCCACAGGAGATGCGATAGCAGGGGAGGATATGCTGCCACTCCGTGCATGGGTAGCCGCAGTGCTAATTTTCGGGGCTACAATGATGTAGGCATCGGTTTTGCTTGGTAGCATATGAGGACTGCTTTTCACTGAGGGTGCCCAGCAGCAGGCAGAGCTGGCAGTGTACTAAAAGCCTTGAATAGCTCAAGCTGAATGGAAAAGCTGGGAGGTTTGAGGCCTCTGTATTTTTTTGCCTTTTGTTTTAGTACCAAATTAGCAAACGGCACTCTTTTATTTCTGTGCACGGCTGTAGGTCTTCTAGAATTTGGGGGAGGAGGAGGAACAAAAGCAAGCTGCTAGCAATATATCATTTTGAAACCAGTATGTGGCTGTTGACAAATAGGCATGTAGTTATGGTAATGCACAGCCCACCTTCAGACCCTAGAGATCAGGATTTAATGGCAGGTTTCTGTACTTTTCCCTGATCAGAAAAAATGCAGCAAGTTCTCTGAAGAGTTTTGATCCTTAGAGCTGTCAAACACTAAATGTTTTATGTGCCCTGTCAATTCAGGCAATGCTTTGGAATAGGATGAACACAAAATCTCCATAAATGGCATAAACAGCTGGGATTAAGGGCACAGCTCTTACGAAACACCTACTTCTGTGCTCACCCAGGGTGGCTGCAGCCACCTTCTTGGGCCTTGAGACTTCATGGAACTGAAACACATTAACCTCTCCTCCTGCCTGGCTCCAGATTTGGAGAGCATCTCTTTGAGAGGAAGGTTTTGTTGTTTCCTCTGCATGGCTGGAGACTTTCTGTTTGACAAGAGCAAGAAATTGTGGCATCCCAGCCCCTCTGTGGAACAAGGAGAGAGGGATACATGGAAGAGTCGTCTTACTTGCCACTGTATGAGCTGTTCCTCTCCTTCCTGGATACAGGCTGGGTGATGAGTGGATGGAGAGCAGCCCTGTGGAGAAGAGATCGGGGGGACTGGTGGATGAAGAACTGGGCACGAGCTGCAATTGCAATGTGCACTCACAGCCCAGAAACCCAACCGGCTCCTGGGCTGCACCCGGAGCAGCGTGGCCGGCAGGGCGAGGGAGGGGATTCTGCCCCTCTGCTCTGCTCTGGGGAGACCCCCCGCAGCACTGCGCCCAGCTCGGGGGTCCCCAGCACAAGCCAGGCAGGGACCTGCTGGAGCAGGGCCAGGGGAGGGACACGGAGCTGGTCCGAGGGCTGGAAGCCCTCTGCTGCGGAGAAAGGCTGGGAGAGCTGGGGGGGCTCAGCCCGGAGCAGAGGAGGCTGCGGGGAGACCTGGCTGCGGCCACTCGGTGCCTACAGGGGCTGTAGGAAGGTGGGGACGGGCTTTTTAACAGGGCCTGGGGCGACAGGACCTGGGGGGCGGCTTTGAACTGAAAGGGGGAGATTTAGATGAGATATTTGGAAGAAACTCTTCACTGTAGGAGCAGTGAGGCCCTGGCACAGGTTTCTCAGAGCAGCTGTGGGTGCCCCATCCCTGGCAGTATTCAAGGCCGGGTTGGATGGGGCTTTGATGACCTGATCTACTTGAAGATTTCCCTGCCCATGGCAGGTGGGGTTGGAACTGGATGATCTTTAAGGTCCCTTCCAACCCAAACATTCTATAGTTCCTTGTGATAACCAAGGTGGGCTCATCCCACTTCATGCAGTCCTTGGCAATTGTGTCCATAGCAAGTCTTTTCAATTCTTCTCTAGTTGGCCAGCCAGGTAACACCTTCAGCACTTGAGAAGGGGGGGTGGAAAGCCAAATTTCTCTGGGCTGTTAACAGCAGAGGATAGCTCTAATCCTCAAAATGGGATTCTTGCCCACAAAATGCTCAGTGAAATGCAAAGGAAGGCTAAGGCATGAAACCAAGAGTGTGAAGCACACCGGAGCTGTTTGCGTGTTTGGTCGGGCTTCCTGTGCTGCACCACGTGTTGTACAATCTGGATGCTTTCCAATGCACCATGAAGTGATGTCGCTGCTGGTGTTTTCTTCCTTTTCTCTCTGCTGGAGTGGGCTGGGGCGATGTAACTACATATGGATGTCTTTGCATAGCAGAGGTCTATGCAGCATCAGACCAGGCTCTGGAAAGTGCTGTTGTGCAGGAACGAAGCTTTACCCCTGCACCAGACAGCCCAGCGTAGCTGAACAGATGGTGCTGCAGCCTGATCATTCCAGGAATGTCATCCCAGCCGTTGAGTAATTGGTGTGGGGGAGAGCCTCTTCCTTGCCGAGGACCAGATGGGTCCACTGTGTCGTCTTAGAGGGCATTGCATTACTGTGAGCATTTAACCAGAGCTGAGCTTCTTCAGCCTGGAGAGGAGGCTGAGGGTGGATGCAACTGTTATCTTCACCTACCTAATGGGGTGATAGTGAAGACGGAACAAGGGTCTTCCATGGATGGCGTGCTGGGGAAGAATGAGACTTGGTGTTCAGTGGCAGCACAGGGGGCTCTCAGTTAGGTCATTTGCAAGGTCTTCACCTGATATAACCTAGACAGGCTGTGAGATGTCCATCCTTGGAGATTTCAGAATCTGGCTGAAAAAAGACCCTGAGTAGGATAACTTCAAAGTTACCTGTGCTTGGGGGAGGAAGGGAAGGTGCTCAGGTGAGTTCCAGAGGTCTGCTCCGGCCTAAAATATTATAAAAAGAGGGGGAAACATGGTGTTTGGTTGTAATTCCTGTGCTGTAAGCTTTCCATCTCCCATCTAGAATAAGGATTGAGACCTTTAGAAAGGGCTGGTGTGTTCTTACTCTTCTGGGGGTTTTATTTGGGTTTTGGGGGTTTTTTTTGGAAGATGCACACTGTTTTCCCTAGTTGCAGGAAACTTGGTGCATTCTCATCTTAGATTTCTTCCTCCTTTTCTCCATAGCCTTGCTCCAGCTGGGACACAGAGGTTTCCTTTTCTTTTGTATATGTGGACCTCTGGGAAGCTACCGTAATATAAGTGTCCGAAATTTATAGCAGGGAGCAGCCCTCCTCATCCTAGCTGACCATCCAGGCCAAGTTTTGAGGACTATCCTATAGTTGTCACATTTGCCTGCTGAAGGGTGTGTGCCTCAGGAATCTGCTGCTTTTGCCAGAGGAGTCTCTGGAAACAGCAAATGCTCTGACACCTGCCAAGTCACTCTCTTGTGGTGGGTTATTTGGTTTGGGATGGAGTTTTGCTCTTTGGGCAGGTTTCCTTTTACAAAATTTGTTCCAAGGATTGGCAAAACATGAAAGCGTTCCATTTCATTGCATTCATTTAATATGATTCATGTATAAAAGTAGACCTTTTAGGTGAAATGTTGCTTATTGACATCCATGATCTGTTTCTCAGAGTTAAATATCCAAGTTTTAATAATGGACAGGAACAAACCGCAAACATTTATTTCTGGCATTCTTTTTTTTTTAAGTTTCAAGGTTATTTAGGCCTCTCTTGCAATTGTTCAATTTATCCATAAGGTCAGCTGGATTTCTTTTCCCTAAGAGAGAGAAAAGCGAATGCAGTTTTGCTCACAGGCTATGCTGCGTACACTTTGTAATAATTGACTTTGTCATCTCATCCAAGAGCACTTGTGGAAAGTCTTTGAAAACAGCTGGTCTGCTTTGCTCCTGCACTTTTTTGGGGTAGCTTACATTATATAAAAGCATAATGATTGTGCATAAGGCTGATAGAAAAGGGGAGAAGCTTGAAAAACATGGTGCAGAAAGGTACCCTTGCTTTTCAGCTTGTTGTATAACTAATAAAATAGTTTTTGCTCATGCAGGGTCTTTATGATACAGTGTGAGAAGGTGCGCATGCTGGAGGTAGGAATCCAGGAATCTTTAGTACCAACTTTCATCCAAATAGGTTAAGCATGTTCTATGTTGGATTGCTTTTCTTGTATGCTTTTATCGAATCAGAAATAACAAATTGGGTTTCCAGATTGAGCAGGAACACTAGGTTTCATTGATTCTTCCTGATGCCTTTGTTTTCCCTCCCATGTGCATCCACAGCATCTTGTTAGATTATAAAGTGGTCTGGTCCTGGACCAGGCATATTTGAATAGCCTTTAAAGCTTCGGAAGAAGCTGTCTTTAGTACCTGTATGAACCCTTTGAGCTCACAGCTGATATTTAGGGGGGTGGTTTCTGCAGCATCCTGGGGGGAACTGACTCAACGTTCAGTGTGTGTTCATGGAGAATAGATCCATCAGCCGCTCTGCTCAGCATGATGCTCTGGATGCTCAAACTGCTGATTTACCAGAAGAGAGTCATAGAATCATCAAATTATTGAATGGTTTAGGTTGGAAGGGACATCTGAAGGTCATCTAGTGCAAACCCCCCTGCCATGGGCAGGGACATCTTCTGCTAGACCAGGTTGCTCAGACCCTTGTCCAACCTGGCCTTGAATGTTTCCAGGGATGGGGCATCCCCTCTCCAGGCAGCCTGTGCCAGCACCTCGCCACCCTCAGTGTAACAAATTTCTTCCTTGTGTCCACCCTACATCTCCCCCTTTCAGTGCAAAGCCGCCCCCCAGGTCCAGCCCTCGGACCAGCTCCGTGTCCCTCCCCCGGCCCCGCTCCAGCAGGTCCCTGCCTGGCTTGTGCTGGGGACCCCCGAGCTGGGCGCAGTGCTGCGGGGGGTCTCCCCAGAGCGGAGCAGAGGGGCAGAATCCACTCTCTTGACCTGCTGGCCACGCTGCTCGGGGTGCAGCCCAGGAGCCGGTTGGGTTCCTGGGCTGTGAGCACACATTGCCAGGTCATGCCCTGTTTGTCACCCCCTAGTCCCCCCGATTTCTTCTCCACAGGGCTGTTCTCCATCCCTTCATCCCCCAGTCTGGACTGATATGGGGGGTTGCCCCAACCCAGGTGCAGGACTTTGAAACTGGCCTTCTTGAACCTCATGAGGTTCACAGAATCACAGAATGGTCAGGGTTGGAAGTGACATGAGCGTGAGCATGTTGGTTTTGCTGTGTTTCTCTCCATGCCTGTGTCTCAGCAATCATCAGAGATGCCTTTCTTCTCACTGCCTGGGCTTTTTTGACTTTCATAGCAGAGATGCTCTTGGTTTTGGGATTCCCTTCTGCTGCTGTGTTAATTCTCACTGGTGTAATGATGATATGGAGGAGAAGCTCATCTCACAGGGTATCTCCTTCAAGTGGTCACATAGCGTGTGCAACCCCCAGGAGAATTTTAAACTTAACTCCTGAAATGCAAGGCATTTGCATCTCCTTGGGAGCAGAAATGGTCCTGGGGGAGGGCAGGGAAAGGGATGCTTGGGGCTTTGCTGGGAAGGTGCAGACCCATATTTCTCCTAGATGAGGAGAATGTTTGGAAGAAGGGGGAGATGGGGGGCAACCTGCTCTTCTAACTCACTTTTAAATCATCCTGGCAGCCTGAATGACAGATCTCACACCAACTGTGCCGAGCAATTGGATTCTATACCCGGGCACAAGGCATGCTATCAAGAGTGATTTATAATATTGGAACACATGGCCAGGTTTCAGTGTGGATAGCTGGCATTTCCTCTCCGTTTTGCCTCTGCTTTTTGTCCGTGGTTGTGTTTGGAGGAACGATCAAGGCTTTTTCTTTTCTACCGCTTGCTCTGGTAGCGATATACAGTGCTTGGGGAGTAAGGAAGTGGCTTAGGCAGGTGGTGGTGAGGAGCAGAAACTCCGACTGTTGCACAGATCCAGTGCATGGTTGTGAATTTGCTCCTGCATATCTGCAAAGGATGGAGAGATTTTGTGCTGGGTCAACCTGTGTGCAGCAAGCTTCTCCCTGCTGCTGTGCTGCAGGGGGTGGTTCTTTTGCTAAATGAGATTTGCTGTCTAGGGCTACTGTCTTGGTGCTTTGAAGCAGCGAGCATTTCATGTTTTACAGCATTATCTCCTAGTCCTATAAGTATCACCGCATCACTGTCGGGAAGAGGGGGAGTGCTGCTTCCTAATGTTTTCTTCCTATCACAGTAGGACCAAGAGGTTATCTGATATTTAGGTGGGAGCAGGCTCTTGCTGGTAATCTCTGCCGTTGTTCAGAAAGGTCATCTTGTCTTACAGGCTCTAATTGCTCCAATCATCGCAAGGATTTTTAGGGTCAAACTCTGCATTTACAGGATGCAGCAACTGCAGTGGTTAAATTGAGTTGACATTCTGGGAACAAGGATTGCTTGTTTTCATCCCCAGGCTTTCTGCAGCCCTGCTTGGCATGAGTCATCCCAAGTCACCGTCCCTCCTCCTCCTCCTCAGCTCTTCATGTTGTCCCGAGCCCAGCCGCGATGGGAAATCAAATGATGTCAGGACCACGACAGGTGGCTGCTCTCTGGCCTCAAAGCGGGGCAAATCACCTGCTCATGAGCAGCTGCCGCTTCCAGCCCTGCTCCGCCACTGCTGAGGCTCATGCATGAGTTAGGAGGACAAGGTTCTTCTGCCTTGCCCTGAGCAAAAACTCCCCTAAGACCCTGCTCGGTATTTGCAAGGCAGGCACTTGACCCCAGCGGAGCTGTGCCAGTGTTGAATCTTGCTCTGGCAAGCCCACAGGGAGGATGCATATTTTTCTCTGTGTGTCAGATCTGGTGTTCGTAGTTCCCCAGTCTTTTTGCAGACGTCCCAATTTCTTAAATATTTCAGAGTTCAAAAGCACAGGGTGTGCTTTCAGACTTGCTTTCCACAACTTGCGGTTAGGTTTAGTAAATCTGTGAAAACAACCTTTTCCAGACACCCATGCAATTCTAGTTAGTGCTGAAGATAAAATTAGTTTATTGCAGATTACTCCTTGTTCTCCAGCATTATCATATAGTCTCCTTTTCCTCCCAGTGATGTTTGTCATGAGAACTCTCACGAAAGGACAAACTTGGCACTGGGGGCTAACCTGGTATACCACAGCTGGAAGTTAAATATTTAAGGGTGTGTATTTACAGGCTTGCAATCCTATGCTGTAAACTGCTTTAACTTCCCTACATTCAATCTGCAAAATGCTATTAACCCCCTGTGCTCAGATACCACTTGAATTCACAAAGAGAAAGTGTGAAGTTTTACTGCTTTGGTGGAATTGTTATGCTTTTCCCGCTGCCTTCAGACCCTGATAACTTTGGGGTTTACTCTTGCAGTGGCACTGATGTCAGTGTGTGACACCTTAGAGCACGCCAGCCAGTTCGTGGTCATAAATTTCCTGCTCATTTAAGGGCTTGCACATTGTCACCGGTGTAAGAGTGTCACTATGGTGAGACATGCAGCCTTGCCTTTCCTACACCCAGTACATGCTATCCCCATCCACACTTGGGCTTTTTTCCATCTAGGCTTTATGTTGTTTAGTTCTGAAGCCGTAAATTAAGTCTTTTTCCTTCAGAATTGGATCAAATTGAAATTTCCACAGCGTCAAAATGAAGCTTTTCTTAATCAATGAGTTAAAAAAATAGTAGTTCAAGGAAAGGGTGCCTTGCACACATGGTGAGGAGGGTTGGGATTCAGCAGCTGCAACCCTCCATACTGGAATGCCTGCCTGCCCCTCTCCCTCGCTGAGCTGCGGCTGCCTGCCCAGCTCCCAGACAAGAGCTCTGCCACTGCCCCTAACCTGGCTTTTTTCTTTCTCCTAAATATGATCAGCCACCATCCTTAGGGATGCTGGTACTCCTGTCCCCAGAGCCCAAGGATATCAGTCATAGAATCGTCAAATGGTTTGGGTTGGAAAGGGCCTTTGAAGGCCATGCAGTTCAACCCCCTGCCACGAGCAGGGACACCTCCCACTAGATCAGGTTGTTCAGAGCCTCGTCCAACCTGACCTTGAATATTTTCAGGGATGGGGCTTTGACCACCTCTCTGGGCAGCCTGTGCCAGTGCCTCACCACCCTCATTTGTAAAAAAAATGTCTTATCAGTCTTCCATCTACTTTGTGTATCTTGGAGTTTGTCCCTTTCTGTTTGTCATGAAGTGGGTTTGGGGTGGGTTTTTTTCTCTCTTTAAAAAACAGGTTTAAGCTTTAGAGTAGCAGATCTTGCATGGCTAAGAAAATACACAGAACAGGATCGCTGCACCCTGGGATCAAACCATTACAAACAAGGGACATCCCAGCTTTAGCTTTTGATCACGCAGAAAGCATCGTAGGGGAGTAAACTGCAAAACTGGGGAAGAAAAAAAGACCCAGTTCAGCTGAGCTGTAGTAAGGACCCATCTCTGCATCAGCTCTGCCTGCACGAGTCTGCCAGGGCAGTGATGCAGCTGGGCACACAGCCATGGGGAATTTGGGGGGGGGGGGGGGGGGGGGGGAACATAACATCCTTGCCAATATTTTTATAGACTTTGCTGGCTGGGAGCTCGGCTTTGTGGTGTTTGATATACAGCCCCTGATGTGCTTGTTTTCTTCATGGTCTTGGAATCGAAATGGGGGCTTCTTACATTTGCAGAATTTCTTTTTCCAGAAATTTTGGGGGTGGGAGGTAAGTTTCTGCCTTCGATTCTGATCACTGCTGATTTTTCTTGATCTGCTACAGGTTGTTGCTTGTTCATAGGCTTCTGACAAATGGCTTAAAGTTCAAAGCATTCCACTCAATATTTCACACTTCCAATATTGCAAAGATATTATTACTATTAATAACACATTAATCATCTTTCCTCTGAAGATTTTGATGGGAAAAGCAAAATAAGATTTATTTATTTTTTAAGAAGCATTAGAATCAGTGTTGGCAAGTCCCAGTGCTCGGGTAATCTTTAGTCTGATTTTTAGAAACTTCAGCACTGAAAATTTGGGTTTGTGAATACAACACTGACACTGAAGTTGTACTAATGTCTAGACCTGATCGGGGGAGACATATGGCTTGTTCTTGGAGTGCCAGCACAGATGAAGCCACCATCCAAAATGATCCATCTTCAAGGTGGAAACCATCTGCTGCGTTGCTTTGAGGAGATGCAGCTTCACCCAGAATCCACCTCAGTCCCACCTCAGACGGTGGGTGAGAGCTCCCCTGGAAAACCCACTCTGCCTGTCCTGAAACTGCCCTGCAAACCCCGGCACTGGGGAATCTCCAAGTCCATAAGGTGTAAGACATGTCAGCATAAGGTGTAAGACATGTCAGCATAAGGTGTCTTGCTAGTTGGTCTGGCTGGAAAGACGTGGTTTGAACCCTTGTTTTGGATCTGGTTTGGCTAGAAACCCATGTGGTCTTACAGATTTAAGAAAAGCAACCCCACAGATACTTGAGAATAAAGTTCTTCTCCTGGGCTGATGGATCTTCTGGGTGTTCAGCAGGGTTCTATGATGAATGGAAATGCAGAATCCCTTAAGTAAGGGAGAAGTTTCTTAAAAAGCAATGCACAGTTGCTTTGGGGATGCTATCTCAGCATCCTGGAGAGGACACTGGCTGCACTGATGGGTGAACACCGCACCTGCTCTTTCCCTCTCTAGCTCATCCCATGTCACCCTCCAGCTCTCTCTGCCACCAGTATTTGAATGAACAATGGCAGCAAACGACTCGGGCAGCTCAGCCCAGTGCTGCTGCCTCTCCCACGCCATGCAGGCTGAGCTCTCCGGTCCTCAGCAAAGAGCCAGTTTGTGTCCTTCTGTCCTCAGCCATCCTCTTCCCTTTAAAACAGAACTTCGTAGAGGCTGATATCCTCAAGACCTTGACCTCTTCAACTTGATTGAAACAAGCTGAGAAGCTAAAAAGTTATTAATTGGTGTATGGAGAGATATAGGATCACATAAGCCTCCGGCTAAAATGCTTGAGCTACTTTGAGAAGCTTGAGGTCAACCCTGCGAATTTGCTACTTTCATGCAGATACTTGATTCATCTCTGCCTGTTTGTGTTATCTGCTTTCTGGCAGCTTTCTAGACTCTTTTGGGGGGAGTTTAAAGGAGATAATGCATAGCTAACACTCACGCTGTGAAGTTTGGATTGGGAGCATCATATGTGCCAGAAAGCGGTCAAACTTGTTCTGATAAGAGGGAAGGAAATTGGATCCATCCTATCCTCTTTCTGAAGCTGTCCTTTGAAGTCGTGGGTTTTTTGTGTGCAGACTGTGTCTTATCCCTGTGTCCTCTAGGCCAGAAGGCATATAACAATGCCAAAGACATCAATGCAAAATAGGACGTTTGGCGATGGGAGCAGGTAGAAAATCTTTGCACAGCTTCAACTCTGCTCACCGCAGCATAGGTTTCTCTGGGAAGGAGAAAAAATGTCCGAGGCAGAGCAGGGTGATCCCTCCCCCCAGTACTTTGCTGCTTCTGGGGATTTCCTAACCTTGGAATATCCTATTTAATAGCTACCAATGGGTTTGTCCTCCTTGAACTCATCTAATTCTGCTTTGAACCTATTTATGGGTTTTGGCTGCATTGCTAAATACATTCCACAGCTTAATTATGTGCTATGAAAAGTAATTTCCTTTAGTTGTCTTTTAAACCTACTGCCTGATAACTCCAGAGCAACCAATAAAACACATCCTGAAAAACATGAGTAATCATTTCCTAGTCCTCTTTTCTGCGTTACTTTTTAGGTATAATGTGAAACTGGATTTTCAGCAATGTCTCTGCTGATCTGAAATAGTCTTTGGCTATGTTTTATGCTCCTTTGGGATTTCTTTGCTGCGAGGGCAGCGAGGCGCTGCTACAGGCTGCCCAGAGCAGCTGTGGGTGCCCCATCCCTGGGAGCTCAAGGCCAGGCTGGATGGGGCTGGGAGCACCCTGGTCTGGTGGGAGGTGTCCCTGCCTGTGGCCAGGGCTGGGACTGGGCGGTCTTTAAGGTCCCTTCCAACCCAAAGCACTCTGTGAGCCTACGATTCTACATTCCAGACTGCCCTGGCTGTCCTTTCCTGAGTCTAGCAGATACATAAAAATATATATGTATATATATATTATTTTTCTTTAAAGGGCTGCAATGGCACAAACATGCTAGATGTGAGCACTTTTTGGTGGACTTGCCCAACGATGTGGTCTTTGTCCTGTTTATTCCTTCCCAGTAATTCCTGACACCTGGGATAGGGAAGGTGGCTTGTGACAGCGCTTTGGGATTCCTCTTGGATCCCAGCTGACACTCAGCACCGTCTTACCACTAAGGCATGGAGACCCTAAGCTCATGACCAAATACCATCTCATTATGGTTCATTTCATCTGTGACATCTTCAAGCCTTTTTTTTCTGACATCTTGGTTTGACACAGTTTATTCATTCAGTTTTATCCTCAAATACGAAAGACTTTAACGTGGGAACGCCCCTCATATTTGAATTTAGTCTTCCTGCTGTGGCGTTATTTTTGGTTGCTTTTTTCTCTCCTTGTTTATCTATCAGCTATTCCCCACACCCGCTCACATGCCATTTCCTAGTAGATTCCTTTATTGAAGCTTTAATTTTCTTTTACCGTCTCCATTTTAGTTTAGTTTCTATGGGAACAGAGACAAAGATGGAAATGGAAACTACCTACTCTCATCTTCCTACTGGGACACGTAATTTTGTATGTATAGTGCAGTAGCTGAGAGAGGCTGATGTTCAGGAGGCTGCTTGGCTTCATCCAACAGGTCTTGTGTGAGTGAGCGGTGGAGTTAGATCAGACAGTGGGTTACAACATGATGTTCTTAGTTGCTGCTTTGTCTGCACTCGGGGGCAAAAAGGCTGGGAAACCTCTGTGGGAGTGTCTGCGAGCAGAAATACTTGCCAGGCAGCCTCCTGCCCTCCTGGGGACTGTTCCTTGGTGTTAAGCCTGAGATCTCTGGTGGTGAATCTCATCCCAAATCTCAGGGATTTTGATTCCCAGTGGAAGTGGGGTATTGCAGCAGGGATGGGTTGTCTGGTTTGGGAGCCCTGACGTGGTGCTCAGTCCAGTGCTGGAGAACATCAGATGTCCCTCCTGGGTCTCAGCTCCTGAGTCCCTGGTGGAGTCAGCGCGTGGTGGGGAGGAGGCAGCACACTGAAATGATCCCTTGATCAGAGAGAGATGCACGTTCCCCTGCCCTGCGTGGGCAAGGCAGCCTCTGCACATAAAACAAATCCTGAACAAATGGCAGCGCTTAGGTTTGTTCCTTCTGCTTTCTACAAGGTTTTTCTCACAGCTCGCCCATGACTAGGGAGGGCTAATTTTGTTTGTACTCAGCCTTTGTTGCTTGAGCAGACCTTTGCAAAGAAACAAAGGCTTATGCAAGGTCTCTGTAGTTCCCATAGTGATTGTAATATTAATATTTAAAAGCGGTGTTCCAGGTTATCCAGATACCTGTTTCTTCAGAAAAGAAAGGAGCTGGCAAGAGCTGTAGTTCCTGGTGTCAAGCTGGCAGAGAGGGCTGGGAGGCTTATCCCTATGCAAAAATGCTCCTCCATGGTTTGGCTTCCAGAGAAGTGCTGAAGAAGAGCCTGGCTAGCTGGGAACAAGTGGCCCAGGAGCTTTCTCAAAAAGCATTTCAAGTGAACCGCCTGCAGCAATGGCATATCTAAATACATGTTGCCCCAGTTTAACCAGGGCCAGGAATTACTTAGGGTGTATAATTTAGATTGCAAATTACTCTTGAGTTGCAAATCTCATGTTCATATCTCCAGCAAATAAAAGGCACCAGATGACTTAGGAGAAGTTTAGCACAGACACTGTTGGTTCTGTCATGCCATGTTGCCCCTATGTGTGTCCTTACCTCTTCCAGAGTAGCTGTGTGAGCAGGGGTGTCCAAAACAGCATCTCTGAAACCTGGCTTGCTGGCAGTCTGCAAAAGATCGAGTGATCTGCAGCATCCTGCCACTCATTTTTCAGCTGTCAAATTCCCTCTAGACAACTACAGTACCCCACGGTTTTCCATGCAGCGCTGTCATCAGGCTTTAAACAGCAAAGGGGATGGCTGGGATGATGCAGCACTGAGCAAAAGGTGTTTGAGATGCCTTTAAGCACCCCCCACGCAGCAAGAAAAAGGACCCACAAAGCTCTTTTTAACATGTGGTGTAGCAGGCTGGTGTTGGAAAGAAAAAGATCCTGCTTGTTTAAGGTTTAGACTTTTAAACTAAAAGAGGGGAGATTTAGATTAGATATAAGGAAGAAAATTGTTACACTGAGGGTGGTGAGGCACTGGCACAGGTTGCTCAGAGAGGTGGTCAATGCTCCATCCCTAGAAACATTCAACGCCAGGCTGGATGGGGCTCTGAGCAACCTGCTGTAGTGGGAGATGTCCCTGCCCATGGCAGGAGGTTGAACTAGATGACCTTCAGAGGTCCCTCCCAACCCAAACCATTTGATGATTCTATGAAATATAGCAATTTGTTGCCATTAAACTGAAAATCATTTTTCCCAGGCTTGCTTGCTAGGTGGCATCTTGTCTTCTCCCAAGTGAGTCGCTTGGGCTCCCTGGCTCAGCGTCACTTCTTCCAGACCCTGGAGCTGCCTGTGTACACTGGAGGGCATGAAGGAGAAAAAGTCCAGGCCTGCTGGGGATCACTTATTTGCACTCATTTTCCCAGTCCTTTTTCTGACGCAAATTAAACTGTGCTGCCAGAGAGGGAATATGAGATTTTTTAATTATTTTTTTTTAATTTCTTAACAGAGTAGGTGGTTGTTGTGCAACTCAGAGAAGTTATTTATACATTTCTGTACTCTGTCCTTATCTTGCGGTGTGCTTTCCTCCTCCAGTGCAGCCGTGGGTGGAGAACTGCAGCTCCATTTCTTCCTGGAACGTCTTTTCTGTTCCCTTGATTACCAGAAACAAAAGCTGGAGGTACCAAGTTAAACTTAAAAGCCTGGGGGCAAGAGTTTCATCTTCTCTTTCATGTCTTTCTGAGACATTGATCACTCTGGCTTTGGACCCAAAAATATCGTCTAGGGCAGTAATTTTTTCAGCAGCAGTGTGCAGACTGCCGGAGATGTAGGAGACCTGGGGTTTGTGGAGACTGGCACACTAAGCTGTGTTATCGGTGGCATCCCACTGCTCAAGGAATGCCTCTCTTTCATACAAACAGTCCCAAAAATCCTGTAGGCAGGATCAGAGCTCTCTGTGTCATGCTCATTAACGAGGCTCTGTCGTGGCACTAATTGCTTGAAGCTTCCTGTGAAGATGAAGGATGTGTGCATGTGGAGGGGGTTGCTTCTCAGTGAGGGTCAGCACTTCCTGGTGTAAATCCTGGTGCTCTCCCGAAGGCAAGAAGTAATTTGGGGTCATTTGGTCATGGTGTCTGGGAGACTGAAGATGACAACTCCAGCAGAAGGACACAACGTCCTGCAGAGCCCAAACTTGTTGGAGAAAACAGTAATGAAATACCTGGGGGCATGTCTGTGTGCCCAGTGTAGCTCATATATAACTCCAAAAAAGCTTAAAACTAATCTGACTTCCAGTCTAATAAATACAAAATGTCTGAGGGTCGTGTTGAGTGGAATAGGCTCTGACACGCATGGAAGGTCTTCGTTAGTGCTTTGCCCTGAAGCTCATTATCTGGTTTAGAAAGAGGTGGTAGGGAGGTAAGCGGTAGGGAGGAGAGTGATCAACCTCCTGCTTGCAGTGGTCTGCTGGGAGAGTAGGAGGGACTCCCCATGGGAAAGTGTAGTTTGTTCTAGTCTTTATCCTACAAAAGAGGTACCGCTGGAGGTAGAGCAGTGACAGTATGGTTGGGACCATGTTGGACCATGATTATGGATTATACAGGTAGTCTGCAACTACATCTCAACACCCACTCCCCCCTAAGTTGCTCCTGAGCATCCTTGTGGTGGCCTTCAACAGTCAACCATTGGTCTGGAGTGAGCTCTGCGTCCCCATCACATCCCTGTGGTCTTGGTTCTCTGCTTTTCATGGTTTCTTAAATTAGCTTGAAATTTCTGGCACCTTGCTTTATTACATTTTTTTCCAGATGGTTCCTTTCCATCCTACCTACTCAGGTAAATTAGAAATGGTTTTTCATAGAAAAGAATATGGTTTGAATCTGGAGATGCTGGGAGCAGTCTGTAAGCACTTGAGGAAGTGGTTGCATGCAAGAAGTTTGAAATGTTGAGATTTACTATATTCAGAGAACTGATCAGGAAAAGTCGCTTTGGTTTTTTGAGAGCTATCTGAGGTGACAAAGCTGTTAAGTTTAGGAAACAGTTTCAATATAATTGATGTTTTTAAAACAAAAATCAATCCTCTGAAAGCAGTGGTTTGATTCCATGAATTTGAAAGCACACAGCTTTTGGTCTTGTTTGATTCGTAAAGCAGGTCAGGTGAGAACAGTTATCTCTAGCTGTACTTACCCACCTGTGCTGCATCACTTCAGACTTCAACGTGTAGATTGCACTGCTACCTTTGAACTGGTGGAGATTTCTGGATACAGCGGGTATGTTTGAGTCGATCCATAGAATCACAGAATCATCAAAGGCTTTGGGTTGGAAGGACCTGTGAAGGTCATCTAGTGCAAACCCCTGCTATGGGCAGAGACATCTTCAACTAGATCGGGTTGCCCAGTCTGGCCTTGAGATCCCAGGGATGGGGCATCAATCTCCTCTCCAGACAGCCTGTGCCAGTGCCTCACCACCCTCAGCGTAACAAATTTCTTCCTTGTGTCCACCCTACATCTCCCCCTTTCAGTTCAAAGCCACCTCCCGGTCCTGTCGCCCCAGGCCCTGCTAAAAAGCCCGTCCCCACCTTCCTACAGCCCCTGTAGGCACTGAGTGGCTGCAGCCAGGTCTCCCCGCAGCCTCCTCTGCTCCGGGCTGAGCCCCCCCAGCTCTCCCAGCCTTTCTCCGCAGCAGAGGGCTTCCAGCCCTCGGACCAGCTCCGTGTCCCTCCCCCGGCCCCGCTCCAGCAGGTCCCTGCCTGGCTTGTGCTGGGGACCCCCGAGCTGGGCGCAGTGCTGCGGGGGGTCTCCCCAGAGCGGAGCAGAGGGGCAGAATCCCCTCCCTGGCCCTGCCGGCCACGCCGCTCGGGGTGCAGCCAGGAGCTGGTTGCGTTTCTGGGCTGTGAGCGCACATTGCTTGTTCGTGTCCAGTTCTTCATCCACCAGTCCCCCCGATTTCTTCTCCACAGGGCTGCTCTCCATCCACTCATCACCCAATCTGTGCTGGAAGTGGGGACTGCCCTAAACCAGGTGCGTGAAGTAGTTTGTGTGTGTCAAAACCCAGAATCCACCACTTCTGGGTAGCTGCTACTGTTTTGGTGCTATGAAATGAGGCATTAATGGCACAAGAAACTATTGCAACAATGCAGTTCTGTACCAGGAGGAAAATGCAGCTCTCATTTAGGACCTTTGAACTTCATTAACAATCCTTCCTCCCTTTTTAACCTTTTTAAGGTTTATTAACATCTCCATCCATAGAGCTTCTCCAGTTTCTGCACTCCCCAGCACAGCCCCTGATCTTTGCCCATCCCTGGAGCAGCTGGCCCACCAGCATGGTCCAGGTGGATCCATGCTCTGCAGGTCTCCATGCCCAGGCATCATCCAGCAACCACCACAAGACTTCCAGCTGTTTAAGGAGAGCACAAAACCATCACCTAATGTTCCTGCTGGCTCCATCCCTCTGCACAAGTTTTCCTAGGGCTGTGCAGCTGGATCAGCTCACGCTCAGCTGTCTGCACAGTCCTGTATTGGGGCACGACGCATTTTTTTTGTAGCTCAGATGCACAGGCTCCTCATGCACCCACTGATCGATGAGTCATGTGATCCCTGGGTCACCAGCCTGTAAACTGCTGAGCAAGATGGGGAGAAAGCTCTTCATCACAAACAGCATCCGGAGAGGGGCTTTTCTGTTTGGTCAGCATTTGGAGCTTCTTCTCCTGACAAAGAATTGTGAATGATGCTTTTGGAGGAACAACACCAACCCGCCACGTCCTGTGCGACAACAGGGGTTATTCTGCTTTTTTATGTTAAAAAGTTCACTGAAATCTTATAGAATCATAGAACCATCGAATGGTTTGGGTTGGAGGGGACCTTTGAAGGTCATCTAGTCCAACCCCCCTGCCATGGGTAGGGACATCTTCAACTAGACCAGGTTGCTCAGAGCCCCATCCAGCCTGGCCTTGAATGTTTCCAGGGATGGGGCATCAACCACCTCCCTGGGCAACTGGTGCCAGTGCCTCACAGCCCTCAGCATAACAAATGTCTTATTTCTTAGCACTCTTGGAAATCACGAGCACATCAGCTAGCAGGAGAGCCTCACAGCCAGCATCTCCACTTTGTTTCCCTGCCAGTCCCTATCAAATGGAAGTTTTGTTTCTCTTTCCAAGCCATAAGGTTCGAGATCCCACTCTCCTGCCATGGGAACGGACCCCCTGCTACCCACAAAACCAATGCTGATTAACTTTTCCTGACAGCCTCATCATGTGCCCCGTGCCATAATGTTCCTACCGTCGACTGGCGCTGCGATAGTTACGTTACATCACATCTCATCTTCACCGCATCAGCCTGCTAACCTTCCCCTGACATTGCAAAGGAAGTCAGATCCCGTCCTCATCAAAGCAGCGCACAGCGTTAATACGCACAGCCAACGGCTCTTGCCTGCCAGAGCAGGAGTTTCCTTTTTTTTATTTTGTTTGAAAGGGATGAGCAAAGGGTTGAGGCCAGTATACAACTGATTCACTTTGATAGAGAAGTTTATTATTTCCTAAGGTGGCTTTAGAGTTCAGTTTCTGCCTCGTCAGCACTTTCACTTACACTGAAATTACTGCAGATACATGTCAGGACAGAGCAGAGGTCTTTGTTTGCTCCCACTGTCCTGAAATAGCTATTGCCTAGCAGGGGATGCAGTGCTGCTGGCAGTCACATGCTGAATCTCTTTTCAGATCCTTAAAAGCTGCAAGGTTTGGGGCATTTATGCAGTCACAGAACAAGGCCAGGAGCTACTGAAGTATCAGGCTGGATCCCGAGCTCCGATTTGGTCTGACATTCACCCGTCTCCCCACATGGATGTATGAAAAATGGGACACAAACCGGCAAAGTGTGCTGGCAGCCCAGAAACCCAGCCGGCTCCTGGGCTGCACCCCGAGCAGCATGGCTGGCAGGGCGAGGGAGGGGATTCTGCCCCTCTGCTCCGCTCTGGGGAGACCCCCCGCAGCACTGCACCCAGCTCGGGGGTCCCCAGCACAAGCCAGGCAGGGACCTGCTGGAGCGGGGCCAGGGGAGGGACACGGAGCTGGTCCGAGGGCTGGAAGCCCTCTGCTGCGGAGAAAGGCTGGGAGAGCTGGGGGGGCTCAGCCCGGAGCAGAGGAGGCTGCGGGGAGACCTGGCTGCGGCCACTCAGTGCCTACAGGGGCTGTAGGAAGGTGGGGACGGGCTTTTTAGCAGGGCCTGGGGCGACAGGACCGGGAGGTGGCTTTGAACTGAAAGGGGGAGATGTACGGTGTGTTGTAGCGCTCTCCAAACTAGCCAGCTGCAACAAGGTCTTTTACCATCTCATACCAACATACTCTTCATGCCAGTCCTTCTGCTGCCTTCTCCTAGTCTCACCTCATCCAGGGCACATGTTCTCTCTTTCTTCTCTCTGCTTCTTCCTCCTCTCTTCCTCAGCTGCTCCCTCTTCATTGGCTGCCCAACCTCCTAACAGAACCAGCCACACCTGCACTTTATCTACATCAGCCAACACACCCCTTCCCCCAAGCCACCCCACAGCTGTATATTATCAATGTTAATTAACCCAGCTTCATCCCTCTACAAGGGTGGACACAAGGAAGAAATTCTTTGCTGTGAGCACAGTGAAGCACTGACACAGGCTGCCTGGAGAGGGGATCAATGCCCCATCTCTGGAAACATTCAAGGTCAGGTTGGACAAGGCTCTGAGCAACCTGGTCTAGTGGGAGATGTCCCTGCCCATGGCAGAGAGTTGGACTAGATGACCTTCAAATGTCCCTTCCAACCCAAACCACGTTTCACTTATTCTTTGCCCATTGAGCTGTAGCAACTGCTCTTCTACCCTCATGTAGAAGATTTGGTGATGTGGTTCAGCCTAGTTCACTGCAAGGGAGGGGAACTGAAATTATTTTGTGACCATCAGAAAGAGATTTGCCTGAGGACCATTACTGTGGTATGGTGGATGCAGGACAGCTGGAGTCAAACAACCACATAATTGTCTTGGGATTTTGGTGGGAGCATGCCCAATTTTGGGGGTCATCTATCAGCATGACTCCCTAGGCAGGATGAGGAGGGTGAGGACCAGTGTGCACGGGCAGCACAGCAATTTCATGGTTTGGCTTTCCAAGGGAGCAAACAGTGGAGAAGCAGAAGCTGTTTGCCTGGTCTCTGTGGGCTGGCTGAGGATCCCATGTCAGCCAGCCGTTGTGGCATGTTGCTTCTCCATTTAAGAATTCCCCAGCTTGGCACCTGTACCCTAAGCAGGTAACTCCTGCTCAGTGGGAAAGGCAGGATTTTTTGGGGGGTGACTCCATCCCACTTGAAGCTTTTCTACCAGCTCCAGCTGCTATAGAAGAAGCTGTGCTCCTTTGATAGCCTGTCCTGATTTTTTCAAGCTTCCTGCATCTGTCAGGCCAGTTAGTGAAAAAGTATTATACCTTTCAGCTTAATGATGTATTTTCGTAAAAATGTTCATTGGCACTGAAATTACTAGTACAGAAAAAATCCCCAGCTCCTAAACACTTTGATATTCTGCTATTACCTACCTACTGATAATACTGTTTTATTGCTGGTGCTCAGCAGTTCTGTATCTGCACTGTGCCTGTCTGTGTTCATCAGCCTGAGCTTTCTAAATCTTGGCACCAAGGAACTATGTTTTTCTGGTGGTTAAAATAATTGCTTTAAGTAAAATATTCCTGCAAGATAACATGCATAACAAATAAAACAACGTGCATAATAACAAAATTGTTCTGCTCAGAGTCCGGGTGTTTAAGAATCAAAACAACATAGTGTAGATTCGTTATAGATTATAGATCATCCCTGGAAACATTCAAGGTCAGGTTGGACAGGGCTCTGAGCAACCTGATCTAGTTGATGTCCCTGCTCATGGCAGCAGGGTTGGACTAGAAGACTTTTAAGTGTCTCTTCCAATGCAAACCATTTGATGAATCTATGATTAATTTATTTTAGTTTAGTTTTTAATTCTAAAGGTGAGAATGAGATGGGAGTCTTCGTCCTTGTGGGATCATGAACTAACAGGGGATTTTTGTTCTTGGACATGTTTGGATCTGGAATGCCAGCATGCTGAAGCCATCACCCAGGGTTGATCTGGGCGGGCAGAGCACCTCAGAGGCTGTAGCTCCAAGTGTCTTGCTCTCATTCTTCTAGGGTAGGCTTGGACCAGGTCTCCAAAACCTCACTGAGGAGTGGCAATTTGAACTGCTATTGCTTTGTTAACTTGAAGCCTCAGTTCTGGGTAAAGCTGATTCTGCTTGATCCTCCTGGGCATAGTTTACTCCTTCTTGGAAGGTTCAAGAGTTAAAAAAAACAAACAAACAAAAACAAAACCCAAACAATCCAGCTTCTTCCCCCTCCAGTTACACAGGAGGTCCTTGCTCTGAGCCTGTTCTTTCTGACCGAGATGCCCCCTGAATCGGAGGGGGTTTCGGACCCCATTACACCCTGATACAGAAAGATGCTTTCTCAGCTATTTTTCCCCTTGTAACTGCAGTTATCAATAAATTCCAAGTCGTTTAAAGTGTAAATTACTTTGTAATTTAAGCTTTTCCTAATCGGATTGGCCGGTGGCATTAATTTCTGCGGTGTCTGGAGGGATACGGAGGAGGCTTTCTGGAGAGATGTCTGGATGAGGGTCACCCAAGTTGCTCTAGAGCGTCCGTTATTAACATTAAACTTAATGACACAAATTCTGGCTTGTTAAAACCCAAATCACAACACGAGTGCTGTAAGCCCTTTGATGGCCCCCACGCCTTGGGGTTGTTGTTATGAACCATTGTTCTGCATCACAGCCTGAACCTCGCAGGGGTGGGAGGTTCATCACACCGCCCGTGCCCGCAGCCCATCTGGAGGGTCTCTTGCGCTTATTGCATGGAGGGGTGACCAACAGCATCCCTCAAGCAACCCTTCGACATTCTCAACATACAGCACACACACACACACAAAAAAAAAAAAAAAAAAGTTTTGAAGGAGGCAGCATTGCTGGGCATTAAATACGCAGCAACTAGTGTCGCAACCATTAAACTGATGGGGCACGTAGTGGAAACACCTGACAAAGATGAGTCAGAGGACCCAAACAGTGGGATGTCCTTGCCTGGTTTCTACAGCAGTGAGGTGAGGCAGGTATTTGTTCTCTTTGGGATTTGTCACCACATCTCCAATCCTGTACTGCTCTGGGGTGGAGGAAGGAAAACATAGCATCATTGCTGTAGGACCGAGTCTCCTTCCCAGGGAAGCACAGGATGACAATCCTCTTCTTAAATAGCAAAATAAACTTGCAGTTCAGTTGATTCTCATGGCCTTTTGAATAAAGTTACAAAGTTAAACTAAGCCTAGGGTTCATTTCAACTGGCTTTGCATTTTCAGAAATCTAATCCAAGCCTCAAGTGGGCTCTTTTTTGGGACAGTGCAGGGGGAAAATGGAGTTTTGGTGAGTCTCTGGACTTTTTTGGAGTGTTTCCTTTACAATGAGGCAGAGGTTTTCTAGGCAGCACTGTGAGTCTGGGGCTCCCTGAGCACCTTCCACTCTTCTGCATCAGTTATAAATCCCTTTAACCCCACGGCAATAAGGTCTGCACTGTCATGGACCATACTCAACGGGCTCTTTAAATTCAGATTACTGCACTGCACAGTGCTACAGTGAGATAGGTCTGAGGCTGTTTGGCTACCAGAGCTTGTGCAGACTCCTCTGCTATTCCTCAAGGAGGTTTTTTGGCTGGTGCAGTAAATAACGATGGTAATTCTGGGTCAAGACTGCATGTGGTACCCAGATTAGCTGTGCCATAGCTATGCACATTGCCCATCTCCCTGTAATCCCCACTGCTGTCCTGTTGTGTCATACCTGAGAAGTATGGTGTGTGGACTCTTACTTTGGGCAAATTCTCAGGAATTTTAGCCCTGGAGTTTGCATTTCTGAGGGGCGAAATGCAACATGGGAGTTTTTTGCAAAATTTAAGACAGGGTCTGGAATAAGACATGCCTTTGTTAGAGCCCTGTCTCCTAGTCCCGTGAGGTTTTGTTTCCAGATTTGCTATCATGAGTACATCAGCTTCCCTGCCTGTGCCACAGGTCCAGCTGCTCCAGACACGTGGGTTTTGTTTGACTTTCAGGCAGAAGAATCTTGGATTTGTTTATCTGATCGAAGATTTTTGTTCTCCCTTTCTGCTTCTAGTGCAGGGCTGCAGAGGTTGGCCCTTGGCTATTGATCCTCTGCTTTGCAAAGGTGTGGCGTATTGAGCTGCTTGAGTTGATGAATTACCCCAGTAAATTAAAAGACTGGGGAGGGAGGAGAAATGTGAACACTAAATTCCTTCTTCTCCAACAACAGGGAAAATAATGATGCAGAGAGAGAGAACCTGTAGCCCAGACACTGCCCAACGTTATTAAGCTGATAATTCACACTGAAAACCAAGAGGAAATTAAGGGCTCTAGGACAAAAGGTCCTATGTTTTCTTAACATACTAACTTTTTCTTTTGAGGTGCTGCAGGCCTTGGCTGGTTTACAGCCCATGATGATCCGCTTCTGTTGGGTCCAAATAGACCTTCATCTTCTTCAGGCTCAATGGGGCTGTTTTTATTCTATCCCATCCTGTCCTACCCTACCCTGTCCTAGCCCAGTCCAGTCCAGTCTATTTTTACTTCCCTGTGATAACTGTGGAGCTCTTGAGCTATCATTTCACCCTAGAAGAGCCCTGGATGAAGGACTTTTTATTCCTCCCTGATCAGATAGCTTAATATATTCTTGGTAGGAAGATCCAAAACCCTGCTGGAGCAGCTGCTCTTAACCCTGTGGAGGGGATTTTAAAGAGAAGAATTAGAACTGGGAGCTGAGTGCTGACATCGGTCTAGGGCCAGAATCATTTCAGTGGAAAATGCTGGGTCGGTGCATCATGCTCAGAGCCAAATTAAAGCCTTCAGTGGAAACCTGGAGAAAATAATTAACTCTGCAAAGCTTGAGTTGGCCTCCAGCTGTACTGTCATGCTGCATTAAGGCTGCTCTTTAGGTCTGAGTTTTGCAGAATGAGACGAGGCCTGGTATAGGATTTACACATCTCCGAGTGCTTTTAGTCTCTGTTCTGCAAGGAAAGGCTTAACTGCACCTTTTTCTCTCTCTGCCAAGAAGAGGTGGAGGCGTTTTCATCATTTAGATATGTTTGTTCAAAGCTGGGAACTTCTGGCACCTGAAAAGCCCGCTCCTTTTTTTCAATCCTGCGGTTTAAATCGCATTGGAAGATGAGCTGGACCAGCCAGGGGGCTTGGGGCCAGGCTGCCAGTGCCTCCGGCTGCCGGGGGACAGGTAAGTGCCCCCACGAGGACTTTCCTTCTTGCAAGTGCTTGAGCAAATTGAGCATTTCTGAAAACCCCGCAGGGGACCGGCTCCCAGTAAAAGGCTGCGAGATTTGATCAGTCACTTGTCTGACTCACTAAATGTGTCAGTTTTCAATGCCACCTAGTTTGATAAGCTTCACTTAGCACTACTGGGGGCCTTTTGTTTTTCCTTATCTATTTCTATACCTTTCTTAACAGACTTGCAAATGCAGATGAGGACAAATTCCAAGTAAGAAATTTTAGTTAATACAAACATCCCTTGTCTCTTTTTACATAAACCCACACAAAAAATGAATAATTTGAATAAGATGTGGCTGCCCAAAAGCCTCTGGTATTCCCTGAATTAGCAAAAGGTGACATCTGCAGTGTTTGGGGTAATCTGAAAAATGGGTTAAATTGTCTGTTCTTTGGGATTACAACTTCTTTTAATCCTCTTTTGCATTTCTAAGCTTCGTTTACTGCTTTATGATTTCAGTAACCCCCTTCGCTGTGTTTCTGAGTCAGCTGGGTCACCACGTTGGGCTGATGGTGCCTGGCCCTTAGCTCAGCAGGGGATGGGGTGATGGGAAGAAAGATCAACCATTTTCTGCTCCATATTTTAGTGATGAGCTCCATATTCTTTGCAGAGGCCAACGTGAGACCAAATCCTAATTTAATAAGGGTGCACAGAGGGCACCAAGCAGTATGTGGCTGATCTCTTTGCCCTGGTATCCAGTGATAGGATGTGTGGGAATGGCTCAAAGCTGCACCAGGGGTAGTTTAGGCTGGACATTAGGAAGCATTTCTCTAGCGAGAGGGTGGTCAAACCCTGGAACAGGCTTTCTAGAGAGGTGGTCAATGCTCCAATCCTGTCAGTGTTCAAGAGATATTTGGACAATGCCCTTAATAACGTGCTTTAGGTTTTGGTCAGCACTAAATTGGTCAGGCAGTTGGACTAGGTGATTGTTGTAGGTCCCTTCCCACTGAAAATAGTCTCGTCTCTTCTCTTCCTCTTCTCTTCCTCTTCTCTTCCTCTTCTCTTCCTCTTCTCTTCTCTTCTCTTCTCTTCTCTTCTCTTCTCTTCTCTTCTCTTCTCTTCTCTTCTCTTCTCATCTCTTCTCTCCCCTTTCCATTCCATTCCACTCTATTCTATTCTGTTCTACTCCTCCACACGGAGCCAAGGTCATGGTCAGGTCTGTTCGGTCCTCGCTGGCTTCATCCCTCCCACCACTGGGTTTCGGTGTTGATGCAGCCTGTGGTTATCACTGACTCGAGGTGTGTCGGGGTGGGTGGTTTAGGGAATGTGCTGGGGGTGGGACGCACACGCTGGAGAGCTGGCGCCTTTGCCAGGTGTTGAAATCAAGACAGAGGAAAGGGGTGTTGGCAGAGCCGCGTGGGAGCCCAGTGCCGGCACACCGGGCTTCGTGCCGGGGAGCAGCGCTACTCCAGCTGGGCTGAAGGGGGTCAAAGCCATCGTCTTCAAGTCTTGCATGGGCATATGCTGCCAGGCTTGGTTGTCTGGGTGGCAGCACAGAGCTGCGGGGTGGTCTTGCAGAAAAAGTAAGTTCATCACCAGGTTGGTGCCTCTGGCTGGGCTCGGTCCATCCAGTCTCTCATCTTCCCCCTGCCCTGTACTGCCGACGTCGTGCTGAATATGCTGCGGCCACCGGGTCTGTGTCCCAAAGAGTTCCAACTGTAAAACACAGAGGGTTCGGGGTGGAAGCTGCGAGCCGGAGCGAGTGCTGGGGTGCTGTAACCTGGGCATGTGTTTTAGCTGGCTTACAGACTTGCTGAATTCCCTCAGGAGCTGAAAACTAGGAATTGGTTTGCAGCCCTTTGCAAATACTCTCTTTAGTGTAAATAATGCTGCAGGACTCGGCATCAATGAGGCCGGAGGAAAGAGTTGCTGTCCTCACCCAAGCTGCTCTTCTTCTCCATCTTGCCTCCTGAAATGCTGCTGAGCACTCGCTGCAAGCATTGGCTCATAGAATCAGAGAATGGTTTGGGTTGGGAGGGACCTTCAAAGGTCATCTAGTTGAAATATCTCTCTGTCTCTGTTTGTTCTCCTTCAGGCTGGAATGGGTGGAAATCATCGAGCCTCGAACTCGGGAGCGCATGTACGCCAACCTCATCACGGGGGAGTGTGTATGGGACCCCCCTGCTGGGGTGCGGATCAAACGCACAAATGAAAACCAGTGGTGGGAGCTCTTTGACCCCAACACCTCCCGTTTCTACTACTACAATGCCACCACACAGAGGACAGTGTGGCACCGGCCACAGAACTGCGATATCATCCCTCTGGCCAAGCTGCAGACCCTGAAGCAGAACACGGAGTCACCAAGGGCTTCCACAGAGAACAGCCCCGGAAGGAGCAGCAATGTCAGCAGGGAGGGCAGCACCAGCTCCTCCCTGGAGCAGGAACTGGAGGGCAGCGAGAAGGTGCAGGAGCAGAGATCAAGCCGTCAGTCAACCCAGTATGCCGTAGTGAAAGAAGAAACGGAAAGGTAAAAAAAACAAGGCTGTCTCTGCTGTCACATCACAGGCGCGTGTGACTGAGCTCGGTGATGGGTTGGTGCAATTAAATTGTGAGTTCAGATACCCTGGTAGCCTCCCAGTGCTGTGGAAGAGCAGAGTCCTGGTCCTGCAGCTCTTTCTCTCTCTTGCGCAGATGTAGTTTGTGGATGGCTTCTCTAGCTAGATTGCTCATGGGTCACTGCACCAAGTCTTGGAGAGTGGGTTTGCTCCTCCATAAAATAATCACTTACAGGAGGAAGAGGTAAAAGCATCTGTGAAAGGTGTTTCTCCTTCTTAGGGGCAACTTAGGTGTTTCCTCCAGAAAGGTACATTAGAGAAATAATTTCTTTTCCTCTGAATTACATGGTTTTATAGAGTGGTGTGGTTTTAAATCATTTCCCTGGATAAGATCTTCCTAACAAAGCAGCATGATTCATGCTGCAGCCATGGGTTGTCCCACTGGTCTATGGAGCTCCTAGCAGAGATGACTTCTTTTGTAAAGGAGACGCTTCAAACTGTACAGTAAGTTATTGTCCAGTTTCTAAGTTCCAGCTGCATACGGACAACATACTGAAGCATCTGCATTGCTGCTCCATGTGCTTTATTTCATGCTTTTATGGCTTGCAAGCTTCAGATCAGGCAGTTCATTACTTAATATATTTGTATTCTATTAAACAATGACTCTTACAATGTTAATAGCCCAACAGTGTCACTGGCGAGCAATCAGCAGCGTGATTTCTGCTCGCAACTAGTTCTGCTTCCTTACAGCTGGCACACAGAAACTGTGGCTGGGTGATCTCATGGCCGTGCAGGATGGGAACAGGAACTCCCAGCTCAGCAAGTGCTTTCATGTGGGACCTCAGACGCAGCCTTGCCTCCGTGCGTCTAGCCTGTGAGGGTAGGCTTGATCTCCCCGAGCTCTTGGAAGATTCCCTGATAAAAATGCTGAGTGTGGGGATGGCATCTTCCCTTGCAAGGCAGGTGGTGTTTGGAGAGGGAGATAGTTTCGGTGTTCAGTCACAGGGGTGCTGGGTGAGCTGACTGGCATTCACTGCAGGAAACACGGCTGCCCATGGTGGCCAGGTCCAGCTGGGGCTGTTCCGGGTATGTGCTGCTAGCTATTTAATCCAGTCTTTGCTTGGACATCCCCAAAAATACCAAGCCCTGACCTTTGATAGGACAAGGGGTAATGGTTTTAAACTAAAAGAGAGTAGAAGGAGATGAGATGTAAGGAAGAAATTTGTTATGCTGAGGGTGGTGAGGCACTGGCACAGGTTGCCCAGAGAGGTGATTGATGCCCCATCCCTGGAAATATTGAAGGCCTGGTTGGACAGGGCTCTGAGCAGCCTGGTGTGGTGTAAGGTGTCCGTGCTCATGGCAGAGGTGTTAGACAAGATGACCTTCAAAGGTCTGTTCCAACCCAAACCATCTGATGATTCTGTGACCTGCTACAGGCAGCAGCCTACTGTACTCTGCCCATCACCCCCTACTTCTAGCTTGTGGCCTCAACTAACGTCCGTCAGAGACCGCTTGTGCAGGCTACACCCAGAAACATGTAAATCCTCAGCTGTGGGGAATACAGATTCGCTCTGGAGTGGGAGTGCTTTGTCAAATGAAACTACCAACATCCAGAATAGCCAGGACCCTGCTGCCCACCCTGCGTCCTGCTTTGTCTGACCGTAGCTGGAATGGGGAATATATTTCTCCCACCCCTTTGTGCTGGGCATTGCACAGGTATGGCACAATAACACCTTTCCTGAAGAGTTTCAGGGTAAAGACCAAGGGACTCCAGGCAGTCTTTGGAGTTGTGCTGAAACCAGTTGTTCTTTTTCCCAGGGTCATGGTGGCTGGCCCATGTGCAAGCAGAGTTCTCTCTCTCTCCCATCTCCTCCCTCCCAGCACCAAACACTTCCCTTGTCCACATCTGTAACTCTGCTTCACTGCTCCCTCTATACCTCCATCCCACCCACATTCACCTTCCCACCACCCTCTGGGTTGTCCAGTTTCTCCTTCATCCAGCTTGATGCTGCTAAGCTACAAGTGGCTTGTTGTCTTCAGGTATGTGCCCTGTCCTGGCATGTGCCCTTCTTGAAGGCTGCGTAGATAATGCCAGGCATCAAGAGAAATAAATGAGGTGCTGTCTGCATCATACCCAGAGGGTTTCCCAGCACTTGCCCTTGCGTGAAGGGATCCCATCTCCCATACCTGCATTTGGATGGGCAGGGGAAGTCATCCTGGGCACAAGGAACAGGAGCAATCACTATTGGAGCCTGTTTTGGGGGGTGCAGAGCAGAATCATTGGGTTTTGTTTCTAGGATTGCAGTTGCTGTTTCATAACATGCTGCCCTCTGGGGAGCGCTCTGTGCTGCAGCAGGCTGGGCTCAGCAGCTCTCTTTCTCAAGTACTTACTCCTGCAGCTCCATATTTCACACAGCAAGCACCTGGAATGGACTTTCACCTCTCCCTGCTGGACACAGCCAACAACTCAGCTCATGGCTGGTAAACAAGCTGCTCGCAGCTCCCAGCCCTTGGGCTGAACTGGTCCCAGTTGCCCATGGGAATCTGGTGTTCTATGTCTGTTTTTAAACTCCCCATCACTGTCTTCTCCAGACTTCATAGCAGCTCCAAGAGGAACCTGGAGGTCGGTGAAAGTCATGGTACACAGTGCCCCCACGGGTGGTAGCATTGCAAATTTCTTCCTTGTGTCCACCCTACATCTCCCCCTTTCAGTTCAAAGCCGCCCCCCAGTCCTGTTGCCCCAGGCCCTGCTAAAAAGCCCGTCCCCACCTTCCTACAGCCCCTGTAGGCACTGAGTGGCCGCAGCCAGGTCTCCCCGCAGCCTCCTCTGCTCCGGGCTGAGCCCCCCCAGCTCTCGCAGCCTTTCTCCGCAGCAGAGGGCTTCCAGCCCTTGGACCAGCTCCGTGTCCCTCCCCCGGCCCCGCTCCAGCAGGTCCCTGCCTGGCTTGTGCTGGGGACCCCCGAGCTGGGCGCAGTGCTGCGGGGGGTCTCCCCAGAGCGGAGCAGAGGGGCAGAATCCCCTCCCTCGCCCTGCCGGCCACGCCGCTCGGGGTGCAGCCCAGGAGCTGGTTGGTGAAGCAGGAGCTTGTTCCTGAAGCACTGTGAAAGGTTGAGGGGGATCAGGTGAATGGGTTTTGATCTCCCTGGACTTTGCTGCCCAAACAGGTGGGGGATCAGTGGCTCCCTGGGTGAAGGTCCATTCCCCATAGCATTTGCATGCTGGACCACAGAAGCTAGTGTGGACACTGCAGGTCACTAATCCTTCGTGTCCTCCACCCACATGTTCTCTTTTCTTTTCCAATGCTTGGGGATGCAAAGCTGCTTAGTAGTGTGGGAAGAGAAAGGACCGCACCTGGGCTCTCAAATAGAAAGGCTTAACCCATCGAGACCTCCTGCTGGTGGAGAAGAGCAGGCCAGCCATGGGGAGGCTTTGCTTCTTGCTGCTGGAGGGTTGTGTGTCCTTTCAGCCCCAGCAATTTGTAGTCTTGGCCTTGCTGGGGACCAGCAGAGTGCATACCAGGTCTCCTAGCTTTAAAAATAAATCAAAAATTTTAAAAAAACAGATGCCACTAGAGGGAGCAGATATTCCTGTTCGCTGGACAGTTTCTACCTGCCTCCCTGGGGTGACAAAATGATCCTGTCCCTTCAGCTCAGCCAAACCATGGCAGCATCCTGCTTCACTGGAAGCACACTAAAGTCTCTTGACCTCCATGTCCTGGCTGGAAAAAATCACATTCCTATGCTGACCTGGCCTCCTGAGCAACTGGGCTGGGCATTCTGGAAAGCCTGGGAAGCTTTGCTGACACGTCAAGGTCACTGTGACCCATTAAGGGAGAGATTTCTGAACATTAAGGAACCCTTGGAGGGGCTGAGGATGCTGCAGCATGGTCTGTCGATGCCACGCAGCCTCACAGCTCTTGCCACAAGGGAAGTCTGCCTGCAAAAACAACTTTATTCCCACCAGAAGTGGGATGGTCTTTGCTGCAGCCTTTGCAAGGAAGGGGAGATGCTGTGGGTTGAAAGGGGAGATGTGGTTGAATGTGGTTGGCATGGCGTGACATTTCCAGCAGGAATGGGGCAGATGGGAAGCTGTAGAAGCACCAGTGTAACACCAGCAAATGGTTAGATCCATGTGGAATGGGTGTGGAAGTGGGTAAAGTACAGGCAGGCATGAAGGCCTTGTACGCTGCTGGAAACAGCTGCCGGGGATGTGGGATGCCATGGTGGGGTGTTTGCCCTGTAGCTGGATGACCAGAGGGGGTTTTATCTGGCTCTGATTTCTGTAGCGAAGTGCAGATGAAGAAGGAGGGCTTGCTTACGCTGATCTGCAGGAAAGCTTCCAGGGATGCAGAGATTTCATCTGCAAAAGTGGCTGATGCTCTCAGGCCCAGGACAGATAAGCCGAACATGAGCTGTGCAAATTAAAAATTGATTTTTGATTGTGGTGATAGCAGCTGCAAAGGGCAGAGCTGGTTCAGGCGTTTGTGCCTTGAGCTTCTCAGCATTCAGGGTATCTCTGCATTTTAGTGTTGGTTTCTGACCCCAAGCAACTTCCAGGCACAAGCTGAAAAAACACATATTTCTATAAAATATACTTGTTCTGTAGCTGCCCAAGTCTTAAAACTTAGGAAAGCTGCTTCAGGCAAGGAATGTTACAGGCAGACAAACCACGTGTTTCTTGTGGGGCTTAAAGTATCTGAAGACATGAAAACTTCTGCAGGAGGCAGTGAGTACCATGCCTCATTGTACCTAAAGCATGAATAGGAAGCCACTTGGCAAAGGTCAGACAGTTGCCAGCTCTCAGTGACCCTGTGGATGAAGCTTTTTTTATTTTCCCTTCATCTTTTGCTTGCAAGCATTGAAGTATATACACCCATGGATGCCCTGGGCAAGCAGATGTGAAGTGGTGACTGATAGTGAGCCAGATCTTGAGTTTACATGATCTTTCAAGACACCTCCAGCCCTGCTTTCGGTGACATCTCTGATGCCGTATGGCTGTCTGCCCACCAAAGTGCTGGCCTTGACCTGGTGGGTGTATAATTGCTGGCTGTGGGAGGTGAGAGTCAAACTGCTCTATTTCAGTCTTCCTCAATGAAGAGCATTGCTGCAGCCCCTTGTTGTAGGGGTCATAGAAACATCGAATTGTTTGGGTTGGAAAAGATCTTCAAAGATCATCTAGTCGACCACCCCTGCAAGGAGCAGGGACATCTTCAACTAGGTCAGGTTGCTCAGAGCCCCATCCACCCTGATCTTGAGTGTTTCCAGGGATGGCGCAATCCAGGGATGGGATGGCCTTCAAGGGCTGATTTTGGCAAGGCCAGACCTGCTGGGCATTGTTTGAGCACTTGCAGGGCTCCAGGGTGTTGGTAGATAGCTCCTGGGATCACTGATCTCTCAGCACCCAGGGTTGCATCTGAGCCTTGCTGTCCATGGGCAGCCAAGGAGGCACCCTGGGATGGGGCCGATATGTACAATATCCATGGGGGAAGCAATTATTTGCGGTCACCTCTGCATGGGACAGTTGGTGTTTCTAATCCTCAACTCTAACAACCCCAAGATGAGGATGGATCCAGGCATCGTGTGATGTGTTGGAGATGACAACTGGAAATACTTCATTTGCATCAAGAGAAGGAAACAGAAGGGGATTATTTGTGAGGCTGGGGAGGTGGTGGATCTAGTAAACAGGGTGGGTGGAGAGCAGGCTGAGTAATCACCTTCAGTCAGAGACATGGCTGAAGTCTCCTTGGTAGGACAATGTAAAAAGTTGTTTTTCCAGTTCTTGGTTTTGTTTCTCATTGAAGAACCACAGCTGGAAGGGAACTCTGTAGATTATCTGGTTGAACCTCCTGCTTCATGTTTCACAGTATTCTTAGAGTCATTTCAGCAAGGTTTCTGGCTAAGCGTTTCCCTCCTGAACTTGTCTGGTCTTAAAAGGGAGGTCAGGGGAAGTGGGCAAGTTTTGAGCAACTAATATTGTTGGAGTTTGCACTCAGAGGTGCCCCACACTCTGTGGTGATTGAAGGATTTAGGAACCAGAGCATCTGGTTTGGTGGGAGATGGTGGAGGCTGCTCTGAGTCCATTCCTCATGTCCTCGGTGCAGCTGTGGACCAAGTTGGGGATGGATCCATCACACATGCAGGTTGGGGATGCCGTCAGCCCTTGCATCCACAGGGAATGTGCTATTGCCGAGCACTTGGATCTCGCTGGACTTGCTTGGCACTGCTGTAGTGAGATGGGATTTGTGCGTAGCTATAATTAGCAGCTGGATCTGGCTCTGGAGACTGCGGTAGGAAGCAATGCTGTGTTGTCTCAGTTCAGTGAGCTAGTGTCTGCTCATCTTCGGGATCTCAGTAACAGGTTTATCTTGGTGGTCAGCAAAGGTAGAGCCCTTCCCAGCAGGGATTTCTTGCTTATGGTGGCTCGCCCTAGACTTTGCCTTGCTTGTCTTAAAATGGTAACTTTTCTACAAAGCATAACATGACAGCTGTGAAATCTCGGGGCGGGCTGCAGCCAGCACTTCAGCTGGGTTCTGTGTCACTGGGACTTTCTACGCTGTCTGAAAGTGTCTATGGTTATTGGTCCGTGCAGAGTCTTCCTATTGCTCAAAATCCTTGGAGAAGGCTTTGGAGGGGCAGAGGGGACCTCCTTCTTGGAGCTCATGCTGTCATCCACGGAGGACTCAGCTGTGCTGCCAGTGGGCAGCATCTCTAACTCCTGCTTCACCAGGGAGGAGTGACAAGGGGAGGCTTGAAGGACAAGCAGGTGGATCTTCTCTGACCATCAGAAGAGCTTTCCTTGGACCACCACCCAGGACTCTTTGAGAACAGGGGGTCTGTACCGAAGTCCCATCTGCTGTGAAATTGTGCCTGAGTTATTTCTCAAGACTTGAACTTTTCTTGCAGGTCTTCCCGTGATTCTGAAGGCATCATGATATTGGAGAAGACAAAATGCAGCACTTAAATCTTCCTGGATTAAGTGTAGCTGAGCTGAAATAGCTGAGGGGTATTCTCTTACAAGCCAATCCCTGAGATGCACCGGAGCTGTCTGGGGTCAATGTGTGATGGTAATAGGTCCTGTCAGGTGTCTTGGGCAGAGCAGAGCAGCTGCAGGTAAATGCACGGCTTTAAAACACAAAGTATTCTCCCTGATGCAGGCAGCAGCCATTTTCTAATTGCAAGAGCCCAAAAAAGCAGCTTTGTGGTATAAAAGATGGCTCAAACCTAGAAAATGTGTGTTTTGAGTGTCTGGAAAGCTGTTTCTCCGTGCCTTGAGTGAACAAAACCACAATTTTGTTTGCGATTCTCTGAATTTATGTACTTTTCCAAAGGCTGTGGGGAAAACCTGCCGTGCTCGGGTTTGGAGTGCCGGTGGATCAATGAAATAAGTCTCTGCAGCATCTGCTGCATGGGGATTTTCCAGGTCCCAGCAGGAATACTCAGCCCTCCTCCAAAACAAGCCTCCACTATGAAGAGAAACTGAGGAAGGATGTGGAGTTACTTCAGAAAACGGTGCAGCAGGGCTACTTGATCCCCAAAACCTTCCTTCCCAACATCTTGCCTCCAGCAGTAGCATAATGCATGGAATTCAGAGCATTTCTTCACCCAAGGGCTGGATTTTCCCAGCTGAATGACATCTCCATGCCTAGTGTGAAGATTTTGTGGGTGCTGGCTACATTGTGCATGTTCCTTTGCATCTCAGGGTTTGTGTGTTGAGGAGCACTTCTCCTGCAGATGGGTCAACATCATGCCAACAGACCAGCTACATCATGGGAAGCACAAGTTGCCTGCATCCCTGTGCCAAGAGCAAGTGCTTCTTCTCAACTTAGGAGTACTCTACCCAGGACAGAAAGTTGCCAGTGGTTGCACAGGCTGCAAGGTCATGCATGGGCCTGGCTTCAGTGCAGGTTCAGGCAGGATTTGTAGGATGGGCTTTCTTCTGGGTTGCCATCTCTTAAACACCACAACTTGATTAACTGTTCTGCCTTGAGGTTACAGAAGGGTTATTTTGATGCATTGGCACAGGCAGCTCGGGCAGAGGAGGGATGTGACCGTCACTGCTGGAGTGGACAACTAGGGTGCCACTTGTCCCCTTCCAGCTGATGAACCCAAGTGCTGAGGGCTTCTCACAGGGGAAGGGTGTGGAGGATACATTCAAAACCCATAAAGCTCTAGGAGTGCTGTTTTGGCATTTCTGAAATTGGCAATAATTAAGTTCTGTTCCTTGTTGCCTTCTCCATCTACTGGCACCAGAGGACTGAATGTTTCTGCTTCCTGAGCGACCACTCCCAAGGTCTAGAAAACACCCTGCAAGCAGCCAAAGTGACCTGTGAAAGTACAGACTTCTCCATGCATGCCATGGAAGGACTCATTCTGAAACAGCATTTGGTGTCCTTCATGCCTCTATTGTGTGTTCATCTAGAAATGGGTGTCTTGGTCTGCCAGTATCCTAAGGCTGGAACAGGGCCACCCATGGCTGAAACAATATTTTTATGGGTTAAGTCCATAAAGCTTGGTCAATATTTAATGCTGCAATAATTAACCATGGGAAGAGTTTTCCAAAGAATGTGCCAGGTTCTTGATGGCTGTTACTAACCTGCTCCTTTCTGATATATGTGCCTGACTGACTCTTGGAGTGAAGGCATGGAGTCAGGAGCTTCTTCTAGGTGAAGGTCCAAGGGCTGGAAGCCCTCTGCTGCGGAGAAAGGCTGGGAGAGCTGGGGGGGCTCAGCCCGGAGCAGAGGAGGCTGCGGGGAGACCTGGCTGCGGCCACTCGGTGCCTACAGGGGCTGTAGGAAGGTGGGGACAGGCTTTTTTACCAGGACATGGGGCAACGGTTTTAAACTGAAAAAGGGTGGGTTTATACGGGACACAAGGAAGAAATTTCTTATGATGAGGGTGGTGAGGCATTGGCACAGATTGCAGAGCAGCTGTGGATGCTCCATCCCTGGCAGTGTTCAAGGCCAGGTTGGACGGGGCTGGGAGCAGCCTGGGCTAGTGGGAGACGTCCCTGCCTGTGGGGACAAAAAAACTAGATGATCATTGAAGGACCCTTCCAACCCAAATCATCTGAAGATTTGATTTTTTGTTCCACTACAGGAACAAAAAGTAGGAGGAATTTGTTGAAGCCTGGAGTCTGCTCACTGGCTGCTGTTACCACATCAGATAGTCTGTGTTTACACTGATCTAGATGAGCCCTAAGTAGCTGCATCGTCCCTCCCATCACAGAAGGGCAAGGAGGATTGTCCAGAAGCCCTCTACCCTGCCAGTCTCCAGCACTGCGGGGACATCGTCCCATACCCAGACCACAGCGTACCACTGCAAATCCTTTTCTTCCTGGTGTTTTATCCGCAGGGTGTTCTGTGCAAGCATTTGTGCATACAGCCAGCAGGCAGAGCAGGAGGTCAGGGGACTAAGGCCCCCCCCCCTCGGCTCTGGTGGGCAGAAAATCCAGCACAGGCTCTGCCTGCCCTCAGAGCAGGCTCAGAAGAGTCCTGCTCACTGCTACAGGGATGCTGCTGGCCTGGGGGAAGGGAACGTTTGAGGAAATTGTAGGTATTACTGAATTTGAGACTTTTTTTTTCCCCTCTTATTTGCTGCCCGTAGCAGAACAGCCACACCCCTGCTGTTTCCGTCACCATGCTCATTTCTTTCTTCCCTCCTCCCCATAAGCCTTGCAGAGATAGTCACTCGGTTATTTTTCAGCAGATGTGAGATTCCACCTTACCAAACAAACCCAGCAAGATCCGAGGCGGTGACCTTCAATAGATGCCACTTTGACCACAGCCCTGACCTGTTGCCAGGGGTGCAGCAGCAGACCATGGCACGGACTTCCAGGGCCACCTCAAGGGCTTTTACATAGACCTGCTCCAAACTGCTGCTGCTTTAGCCTCCATGGTGGAGTGCCAAAGGTCCATATGGTTTTGCTAATAGTTGCAGTGCATGTTTGCTTTGCTCTCCTGTGTCCTCTCACTTCCCATTTTCGCCTTCTATTGGACACACCTTGCCTAATATAAGGATTCATGTCCTCAGGACATGGGATATTCCAGCACCCAGGTGAGCAGGGCTGGGGCTCAGTCTCCTTTTTCCACCCAACAGCCTTCAGGCAGTCCATTTCAAACAGCTGAATCCATCACAGCTGGGTTGCTCTGAAGGTTTTGGGTTTAATGATTACCGAGCAGCTCCCCAGCTTCATGCTCTTCTGTTGGTTGCATGAGATCCCAAATTTCACAAACCTTGTAAGGCGTGATGGTGGGGAGGATGCTAATTGGAACCATTGGGGCTGGGGGAGACAGACAGCTTCATCTGCAGCATGGTGGGAATGGGTTTTCAGACTGTAATTAAAGGCAAGAGCTCCGCAGGAAATCACTTTCCAAGGCCATGCGTCTTCCTCCATCGCTTTCACATGCTGCAAGCAGATTGTGCATTGCACAGAGGCTGCACACAGAGCCAAGCTCCCAAATTCAGTTTTCCAATGTCTTTTTGTCTTGTTTTATCCCTGTTATTAACTTAGCCGGGGTCATTCCCACCCATATCATGACAAAAGCCCAGCACTCCTTCTCTCCAAGTCAGATTCTCATCTGCTGATGCTTGGCATTGCTATGTTTTTCTTCTAGTGAGCATAGCTGGTCAAAGAGCAACTCGGTTGGGCTAGATGATCATTGTAGGTCCCTTCCAACAGAAATACTCTGTTCTATTCATGCCTTTACATTTCTTGTAGCTCCTCTAAGCAGATCATGAGGATCATGGAAGTCAGTTGGGTTGGCCTGTGTTTCTGCTGCTGGGTATCCATATGGATATTGGGTGAGTGACCTCTTGTGATCACCTACTATAGGTTGCCAACAATTGCTGCCTTCTCTTAAGTATCGAGAGAAGATTTGATGGTTTCACGGATGCTTCTGCTCACCTTGTTATGAGAAGCTCAAGTACTGAACCACTTCAGGGTGGGCTTCATGGCTGATGTTGGATCCTCTGGCCATCAGTCTAGAGAAGTTCGTAGAAGCTTAAAATCATTGAATGGTTTGGGTTGGAAGGAACCTTCAAAGGTCATCTGGTCCAGCTGCCCCTGCAGTGAGCAGGGACATCTTCAACTAGGTCAGGCTGCTTGGAGCCCTGTCCAACCTGACCTTGACTGTTTTCAGGGATGGGGCATTGCCCAGCAGGGAGCAGCAGTGCCCTTGAACAGCCGGAGCATGATGGTTGTCTTTGCAGGCATACTCCTTCTTCAGTTGCGATCTCTCAGTATCCCCACTTTGTCTGGATTATTTGATTCCCCCTGGATGGGAGAACGTCTCACTCAACTTCCTTTGGCTTCAGTTTCCTTTCCCCCCCCTGCCAGCACCACAGGCGCTCAGGTGCTGGCCACATTGGGTCTTGCCCCACCTGTCTGAGTGAGTTTTGCACCAGATGTGACCTTTATCATGAGGCTGTTCAGAAACATGTCTTCTGGGCTTAACAAGTGTCATGGGCCTCTTCACTAATTTGGTTTCGCTCACCCTGCTCTGGTTCTGCGCACTTACTGTGGTCACAGCAATAATGATGTGAGCCAAGCTGTTGGGTGGTGAACCACTTGAAAAAGTATGTGGATATTGGGAGACGACTGTGAGTGGAAAATGCCTTTCCAATACAAAGCTATCAGCATCTCAAGATTTAGCTCCACTTCCTCATACCATTCGCAAATATTTTAGAGAAAAATGTTCATATCTTGAATTTCTTGCTCTAAGCTCTAAGATGAAATCAGGGACAAAGCGCTCAGTCCTGTTTCTTTTTAATATCCTTCTCTTGAATTCTCTGCTGCCTGCTGCAAAACAGGACTCGGATTAGACGGATATTTGTCTAATGCAGCCAAGTGCTTACGTAGATCATCAGACCCAAAATACAGTTTACATAACTGCAAAGAAAACCATCTTTTAACTTTTATTAGAAGCAGTGGCTGTAATTAAGAGTATGAAGCCTTGCAGGCCAGTGATTAGAACAGAGGATTAGGTGCTGGGATTTCATTTCTATTCCTGGCTTTGCCATCGAGCTGTGCTATTTCAGTCAAGTCACTTTCCCTTATTTTAAAAATAAAAGCAATGCTGGTCTCCAAGCCACTGTGAAATGTGCCACTTCCTATTCGGGGGGGGGGGGGGGGGCGGGGCGGGTATGCGGGAATGCTTCATTTATTCTTTTTATAATTTCTTAGAAGTTTGCTGTTCTGCCAGAGGTTCCCATGCTCCATGCTACCAGAAGCAAACTTGTGTCTATACTGGAGCCTTTGCAATCCACAGTTCAGGGTATTAATGGCAAATCACCTTCCAAGTGTCCTCCACCCCAGCTGAGAGAAGGTACATGCCAGGAGAGAGCTCCCATTGGAAAAAAAAAAAAAAAAAAAAAAAGCAAAGCTGCCTTTTGCAAACACCACTGGCTCTGAGAGAGGTGGGAGATGAGAGGCAGGTCCAGATGTGCCCCTCCTCCAGGTATGCTGCTCCTTCTCACACTTCACTGCAGTACAGAAGCAGCTAGTGGCATTTCAGGCACCAGGGTTCATGTTGTTGCTCCTGCTGCTCTCTGCAGTTTTGAGGCTCACCACTCTTTTTTGTGCCCGCTGAGGTTTGTATCAGCATCGTGCCAGGGAAATGTAAGCATTGCAAGCACGGGAGCCGATCAGCCTTACAGTACACATGCCCTGTGTGTGCTGAGATGAAGCAGTGCCACCACTGGACAGCAAATGTTGGGAGCTTTTAGCAGCAGCTGCTGTATCTCAGTAGCATGTTGAAAACCTCGCCCAGGCATCTGTCTTAGCAATTGTCATAAAAGACATTTGGCAATCAGTTTTGGAATCTGGCTCCAGCATAATTAGGTTTGTACAAGATCCCATTAGTCAGACAGGGGATTAGCCCGGAGTCCTGGGTCCCGGCTGCGTTTGGGCAGGTGATGTGGTGGTTGGTGCAGGAGAATTGGAACTGGAAGGTGCACTCATCTTGTGGCATTTCAATTTGATGGGTTTTTCCCCGTATTAAGCTGCCTTAATTTCCTTGGTCAGGCCAGCGTAGGGCTCAGGAGTCACTGTCAGGCTGTGAGCACCCTGCGGCTCTTGATGTATATGGTGAGGAGGGTGCAGCTGCAACATGGGCTGGAGCTGCAAGAGCTCAACATGTTTTTCTGGAGCCTGTTCTGCTACAAGCACCAGGCTTGTTGGTGCATGAGGTTGTTCTGGAATAGCTCCAGGATGTGAAAATCAAGATTTGTGGGCTAGAGCCTCAGGCTCCCTTGAAGAGCCACAGAGACCTGGGCTTTGTGGGGAGATCTCTTCCCATTGCAGTAAGAAGACTGTTGATGTTTCTTGTCTCTCAGGGTAGACTTAACATGTTACAAGGCCTCCTGTTTCAGGATTAAGCATTCAGATTGACAATTATGGTGGAATAACCATTTTGTTTACATTTAGCGTAATGCATGTAGCATTTTTGTTACATCTTAGCCTAATGCAAGTCACAGAATCATCGAATGATTTGGGTTGGAAGGGACCTTTGAAGGCCATCTAGTCCACCCCCCCTGCCACGGGCAGGGACATCTTCAACTAGACCAGGTTGCTCAGAGCCCCGTCCAGCCTGGCCTTGAATGTTTCCAGGGATGGGGCATCAACCACCTCCCTGGGCAACCAGTGCCCATATGATGAGTCTCACCACACTCATCATAAAAAATGTCTTCCTTATATCTAGTCTGAATCTCCGCGCCTTCAGTTTAAAACCATTCTCCTTTGTCCTGTCGCTACAGACCCTGCTAAAAAGTCTGTCCCCATCTTTCTTGTAAGCCCCCTCTAAGTACTGGAAGCCTGCTGAACACCCCCAGCTCTCCCAGCATTTCCTCATAGGAGAGGCATTCCATCCCTCAGATCATCTTCGCGTCCTCCTCTGGACCCACTCCAACAGGTCCATGTCTTTCCTGTACTGAGGACTCCAGAGCTGGATACAGTACTCCTGTGCAGCGGTACTGCTGTTGCTAAATGTGGCAAAACCCTGGAAGTCACAATATTAAGGGCACATGGTGGGGTGAAGTGTGCACAGGCAGCTCCTGCCAAGCAAATGGTGTGGCATGAGGATATCTTGACATATTTGCAACAATTTCATCATCTGCATGAGTGTGAAGACACTTAGCACTGATTTGAATTCATTTTTGGTGCATTGTTTAGACCACATTAAACACCTGCTTGACTGGTGCCATCCAGAATTGAAGGGCTCTTGGTTTGGTTTAGTTAAAGTGACTTTAGGGGCAACTTCAGAACCTGAGCTACAGACATTTTTAATTTTAGGGGAAGGCTGGGTTGCTTTTCGTAAAATAAATGGTCCCAGAAAGCTAAGTATATTGACTTAAGTACATCTTATAGTACAAACAGGACTGGGATTTGGGTACAGAGTCTTGATCCTGCTTAGCCTCCCAACAGAAGCTGGAGGAAAGGGAAACGTAGTGAAAGCACTTAAAACACACTGTCTTGAGCAAGGATTTTGCGTCAGATGTTTGTCCACCAACAAAAGAGAAAAGAATATTGCTAAAGTTATGGTTGCATCAGCCCCACCATGGTTTTGTCTCCTTGTGGAAGGAAGAGGACGTGGAAGATGTAGTGAGCGTCTCTGGTACAGACGATGTACAACCTTGCCACTTTGGAGAGATGGGCTTTGTATAGTCTTGCCAGTTGTCTCAAGTTGTGACAAACTAGTGCTCATTTTAGTCTCCTGATGTCTCTTTTGGTCTTCAGCTTCATTCTTGCAGAGGTGCAGGCTTTGGCTGTGCTCACCAGATTTTTTTAAATGGAAAGCAAGTGAGGTTGTAGGCAAGAAATGATGGGGTTGGGAAGGAAGAGGCTACTCAAGGGAGTGCCACATTGAGGGTGGCATTAGCAGGGGTATGGTGGCATCTGCAAGGGTGGCAGCTAAGGGAAAAGCAACCTGCCCACAGCCCTGAATTCCCTGAGTTAAAGGTTGGTCAGCGTTAACCTTGATCATGGAGCAAGTCTGCTTGGAAGCCATTTCTGTGGACAGGGATGACACAAAGGTGGTTGGGAATGGCCAGACCAATACAATTGCCATCTGTGATGGTATGACTACTACCTGGATGATGAGAGCATCCACCTTGACTCTGCCTAGGTTTTGGATGTATCTTCCATGGCATCCTTGTGTTCAAATTGGGACATTAAAGTCTAGACAGGGACACTACTAGGTGGGTGAAAAACTGGATCATCAAGTTCAGAGGGTGGTAGTTAATGGTTGATACCCAACCTAATGGTTAGCTGCAAGGGAAGCTCCTCCCAGGCCCATCCTGGGACCTATCCTGTTCCATATCCTTATCAATAAACTGCGGAGCAGACAGAAGTCGCCCTCATCTGCAGACCAGCTGCTTTGCTTGAGGGCACGGCTGATGTTCAGAGGGGCCCAGAGGAGTGAGGACAGGCTGGAAAGAACCTCCTGAAGCTCAGCAAGGCCAGATGTAGCGGTCAGGATTGACGAACCCTCTCTGGGCAATGGCTGGCTGGGTAACAGTTCTGCTGAGGACCCAGGAGTTCTGGGGAACTTTGCGCTGAATGCAGGTGAGCAGCATGCATTGGTGGCAAGGGGGGCTGGTAGCATCCTGGGCTGTAGCACCAGGCCTATAGCCAGTAGATCAAGGGAAGCAATTATTCTTCATTAGACCACAGCTGAGCAACTGTATGTAGTTTGGGGCTCTCCAGGACAAGAAGAACTTGATAAACTTGAGCGAGTCCAGCGGAGAGCCACCAGGATGGTCAGGGGCTGGAGCACATGATGTGTGAGGAGGAGGTGAGGGAGCTGGGCCGACTATGCCTGGAGAAGAGAAGGTTTCTGGGGAGACCTCAGGGCACCCTTCCAATACCTAAGCAGCACAATTGCGGCACTGCTGTAGCAGGACCAGTCAGCCTTTTGGTTAGAGCAGGATTTTGCTTTCTGTGATCAGCTTCTTGCCAATTTCTGGGTATGGTTTTGCCCATCAGGACTTGTGTGTGCAATGTGGTCCTCAGACCCATGTCTGTGGAAGCTCTTAACGCTATTCCTCTCCTTCCACTTCAGAAACTAATTTGGGTTGAGCTTTCTAGATTATCCCCATACCCACAGAGTTCAGGAGTTGTTTAAGATGCAGCTTTTACCTAAGAGCACTTCTGCAGATGTTCATGGGAAACCCATGGTGGTGTTTTGGTACCTATGTCTCTCTGCAGCCAGGTCGGAAGAGCAACTTGTAACTGTGCTTGCAGCTCAGTTTGCAGCTGGATGAGTCAATTTAGACAGCGAGCTGCATGGAGCTGTGCAAGCAGTCAGGGGCTGCTGAGGAATTACTGTGCTTTTTCTGCTGCTCCATCCTTTTCTGGGGAGGACAGCAGCCTTTGGCTGAGGTTGGTTGAAGCACTCAACCCACCTTAGTGAAGTCTGGTGGGAACACCATAGGAAACCCACCTGTGAAAGCAAGTTTTTCTTTGATTGCCTTGCTTCAGTTTTCACTCAAACCGACACCAATCATTGGTTTGGGCTCCTGTAAAGCAGAATAATAGGCCTGTGGTGCTACGTTAACTAAATCAGTGAAGGAGGAGGACCTCTTTGCTTCATCTTTGCACCCAACATGAGAGGGGCTGTCAGTACAACCACTTATGTGAATGTTGTTTTTTTTTATGTAGGTTGTCCCACAGCTGTCAAGCTATCTATGGCTTCACCAGGCCATGCAGCATCTTCATTACCACCAGTTCGCTTCCTTGCTGCTGGCATCCCATGTAAATCCAGGTGCTAAAATCTGCAGCAAGGACCACCTTCAGTTTCTTTTCTGGCCAAGGCAGCAGCCTTCCAAGCGTCTAGTTCTCCAAGTTACTTTCTTAGAAAGATCAGTGGTGTGAGCATGAAGGTGGACCTCTGAATGAGAATGGCTGGTACAGGTACTGAGCGTCTTGGTGGTGGCTTGAACATCACACATCCCACTGGGTATGTAGTTTTGGGGATTGAGTACCTACCCGTGGTGGTGGCCCAACAAAGTCTTGCTTTTTGTGCACTCTCACTTCCTTGTCGTTGCTGTTGGAAGCAGTGGAGGGAGGAGACTTTGCTCCAAGGTTGCCATTGCAGTCTTTCTTCTCATCTCTTGCATCTTCAGCCTGTGTCTTCATAGGCGCTCGCCTTGGTTTGTCAGCTGTGCTCTACCCTATGATGGCCATCCAGGCATCCCTTCATCTGTTTTACACAGCTGTGTATTGCTCGGTGGATGTTGGCTATAAAAAATAGCTGAGAATCTGTTCACAGCTGGGACATGTGTGGTCCAGGTCTGGTGCTGCTGTTGTGGCAGCAGCTCAGCGTCTGGGTTTGGGACTTGATGCACATTGGTGTGGTGCTGTGACCCACAGTCCCAGAGAGCCATGCAGAGCTGAAAACCCTCTGTATCCATGAAACCTGGGATCTGGAGGAGTGGGACATAAGGGGGTGTAGACCTTACTGATGTCAGTGGAAGAAGCTGTTGTCCATCACACAAGGCTGCAGGGAGTTCAGCCTTTGCCTGTTGGTTTTGATGGTCCTGCTTTGGTAGTGACCTGACTCCAGTTGAGTTGTTAGAAGGCAGCCCCTATGTTCCCACCAGACTTTCCCCGGGGATACTGCTGTATGTCTTTGCCATGCCCTGCCACTGCAGAGGAGGCTGTTCCCATGCATGGAGGTGTTCTAAACCAGGGAGGAGACCATCTTCTTGGGAAACCACAGGCTGGTGAGTGCTGTGGCAGCCAGAACAGGCACAATAGCTCTGAAGACAAGACATGGGCTTGGAGAAACATTTGTCCTTTTCCCAAAATCAGTTCAGAGCCTTATTTTCTGATAAGCCAGGGCAAGCACAGGCATTTGTAGGGGCTTTTTCTGTGCAAAAAATCTGTTTGCACCCCATGTGTGCAATGTGGAGGCAGGCAATATCATTTGCTTATCTGCAGAGGCCTCCTTGATGCAGCCAGGCTGTAGCAATGCCAGTTACCCTTCTGCAAAGAAAGTTAGGCTGGAAGGAGTACAGACAGAGGTGCATCGACTCCTTGAAGCCTGACAGAATTGCTCTGGAGGGCTTTAGTCTTGTCGATGCAAACCTGATTGCAGCTGAAATCATCAGAGTAAGCCTGCTGTGAAGACAGAAGTGTGGTGCTGCTGCCTGACCTGGGCTTTGGGGCTGCTAAAACCAGTGCCCGTAATGTCTTCTGCACATCCTCAACCCCCCAGGGTGGAGGATACCACTGCACCCATCTTGGGCAGGGCACTGCTGGCATCAGGGCAGAAATAGAAGAAAAGTCCTTAACCTTCCAGTTTACCTCCTGGTAAGGAGTGTGCTCCCATACCCAGGGTTTATTCAAGGCATAACATTTCAGGAGCTTGCGCTTATCATTTTTAAAGTAGCAAAGGCTGGGATGCTCAGAGAACCTTCCTGGGCTAGATGTGGGCGTGCAGGTAATCCTGCACTTTGGTCTGATTCTGCCTGCACCCAGGGAGCTCCTGGCATACCTCAGGTCTCCTGGGAGGAGAATATGACAAGAAAAAAAAAACAACCTCCAGCTGAGCCTGCTGGCAGCAGCAGCAGCATTTTCACACAGTGCAGTGGTGTATGCAGCCTCTGCTCTGGGAGCGAGCAGAGACCCTCCAGGGATGCTCAGTGGTTTCCAGCTGCCTGGTTCATGGCAAGCAGGTATGATGCTCTGCTAGGAGACGATTCTGACTTGCAGCATCAGCAGGACTGCACTTGGGACATCAGCAGAGCAGCAGGAGGGAGGGAAGGGGTCTACATTGGCAGATTGCAGCTCGGGGACCCCTGACCCCCCTGAAGCATCCCTCCTCCCTCCTGCACCATCTCCAAACACCCACTTAGTCCCATCAAGGATCAAAGAAGCTGAAACCATTGGGCAGCGATTGTTTTGGGCTTATTCCCTCTGTTCCAGGTGCCAGGATCAATTTCCACATGCCCCTTTTCAGATGCTCCTCTATCACTCTGGTTATTTTGGCAGACTACCAGGACAGGTGGTTTTGGCAACAAGCCTGTGCCAGGCAAAAATCAACTGAGAGCTGTTTGCAGCCACAGCTGATGGAGCTATTGCTACAGAGATCTTGCCAAAACCAGCCCCCAGTAAGCTCCCAACACCGGTCTGATGCTGAGCCCCCCTCAGAGCCCAGTGAGCCGACAAAATGATAAGTAGGTGTCAGCTTTGCCCATAAAAACCCTGTGTCAGTCCTGCTGGGGATGGTGATTCACAGCAGTTGTGGGGCTGATGTCCCTGAGTCTTTTTCAAAGCATATGTGTTTTGTGCCGCCTGTGCAAATGTGGCATTTATCTTCCCTTGCACTATTTCCAACGATCCCTTCTCATCCCATCATGTACCTGGAGGTGTATTCCAGGCAGAGCCATTGCTTGGTTTCCTACCATCCTTCCTCCTGCTTGGATGCTGCAGTGAGTAGGGGGCTTTGAAGGACCGGCTATGGCTCAGCAGGCAACACCAACCTGTGCCGAGCTGCGCCCAGTTCACATCCAGCCTTACAGAGCCTTGTTTCCCAGGTTGGGCTTAACATCAAGATTTGGAAGGTGCTTTTTCTCCCCAGGAAAATGATCACTTTTGTCTGTCTGTCCCCACTGCCACGGGGAGTGCTGGAGATGCTGGCATGCAGCAGAGATGGAGGCAGGCTGTTAAGGCGTCAGGAGGACCCCTCAACAGAGGAAAGGTATTGTAACCTCAGAAAAGTGTGCTTTTTCACCAAACCATCAAAAACTTTCAGTTGGAAAGGACATTTAAAGACCATCTACTTCAACTCCCCTACAAGGAGCGGGGACATCTTCAACTAGATCAGTTGCTCAGAGCCCCATCCAACCTGACCTTGAATGTTTCCAGTGATGGGGCAGACTCTTGGGTCCTGTTTTGCCCCAGCTGTGGTGGAATATACTCAAATACGCCTTGGGTGCATGCTATGGGAATGGAATGGTGGTCGCTTTTCTTGTAGCGAGATGGATGTTTAGGGTCACTTTTCCACTGCTGAAAGACCAAAGTGGTGAGTGTCAAGCCGTTGGGCGTTAATGCTGATCTCAGCCCACATTTAGACATGACAAGCTGTTTAAAGGTGTTCCTGTAGTGTACTGAGGTGTAAGTGGGATGATCCAGAAGAGCTTTCATGGATGTTCCAGCCCCCTTGCAGCCAGGGTCACTGAGTATTTGGGCAGAGATGATTTTCCACTGCTAGGCCCCCAGATACTTGCAAGTCTCTTTCCTTCACCCTTTCTCCCCAGGTTTTTTCCATGGATAGGGCAGATGAACAAGGGATCAATTTGTTTTCCATGCAGACAGGATGGGCTGAGGCTTCCACATCTCACCAGTGTGACACATCCACTGTGCCCAGCACTGTGTGGGCTTGTGAGCGGGGGTGAACACAGCTGGGGAAAGCAGCAATCCCCCCTTCCCCCCTCCTAACTTCCATTTCGTAACTTGCCTTCGTCTTGAATCAAATGGGTTTCATTTCCCATCAGCAGTAATTATCCCCATCCACACTAGCTTGGCATCCTCTGGCATGTCTGGACTGTCTCCGCCAAGTTTTCTATGCAGACAGAGTTGACAGCTGAGCGAGTCCATCCCGCCGAACACCCGTCGAGATGCAGAGAGAGCAAAAGATTCGGGCTGGAGCCGATGCTGATGCCTGGAGGCAGCGTGGTGGGAGCCAAGCAGGAGATCTCCACAGGGATCTGCGGCAGGATGGGGTGGTGGTTGCACAAACCTGGGGGTGGCCGAGCCGGCTGCACTTGCTTCTCCAAGACAAGCTGAATTTCAGGGGTTCATTAAAAGTCACTCATTGAGATTTCAGCATAAATGAATACCTGCTGGAAGCAGCAGGCGTGGAGCTTGCTGGAGAGCCAGGGGCAGGCTTGCCAGCTATTTAATATTTAAGTAGCAGCATTGTTAGATTCCTGCTAACCCAGCTTCCCCATGGGCAGCAGTGTAATGGAGCATTTGTCCCCTACCCTTTGCCTGCCCCCCCAGTAAGCTATTTTTTCGAGGTTTTTAAGCCAACGCCTTATGAATTGTGCTTGGCAAAGATCAGGCTAACAGAGTCATTGGATTAAAAGGAAGAAATTTGTTAGGATGAGAGTGGTGAAATGCTGGACGAGGTTGCCCAGAGAGGTAGTCGATGCCCCATCCCTAGAAATATTCAAGGTCAGGTTGGGCGGGGCTCCAAGCAACCTGATCTAGTTGAAGATGTCCCTGCTTGTTGGAGAGGGTTTGGACTAGATGACCTTCAAAGGTCCCTTCCCACCCAAACCATCCGATGATTCTATGATTAAGGTGATTTCTGCAATACCTGTCTCTAACCAGTGACTTAGCGCTGCTGCTTTTCGTGCCTGTTAGCTAAATGGAGATGGTGGAAGACCTGACTTGTGCTCTTCTATGCAGTCACCCCGCTGTTCTGAGAACAAAGCAGCAAAAGGGTTTTGCTGGTGGGACTTTGCAGCCCGGCACAAATCTGAGCGGCGCTTGAATGCAGCACGGCATGCATGAGCATCAGTTATAGGGTGGCATTTGCTGTTGGTCTTGCTGAAGTTGGTGGGATGATCGAAGGTCCATAGTTACACTGGAAAGGCCAGTGGTCTTTTTGTCTCCCGAGACCATCAGCCTGCTTGCACCCCACACAGCGTGCTGTGCCTCTGAACCAGGGACGCAGGGTTTGTATCTTTAAGCAGGGCTTTTCCAGCCTCCACACCAGTTAGGATTGCCCAGGATTAGACTGAAATGGTGATGTGATGGGACTAAAGCAAGCCCCAAGCCAGGTCTGGGGAGCGATCTGTGCCATTCTTCATGTGCCGTACCATGCATGTGGGCCTTTCATGCCATAGCTGGTGGCTCATATGAGTCTAGGTCACCAGGAGGGCCTTTGTCTGCAGAAGCATCATCCTGGTGGTGCTACTTGAAGGGGTGCAGGCTTTGAGATCTGCAAACTCAAAGGTCTGCAAGTTTTTAGCCCCCTTGACTGCTCCTTTCTGAAACCACGTAGATCTTTGCTTTTGTGGGTCTAAGTCTGATTGCTGAGAGTCTGTGTGGTTTGACAAGTTTCCACGGTCCTGCAGCAGAAGAGGTATTTTTGCTGAGTTTTGACAGAAGCACTTGCTTCCCCAGAGGGATTTGCTGCCTGTAGTTAAGATTTTTGCCAAATCTGAGCCGGCTGTCCCCAGGTAACCAGCCCCTGGCCTAGCAGGGAAGCAAGACAGGTCTTGAGCTACTGTTGGTTTTGTAGGCTGGGCGGATGTTGCAGCACTCCAACCTGCTCCAGGAGCACCCTCAGCTTCTTGCAGAGGTCCTTCTCTACAACAGGCTCCAGGTTTCAGCAGGAAAATGAACAAGCAAGAGACCAGTTTTATTTATTGGCAAGACCAAGGATTAAATCTTGGTTCTACAAGCTGAGGCTCAACGTGTTGAGTCCAACCAGGATGGGGAGCTGCTCCTTGGTCTGGCCCTCTTCTGCTTCCTGGGGACACAGACCCTCACTGCAGAAGTAGTCACCTCCCTTACCTGGCCCCAGGCAGGGTGGTGGCATCTTTGACCCTTGACTCCCTTGAGACATCACAACTTCAGGGAGAGGCACCTTCAGGAAACATAAAATGACATGCAGTGTCACAGCCTGTTGTCTCTGTGCTTCTGATGAAACACACGTCGTGCTCAGTCGATGCCACACTTCCACAGTTAATGCAGCGTAGCCTGCAGCAGCTCCCTGACCACCATCACACTGAGCTTCCATGTTTCCAGGCAGGGTCTTATCTGGGCACCGTGTGACCCACCTGCCATACTGTAATACCTTAGAGATGTCTTTTTGTTTTGGAAAGCTTCTTTTAAATGCCTTCCAACCCCCAAAATCTCCCCTTGAAGTTGAAGGGACCCTACCCACCTGCTCTGTTCAACACAGGAGGTGTGGAGACACCTGGTCCATCCAACCATGGCTCCCAGTAGAGACGGAGCAAGCCTCTGCATCTCAAACATCAGTAACCTTGAGACTCAGAACCAAAAGTAGGTCTGCAAAATGTCTGTGGATTATCAAAGATGAAACATATCATCATAATTTGGTATCTCTCAACTTTAGCATCCCTCAGCACCTTTGTCCTCCAGAACAGGTTACCTGGTGGAAGACTGTCACCAGTTCCCTGATTGTCTCCTGCTTGTGGCATGATACTTCCTTCCAAAAGAAGCCAGACCTCCAGTTCTAGGGTCACAGGTCAGCTAGCCACATCTTTTTTTTAGTCTTGGAAGTCTATGTACTGTGACTTCATGGCATCCTTTTTGTTCAGAACTTGAAAAAATCACCCCGAAAATAACAAGTGGGACCTTAGCAGTGGCAGCAGAGGCGTGAGTTTTCATCTCCTGTAAGGTACAGAAGAGCAGAGAGGACGTCCCAGATGTTAACATTGCTGTGTTCATCCTGACCTTGAAGCTTGCAGCTCTTAGTGTTGCAGATGGATGCAATCCTTGCCATCAATCTCATTTGCAGCTTCACTGGTAAGAGTTGATTGTGACAGTAAGGGAGCCAAGTCTGACTCATCAGTACTTGAATGAGGAGCAATGCCACCCACAGTGTGCCCGCAGCGATTTTACTCCTGATCTGGATCAACTGGTGGAATGGATTTGAAGCTCTCCAGTTGATCTCAATCTTACTGCTTTGCCTGGCATTTTTGGGCCATGCATGGATTGTATGTCAGCAAGACTGGAGGGTTTAATCAATTTATCTCAAGAAGAGGAGGTGGCAGCCTAAGGAAACTTTCTTTAAGATGATGAGGTGTTCATATATGTCAAGTTAGCATATGTATTTGAGAGCAAACCATGTTAAGCTGTTCTGCCCCACCAGCCTCATGGGCTGTTCGTGCTCCTGGGCATGTAGGACAAGAGTTGTACTGTACTGTGTGCTGCACAAAATAACAAACTGGGAGCAGAACATCCCTCCTTAGATATTTCATCCAAGTTTTGAAGCCAGATGTGAATAACCTCCATTCACCTATGAGCTCACACATCCCTCACCGCATGCATCCAGCTGGCATGGGCCAGAATATTAAAAACTGCATAACTCTGTGGTCGCTTCAACAGCCTTTGCTGTATTTGGAAGAGCCTTTGCACCCACTGATTGGAAAGCATCTGAAATTCCAGCAGCTGTGCGTTGGCCGAGGAGCAGCGAACGTCGTTACTGGGAATTTACGGTCAGCTCGTTTTCTGGTAATTGGCTGGCCAGATGCTTGCGGTGCTGCTGTGTGCTCCTTAAATCCTCTCTGTCAGGTGAGCATGAGAAGAGACGGAGATTTTGGGAGCCAGCGCCCAGAGGAGGCTTCATCCCCACTTTGCTCCCGGATTCCCATTGCCTTTAGCAAGGAAGGTTTGCCCTGAGACACAAGGAGACATGCTAGGTGTCCTTACTTACAAATGTTTTGAAAAACATGAGGCCAGAAGGAACAGCTGATGACCAGGTGAATTTTATTATTATTTTTTTTTTAGAAGGGAGGGGAAGAGCTGAGGTGCACAGTGGGTAGAAAATGAATAGAATTTGTTGCACTGGGAAGCTGTGGAGGCTGACCTTGCTGCATGTTCAGGAAGGGGTTAAAAAAATTCAAGACAACCGGTCCATAAACATCGCTGAAGTGGGTACCTTGGAAGACAGCTCCCTGCTGTCACCCCTAACACAGGGACTGGGTGCTGTGAGGCATGAGGGCATGGACCACAGGCAGCAACCAGGGTCATGAGCTGTCCATAAACAGCATCTCTTGCTGCCATGGTTTGAAGCAGAGTATGGGCTGGAGACACCATTGCTCTGACCCAGGAGGACATTTCTTACCTTGCAGATCTTTACAAAAGGTCCATGAAGTAGGGCAAATGGACAGATTTTGTATAGGGAAGCTACGGTGATCCTGAAGTCTTTGGTTCCTGGGGAAACCTGGGGAAAAAGGGAGTCTTCTTTCAGCTCCAACAGCACCAGGTATTTGCCTGGATGACATAGTCCTTGAAGGTTCTCCAGGCCATGGTTGGGCAGGGATGCTACCGCCAGAAGAGCAACCTGTTTGCCATGAGGGTCTTTCCTTTGCTCATCTTTGATCACAAGAACTTGCCTGAAGAAGACTTCCCTTGAGGTCTTTCCCTTACATCCATTGCCTTTCTCTAAAGTAAACATTAGATATGGCCTCTTTCAGCAGCAGGGCTATTCATTAGGAAGCTTCCTGAGCATTAATTCCCTTCCATCCAGGGCTTTGCCCACTGGGGAGAAGATCCTGGAGCCACGGATCTGGGTACAGCACCAGGCATCAGAGCTGATGCCTTTCTCTTGAGAAGACACTGAGTTGTGGAGGAGGAGGAACACTCATTCACGTGCACTCAAAGGGAAAAAGGGATTAAGCAATTCAACACAGTCATAATTCCAGGGCTCAGAAGTCTCATTAAAATTAGCTTTGACAGAAGCTTAATTTTATAGCCTCTTGCTTGAATAAAATTTTTGAGGTCTATCCTATTAGGAAGATTTGTTTCTTTTCCTTTTTTCTTCTTCTGAAACCAACATGTGATCTGAATTCTATTAACAGGAGCATCTTAATGTGTGCATAGGGGGGTGTTAACACTCTTTCCTGCTCAAAATGAAGTTATTTCTCCAGATGTTTGTTGTCATGTTTCAATGCAGAGCAAATGTCTAATAATTTGCTCAGTGCCTGGTGTTTTCTGAACAAGCCTGATTATTTGCACAACCCCACAGTGAAGGGCTGTTGAGGCAAAAAAAACCCAAACCCTTTCCTGTGCTCATTGAGCAAATACTGGACAATACTGGAAAGGGTGTCCTTAGATAAAGACAAACACCTGGTTGCATGCCTTATTGGGAGGTGTTGGAGAGTCTCAGTGTAGTTACTAGGCTGCTGGGCAAGCGTGAAACCAAAAGGAAAGTGGAGCAAGAGTGGGTTTGTTCTTACAGGAGAGGCTTTAAGCTGGTGGTGGTCCAAAAAGCAGCAGTGAATGCTGTCCTGCCCCTCCAGATGCTTTTTTCCACGTTTCTCCAATGAGTGCACTCAGGTAAGGTGTCTCCTGGAATAGGTTGGTAGCTATTGGTGCCATGACTTTCTCCATCTCATGGGAGTGAGGGCTCTGTGGGCTCAGATTTAACTGACTGCAAGGCGGTAGATAAAAATGTGCCGAAAAGGCCTTTTCTGGGGCTTACCGCCTCTGCCCGTGTTGGCTCTGACCATCTGAGACAAGCAAGGAGCAAGAGCGATGCTCAAGGCATGAGGAAGGGCTGCACTTGGAAAGGACCATGGGTGGGACAAAGCTATGAAATGTTCAGGGTCCATCCAGGCACGTCTCCAGCCGTTCTTCACAAAAAAAGCGTCGTTTAAGGGAGAATGTGGTGTCTGCAGGGTTTGAAATGAAGCTGGAGACAACAGCCATGGAGGGCTTGGTCCTCATCTGCTAAACAACTGGTAAATGACTCAAAGCTTGATGCAAGAAGGTGGGAGTAGGTCCTGAGGGCAGAGCCCAGACTGGTGGGGACCCAGAGCCCATGTCTATGGCCGCATCTTCATTAATCCTAAAGTGAAGGAGACTTTAATAAGGGCATGCAGGCGTTGCAGTCACTGTTGGTAACTCCTTGTTCACTATTACTGTATTGCAGTTCATCGCCATCTGGAGTGTTTGAGAAAGAATATGACATTTATCGGGATTACAGTGCGGAAGGTCAACTCCTCCACTACAGGTAGCTGAAATTTCCCTCCAGTATCGGGGTTGGGGTCTACATCGTGGCCTTGGCAGCGAGGTGGGTGTGTGGGACGGCCTGTGTGCTACCAGCTGACCTGTGGGGATGGCACAGCAGATAACACCAATGTTTTCTTTGTGCTGTCCTGGTCCTCCCCCCCATCTCCTTCCCTTCATGTGTTACAATTTTTAGCTTTAATACTGCCCTTAAATGAACCCTAAGATGTATTTTGATGGTTCTTTGGAGCAGGGACCATCCATCCTCTTTATGCCATGGTCCTCATTGGAGTGACTCCTACCCATCACCAGAAACCGGAGCAGGACGGGAGGAGCACCAGGACTGTCTGGTGATGGGGTCACACCTCAGGGTGAGCTCCTGGTTTGTGGGGTTTCATTAGGCTCCACCGTCAGGACAGGACTCACCTGGTTCTGCTGATGCACCCCAGTGCGTCCCATCATGGCAGGGTGATGGCTTGAACGTCTCTCCACACTAGAACTGGTTTCTAGGGTCTTTCCTAGGATTTTTGCATCAACTGTAAATAGGTTTGTGTGGGTATGGGTTTAATCTGTCAACACAGTGAGCCTGACTGATTCAGTGCGCTGCCTCCATAGGGCCCTGGAGGTGGGAAAGCCTCCAGAGAAATGAGCCATCTCTTGCATCCTGTGGGTCCAGCTGCTTTCAGAGTCCATTTGTAAGTCAGAGGGGAGCTTTCTCTTGCCCAGATCAGGATTTCAGGTGCTAAACCAAATACCACCTCCATCTTTCATGGATTTATGTTGCTAGAAATTAATACGATGTCATACTTGTCTTCATTACAGCTCAAAATGCCCCTCTTAGAGTTTGCACGAGTGATTCAGGTGTACAAACACTGTGACTTCTCACCAGTACCGATATGGACTAATGCCTTGGATGTGGGCAAAGTATCACCAGAACTGATATAGATAAGTCTGTGTCTATGTCTGAGTAGATGAGCAGAGATAAGGGAACGATCATTTGCTGGGCTCCTGGAGCCTGGGCCAGCACCTGCATCGCTGCTTGCAAAACAAGCTTTTTTCCTTCAGAACCCAAAGTACTGTGAGCAGGGATGGGTTGGTGGGGGCTGAAAAATTGCTATTGATACAGCCCAGATGGCTCCTTGGCCACCCTTTGTCAGCGGCCAAAGGAGGCATCTTGGCTGACCCACCTCCTCCTGCCCCAGAGCTTTTGAGAGATGTCCCCCTTGGTCACCACCAGCCAGGATGGAGATGGTGGTGAGGGTCTTCAAACTCTGGGACCTCCCCAAAGACCCAGACAGACCCATCTTGCCCTGATCCCATCCAAGCCTGCACAGGTAGGGTTGTGTGGTACCTGCTGGCATCATCTAGATCAAATCAGGTGGGAGCAGGGAGGATAAACACCTGCACTGGATGCTTTTACTGATACAGGCCTGCACATCAGTGGTGGCCTGAAGCCTTTCTCTGTAATACAACATTCATCCCAATTCCTGCCTTTAACACAGCAGGTCTATAGACTATAGTCAGATTTTGGGGGGTTTTGGGGTTGATATCTGCCTGGTTGCTCTGAGCTTTGACAGATAACCCCAGTTTCTGGGTTTTTCTGGAGATGCAGGTGAGCTGAAGCACCTCTAGCTCTTGCTTTGCTTCCCATGCTGGCAGCGGGGACAGGGAGGGCACTATGCTCTATGCTTCCCTGGCATGATGGCCTGTGTTCCCTTCCCTGCTGCTCAGTGATGGCACAGGCTGGCAAGCTGGTCCACAGTGGCATGGTTAGCAGTTAGTCTCCATCCCTGTTCAAGACACGTGCGAGTGGAAAATCACCCAACAGCACTGGCCGTGTGCCATCCTGCCTGCCCTGTAATTCACTGCTTCTGCAGTGACCTCCCAGGAGCATCAGAATTAATTGCCATTTAAGCAAGAGGGGGAAAACCAAGCTTTCTAGGAGAGGAAACAAATAGAGTAATGGTGTCTGGTGTTCATTCTCACCTGCAGAATGCTCTCCTTCAGCATGGGGTGAGCTCAGAGAGACCTGCCCAAGGACAGCTTTACTCCAAAGCGTCCCTTCCGTACATGTGGGGATGCAATTCCCTGTCTGCAGGCACAAGTGAGGAAGAGTGGAACACAGCGTGATTTGGCAGGCCTGGATCTGCTGTTTGGTTTGGAAGTGGGGTTTGCAGGTGCCTCCTCTGCTCTGCTGTTAGGCATCACGCATGCTTCAGTTGGAGCTGGCAGTGGGAGCTGAGCCTGCATTCAGCTGCAGCCAGGCGAGATGGACTGGTGATGGGGACATGGAGCAGTGACAGGCACACCACGCTCTATCCTGAGTTTTTTCTGCAAACAGGGTTAGTGATTCGGCACTGATGGGTTCTGACCTGCCGCCAGCTGGGTGGCAGTGCCGGATACAGGCTGCAGTTGGAGACAAGGGACAATGCGGGTTTTGGGGACAAGGTCCCCACCCACCAGCTGGCTGATGCCCGTGGTTGCCCAAGCAATTAAAAGATTCAATTTCACTGCGGTTAGCACACATGACCTGTTTGCATCAGCATGTGCTTTGCTACAGGAGATGCCTCCATCTTCCCAACCCCAACTTTACTGCTTATAAAAACCCACAGACAGCCCTTGCTGCCCTCCCCCCAGTCACTTCCAGCCAGGAAGCTAATTAGCAGCTTTGCTTAATTAGTTGAGGGTGGACTTCCTTCTGGAAGAAAAGTCTCAAGTGCCCTCTGTCTGGGTGCTGCCAAGCGAGATGGAGAGAGGAGCCTGAGCTGACACAGCCCTGGGTGAGACTTTTTTTAACCATGTGAGTGCCACATGCATGCTGCTCTGGCACTCGTAAAAGCTGAAATCAAAGCTTGCCAGTCCTACCTCGTGATGGCAGGGATGTTTTCTTATTAATGGGGTTAATTTTAAGGAGAAGGGTGTGTGGACATTCTGAAATTCACCCTGCATAAAGGCATCATGGTTTCAGCTTCTCCAAAACATAGCTGGCAGCCCTTCCTTGGATGGATCAAGTCTGGGCAGATCCCATAGGGTGGAAAGGCTGTGGCTGGAGGCAGCAAACAAGGCACAGGGGAGGCCACCTGGAAGCCCAACATTGGCATCTACCTCTGAATGGGTCAGAGAGACGCATGCATGGTCCCTCGTGGGAATGGGAGGACCCTTGAGGTACTTCTGCCTGAAGTGTCCAAGACCTGGATGGGGGGACCACAGTCCAGACACCTCGTTCTGATGCTCAGCAACAGGTTTTCAGGAAAAGCTGGCTCTCCAGCACCCTTGGCCAGGTTGCAAAGGGATGGGGGAATCTCAGTTCTTCCCACGGGCTCATGCCAGCACTGAGGTGGTGATTGTGAAATGGGCTGGCACCCAACCAGAGCTTTAAAGACGCCATCATGGAGTGGGCTGAGCCCTCAAAATGCTTCCACCAGTGCAGTGCTGCCCCAGCTCCTCCAAATCAAGCCCTGAAATTGAGATGCTTCCAAATGCCATTCATTAAATCATCCTGGGGACTTCACAGTTGGGTGGGAGATCAGGTCTCCAGGCCAACAGCCTTCTCAGATCTTTCCAACACTCTCCTCCTCACCAAGTCTTGCATTAGTCCCTCAGATTTTTCTCAAAGCCATTGGAAGGGCATGTTGTCTCCTTTGATAGCCAAGATAAGAGATGGTCAGACAGCATACTTGGGAGAGGGACAGAGGTTTGAGTTACACAACACATCTGTAGGTCTGTGGTGGCTGAGGAAGCTTGGTGAGATCTAGGCTGTGGCTTGCTGCATTCTGGGTGTGTGTCATTCATTTCCGTCACCTTCTCCCCTTTGGCTGGGAAGGGAGAAGCTGGAGGACTTACAGATGTTTGGACAAAGTGTGGGAGCAAGGTGGCTTGTGAGGGGACAGCTGTCCTCACATGAAGGCTGGGTACAGGCAGATGGAGAAGCAGAGGGTTGGCTGATGGAGGAGAGGTTCTGTGGGGTTCAGCTGGGAGACCGTCCTCATCCATGGCATCATCATTCCCAAGTGCAGCTGAGGTTCAGCTGCCTGGGTCACCCCACAAGCTGCAGCAGCATCCTCAGGAGCAGGCAAGGGTTTTTTCCACTTCCTTGACAGCGCTGTCTCAGTGCTCCTGGCCAACAATTGCTATGGGAGATTTTCTAATATAATGAAGATTAGTGGGTGTCATTAAGAGGATGACGTCTTGCTCCATCTGTCTAGAAGGCATTTGTAGGAAAGCCCTTGCAACCAAATCCCATTGAGACAGGCAATTACGGTAACTGTTCTTAACCCTTTCCTCTTTATTCCGTCTGGTTTGTGGTCCCTGGAGCCCAGTTGCTTAACATCCTCATTTTTCCTCCTATGTTCTGTTGAGATGGCTGAACTCTTTGCTAATCCATGCGGTGGTTTTGTCAAGAAGGCTGTTTGTTTGTGGGACAAATCCCAGGTCTCTGTCATTGTCCCATGCTTGTGTTGGCCAGTCAATGGGTGGAGGGTCTAAGGCTGGTCTTCACATCAGAGACCTTCAACTTGCTTCTCTGAATCTGTCTCCTCTCCCAGCACACAGCTGATCTGCTCCTGTGACCCTCTTTGTTCCGTACTGCTGGTAGGGTGAATGTCATGTGCTACATGCAGGTGGTCAGGGCTTTGTGGCCACCAGGAAGACGCTGGAGCTTCCTGATGGAGGGAAACACAGCCTGCTGGACACGGAGCACAGAAGCAAAGCATTAATGTCCCTCTTCTCCCCTTTTGCTCCCTGGGAAACAGGAGGTTCATTACTTGGGAACTTGCAAGAACAGAAGAACCAGAGCCAAAAATGTGCCCCTGTCCCTGCTGTAGGCTCTTCTGCTCTGGGAGAAGGTGAGAAATCTGTTCACTTGAGTATGCACACTGTCCAGCTCTTAGGGACACCTCCAGTTTGGCTTGGCTGCTCCGTTTGATCTGTAACTCTTGGGTCAGACATGGAAGTAGAGGTCATCAGTGGACTGTCCTCCAGTAGCGGAGCAGCTGGAATAGCTCCTAGGGCCTGGACCTGCTGCTTCTTTGTGAGCCCCTGCCTGTCCACCCCTGCTTTCTGCTCCCAGCAGCAGTGATGGCAACCTGCATGCTTCAAAGCCACGCTGAAACCCTTGTTCTGTGCTTCAGAGCTGAAAAGCTGAGGCCACCCACCCACCACAACTCATGTCTGTGCCCTGTTGTGTCTCCAGCTCTGCCGTCTCACTTGCCCTGGCTTTGTCTCTTTGGTAGAGAGGTAGGATGTCCAACCCGTGAGCAGGGAGAAGTGGATCCTTGTTCTGCTGGGGGCATGTTAGGAGAGCAGGACAGCAACTGCTTCATCTGCATGGGATCCTTGCAATATTCTTGACGTGGTCTTCCTCAATTTGTCTTGGACCTTCCCAGGCAGGAGAGTTTAAAGAGGTCTTTGATCCTCTTGTAGTTTTCAACATCTCATACTCAACAGGAGTCACTTGATAGCTGACTGTCTAGCAAAGCAAATATGGAAGTGAGAAGAGAATCGGGGTTGGCTTCCAAAAGACCGGGCACCATCTCTCTGGTACCTCCACAGTGCTTCATGTGGCACATCAGGCACCTGAGGTTTAGGAGGTGGTTGTGTGTCTGTCTGCTGGCCAACCTTTGTTTTGAGACATGGCTGCAGTTTGCCAACATTTTACAGCTGTCCTCCCCTCTTGGCTCTCACACAGGTTGCGTGCTCCAGATGTTGCTAGATTCATTCACCAGCAATGGGAGCGCTCAGTGTCCAGCACCTGCACTGATCACATTCAGCCCTTCTCTGTCTAGGCAGCAACTAGCTGGTTGTTGGTGCTGTAGTGCCTTCACATGGATGCAGGGAACAGATAGAATTTTGTACTGTTGGCAAGAAGGTATGTGAAGCCAGGTAGCAAATTCGAGAAGAAACTTGTAGGAGCTTGGAAGAAACCTGGGACAGAGGTGAGGAGCCCACCACACCAGACTCTGAACACGGCTCCTGCCAGCTGACCATACACTGGATATTTGAGCACAAATACAGCCATGACACTGGGGAGAAGAAGGTCTCCAGTCCCTTCTGGTTGCAACCTCTAAATTCATCAGAGCTTCCTGAGGATGCCCATACCCTGGACCCATCCTGGGGATGGGACCTCATCATCTCTGGGCTGAAGCTCCCTTTGCCCCGGTGTCAGTTTTAGCCAGGGCAACTGCGAGGCCACATTCCTCTTCCAACAGTGACAAAGATGCATGGCTTAAGCATGCCCACAGAGACTTGCCAGCCAAGGAGACACCTGCCCAGCAGAAGTGGCATGGTGGCCATTCCAGCTGTCCCACGTGGGGACACGTGCTACTGCCAGCTGCTCAATTTATCCGCCATCTCATTCTGCTCAGGCTTCATCGTTTATGACTGTGAGTTAAGACCACAGTGTAAGGCTTCTCTGTAAATAAATACGCCCGTTCCTGATATTTAAAGATATATCTGTTGCCTGGTTTCTTTAGAAGTAATGAAGGAGGTGCAGACCTAACACTGGTGTTCCTTGGAGAGCCATGAGATTAAAATCCCATATTTTGGAAGAAAACTGAAGAGCGGTTTGGCAGGTTCATCGCTGTTCTTGGGCATACTGCTGTGGTATAACCTTCTGGGCTGGGACCTCTGCCCCAACTCCAAGTCTTCATGGGACAGAATGGAGCCAAACCCAGTCTCTTCTCCCCATGCAGCTAAAGCTGGAAGTCCCTCTGTCTGATGGCTTCATTTTTGAGGAGCTGGAGCATCCTTCTTGAATGTAACTCGGAGCCCAGACCATGGAGCTGGGAGCTCCTCCACACTCTTTGCTACAGCCTGGCACTTTCTCCATGCTCAGCCAAACATTGATCTGTAGTCTTGCTTTGAAAAGTCAACCACCGTCCTTGTCCTCAGCATGAGCTGGATAACTTATATCAAATATGCACCTGTAGTGCCCAGATGATGGACCTGTATTGGCCTTCTAAGCCAAAAGCAATCCTTCCTGCTGAAGGGCTTCTAGCAAACAGATGAGCCTCAGGTCCCAGGACCTGTTCTTCAAAGCCACAGTGCTGCTGATGGCAGTATCTGGTTGTTTCCACACAAACCAGGGCAGCAGGTCTAGCTTGGCTCCATGGCCAAAAACTTCTCTGAGAGGAGAAGCTACTTAATCAACCTTGCCGCAGCCATGGTAGCAATCAGAAGCTTCAGAGTCTCCTGGGATGGGTGGAGGTGAGCCTATGGGAGAAGGTGCACATCACCCCAATGCCCAGAGTCCGGGCTTGGAAACTGGTCTTGTAGTAGTCCTTGGTGTGTGGCAGGTCATATCCCAGAGCCTGATCAAAGATGCAGGAGAGGTCTACTGGTGAGGCAAGAGCTGAAGAGCTGAAGGCACCAGGCTGCAGACTAAGCCCGGGGGTGTTTGTAGCAGGGATGAATGATTCAGGTTGGAAATACCAGGAGGATGAAGGGCTTCAGCTTAGCAAACGGCGAGGGCTGCGCCCCAGGGCATGTGAAATCTGCTCAGGATAGGCAAGAGCTACAAAATCACCATTGTAGGAACTTGTTGTCATGCTTACGGAGACAAAGAAGGCAGATCCCCTATTGATCTGCTATTTAAGGAAATGTCACTTTTTGTGTCTGTATTTTGCAGCTAATTCCTCTTAATGATAAAGGCTTCTCTGTGCTCCCTTCCCCATGTTCCCTCCTCCCTCTCAAAGAAAGCAAAAATCTCATCTTGTTCCAGTGACATTTGGGTTTCAGAAAACAGGCTATTTTGGGTGATTGGTTTAATCATACATCTGAGATGGGGAGAGCAGCCTGACTGCCTCCTGGGGATCTGGCGTTCGGCTTCCTGCAGGCAGCCATGCCCTCCGCGCGTGGTGCCTTGCATGCTGTGCCTGCCTCGGCTGCCAGGACAGGTTGTGGGTCTGCCAGCCTGGCGGACTCTGTTCTTGTGCTTCCTCCTGGTCAGTTCCTAACAAGACTGATCCTGAGAGGCTCACTGGAGACCACCCTGGCCACCATGGCTTGTCCCCTTGTAGCATGAGAGCTTGCTGATCACAAACCAAGATGACAAAGTGAGTGCTGTGGCCACGTATGGCAGGTAACCAAAGCTAGCACAGACCTTCAGCAAGGTCAGCTTGGCCTTCAGCAATGAGCTACCAGCCCACAGCTCACCAAGGACAGCCGTCCAAGATCGTTTCAGCGTTTGCTGATTAGCTTCAGCCCACAGAAACCCTTTGCTGTGGATTCATAGCCTCCAACTTAGGGTGTGGAGGGTGAGCTGCAGACCTGTCCACCACACCGTGCTCCACTCAATGTGATGTTCAGAAACCACTGCCAGAAAACAGGGCGTATCATCACCTCAGCAGTGCCTCAGAGCCCTGCTTTCCCCCTCACTGCTTCAAAAAGAGCGGCTAAAAAATTCTGCGCTGTTGAATGGGATGGGGGAGACGGGAAGGCTCATTATCTCCCTCTTGTCTTGATTCAGCTTCCGCTATTGCTAATTAGAGCGGATGCCATGGGAGCAGCTTTTCCGAGAGAGGAGTTAGCAATGCTCGGGCAGCAAACGTGGGAGATATTTCATGTAGAAATCTGGTGTTGCGGGCCTGAAGCTGAAAGCGATCTGATAGCATGGTCCAGAGACAAGGGATCAGACAATCCCTGAGTGTTGTAGCCTTCTCCTTCCATTCAAAAACATATAAATTTTTTAAAAAAAAAAAAAAGGTAATTTAACAGGGTGGCTTTTCCTTGCCTTGGTCACAGATATCAATCCTTTGGTAATATTTTACTTGGAGAATGGAATCATCATGTGCAGAGGAGCCTTGTGAGACACCTTTGGCACCCTTCAAACCAAGCTTTGCAGTCAACGGAGACAGGCTGAAGGTTGGACTTCAGCCTTCCCATCACTCTGAATTTCCCCCAACAACACTGAGCCTGATACTCAGCTTTCAGGACACGCCATGATTCATGTTGTAGCTGTGAAATGGTCCTCATGATCTCGCCACTGGGATTTAGCAGGAGACAGCTGTGATGTCATCCCATTTGTGGTAATGCTGCACCTTCTCTGTGGTTCCTCCACAGATGGGTGATCCTGCCTAGAGCAAAGACCTAGTCCTGGATCATCCTGGGAAGAGGTTGCAGGTCATGGAGCTGGTCTCCTGCCACACGGCTCCATCTGGAGCTGTCAGCTCCCCATCATCCCACCGCAAGCAGTGAGCAACGTCTGGTGTCCGTGAATACAGGCAGCAAGATCAGTTCATCTCCTCCTCATCCCGACAAGTGTAAAACTTGTTCAGATTGCAGTTCCTCTTGGTTCTCCGCATCAGAGAGACACATCAGCCCATCCCAACCAAAGCTAAAGCAGGACGAGAGAGGGAGACCCACAGGCAGCAGTAAGCAAATGCAAGGAAGCTTGAAGGATGAGAAACACACAACAAAACACAAGCTCGAGGGTCCTCCCTGCTGTGCCAGGCTGGTTTTACACTGGCTTTGGGTACCAAGTGCAGCCTAACTGGGAGAGTTCAACCTGAGCCGTGGCTCAGCTCTGTCCTGCCCCATCCAGACCATTGCTAGGACACGGTCCAGTGTGAATTTGACCACATAAACTGGTTTAGCATCACTGAGGTTAGTGCAGGGTTTGGGAAGCTTGAGCCTGGCACTCACACTTCTCTCCAGATAACAATTTTATTCCCTTGATCACACTTGTTTCTGTATGAATTGATTTTGACCATACCTGCAGGTTTCTTAGAAAATTAAGTCCAAGGAGGTTGTGAGATTTCCAGGTGTGTAGATAAACATGGGAAGAGAGATTGCAAGTGTAGAAGAAGGATTGGAGAGACCATGGTGTGGTGGTGGACATGCCTTCAGTGACCCCTAATCTCAAAAGCTGTAAGCAGTGAGCACTTGAGCAGGAATTTAAAATTTCAGGTTCAGTGTAAGCTCTGAGATATTTATATATACTGTAAGCATGTAATTCTGTACATGCAAATTTTGGGGAACAGCAATACTTGCAGATGAAAAGCAATGAAGTCTTAGGGATGGGGGATTATAGACTGTATTCCTATCCTCTATTTTAGTTATAAATTAGTAAAACATTGAGTTTTCCGGTGGCTTTTGTATAGCTGCAGACACCGGATCGCTGTCCTAAGGACAATTTCCTAGCTGTAAAATTTCAGAGGGAACATCAAAAGCTTTGATCTGAAGCCCAGGCATATTCTAGGCTTGCTGCGGAGAGCAGGCAGGCTCCTCCCAGCTGCCCACCTTTGCCTGCATTTACAGGAAGATATTTGTGTTGCCGGAGCAGCATCGGGCAGAGTGCCAGGTACAGGGAGGTTTTCTGCCGACGGCTCATTGCTGACCCCAGGCTTCCCAGCGGGACACGCTTGGCACGGCGGCCGCCCATCCCCGGCTGTGCTGGTGGTACCCAGCTGGGAGGAAAGTGGGCTGGGCTGCATCCCTCCACCCCACCCGGGGGGGTTGCGGTTGGTCCAGTTTAGCATCTAACGGGAGATCTTAAAGGCATTAAACCGGGAGGGTGGTGAAAAGCTGTGGGAAGGAGATGCGCCCAGCTCCCGTGGCCAGGGGAGGAAGGTGAGGAGGAGCGGGGGTACCGGGACAGTGGGAACAGCCTGGGGACAGCACAAGGACCTGGTTGTGTTGTGGGGTGGTGGCTGGGTGCCCAGGGATCCTGTGCTTTTCCAGTGGCTGTGAGTCCAAATGCCTTCACAGGACATCGGAAACCAATATATTTGAATTAATCATTCAAATTAAGGGCTTCCCCAAGAGGGGAAAACCCATTTAATTCTAGTACTAAATTATGTCCTTCATCTGCAAAGTCTAAATAATGCCAGCAGTAAAAAACTTGTCTTGAAAAAATGAATATTCTTGCTTTTAAATCTTCTTTGGAGAAGCGTTGCCATATCATTCACTTAAAAGCCAGAATGATGCTGTTAAAATAATTGTACTTAAGCCCAGCTGTGACCTGTGATTTATTTGCTGGTCCTGCATTGAGTTAATGCAGCTGCCGATCAACTACATTAAAGGCATTGTGGTAGAAATCAGTAACATAAAAAAATAAATTTTGTTTGTTGTGAGGTTTTTTTAAGGTAAATAGAGCTGTGGATGGTATTAATTATTGCTGGCATCAAAATAATCATATTTAAGTGTCGGGGAAGGTGTCTACCTGCCTGCAGCAGAGACAGTGCAGAGTGATGTTTGCTTGCATCTCCAGCAAAAGCAACTGGAAGCAAAGCAATTCCTGGGCGAGGGAGCCAGGCAGTGTGAAAGCAGCGTGCACACTGTTCACAGAGCATGCACAGAGCGCGTGGAGCCCAGCAGTCTGGCACCGGAGATTTCTCCTCTCACCTCTGTCACTGACTTTCCAAAAGCTGGAATAAGATCAGGGAGAGGGTGCTTAAGCAGGCAGAGATTCAAGAGCCTAAGTTGCTTGAGTGCTTTGGAAAAACCCTCCCCTAAATAAATTAAATGTTTCAGTCCACAGAAATTTCGCAAATTTGCAAGGAAATTGATCTTGCTGATAGAAGATTAGAAGGATTTGGGAAGTAGTTTGTCATGGAAAAGTACGCAGAGTCGTAAGTAAAATCTTGCCTTCTCCACAAGGAGAAAATAGTAAAGGGAACCCAGTGCCAAGCCAGAGATAACAGAAATACTTTGAATTTCTGGAGGACCTCCTGTGCCAGGAGTGGCCAGCCTCAGCGGGGCTCTCCCTCTTCTAGCAGCATTGCTTTTCATTTATTGGAGTAACTGAGTGGCTCATGGGCACGGTGGCTGCAGCAATTTAACTGCAAAAAGGCCTTTCACAATATTCCTTTTGCAGGCAGAAAATTCAATTTAGTCTGTAGCAATGCTTTCTAGTGTTAAGCAATAATCCAGGGCAGTACAACAGAGCTTTCAGGTTTATTGGTTGCTGTTCCTTAATATTTTGATTGAAAGCTCTGCCTTGGCTAGATGATTTGACAGTCAGGGCTGCTTTGCAGGGATTTTTTTTTTTTTCATATCCGCTGTTGCCAGATGCAGGCTGCTGTCTGAAATATTAATGCAAGCTGCAGATCCAGGAATTAAAGAGGTTCTTCACCTGGCTTGAGTTAAAACAGCTGGACCTGGGATGGATGCATGTCTGTATGGGGATGGTGGAAGACCTGAAGCATGGGTCTCTGCAGAGCATCACTTGGTGCTCATCTCTTACTGCTTTGTGGTACCCTGGTTTTTAGCTTAGAGGTTGGGAGCTGCTGGGGTGGGAAAAGGGCATCAGACCAGGCAGCTCTTCCTTACGGTGCTGCTCTTGATTTTCAGCTCTCCCTCCTCCTCCCTGGTGCTTTTCTGCTGCCAGGTCTGCAGGCAGGGATGCACACCGAAAACCTGCAGGTGACAGTGGCAGGACAAGATGACTGTCCTTGCAAGAAGAGGAGTCGCTGGGAAAGATAACAGCATGGTTGCAAAACCTTCTCCATCTATGCAGATGAAGTGCCTGTGGCTGCAGATCCAGGCTCCGCATGTCGGGGGGGAAAGGTCTGCCATCCCTGCCACACCTCCCTGCCGGCTCCCAGCAAGGCATCGCTGCCCATGAGGCAGGGATAACCCCAGCCATCCTGCCGTTGGCACCTTGCCCCAACCTTTGTGGTGTTGCCGCATCCCGGAGTGTGGCCATGACTCTGTTCTGGCCACCACACTGGTCCTGCTGTGACCCAGACCATAGATGTGTCCTGGGTGGCACTGGGGGAACACCATGTTTCGAGGGGTTGGGGGAAGATGTTCCCTCAGCTTTCCCTGGCTTTGTCTCTTTGCTCAGCACTGGTCTCCCCTCCTTTTAGCTGAAGAGGCAGAGAAACACCAGCAGGTTGGTCTCCCATAGCTTTGGAGATGTCTTGCTCTTCTGCAAATAACTTGCAGGAGAACAGCTGCCCATCCCCATCATCCTCTGGCCTTTGTGGTCCCACCAGTGTCACCTTGGTGCATCTGAGGGGCTTTGGGGACATCTTCAGTGTGTCTTTCTAACTGTAGCAATGCTGGAGGAGCAGGAGGAGATGGGGCTTAATGACACCAAGGTGACACACTGACGGCAGCTTGTGCCACTCCAGCAGCATGGCTTTGCCAAGTGTTGTCAGGGCCGTGTGATGCAGAGGCTTTCCAAGAGTGCTGATATTTTTAGGGCGATGGCTATTAATCACTCCTTGGCAGCTGATTGGCCTTACAGCCTTCAATGACTCCTTCTGCGGTGCTGGGACTTCATACTTAAAAACAAGCAAGAGCCTCAACCTCATCTCCAGAAACAAAACATGCATGGGCATGGCTGGATTTTGAATTACTTGTCTGTGTGTAATAGAAAAATGTGGAGAAAGGAGTATCAGAAAAGAGAGATGTAATGAGGGCTTGGGCTGTCAAGCGGCCCTGGAGCAGACAGCAAAGATGTTGGCTCCCAGTTGTTCACCCATGAGGTTTGGGGGACCCCAGGGAGGCACCTGGAGCCTCCCCTTCCTCTGTGATGTGCTGTAAATCACTAATGAGCCAGTATGGTCCCATCCCAGGTTAGAGGATTAATGGGGGAAGCCTGTTTCTGAGCAGTAGAGGGAGGTGGGTGCTGATGCTCATGGTTTGTGGTCGTGCTTGAGACCAGAAACAATTTCTTTACCTACTGCAGAGAAGGAACCAGCTCCCAGGACAACAATTTGCTTGGTCCCGTCCCACCACAAGTTCCATAACATTGCTTATCCTTCCCTCATGTGTGGAGTTTTGCCATTAAAAGCAATTGGAGGATGCAAGGAGATGCCAAGAGGAGCTGTGGGATTTGGTCTAGGATTGCAAAGAGCTCAGAGATGTCTGTGGGGAGTGTTCTTTGCTGTCAGGCGATGAGTCCAGCACAGACATGGGTTAGTTATGTGTCATGCAGTGGATGATGGTGCAAGATCCAGCCTGTGGGATGCAGGAAACCTGATGATAATTTCCACTGTACCAGGTATGCTGCTTTGATGGTGCCAAAGCTGGACTGTGCAAGCAGTGGTGGGTACCAGCCCCACATTAACAAGCAGAAGATATAGTCCATCACTTGGTGACTCAACAGCTTGTGCCATGGGTCCTGAAATTGCTTGCAGATGATTAAGAAACCCGAAGGCAGCTGGTGCTCACAGCAGGACCCCTGGCGTGAGCAGCTCCGAGTGGGACATGCTGCCTGGCTCTGCTGGCAATCCTCGCTGACTCTTCTGCTTTCTTGCTTTGAAAGCTTTGAGGTCTGTATATGAAAAGTAGCTTATTCAGAAAGATTAATGACCTTCAGCTGTGGAGAGGAGGAGGAGCAGAAGACATAGAGAGTGACTGAGGGCTCACAGACCCCTATTAGGGGAGGAGAGCCCCACAGGAGCTGCACCCTGCAGCAAAGGAGTTGCACGTATGAACCTCAATTAACAAACCGACTCTCAATAGAATTTCCAATTCTACTTCAGTCTCAAAAAAGGCATTTCAGTGATTTTAACCATCAGAAGCACATATGTTCCTGTACTCCCTGCCTACAGCAGCGGAGGGTTTCTTTTTCATTTATTCACCTGAAGAATGATGCCAAGTTTTGCCTTGTTGGTTTTTGTGGAGCTTGGGGTGATTGTAGGAAGAGCCAAGAGCTTCTGCAGACAAGGCACTCTCCTGCAGTCACTCCAGAATGGGGTGCCACCATTCCCTTGGTTTTCTGCCCTTATGTTTACAGGGTCCATTAGATCCTCAGCAGCGAGCAATGGCATCCATGTGCCTAAACCATCAGAGCAGCCACACCACATATCCCAGGGCTGGTGGTCTGCCTTGGCCATGCTGCTCTGGTTCCTCCCAAAAAGCTCCAGCTGATGCCAGGTTGGCCAAGACTCTTGCACAGGGTTCAGCCAGAAAAAGCAGTACGTGCAGGAGCAGAGTAAGAGGCTTCTTTTTGTTTATGTTGGCTGGAAATCAAACTTGTGGGGTTTTAGCTTTGGCCAGTTTGAAGGCTAAAGAGATTGGATCTGATAAAAGCAGAGTCCAGGGACTGAAAGAAGATGTTTGAGATGTTCTGAAACACAGAGCCCACCTGCCAGTTGCATATATGTTTATGTTTAATGGGAAAGCCAGCACTGAAAGCATCAAAAAGCATGTGAGGAACCCATGACTGGTGCCCCACAGCCCTTGTGGGATGAGCAGGAGTGTCCTGGTCTGGCAGCTCCACCACATTGCTCCAGGTCTGATTTCCCTGGCTTCCACGCAGCCTTGGTCCGATCATCCATCCTTACTTCTTCTTCTAGTTTGTTATGCTCAAGATGCAAGTCCCCATCTGTTCTGGTGGCTGCTTAACCATGGTCCTAACCAGCAGCATGATCTGGAGGGGAGGTGACGAGGATGTGCTGGGTACCACAGGATGAGTTAAGCAGCCAGTTTCATCCTTGCAAGGGTACCTTGGGCTTCCCAACCTGAAAACTGGACCTTGAACTCACTGATTTGGTGGCAGAAACAAGACAATGTCCATGGAGGTGGCATGCAGCCAGTGGTGGTTGGTGAAGGACATTAAGGGCAGGCCAGTGACCCAGGCTGTAATTACTGCAGTTAGTAACCATGGCAAAAATAAATAGGTGTCCTCTGTGGTCAGATAATTGATGAAGAAAGAGGAGACCTTGATTAACATCCATGCGGCATCATTCTTGGTGGGTTCATAATCCCTTCTCACCTGCTGGCATCACACTGCCTCCGGACTCTGGTGGGAAATCAGCCTGTTAATGACAGAGCAGGAGGGGGATGAAATTTGTCCTTGGTGATCTCCATAGCAGATCTATCTTCTTACCTCACTCATCATTTTACTTTGATGATGCTGGGCAATGCAGCCAGGTGTTCCTTGGTGTTTCTGACACAGCAAGGCTTTCCCTCATGACCCTGCCCTGATAGTTCGTGCTGGCCATGGCATGCTCCTATGGTTGTGGAGGGAGTTTCAGCAGTCTGAAAGGGCTCAATGAGTGGTTGAGATCCATCAACCAGTGTGGAGGGACCAGGAGGGACACAAACTCATGCAGGTCTTCACCAGCAAGAAGTTGGCAGAAGTCTCAAGTCGACAGGAGCTTGAAAAGCTGCAACAGAAAGGGAAGGAATAAATTGTTCCTCACATGCCCTGGAGCGAAGACAAAGTCATGGGCAAGCAACAAGCAGGGTGCCGGGAGACGGTGGAGCCTCATGCAGGGAGATATTTATATATGCTTCCTTGTGGGCATTTTTCTGCAAAACTTGGTAACTGGACTCACTCCACCTTTTTCTGAAGGACAGAAAGGACAAGTGGCTATGAAAAAATAACTGAGAATGAGAGAGGAATGAACTGGGAGAGCAGACGGTGCCTCCGGTATCTTCTGTGCCAGCATGGGAGTCAGTGAGGAACTGATAACACAATGTTCTTCCCTGTGCTTTGGGAGACAGCAGCAAACTCCAGCTCAGAGCCCTCATGCAAGACAGGCAATACTTTTCCTTCTGAGTGTCCACTGTCTGGATAGCATCTCCCAAGGACTTGAAACATGGATTGAGCAGATGAAAAACCGAAAAACCTCTGTTAGTTGGAGTGATCCACATGCTACCACCCTGCACCAGGTTGTGCAGGGGCAGAAGAGCATCTTCTTGCAGAACACACCACCCCCTGCAGGCAGTGGCCAAGAAATCTTTTGAACAAGGTGGAAAAGACGGCAAAACTGAGATAGCTAAGATGAAAATCAAAACATGGTCTTAAGCAGGTAGAAGTAGAGAAGGCGGCATGAGCTGGCCAGAGCTGGTGGCTCTGCAGCCCTCTCGAAGAAACGAGGAACCATCTTCAACCTTCAGGACATGACGCAGAAGATTTTGCTGTAGGTGTTCCTCCACAAAAGCAGGGGAGAGGGTTTAATTCTTACTTAATGTTGTAACTTGGCATAAGGAGTGCTGCCTCCAGCTCTCAGGCTCCATGAGATCCACTGAGAGTAGTAGGTGGTGAGAAGTGTGCATTGGGCAAGGCATCAAACGGGGTGTTTTGGCACCAGAACTGGAGCCAAGGCTGGTGGGTTGTTCAGTGTGACCTCTGAGAGCTGTGCTGGTGATGGGGTGTCTGGAGATGGTGAGTGCTGCCAAAAAGGAGTGGGAAGGCCCTCTTCTTCTTCTGGGCATTGACCTCCCTCATCTCTGGGATTTCATTATGAGAAGAGGCTCCAGTGACTGTAACCAAGGGTCTCCAGGTTCAAGAGATCCAGTATGGAGTTGGCAGTAACTCAGAGTCTCAGACTATTAACTGTTTCAGAGCAGAAGCATGATCCAGCTCTTGGGCCAACTCTTCATGGTGTGAGGTCATAGTGTCTCTCACTGGAGCCACCATGGGTTGGGACAGCCCTGGAGAATGAATCTGAGCCAGGTGACAAGGATGCAGCCAGTGGTGGCTGGCTGCTGCCCTTCCCACCAACGGGGTCCATGGAGCACAGGAGAAGGGTTGATCTCCAAAGGTCACCCGACATTTGGAGGAGAATGAGGTGCAGACCACATCCCTAGTGTGCCTGCAGTTTGGGGAGTGATGAGGATGGAGGCATCTCTGTCCCGCTCCAACGTCACATCCTACTGCTGGGAAATTTGTTTCCTGGCTCTTGCCCAAGGTTATGATGATGTTATGAAATTATTTTCTCCTACTCCCCATCTGACAGCAGCATGTTGGCCAGGTGGTGGGCAACATCCCAAACTAAGTGATAGTTGCCTTTGAGGCTGGAGCAGCATAGACATGTCTAAGGCTGAAGCCCAAGCCTGGCTGAAATTTTGCTTCTCTGAGTATTTGATACTTTATTTTGTGAGGAGGTGGTAGCTTGAGGCAGTGGGCTGGTCCAAGCCTTGATGTCCACTCTCCTGTAGTGGAGATTTTCCAAGGTGGATGATCAGCCAGCTTGGAGCTACCCCTGGAGAGGTGGATTCCTTTGAGAAGGATTGAGTTGCGTCCCATCCTTGGGCTTTCTAGCTCATCCCAGGACACTGAACAGCCCTGAGGGGAAGGTTTGACCAGCCCAGCTGGAGCCCAGCCAGCCTTGTCCAGGTTGCACAGCTCCCTGCAACCCAGTCCCAAGGAGTTAATCCTGCAGGGCCAAGAGTATAGTTATTTCTGCCTATTAATTATTAATAAAGAGGGAAAAAACCCTCTTGGATTCATTGTGAATTGCAATTACGGTTGAAACGGAGAACCTGCAGGCATGCTGCTGGAGCATCGGTGATGGGAGACGCAGCTTTGCGCGACATATCATTTAGAGATGTTACCCATCAGGACTATCAAATGCCTTCATGAAAAGATGGACTTCAGGTAGAGATGAAAGAGGTCTCCTCCTGGCCCTGGTGGAAGGCTCCAGGCTTTTTTCACTTATGGATGAGTTGGTCTCCACTGAGCCCTTCTTGGTTGAGCTCCTGGTGCACTCCACATGTCACCTGGCTGAATTTTCATCCCTGCTTGCACCAGGAGTGCCAAAGAAGCTGCCTGTTGGATGGCTATTTGGGGATGATTATTCACATCTCAGAATTAAGAAGGTCCCTGTTGGCACTTGTTCACACATGGATGTTGCGTGTATGCAAACAGGCTCCACCAGGCAGTTTCCAGCTTGATGCCATGCGGGTTCGGGGTGTGCAGGTACAGTCCCTGCAAACCACGAAACATCAAGATGCTGTAGGGTGCTCCACGTTGAAAGATGTTCAGTGGAAGTGTGCAGGGTATCATCGCACAGGATGCAAAGTGGCTGAGGGATGCAGTAAGCTCCAGCATCAAGAAGAGGAAGCTGCGGGCATCCACCACCACCACTCCAGCTTCTGCTTGCCTCTCCGTGGGCATCATGCACATCCTCAGAGCCCTGCTGAGCTGCTTATCCCATCTGGGGCTGGCCCTAGGCATTTATTTTTGGTGATGAAGGGGATGGAAGACAGCTACTGCTCTCACCTGCTGTAGTGCTTGTGCTCCATCCCTTTGGAGGCCAAGGTGTCCATGCATCATGCGGGTTTGGGCAGTTGGCTAAGCTGTCCCTCCCCTCGCTGCCCCAGCAAGTCAGTACTCCACTTTGGTGCTGCCAGAAGTAGTTGACCCATGGCCTTGGGGTGCAAGGCAATGGGGGCTCATGTTCTGTGGGGCTGGGACATCCCTGCACAGGTCAGGGTTGTGTTTTCAAGCCCCCCCTGAGCTATTTAGCATCCCCACAGGAGCCAAACCGTGGGCAGAGGTTTGGTCCCCTGCCCCATCACCCCACTGCAGACTCCCTCTGCAGCAGAGGTGGCAAAGTCTGAAGGTTTTTGCCTTCAAGTTCTTTTTAAACCATGCTTGGGATTATTATTTTTTCCTGCTTTTAATATAACCCAGCTCCATCTAGGAACTGGAGGAGGATATTAATCCTGGGCAAGGGGTTGGATGGAGTGGGTGAGATAGGTTAATCCTGGGTGCTGCGAGGAATGGAAAGCAAGAAGAGGTGGGAGAGATGGGGCTTGTGCATAGGCAGCTTCTTCTCACCCTGGGATGGGAGATCCCAGCAAGGGACCAGTCCCAGGTGGGGACCATGGTGGGGTCAGTCCCCGCTCCCTGCAAGGATCGCGCACCCAAACATCCATGAAACTGTCCCAAATGTATGTCTGCCCCAACACTTGTCCCCAGCAGATGGCCATGCTCACTCCTCCATCACCATTCAGCTCGAAGAGCTCCAAGGCACGAGTAGGGAGGGCTGATTCAGGGCTGTCACCTAGAGTTGTGCTCCAGGGGATGTCATTGCATTTCAGGGCTTGGCTTTCCAGCCTGTGCATCCTTCATGAACCCTGGGGGTTGCTGAGGTCTCTGGGAGCCAGGGAAGCATGCAGGCTGATGCCACTGCGTTTGGAACGGTGGCAATGCCCTCGTCTCTCTTTCACTGACATGCTCCTCACCTGATGGGAGAGGCTTAGGGTGCTTGGACACATCCATCCGCTGGGCTCTCCTGCAACCAAGGGTCTGGGGGGTCCCAGGGCAGTGGTACAGGGTTGTCTGTCCACCTGTGGGCATGGGGGCTTCGCTCGCTGATGGCGGCGCTGTGTTTCTCCCCACAGGACATCGTCCCTGCGATGGAATGCTGGCACCAAGGAGCGGATGCTGATCAAGGTGACCGACCGTGAGCCCAGCTTCCTCATGCACCAAGGCAATGGCTACACGCCTGAAAACCAACTGGGCACCCGTTCGCGGCGACCTTCAGGGGGCCAACAGTCACCCAACCTACAAACCTTCACTCCTGACACCGATAACTCTGTTTTCTTCCCAGAGAGGAAGCAGTCACCCTTCTTGAAGAGGGCTGAGCACGTGGGCAGCTGCTCGCCACTGCTTGGCCGGGGGGACTCCTTCTGCTCCCCCCTCCAAGCCCAGCACCGCAAGCACTCCAGCGAGTCGCAACCCTCCTCACCCCGCTACGCCTATGAGCCCCCCCTTTACGAGGAACCCCCCATGGAGTACCAGGCTCCCATCTATGATGAACCTCCTGTGGACATGCAGTACGAAGCCAGTGGGAGCTATAAAGCTGGCTCACCACAGAAATCGCCCATCCGTAAACCTCACCCCTTCCTGCAATCGCCCAAGCAAGGCTCCAACTCGCCCTACCAGCAGTTGGTTCTCACCAAACAGAAGTGTCCCGACCGGTTCATGAGCCTGGAGTACAGCCCTGCTGGCAAAGAGTATGTCAGGCAACTGGTCTACGTCGAGCAGTCAGGCTCCAGCCCCAAGATAAAGACGGGGCTGAGGCACAAATATTCCCCCAACCCCATCGGCGGCTCCTACTCACTGCAGCACAGCCCCTGCCTGGTCCGGGACCAACGCTTAGAGATCAAATCAGGTGACTACAGCAGCATGGAGGGACCCGACTTCTGCCCTGGCCCAACAGGTGGCCAGGTGGCCCAGAGCGAGGATGCCATGTCTTGGTCCAGCCAACAGGACACCTTGTCCTCCACCGGCTACTCGCCCTCCACCAGAAAGCGGAAAAGCCGAAAGCCTTCTGTGTCCCATGACCCAAACACCTCCTCCACAGATGGCTCAGGGGACAGGGAGGTGTTGGGTGAGCAGATGCTGGGTGAGGAACGAGCCACCCCAGGACCCAACAGGTCACCAATGAATCGTACAGAGAGCAAGTCAGCAGAGGCGGAGGTGGCACGGGGCTTCCCCGAGCCCTTCCTGGCACAGGCACGCCTGGCTTGGGAAGCCCAGCAAGCCCACTACCACATGAAACAACGGAGCAGCTGGGATTCCCAAAAGGACGGTTCAGGCTATGAGAGTGACGGTGCCCTCCCTTTGCCCATGCCGGGTCCAGTGGTGCGAGCCTTCAGCGAGGATGAGGCATTGGCACAGCAGGAGAACAAGCACTGGAAGAGGAACACCTTCGAGAAGCTGGGCTTCCCCCAGATCCTGCTGGAGAAGAGCGTCTCTGTGCAGACCAACCTGGCCTCCCCCGAGCCCTACCTGCATCCATCTCAGGTAACGTCCTTGGGGATGTTCTCGGCGCTGGGGGGCTTCACCATGTGCCCCGCCCCACCAAACCTCACACACCACATGGCATCTCCTCGGGTGTGGCACCAGATTGGGCAGACCACACCATATGGCAGTGCAGCATCCCCACCACCCTCCTGGTTAAAGCTCCTTCTTCTTGTAAAGCTGGTTTAAATCCCTGCAGATCCACTGTATATCCGGCAGGATGGTCCCCAGGGCAATCCTGCACCTTCATAGCCACCAGGCACCAGCGTGGGCACCTCTGCACCGTGGCACCCTCAGAACTGTGCTGCGGCTTCAGGCACTGCTTCTCCTCCCTTGGTCTGGCTGCTGCTCGGTGGGAGCCAGCTCCCAGACCCCGAGCAACCACCTGGGTCCCAGGGAGTCACGAGCACTCGTTCCCAGCTGTGCTCAGCGCTCCCAGCCCATGCACAGGGCTCGTGCGCTTTGCAGTGACTCATCGTGCATTTCACATCACTGCACCATCAGATGGCAGCGGCATAGGAGATTTCCCTTAGCAATCCTGCAGTGGCTCAGTCCGGGCTTCGTAGCATCCTCCAAGAGCACTGGATTCTGGGGACACCCAAAATGCCATCTCTGGTCCCCGTCCATCTGGAGGAGACATGGGTGCAGGGATGTCCCTTCTGCAGAGCAAGGGCAGATGGCCAGGGTGTGCAAAAGCATCAAGAAGGTCAGCCCCTTTCTGCTCCCTCCACCTGCTTCCATTTTCAAAGGGGTCCTCTGCCAGAAACGAGGGTTTGCTCACCAGTTCGCTCCCCACCATAGCAGTTCAAGGTGCTGGGGCAGCACTGCTGATCCTTGACTCTTGCAGTGAGCAGGAAGAGGCAGTGCTACACTTGAGTTGGGATCTTGACCCACCATCCCAGCTCCAGCTATCCAAGTGATGGATGAACCCATCACCAGACCCACCAGTAACTCCGAGGCAGTTTCCAGTTTTTCCCAGTGAGGACTGAAAGTAAGTTGGGGAGCTTTGTCACCCTGGTGTAAGCTATCCTGTCTGGTCACAGGCAGCACCCCATGCGGGTCCTGCCTTGATCTCTTCCCTGGCACATGGGAATGGACAGCGCTGCTGACCTGGCTGATAGATTTGATTTCTCATAGAAGGTGGTCCTTAGCACACTGGTCCCTCAAGATGGTCCTTAGCAAATTGGTCCCTCAAAGTTGCTTCCTAGCAAGCTAGGCCCACAAAAAAGTTGCTTCTTAGCAAGCTGATCCCTCAAAACCTTGGGATGAAACAGCCACAAGCACACCAGCTTTCCAGGATCTTCTTCCCAGGGCTCTGAGCTGCCTGTTCCCTCCCTGGGACTGAGCTGCCCTGGTCCTGGAGACCCCTCCTGTCCCACGCTCCCATGCCAGAGATGCTCCTGGGGCTGCCATAGACCATTGTGACAGTGTAGCCCTCTTGCTGCTGACAGCCCTCCATGGGCTCTGACCTGGACCTGCTGGCGCTGGTGCCCATCTTAGAGTCCATGAGATGTTTCCCATCAGCGTCTCCTGGCTTCTGGCTTTCAGCTTTCATGTCTTTTACCCTCCAGCATCTGACACCCATAAAGCTGCCCCTCTGACCTGTAGTGCCCGCTCTGGGGAAGGATGGTGACACTGCCCACGTCCCCGCAGCCAGAGGAGCCCAGATGTGGGGTGCAGAGGTGGGGAGGTGAAGACAAGGGTTTCTGGAAGAAGACCACTTGATTTGCTTTTGGATGCAATGAGGACTGATGTAAGGACGCTAGGAGAGGCTATAATGGCTTTTTTTAAATGGATGTTGGCACCGTGTGTGGGTATGGTTACTCTGGTGAGAGTAATCCAACCTGGAAAAAGGCCTGGAAGATGGAGCTTGTTATCAGCAAGGAAGAGAAAAACCGAAAGACCCAGGACATGGACCTGGGAAACAGTAAATAATGTGGAAAATGCTTTTTTGCCCATGGGGATACGTAAGGAAATCAGTGGGACATCACATCCAAAGACGGCAAAAGAAAATTCCCCATGCACGTGTCCCCAGGCACTCACTGCTGCACAAGGGGGTGCAAACCCAGAACTGGAGAGCTCCAAGCCTGCTTTGGATGCTCATGTTGGCCAGGAAGAATAGCTGCCACCATTAGTGATCCTATGCCTTCTTCTGCATGGAGCTCAGGATGTGGTGGGACTCTTCTTCGCTGCCCAGGTGTTACTGTCTGGTTGACCATGTCTGATGCTTTCCTTAAGCACAGCGACACCCATTCCAGGAAGAGCAGATTTCCAACCAAGGTGGTGAGACACCGGAACAGGCTGCCCAGAGCAGCTGTGGGTGCCCCATCCCTGGGAGCGCTCAAGACCAGGCTAGACGGGGCTGGGAGCAACCTGGTCTGGTGGGAGGTGTCCCTGCCTGTGGCAGGGGGTTGGATTAGATGGGCTTTGAATGTCCCTCTCAACCCAAGCCTTGATGATCATATCTAAGATTGTCACATGGTTTTAATTTGGTTTTTCATGCCCCCATCAGCTGAGGAACCTTCACCACTGGTTGAAATGGCAGCCTCTTGTAGCAGACCCAGACCTGTGGCCAGCCCTGGTGGGCAACTTTGTGTGGAAGATTATCACGGGATGTCGTGTGGGGAGATACAGAGACCTGGCGGAGGACAGAAGCACACAGATGTGACAAGGTGGCACAAGCAATGGGAACATGCCCAGTGTCACCAGTGGTGTGGCCCCACAGTGGCCCCACACTGGGGTGCATCCAAGCCCGATCCACGTGGCACCAGGACCTCCTGTCCCCACAGCACGCTTGAGTTGGCTTCTGGGGTTGAGTGTTCCCCTAATCCCTAAGATGAAAGGAGGGTCACCCCATGGGAAGGGCAGCAGCCCCCTGCCAGGAGGTCATGGCCCGCTGCCATTGACACCCGGTTGCTTATCCCCTTGTAGCCCTAGGCTTCCCCTAAGTTCATTTAGGACTGTGCTAATTAGGGCTGAAGCTAATTTTGTATTGGCACTAGCAGCAGGGGATCCATCACATTTTGCTGCCTGTGTCACTCCCCAGCCTGACCACACTGTCCATTGGAGTGGACTTGGCTGGAGAAGGATCATGTCCCCAGCTGACATGGTCCTTTGCTTCTCCCTGGGTGCCCTGGATGAACAGCATGCCTGTGGCCCAGCTCAGGGACCAGTTTTTGGAAGAGCCACAGCAGCAATGGCTGCTGAGCAGGAAGCCTTGAAGTAAATGCTGCATCTCCTTCCACCCAGAAAGTCCTACATGCCTTCAGCTGACCAGCAGGTTGGAGGACACAGAAGGACCTTTTGGGTGATGTGGCCTCCATAGGAATGGTGGGGCTGGGTCCCTTGAGGGGTGAAGCTCCTGTGTCGCTATGGTCAGGTCCCTGCTGTTGTCTCTGCAGTGCAAGATGGGAGCTGAGTGACATCAATGGAAAGAGGAGACCTCAACACTGGGAAGGGATGAGCTGTTGAGCAAGGGGACAGGAAACTTGACCTGTTTGAAGAAGTAGAGGCTTTGTTGTCTACCAGCAGCTCTGGTGGCTCTTTGGGTGGCTTCCTTGTCCCCTCCTGGACCTGCCACCTCCATGTGGTTGTGGCTCCCTCCACCTTGGTTCTCTGCTTTTCTTCCCCAGTTCCTCATCTAAAGCCCAGCCCTGAGGCTGTGGCACCACTGCATTCACCTTGCACACAGTCCCTGCTCAAGGCCACCACACTGTTCCCCTGCACATGGTGAGGACAGCAGCGTCACCTCTGGATGGTGTGGCATGTCCTTGCTTCCCTGTCAAGGGAAGGGCTCGCCTCCTGCCTGCCCATGGGTCACATCCCCCAGGCCACCAAACCCAAGTCATGCTGGCCCAGACATGGCACTTGCAGAAAAGGGAGCTGACAGCCGATGAAGCCACGCTGGCTGGCTGCAGGAGCAGGGAGCAGTCAGTCCCAACTGTCCCTTCTCTGTGTTGGTCATCAGCTGTTTGGGTGTCCCTCCGTCTTCTGGGGTGATATCCATAAGCAGTGCTGGTTCCAGTAGTAGAAGGACACTGCTCTGCAGGGGTACCCTTTGCTGAGTCCTTCCCAGCTGGGTGCTCTGCAGGCAAGGTTAGGTCCTGGGCAGCTCATGTCCCTCTGCACATGGGATGTAAAGAAACAGCATCCATGTTGCTCATGGTTTGGAGGAGCCACCATCCTCCTCCTGGGTATGTGGCCACTGGAGAACCATGCTTGAACATGATTTTGGGGAGAGGGGCTTATTTGGGGGACTTGTTACAGGTGAGTGTGTCCCCTCTCTGGTGAGCCCGAAGGACTGGTGGAACCCAAAGTCATTTGCCCTTTGCTTCCCACACATTACTAATAGCCAGCAGCTGCTTCTGTCCATGACTGCAAGGCGCGAGTGGCCAGGGTGCCAGGCATGGGGTCCAGCACATCGGCTTTTGAGTGGCTTCGCTTATCCCTACTGGTCCCCTCCCTCCTGATGCCAATCAGTGTCACGACCTGCCTTGGCCACTGGCACTGGACCAGCTCCACTTGCCCATGACGGGATTGAGGAGCAGCTCCTTGGAGAGGACGTAGCTTTTGGTGCAAGTGTGGGGCAACTTCTTTATGCTGCAACAGTTAGCTGGACTTGTTGGTTTCTTGGTTGATTCGTTGTATTGGCTGTGTGGCCATGCTGTTAGTAATACTAACTTGTCTGGCTGTTGTCTTCTAGTCAGAGGATCTTGGTGCCTGCGCCCAATTCGAGAGCAGCAGACAGACCAGGAACATGATGCCTAGCGCCAGCTGTGTCTTCCCCACCTTCAACCTGCGGAAGCCCTCCTCAGAGACGGACATTGAGAACTGGGCCTCCAAGCACTTCAACAAGCACACCCAAGGGCTCTTCCGCAGGAAGGTGTCCATCGCCAACATGCTGGCCTGGAGCAGCGAGTCCATCAAGAAACCCATGATCATGACCAATGACCGCAATGTCAAGAAGGAGGCGTGCGAGATATTTAAACTGATTCAGATGTACATGGGGGACCGGCGGGCCAAGACGGACCAGCTCAACGTGGCCTTGGAGATTGCCACCAAAGGCTGGAGCATGCAGGGTCTGAGAGACGAGCTCTACATCCAGCTGTGCCGGCAGACCACTGAGAACTTCCGTTACGAGAGCCTGGCCCGGGGCTGGGAGCTCATGGCCATTTGTTTGGCCTTTTTCCCACCCACTCCCAAATTTCATTCCTACCTAGAAGGATATATTTACAGGCACATGGATCCAGTGAATGACACTAAAGGTAAGAGAGAACCTGCTGCCCGGTGGCTTTGCTCCTGCTGATGTTGCAACCCATTTTTTTATTCTTATTTTTTTCCATTCCCCTTTGCATTCATTAGTCTCCTTGTTGAAAGGTGGGCGAGGAACTCATCCAGCAGCCCTCCCAGAGGTGCAACGAGTGGGTGGTGCCTTTACTGCTGTCCTTTCCTCCCCAGCACACATAAATCCAGCATGAGACCCAACACAGAATGAGCTTTGACACCTTTGCTGCAGGCTCAGCATCACCTCTGGAGTGGGTGGCTGTTAGGAAGAGTTCCTGGGACTTCTGGCCCACGATTACACCTTTAGAGGTCCCTTCCAACCCAAACCATTCTGTGATTCTTTGCTTTCACCAACCCAAACCATTCTGTGATTCTGTGCTTTCACCATTACCATCTCCATCTCCAAGTGCTTCTTCTGTCTTCTCAAGTAGGTTTGGATCAAAAAAAAAACCATGCTGGCAGGGGAGCCAGCTTGATTCCCAGCTCCTGAGGTGGTTTTTGGTCATGGCAGATAAAAGAGACATGAATATGGACTATCTGACCCAAAATGGGTGGGAATTCTGGGAGCCCCTCTCCAGTCCTGGGCTCAGCTGTCCCCGCTTCTTCACCACTGGTGTTGTCTCACAGGTGATGGGATCTGGTCTGGCAGGGCCACAGGCATCACCAGTGCCTGCCCTGAGTCTGGCAGGAGGGGATGCTGCCTGCTGGCCACCCACAGCACAGCTGGAGGGTTGGGTGTCCCCACTTCCCATGGGTTGGTGCCATCTCACAGCGGGTGGTGGATGAGGCAAAGGTGGGGATCTGGGAGGTCCTGGGTTTTGGCCATTGGCCAGTCACCCTTGGGAGACGGAGTCCGAATTGCTCCAGGGTTTTTTGGGTACCCTTTGGCTCCCAGAGTATGGCAGGGACATCTGGGGGGCACCAGCATCACGTGGAGCCTCGATGGATCTGACCAGCTTGGGAACAAGAGATGAACCCAACTGAGGTGTCCACAGGGAAAGCTGTAGGGTGGTCAAGAAAGCCCCATGGGCAAGAGCATCCCTGAAGGCATCAGGACAGGACAGGCAGCGAGCGCTGGTGCCGGCATGCCAGCTTGGGGCTGATGCATGGGCAGGGGAGACCCTCCCCCCGCCCCGTCATGGCACAGCCAGGGTTGGGAGGGCTGGGGACTGCCTGTGTCTGTCCCCCCCGCCTGCCTGCAGCAGAGGTGTCAAGCTCATTTCATCGCCATCGCCGCGCTCATGCGGTGAAAGCCAGTGCTCGGCTGGGAGAGGCTCCCCCCACGCCCCCTTTGGCAGCGTGCCTGCACCAGCTCTGCTCCAGCCAGCCCCGCCAGCCGTCACCTGGTTGGGTTTTATTCTTTATTTCCATTTTCATTTTTAATTTCATTTTTGGTTTTCTTTCGTTTTCATTTTATTTATTTTATTATTTTTATTTTCATCTTTATTTTTCATTTTATTCATTTTCATTTCCTTTTTAGTCAATTTTTATTTTCATTGATTTTTATTTTAATTCTTATTTTCATTTTATTTTCATTTTTGTTTCCATTTTCCCCTTCCCTTCCGTTCCCTTGTCTTCATCGCTTTGTTTGTTTCCCAGTGACCCAGCACATTAAAGAAATCCTGGAAAGGACCAATAAGAAGAAATCCAAATTGAGAAAGAAACCCAAGCCCTATATCGAAGAGCACGATGGTAGGGGCCATGTCACCGCTCGCTTGGGGCTTCTTTCTCTTAGCCCTAGTAGCCAACTTCCTTCTTTTCAGCCTTTCATCTCCCCCTACACCCCCCCACTCCCCCTCGGCTCTGCTCACTGCCTGGATGCTTGGAGGGGCTGCGCTTGCCGGGGCCAGGGGGTGTGGGGAGGAGGGGGCAACCACAGGATGGCAAAAACATCTTTAATGTAGTGTTTAATCTAAATACAACTAATTTAAATATAATACATAATGAATAGATATAAACTATATAAATATATGAACATATCATCAATTTATATTTTTATATATTATATCTAACATTAGAAATATATATTATCTGTTATATAATATGAACATATATTATATATGTTGTACATTAAATAGGTGGTATTTAATACAGATAATGTAAATATAATATATAATAAATATAATCTATACGTGTATGATATTATATATGGTGTTACAAATAGATCTATAACATCATATATAATTATTTTATATAGATTTAATATTCTACAAATAGCAGTGTGTAAGTATATATTATATATAGTGTTATACATAAATGTATAATGTTATATATAATGATATCTATAAATGTACGTGAATGTATTATATGTAGTAACAAGAGGGGGAAGTAGGGATTTAATTAAGCGGAGCCACTTAGAAGGTGCTGATGGGTTTTCTCGATGACTGAGGGGTGACCCTGAGGTGGGCACGAGCATCCTTGGTGCCGCAGCCGTCACCAGTGGGGCGGGTGTGGGGACATGGGAATGAGACCCTTTTCCCAGCATCCCCCCGGGTTTTAGTGGGGGTTGCCTGGAACTCGCCAACCGGACTGGGATGCCAGTGAAGGCTTGGCGTCCTAGATGAAACCAAGAGGTTCCCGGTGCAAGGTGAGGGACCTCAACCTGGAGCCCCAGCAGCGGTGGGGCTGGGACCTGGAACTTGGTGGGTGGAGGCACCCCCAGAAACGGCTTTAACAGCATCCATGGATTAAGGTTGCTGTTCAATATCTTCATCAGCAATGTAGATGGTGGGACTGAGTGCACCGTCAGCAGGTTTGGAGATGACATTAAGCTGAGTGGTGGGGTCGACCCGCCTGACGGACCCGGACAAGCTGGAGAAGTCAGACTCACGTGAACCTCATGAGATTCAACCAGGCCAAGGGCAAGGTCCTGCAGCTGGGTGCAGGCAAACCCTGGTAGTCACACAGGCTGGGGGATGAAGGGATGGATAAGTACTTGGGGACATTCCTGGGTGACAAGTCCCCACTTGGAGAAGTCCCCACTGGACATGAGCCAGCAATGTGCACTCGCAGCCCAGGAAGCCAACCATCTCCTGGGCTGCGTCCAAACTAGCAACCTGATGCCCCTGCTCATCGCAGCGGGGCTGAGCTAAATGACCTTCAAAGGTCCCTTCCAACCCAAACTATTCAATGATTTGATGAATGGGCACCAGATGTGGGGTCACCCAGTCCTGGACATCCCCCAAGCCCCCTCCGTCAGAGTGGCTTCAGGCCCCACCATGCATCCACCAGCCCCTTTGGAGCATTTACTGCAGTGAAAAACTATCAGGGAAACCCTTTGAAAACAACAGCCTCAGAGACAGAAGGAAAAGTACGTGATCCCAAGTCTCCAAGCTTGGTTTTAACGAAAAAGTGCCCGTTGCGGGATCGGGACGGTGAGCAGCTGCCAGCCACCAGCTCTTCTCCAGGAGCCCTTTTTCCCTTCTTTTGCAGCAATATTAAATAGAAAAGGCACATTTTTAGCTCCTGGAGCTTTCTCACCAGCATGACAGGGTCAGGATGCTCCAGGACATGTGGCTCCAGTGGCACAAAAGCCACGCCAATGGCAGGGCCAGTGCTGGCATCATGGTTTCAAAGCTACCAAAGGAGAGAAGGTCCAAGATGATGGATTTTTTTGTTCAGTTTGCCTGTTTTTAGGCTCTTGGAAGCATTTATAGGGCTGCCAGCATCTTCTGGGGTGGTCCAAAAAGTACCATCAGGTCCTCAGGGCTCTCCGCTGCAGGATGCTGGAGCACCCCTTGGGATGAGCTCATTGGCATCTTGGAGATGATCTGAAGGTTGAGGGTGCCATCTCCTTATTGAAGCAAATCAGGAGGAGAGGATAGATGGTGCGGAGAGGGATGAGAGTGGAAGTAGTGGCATCAGGAAGAGAAGGTAGATGGTGTAGGGGAGGTGACAGTGTAAGTGATGGCTGCAGGGTGAAAAATCAGCCCCAAAAGCTGGGACAACCCTGCATGAGGCCACCAGAGTGAATGGGGAGAGGATGGAGCTGAGGAGGCTCCAGGGCTCCACGTTTAGTGGGTAGGAGGACATGGCTGCCTCAAGGTCTGAAGCTCTTGGGGAGTGGGTTGCGTTGTGGGGACAGTCCCTGCAAGAAGGGTCCCAAGGGGACTTCGTCCTCCTCAAACCGCTCCCTGGGAGTGGTGATGGGGACAGAGATGGAGTAGCAGCAGCACTGACCCACCTCCCGGGGGGACCCTCATACCCTCCTGGAGCTGGGATGAGTGTCACCCCCCTTGGCAGGGGGCAGACAGCCCCCATGACCCAGAGCTGACACCCCACTCCCACCCCACCCCACTCTCTGTTTTCTCTTGCAGGGGTGGCAATAAGCACTTACGCCAAGTACTGCTACAACAAGCTGCAGAAGGCAGCTCTGACAGGCGCCAAGAAGGTATCGTCCAACCATTGGGCATGGGGAGGGCAGCGGTGGGCAACCACCCCCCAGCTGGGGCCACCAAGGGGGCTGCTGGGGTGTGGGGATGGGGTCTGGAGGAGGAGGAGATGAAACTGGAGAGCGCTGGAAGCAGCAGAGCAGCTTGTGCCAGATCTATGGTGAGGATACTCCAGGCACCTCCAGCATGGTTTGCCCATCACTGCATCCCCTCCAGGGACCTTCTGGGGTCCCCCAGGTCCTTCCCAAACCTGCCCATCACCAGCAGATCAAACAGGGATTAAGGAAATGATCCTGGGAGCAGAAGTCCAGAGCAAAAGCATGCCAAGGACTGAAGAGGATGCTGCAGCAGCTCCCATCTACCCCAGCTTTCAGTGGGGGGCTGCCTTGCTGGCCCCTCACTCCTGGGTTGCTGTCACCACGGCAGCACGCCAAGCCAGATCCGTCCCTCGGGCCATCACTGCCGTTAGGGTGGCAGCTGATTTATTTAATAAAGTACCCCAGATAAGGATTAATGTACAGCCTGGGATGCTCTTCATGGTGGCACCACCATCACCACCACAGCTGCCTCAGTGTCGCCCTCCTCGTTTCGTGGGGATAGAGAGAGACACCGGGACCTCTCCTCCGTCCGCAGCAGCTCAGCTCTTCCCAGTAACATCTGCTGAGACAAGGCCCAGCAGTGGGAGGGGCTGTGTCACCCACTGGGCTTCCCAAGGGCTCGTTGGTGGCCATATCCTGCTGACTTTTTAAGGCAAAGACAGGAGCGACTGAGGACCTGAAGGCCACCAGCAGCTCGAGGCATGGCTGGGGCAGCTCGTTCTGTCATTGGCTCTGTCTGGAGTACAGGATCCAGCTGTCAGGGAGCTGCGTCCATCTCCTCTCCTGCATCCCACCACACACATGTCCACTGCGTCCATCTCCTCTCCTGCATCCCACCACACATGTCCACTGGATCCATCGCCTCTCCTGCATCCCACAATGCACATGTCCACTGCGTCCATTTCTCCTGCATCCCACCATGCACATGTCCACTGCATCCATCTTCATTCCACCACACACACACATCCACTCTAACCATCTTCTCTTTTGTGTCTCACCATGCACACATCTGCTGCATCCATCCCTTCTGCATCTTGACAAGGCTGCCCACATCTCCTGCGTGGTGGGAAGAACAGCAGTGCCCTCCTGTGACCAAACCACCCACCCAGCCGTTGAGGGAACTGGGAGGTTTCCCCTGGCCCCACACCATGCAGGATCCAGTGCTGGTGGCAGTGGCAGTGCCCCCGCTTCAAACAGGCACAGATAAACCAGCCTTGGTGCTGGTGCTGTGCTTTCCAGAAGCATCCCAGAGCCATGGCTCATCTTGTTGATGTAGATGCTCCAGCATGGCCGTGGCCCCATGGCAGAGCATGGAGGTCCTACCAAGCACCATGGGGAGAGTCCCCAGGGCTGGATTCACTTTTGAATCAAGATGGTAGGTGGAGGCATCTGCCCACCGGACGCATTTTGGCACTGAGCTGCTGGTGTGCAGCGCCACTGGAGATTTTGGCCAGGTTGGCTGGAGTTCATCCATGGCTCCATCCACTGTCCCCATCACGTGATGGGCTTAGGCTCTGGATGTGTCACAACCAGCCCTAGAGCTCGGCCATGGGGTGATGGGGTTGAGCAGGACTACACATGCCCATCGTGGCTTCGGGGACACCAGCTGCAGGTCCTGACAGCACCGGTGGCTTCTCTTGTCTCTCACAGGGCCTGAAGAAGCCAAACATCGAGGAGATTCGCCATGCCAAGAACGCCGTCTTCAACCCTTCCATGTTCGGCAGCTCCCTGCAGGACATCATCAACATGCAGAAGGAGCGGTACCCTGACCGGCAGCTGCCCTGGGTGCAGACCCGCCTCTCTGAGGAGGTCCTGGCACTCAACGGGGACCAGACCGAGGGCATCTTCAGGTAAAGCCACTTATGGCTGTGGGGAGACCCCCAGAATGGTGGCAACCCAGATCTTTTCATGGGGGAAGCCATAATGACTCGCCTCATTATGGGGCAGCTACCCCCCTCCCCATGTCCCCATGGGTGCCTTCTCGTGTGGGACAGAGAGCAGCCCCCCAGCTCCTCCTTGCTCCAAGGCCATGGGGATTTCTCCATGGCAGGGTCATGCCTGTTCTCTGGCACCCACCAGAGTCATGTTGGGGTCTTGGGGTCTGCACACCACCCACCAGCCCCATGCCACATCCCGGTGGGGCAGCAACCAGGTCCCAAAATGGCTCCATCCCCAGCTGATGTCCCCTCTTGTCTCTCCTTGAACTCTGCAAGCACCCAGAGGGACCCCCAAAGCCTGCCGGGGTGTGAGGCAGGTGGGTCCCCATCTTTTTCTTGGTGGCTGATGTTTCTTCCCCCTGCAGAGTCCCTGGTGACATCGATGAGGTCAATGCACTCAAGCTGCAGGTGGACCAGTGGAAGATCCCCACTGGCCTGGAGGACCCCCATGTTCCCGGTAGGATGCTGGGGCGCTGTGTGGGGTGCAGAATCAGGCTCTCCATCCACCAAGTCTCACATCTCCCCATCTTCTCCCCGATCCTCAGCCTCCCTGCTGAAGCTGTGGTACCGAGAGCTGGAGGAGCCACTGATCCCCCATGAGTTTTACGAGCAGTGCATCACCCACTATGAGAACCCCGAGGCGGCCATTGCTGTCGTCCACTCTCTGCCCAGGATCAACAAAATGGTGCTGTGCTACCTCATCCGCTTCCTACAGGTATGGCCAGGGCCCCCCCTGTGTCCCCTCTGAGGCCACCTCCCAGCCTGGTTGCCTCTCTTGAGGTGGCTTTGGGTTCCTCACATTGCTGTGGGGTTACCCACATGGTGACACCCATCTCTTCCAAGAACCAGGAGGTCCACGTGGTGCCTCCACCTGTCTCCCACCACAACATCACCGCTGCCTTCCTCCTCCCTCCCACCACAGGTGTTCGTGCAGCCAGCCAACGTAGCTGTCACCAAGATGGATGTCAATAACCTGGCCATGGTGATGGCCCCCAACTGTCTGCGCTGCCAGTCAGACGACCCGCGGATCATCTTCGAGAACACCCGCAAGGAGATGTCCTTCATCCGGGTGCTCATCCAGCACCTTGACACCAGCTTCATGGAGGGCGTCCTATAGCAGCTGCCACTGAGTCCCCCCCATGAGCCCCCTCCCTCCGACCCCACTCGGCCGAGGAGCACAAGCCAGACCCTACAGAAGAAGGGTGTTGGGTGGCTCACACACACCCCGTCCCAACACCATGGCACCCTTGCCCATCTCCATCCCCCTCTGCCCATCTTGCAACAAGACACAGGACTGTTCCCCATGCCCCACCCCGATCCTCTGGCCATCTCACTGCCCACCTCTTCACCAGCCAGAGGCATCAGCCACTTTAGGGGGTCCCCAGGGACAGCAGCACCTGCAGAGCAGGCAAGGAGCATCCTGGTTCCCCACGGACAGGCGGCATCTCCAGCCCAGGTGTCCTGCATGGCTGTGGGTGGCAGCAGGGACCTGGCGAGCGGGTGATGGTGTAGGGGACAGCGGAGGCTGGGCAGGGACGGGGGGAGCCAAATGGGCTCCCCCGCATCTCTGTTGGGTTTGGGTCTTTGGCTGAGAGCAGATCTGTGGGGCAGCCATGGGGCAGGGAGCACCTCCAGGGTCAGGAGGAGCCGCTGGTGCTGAGCTGAGCAAAGGTCGAGCACCCAGAGAACGTGGCACATTAGGGACCAGAGCAGCAAGTTGTCCCAGTGCCAGGAGAGTCCCAGCCCACAGGGAAGAAGACCACGGGCACAACGGGGGTGCATCTTGCGGCAGAGCTGGGTGCACCCAGGAGTGGGTGCTTGGGGTCCCTTTGGGAGCTGTTGTGCCCCAGGTGGCTCATTGCAGCCCGTTGCCCATCCTGGGGTGCTGGAGGACCTGGGCAGGCAGGTCACTGCCCACAGACAACACAGTGCCCATCCTTGGCACTGCACCGGATCCATCTCACCACATGCTGGCATCGCTGGACCCCAAAGGACCTGTCTCATCACCCACCATGTCTGCTTGGCCCTGCTGGACCTGTCACAGGACCATCATCTGCTGCTGGCCTTGAAAGACCCATCCTGACACCTACCATGTCTGCTTGGCCCTGCTGGACCTGTCACAGGACCATCATTTGCTGCTGGCCTTGAAAGACCCATCCTGACACCCATCATCTCTGCCTGGCCCTGCTGGACTCATCTTGGCACCCATCATCTCTTCCTGGTCCTGCCCAACCTACCTTGGCACCCATAATCTCTGTTTGGTCCTCCTGGACCCACCTTGGTGTCCATCATCTCTTCCTGGTCCTGCTGGACCCATCAGGGTGCCCATCATCTTCTGCTTCTCCTGGACCCATCTTGGCATCCACCATCTTCTGCTCCTGCTGGACCTACCTTGGTGGCCATCATCTCTGCTTTGTCCTGCTGGACACATCTTGGCATGTTGTATCCTAATGGTCCTCCTGGACCCACCTTGGAGCTCATGATCTCCTCCTGGACCTGCGCACACCATTTTGGCACCTGTTATCTCTGCTTAGCCCTGCTGGACACATCTTGGCACCTGTCGTCTCCTTCTGCTTCTCTGGACCCAGTGTGGTGCTTGTCATCTCCTCCTGGTCCTGCCCAACTCATCTTGGTACCCTTCCTCTCTGCTTGGCCTTGCTGGACCATCTTGGCACCTGTCATGTCGTGCTTTTCCTGGACCCATCTTGGTGCCTGTCATCTCCTGGTCCTGCCCAACCCATCTTGGTGCCTGTAATCTGCTTGACCCTACTGGACCACCTTGGTGCCCATCATCTTCTGGTCCCATTAGACCCACCTCAGTGCCCATCACCTGTTCCTAGTCCTGCCCAACTCATCTTGCCACCCATGATCTGTGCTTGGCCCTGGTGGACACATCCTGGCACCTGTAACGTCCTCTTGCTGGACCCACCTTGGCACCCATCATCTCCTGCTTCTCCTGGGCCCATCTTGATGCCTGTCATCTCCTCCTGGTCCTGCCAAAGTCATCTTGGCACCCATCATCTCTACTTGACCCTGCTGGACACATCTTAGCACCCATCCTCTCCTCTAGGTCCTGCCCAGCCCATCTTGGCACCCATCATCTCCTGGTAGTGCCAAACCCATCCTGGTGCCCATCATCTCTGCTTGGCTCTGCTGGACCCATCTTGGTGCCTGTCATCTCCTCCTGGTTCTGCCAAACCCATCTTGGCCCCCACCATCTCTGCTTGGCCCAGCTAGACACATTTTGGCACTCGTTATCTCCTCCCAGTCCTGCCCAGCCCATCTTGGAATCACATCATCTTCTTGTCCTGCCCAACCCATCTTGGGACCCATCGTCTTCTCCTGGTCCTGCCCAACCTGTCTTGGTGTCATCTCTGCATGGGCTGGCTGGACACATATTGACACCCATCGTCTCCTCCTGCTTCTCCTGGACCCATCTCAGCACCCACCATCTCCTCCTGCTCCTGGCCAGCCTGCCTTGACACCCATCATCTCCTGCTCTTGGACCCACCTTGGCACCCCCATCTCCCCCATCCGCACCACTGGAGTCGAAGGGCCCCCCCAGCAGCGGGATGGGTCCCCCCTCCCCATGGCCACCCCCAAGTGCCTTCGGCTCCACCCAGGGCAAAGCAGGACCGTTGGGGGCACCCAAGGACCCGAGGGGCACCCACCAGGGCAGGGGGGGCACCCATCAGAGTATATAGGTCTATAAAGAGAGTTATTAATTAGAACCCCCTAATTTTTGGGCCAGATGCTATTTTCTCAAGGGGGGGGGGCGCCCAGGGGGGATGTGGGGGGCTCCCCGGGGTGGGGGTGTCTCCTGGAGGGGACAGCCCAGCGCTACCTCCCAGCTCTGCTCACTGCCAGGTGCCGGGGGGGGGGGGTGGGGGGGCAGCGGGGGGGTCCCGGCTTCCTCAGTTTCCATTGAATTATTTTTATTTTCCTCCAGTTTTTATATTTTTTTCTTGATTTTTTTCTCTCTCCTCCCCCTCCAATTTTTTTTTTTAGACTCAAGGTTTTATTTATTATTAAAAATGAGAAAATTATTTAAAAAAAAAAAAAAAAAAGAGACAAACCCACCCCCGCCACGGCGGGACCCTCCCCACAGTGCTGTGGGGGCAGGGAGCAGGATCCGGCCCCCCTCCCTCCCCCAGGGGTGGGGGGGTGTTTCGGGGGGGTGGAGGGGGTCCCATGGGCTGCCGAACTCTGTAATTGGGGGGGGTGGACGTATAGAAGCGCCGCCCCATCATGTGAATAAAGCTATGTATGGACAGTGCTTTGTTGCTGCTCGTTCACTCTGGAGCAGATCAAGGGCTGGGGGGTGGGGGGTGGGGGGTGGGCACAGAGGCCCTATAGGGGTGGCTGCAAGGGCCTGGCTGCACGCTATGGGGTGTGCAGGGCTGTATAGGGCCCATGTAAGCTGCAGAGGGCTCTATATAAGGCCCACCCATGCCATATAGCCTCTATAGGGGTGTACATAGTCATGAGCACCTGCCATGCAGGCTGTATAGTGTATGGGCACCCCCTGCAAGCAGTATAGGGTGTACCAGGCAGTATAGGATGCATGGGGCAGTGTGCGTACCCCCACCACCACCCCCAAGGGTGTATGGGATGTATAGATCCACCCAGGGGGCGTAGGAATGCACATAGGGTGTATGCAGGGTGTATAGGGGTGCTGGGAGGTGTATAGGGTCAAACAGGGGGTGCACATGGGATATACAGGGGCATAGCAAGAGATGGGGAAGCACTGCAGTATATATGGGTACATGAAGCTGCATAGGGTATGGATAGGGTGTATATAGGGGTATATAAACGTCCCCAGAGGTACATAAATCTACACAGGGATATATATAGGTGTACATAAAGATGCCCAGGCTACACAGAGGGGTTGCACAGGGGTGCAGGGAAGGGGCACAGGGAGGGTATGACAGTGTATAGGGTGCATGGATATATGGGTGTGTATAGGGCACAGAGTGGGTGCAGGGGTGTATAGGGTGCAGGGGTGTCTGTAGGGGTGGGTTGGTGTATCTAGGAGAGGTATGGGTGCGTACAGGATCACGTGCGTCTATACAGGGGTGCGAGCATGTCTATGGAGTGAGTCTTTATAGGGGTACATGGGTCTCTATAGGGGTCTGAGTATCTATAGGGGGTGTAAGGAGTGTGTATAGGGGCACACGGGGTGTATGGGTGTCCATAGAGGAGGGTGTCTATTCAGGTATGGGTGTCTGTAGGGAGTATGGGTATCATCTGTAGGCCAGGAGATTATCTGTAGGGGCAGCTGGATGTGTACAGATAGTATGGGTGTCTATAGGGGGTACAGGTGCCCGCATGGGTGCCTATAGGTGGTATGGCTGCCTATAGAGTTGCATGGGTGCCTATAGGGGGTGTGGGCATATACAGGGGTGCACAGGGGGTACATGGGTGTCTATATAGTGTGTAATGGTGTATGCAGGAGCGCACGTGCCGGTGTCTATAGAGGTGCGTGGGTGTCTGTCGGGGTGCAGAGATGCCTGCAGCAGTTCACGGGCCGTGCGGGGTGGGGCGGGTGCCCATGGGGGCTGTGAGTGTCTACAGGGGCGCCCAGGGGTGCATGGGTATCCATAGGCAGCAGGGGTCTACGGGGGCTCTGGGAGTCCATAGGCAGCGGGGGGTGCCTACAGGGGCTCTGGGTGCCCAAAGGCGACGGGAGATCTACAGGCGCTCTGGGTGTTCCCAGGGGCAGCTCCCCCGCCCCGGGCTTCCGGGGCCGGCGCAGGCTCCGCCCGGAGCGGTGCCGCTGTGGGACCGGCCCGGCCCGGCCGCTTCCGGGGGCGGGGCCGTGGGGGCGGGGCGGGGCCGGGGCGGTGAGTCGGGGCCGCGCCGGGGCGGGATGCGGCTGGTGGCGGCGCTGCGGGCCGGGGCCGGGTACCGGCAGGGGCAGAGCCCGGCGCCGCGCACCCGCGAGTACTTCTACTACCTCGACCACCAGGGCCAGGTACCGACACCGCACCGGGGCCCCTCGCTCCGGGGGGGCGCGGCACCGGGGGGTAAACGGGGGCACCGGGTCCCGGGTGGATCCCAGCCCAATCCCAGACACAGGGATCCCGGACAGACCCCACAGAGGCCCCAGGTGGGCCCTGGACAGATCCCAGATGGATCCCGAACAGCCCAGACAAGCTCAGGACAGATCTCGGACAGATCCCAGACAGATCTAAAAAAAACCCCTGGGCGGAGTGAGGACAGACCCCAGACCAATCCCAGATGGATCCCAGACAGACCCCAGAGAGACCCTAGATGGACTCAGGACAGACCCCAGACAGGGACCCCGCACAGATTCTAGTCACACCCCAATCAGACTCCAGACAGATCCCAAACAGATCCCAGAAAGGCCTGGGACAGGCCCCAGATAGATCCCAAACAAACCCAAGACAAATCCTGCAGACAGATCCCTCTCCAAAAAACTCTAGACCCACTCAGGACAGATCCTGGATGGATGAAACTCAGACAGATCCCAGAGAGATCCCAAGGAGAACCCACATGGGTCCATGGCAGATCCCAGATGGATCCTGGACAGATGCCAGTGAGACCCCAGGCAGACCCTGGATGGATCGCAAAAGATCCCAAACAGACCCTGGACAACCCCCCACCCCACCACCACCAAAAGACCCTAAATGGATGCGGGACAGACCCCAGGCAGACCCTGGATAGATCCCAAAAGGATCCCAAACAGACCCTAGATGGATCCCAAAAGTATCCTGCCAGGATCTTCCTGCCAGGGGCTTCAGGCAGTTTTGAGGCTTTTTTCTGCTTTTCCACAGCTTTTCCTGGATGACACTAAAGTCAAGAACTTCATCACGTGCTTCAAAGGTACCAGCACCCCCAGAACCCCCACCCCCCCCGCCCCCCCCCTCATCCTTAATTGGGGGGCAGAGCCTTAATCAGGATCTGATCCTTAACTGGGGTCTCATCCTTCATTGGGATCTCATCTCAGTTGTGGTCTCGGGCTTAATTGGGGGGAGGGGCAGCTGCGCACTTGGCAGCAGGGTCAGGGAGGGAGGGTGCCCCCCACACCGGTGCCTTTGCAGGTTGTTATTTGCATATTCATTACCTTATTAATTAAGTAGCTCCTGCTATTAATAGCTTCCGCTTGCGCTTCCCGGCACAGTAATTCCTCCAAGCCGACTGCTCCTCCCTCTGCCAGCCCCCCAAAATAGGGTCCCACTAATGAACAGCCCCCTACCCCGCGGCTAATCACCCCCCTGGGGGTTAACTGCGGGGGCGCAGTGAGCTGACACCTGCCCGCCCGGCAGATGTAGGGTTCCTCACCTTCTTCTTCAAGCGGCTGGAGCCGAACCGGAGCGGGCGTTACGAGGCCGAGTTCCCGTTCCTGTCACTCTGCGGCCGGGAGCGGAACTTCCTCCGGTGTGACGATCGTCCCATCGTCTTCACCCAGCTGCTGCCGGGTGCCGGCGGGCGCCAGCTCCTCTCCTACTGCGGCGGTGGCGAGCGCCTGGCTGTGCCCTTCCAGCCCCAGAGCTTGGTGATGTTGCCGGAAAACGGGCGGCTCTACCATCCGGCACCGGCGCAGGCAGGTGGCGCAGGCTTGGTGCGCTCAGCGCTGGCCTTCGAGTGGAGTCCCGGCTTCGAGTACGGCTGCGGGCAGGCGCAGCCCCCCACTCATTTCACCTGGGAAGGGCAGCGCTACCAGCTCACCCAGGAACTGCTGCCGCTGCTCCGCGCCGGCACACCGGGCTGTGCTGGGGAAGCGCTGGCTGTCCCCATCACCCCACGTCAGGGCTGAGGTGGGGATCCCAAGCCATCCCCATCACCAGTGAGGTGGGGATGGGGTATGGACCCCCAGCACCCCCACGCCGATGAGAAAACAGGGGGGCAGACCCAGCACCGGCTCACCCATGGCAGGGTGTGCCCTGCCGTGGCGGCCAGAACCCCTGCTAGGCTCTGGGGGAAAAAAAAAAAAAAAAAAAAAAAAAAAGCTAAAACCTCACGGGCGAGCTGTGCTGTCTCCTCACTGCAGTGCGCCAAACGCCCCCCGGGACTTGGGGTATGGGGGGGCTTTGGGGAACAAAGCACAAGTGCAGAGTTATTGCAGGGTCTGCCCTAAGCAGTGCCATGGTTGCAGTTTCTGTCATAACCCCAACACCTCCCAAGCAACTGCAATTTATTAACCAGACTCCCGGCATTAATTAATCAGCTAAGGATGGCCTAGACACCGGTCTGCCCGTAGTCGGCGTGCTGTCCCAGAGACACGAGGCATGGCCTGAGACACGAGGCCGGCTGGGGCTGATGCTGGTGAACACTGAGACAGTGAAAGGTATTGGAAAAGCACCAGGACAAGGAGGAAACACCAAATCTGGGGAGGAGGGAGGGGCTGCGGCGCAGCGGTGAGGCCACGGCGCTTCACTGGGTGCCATGGGGCAGGGGGAAGGCTCCAAGCTTTGCACCAGCTACAAGGCAAAGTAGTCGAGGGCGCTGTGCCGGCAGAGACTGGTGGTCCAGACAGCGCTGGCTCTGCCAGAGTTCACCAGCATCTGGCGCAGCTTGGCGCTCACCGCAGCGAAGCGTTCCTCATCCACCACGTCCTCAAAGAGCCAGCCAGAGGCAGAGGGCAGCTGGGGCGGCTCCTGGCTGTAGCAGTCCACGGGGTAAGGGTAGACAACCAGGTGTAAATCTGGCAGAACCACAGTTTTCCCTAACAAGGTCTGGAGTCCCCGCGTGGAAAGGGGGTTGCCAAAAAGTCCCAGGCAGTGGAGACGGGAGCAACGGCAGAGGGCCGGCAGCAGGGCCTCCAGCCGGGCGTCTGTCAGCTGGCACTCCATGAGGTCCAGGTGGAGGAGAGAGGCCGAGGTCTCCTCCAGGAGATGCTGGAGAGGTTGGAGAAAGTTCTCGGAGATGTTGTGGCCGCTCAGGTCCAACTTCTTCAGCGCTGGAGCATGAGGGCTTTGGGAAAGGAAGGCGAGGTCGCTGGGAAGGAGGTAGCAGAAGGCCAGCTCCAGGCTTTCCAGGGGAACCTGCAGGTCGCTGCCGGGGCGGGGAGAGTGAGCCATGAGCCCCCCGAGGCCGTCACCGTGCAGGGTGTGGGCCAGGAGGGAGCTGCCACCGCACTAAACCTTGTATTAAATCTTTGAACGATGCGGGGGACGGTTCCCATATTCCTGGTGGAACCGAACCACACTAGGGAATGGCAGCCAACCCACCCAAATCCCAAACCCCCACGTGCGAGCGGGAACCCTTGAATTCCCCACCCCAGGGCAGGTCAGGGACCTGCTCCGCCAGGAACTTACCCGAGAAGTTGCCTCAGTTTCCCTGAAAGCCGGGAGGAACCCAAGTTGAGTTCCTTAAGGCAGGGCAGCCTTCCTAGCTCCATGGCGAGGCGCTGGAGGCCGGCATCCGTCCCCGTCACAAGCCGCCGCACATCGATGTTGCTGTAGGGCAGCTTGAGGCTGAGGAGGTTGGTGAATCTGGCGAGGTGCGGCAAAATGGCACAGAGGCCTGCCAGGCCCAGGTTGTTGAAGCGCAGATCCACCCGCCGCACGCCAGTGGGTTCCAAGGACTCCAGCAAACAAACAGTGCTGGCAACAGAGAGCTCCTCAGCGTGGAAATCCCGGCATCTGAGGCACAGGGGGCTGGCCGTGCCAGTCTGTAGAGCATCCCGTAGGATGCCATAGGACGTGCAGTTGACAAAGAGATCGGCACGGACCTCCACGCCGATGGGCTGCAGGGCCGCTGAGGCACCGGAGGGACCTTTATGTCGCTTGGAGCCGCGTTTCAGGCACTCGCTTTGGTGTTTGGAGACTTCAATGCAGGCTTTGGCCAATGCCACTGTGCCAGACCACAGACTCATCCTCTCCGGGCCGCGGTCGGTGTCGTCGTCCTGGAGACCCGTCATGTCCAGCACCCGCAGGCAGCACCGTCTCTTGCTGGGCAAAGACAAGAAACAGGTAAATAAACGAGCAGGGAAACTGGGAACTGCAACAACCATGCAGCTGGCTCCTGGGAGAGCTGTGGCTATCTGGTGGCTCACTCCTGCCCTGAGGCAGGGTGAGGGTCACAGTCCTGCTCTCCTCCAGTGTTACCGGTGCACAAAACAAACCCAGTGCCAACCCACAGCTCCCTCCCTTCACCACAGCCAGAGCTCGCAGCCCCAGGACAAGCATCGTCACCTCCATCACCCCGAGGAGGAAGGAAACGGCTCTCATGGCATTTGGCATCCCAGTACCCACCTGGTGCCATGGCAGGGCTCCTGCAGCACCTGGCGGAGATGTGCCACGACAGCCAAAATGACAGCCTGCACACACAATTTGCTGGGTTTCTCCCCAAGGAGTGGGTGACGGTCACGGTAACGGCTATGGTGGCCCAGCAGCTGCTGGAAGCTGAGGACGGGGAAGGGCCACATCCCCACCAGGTCCCGCAGCGCCAGTGTCCGCCCGTCCAGGAAAGCGGCTTGGAAGAGGACGGGGTAGAGCTCAGCGGGGAGCAAGTCCAGGGCACGGCGGGCACTGGGGTGGTGGCTCAGCAGCCGGCGGGCACAGAGGAAGACGAGGGAGTGCATGGCACCCGGCACCGAGGGGCTGTGGGCAGGGAGGGAGCAGACAGACAGCAGGTGAGGCTGGGGGGTGCAGAACATGGCTCCACAGGCAGCCCCACGGCGCAGGGGCAGCCCCACGGCACCTCCTCAGCAGGCGGCACACATCCCGCCCCTCAAAGGCCCCCCACGGCAGGAGGGTAGAGCCCCTCACCAAAGGGGCACCCCATGGTGAGACCCGTAAACTGCCCCCCCTAGCACACGGGCCCCCCAGCACCTCTAACCCGGCCACCCCATCATAGGGACCCCCGCCCCCCCCAGCCCCCCCAAGATGGCGTCCCCCGGCCCCGCCCCCTCACCGCGCTCCCGCAGCCCCCAGCTCTCCACTGGGCCCGCCGCTGCTCCGCCCCTGCGCATGCGTGCTGCCGCCTGACACGAGCGCGCACCAATCAGAGAACGCACTCTCATAGGGGAGGCGGGCCCAAAACCGTTCCTCGGCGACGCCACAGCTCTTCGCTTTCTTATTGCCTTCTGCCGCTGTCCGTCACCTCTCCTTCCCTTCCCATTGGCTGAGGCGCGGCGGGAGCGGGAGGTTCGCTTCCCTGCCGCTCCCCGCTCCCCCGCCGCTCTGAGGCTCGGGTGCCTGAGTACCCCCGGGCGCCATGGAGCGGCAGCAGGAGGTGAAGGCCCTGCTGAAGCAATGGGAGGCGGCCTTCCTCCGTGAGCGGCGGCGCAGGCCCAGCCAGGTAGCCGGTGCCCGGGGACGGCGCGGGGGCCGAGGCCCGTGGGGCCCTGCCCCGGCTGGTGCTGGCGGCGGGGCTGCGGCAGCACCCGGGTGGGCCGGAAAGCCCTGACGGGGATCCCCCGGGGGGGCCTGCTCGCTCGCCGGGAGCCCGTTTCCCGGGATCACTGCCCCGGCGGGCAGCACGCTGCGCCCCCGGCAGGGTCCCTGCCTCTCCCTGTAGCCTGTTTCCTGCACCGGCAAAGCCGAGCGAGGCTCCCCTGGCAAAGCCTGACGACACTGCCGTAAGGCCCGTCATTTTGTACCTAAAGAAGTTACAAAACAGACACCCTCGAGTCTGGAACAAGCGTAACACTGCCCCAACCACAATTTTATTTGGGGGGAAAAAAAACCAAACTAGCAAAGAGATAGAAGCCCTTTCTCGTTCTGCAGTCACAGAAAATAACGATAATTTCCTCCATAGCCTGAAATAATGATCTCTTGCGCATTTGCCTTGCAGGCGGACATCGAAGCAGCTCCAGAGGACACCCAACGTGAGTGGCAGCTGTGGTGCTTCAAGGCTGGGGGTGACCCCTCATGCCAAGGGTTTGGCAGCATATGTTAATGCAGAAACTGATGAGGTTTTACAGTAAGTACCACATGTACCCAAAACCAGCCTTTACTTGCTGTTACAGGGCTCTACAAGGAGTACAAGATGCTCAAGCAGCAAAGAAAGGAGTTGGATCCTTCCCAGCTTAGCCCCTCCTGCCAGCCAGCAGCACAGGAGATTCCAACTGCAGAGCAGGTACTGGAGAAACCCCCACTCTGGCCTTGAGTTTTGTCTCCAGGAGCCTTTCCTCACCCTTGATGCAAGCGCTTCAGGGTGTTTCCACTTTGTCCTTCACTGCAGGCAAAGCCACGGTTGTCCCTCCTGTTTATAAAGCAGTTTATTTGACCTTAGGAGGGAAAATTGTCCAACTGGCACCATATAACACCTATTTTTGGCTTGGTGGATGAATAAGGTACCCCAAACAGAGCATGTAAGGGTGGGGGTAGGAAATTTAACACCTGCAGTCCCTCATGTGCTTTACACTCGCCAGCATCCAGGCTGCTGAAAGTGCAGGCTTTCAGCAATTGCCTCTTAACTCAATACAATTGCCCCTTAACAAGGCAACAATTAAGCCAGTCCCTGTACTTCAGGTGAGGCAATAACTGCTCCAGGGTTTTTTTTTCTCCCCAAGAGGTGCTGTATGTGCTGTCTGCGCTGTCTGTGGCCAAAAGACACTGTGGCGTGATAATACCGTGCTTGTTCTCCAGCTCCTTTCTCCTCTTGGAGGTATTGGAGCTCATCTTTGTGATAGGATTCACAGTTTGGGGATTTAAAAGTTTGGATTTAACAGGTTAAGGGATTTAATGGTTTGGATTTAATAGTTTGTGGGTGTCATTGCAGGTGCCAGACTTCGGTTGTTGGGGTGCACACCTGAACCGGCAGCCAAAAGCCCCCAAGCTGAACCATCGCAGCCACGCTGTGCCAAAAGCCTCAGTGCAATACTATGGGATGAAGCTGAAATCCAACCTGGGAGCTGCCAGGAAGGTTAGGGCTTGCTGGGAATCAGCACTGAGCACTGCGGCTCAGAGAAGCTTCTCCTGAAGCTGCTTGTGACCTCTTTTCCCTCTTGTGGCTGCTCAGAAGTCATGGCCTGCTCCGGCCAGAATCCCCCACTGTTAGTGGAGGGTGGGAGCTGGGGGTAGGGAACACCCACAAACACTGGCAAGGGTCCTGTTTGATTTGGAGGCAGGGCACTGAGTTTCAGTGGATGACCTGACCCCTGTCTGTCCATCCCCCGACATGCAGGAGACACCCCTGACCCCAAGGAAGACCCTGACTCCCAGGAGGACCACAGCTGTCCCTAGACTTCAGACAAATTTGGGGAGTGGTGACAAAGCCGCATCCTCAGCACCGGCAGAGCCTTTGCAGAGCAAGGGAGGCGAGCCGGGAGATCTCCTCCTTCCTCCCTCAGTGTCAGAGCTGGCCCCCATCATCCTTGCTGCGGGGCTGAAGTCCCCACCACCACCACTGCCACCGAATAAATTCCAGCAGCTGAAGCAGACAGTGGCACAGAGGCTGGGCTCGCTGGATCCTGCCTGGCTGCAGAGGTGCCAAGGGACACCTGGGGATGAGGGGACAATACTGGGTGCCACGCAGGAAGGGGAGCAGGGAGAGGTCAGCTGGGCCCCCTCAAAGCAGGAAGGGACTGGTGGAGAAGTATCGGTGGGAGATTCCAGGAGGAAAAGGCCATGTGGAGATGGTGGAGACAGCATGGCAGCTTCCACAAAGCTCAAGCGGTGCCGCCAAGGCTCAGCCGAGGGAGCGTTAAGTGCTGCCAGCGGGCTGAAGCAGAGCAAGGAGGAAGGGGAGGAGGAGAAAGAGCGTGTGGCAACCCCAAAGGAGAGTGAGAAGGTGCTGGATTCCTCAGAAAACCTCCTGGGGGAGGTGGAAGAGGAGAAACCCAGATCCACCCGCAGAGCAGTCACTGCCAGGTAGGTCCTGTCCCTTGTCAGCAATGCTGGTGTGCTGGCAGCACTGCTGGGTGCTGTGCTGCAAGTTCATCTGCCTCAATGTAGCTCACTGCTTGCTTCAAACTCCTGTTGGGGCATTGCTGGAGCCCTTCAGTTCCCAGCCCCCACCAGTGTTTTCCCTGGGAAACAAAGCCAGCAGTTAAACCAAATCAAACAGGCTGCAGCAATGCCTCGTGGCACTCAAAAGCACCAAAAAGTGGTCAGAAAAGGATGCTGAGGGAGCAAGGGGACTTTTTCCTATCAATTTTTATAAATAGTGAGCTGTTCTTTCCTTAATTCCTCCTTTGTGTTTGGCAGGGGAAGGAATAAGTTTTGGGGGGTTTTGAGTCTGATTTTCTTATGTAATTATGCCCTGCGTGCCTTTCACTTCCCCCTGAGTGTCTGCATCGCCTTCAGTTGCGTTTAGGGGACAAAAGATTTAGAGATTATTTTCCTCAAAGCTATTCTGTGAGCCGGGAGCGGAGGGGTGGAGGATGGGGACATGATGGCCCCCCACACATGGGCAGGGGGGTTCCTAGCCAACCTCTCTTCCCAGCAGAGCACCTTCACAGAGACGCGGCAACTTTGTCAAGCTTAACCTGAAGAAGAAATCTCATGTCCGAGGTTATGCCCTGCGGGGAAATCGCCTTCGCAAACAGGTAAAGCCGTGCCCAGTGACTGCCTCAGCACTGCCAGCACCTCCCAGGGTATCACTGAAAGCCTCCCGCTGGACAGAACTGTGCTGCTGTCACCACCAAACCCATTTCCAGTCAAATTTAAATTCATCCAATCCAATACAAATTCAAAACTTCCAGCTGTCGCTCGTTGTCATGCCACTATTTGAATTTCCATATTTTGCTTTTAGTTAATTTATGTTGTGACACTGTAGGAGAGCGGCACAGGCACAGCTTGGCTCCCTGCCCCTCCTGCTGCTACCTGAGCTTCCCTGTCTTCAGTGGCAGCTTTGCCCTGAAGACCCTGTGTTAGGGGAAAGACCTCACTGTAGTGGGCTTGTCCTGCAGGGTAAAGAGGGCACTCGGCCTTTCCAGCTTCAGCTCTGCCACAAAAACCTGTTGATTTGGTTTTTTTTAATATCTCCCCATTAATCAATGTGAAATCCTTTAGGATCATCTCTGGGTGAGGCAAGCAGCAGCTGGAAGAAAATGGCCTATGTTTTTTAAAGCTCGGCATGTTTATGCAGTGCTTTGGCAAAAGCCCGGTGCCATGGTGAAGTCAAATATAATAAAATATACCTTTAATAAAAATAAAAGTATAAAAATAACTGGAGGTGGTCCTGCTTTGCAGGTGTGGAAGCAGAAGTGGCAGAAGAAAGCGGAACAGTACGGGGGAGGCACCAGATCCATTGACCGAAGCTCAGACATCTGCTTCAGTTGTGGCAGGACAGGACACTGGGCATCAGCGTGCCGGGGCCAAGGTGAGGCTTTGAGTGCTGAATTAGGGGTTTGTTTGGCAAAGCTGTGGGCCGAGTTCAGATCTGGCTGTGCCGGAGCAGATGTGACAGAGGTTGGAGGACAGGAAACATTGGTCAGGCGTTCCCACCTCCCTGCAGCTTCTCTCTGCTGTTGGCTTAAGGGTTTTCGGGGATAATAACTTGGGGGCAGAGGATGAAAAGATGAGGTGGTTTCTTTACCGTGGATTTAAGTAGAGAAGAGACCCCTTTCCTGCCTGCAGGGATGGCTGCTGGCCTGCTGCCAGAGGAGAGCAGCCATGCCGATGAAGAAGAGGAGGCTCCCCTGCCCACGCTGGAAGAAGTGGCTCGCAGGACCAACAGCATCTGCCCAGAGCTCTCTGGTGAGGCCCTGGACTTGCCGCGCTGCTGGCTCGCCTCGCTCTCCAGTGACACGCCGTGGCTGGCTCTGGGATGAACTCTTGGGGACATAGAATTGTTTCCTTTTCCCCCTAAGAAGTTTGTTTGAGCTCCTTGCGGGGGTTTCCCTGGGATCAAAAGGTGGTTTTGCCAGCCTGGGTTTATGCTGGGATGTGTATCCTCCAGGAACGCCAGCCTAAAATACAGGCAGGCTCGCCAGGCTTGCTCCTGTGCAGTGGTGGGAGTCCAGGCAGGGTAGGAAAATCCATCTGTGCATTCTGACTGCTGCCTTCATCCCTAGCAGAGAGAAGAGGCAGCAGCCAGGAAGGATCTGAAAAGATTTTGGAGGCACCAACTTACCTGGATGTGCGAAGGATGACGTACGAGCCACCTGCTCCCCCTGTGCCCATGGAGCCCCTCTACAGCCTGGGGCCGGAGGGGAAGGTTCGAGGTATGGCTCCCTGCTGCACACCAAGTAGGGCCCACATGCATTTGGCCCTCCGGTCCCTGCCTGACTGTGTGTCCTTCCCCTGCAGAGACCCCAGAGGAGGTGTTCAAGGCTCTGAAGGCGCTGGGCTACAGCTCCTTCCGCCCGGGCCAGGAGGTGGCCATCATGAGGATCCTCTCAGGTGGGTTTGTTTCCCCCACGACCTCTCTTCCTCTGCGGGGTTTGGGCTCCCTGTGATCCCCTCCCACACGGGTGGTCCCCAACCCCCCGTTCTGCCAGGCCTGTCCACACTGGTGGTGTTATCGACGGGGATGGGGAAGTCCCTCTGCTACCAGCTCCCCGCTTACCTGTACCACAAGCGCTCCAAGTGCATCACCTTGGTTGTCTCCCCTTTGGTATCCCTGATGAATGACCAGGTACGGCTTGGATGTCCCGGTTTTCCCACCCCAACTCCTGCTTAGATGCTGCTGGGTGTGCAGTGCTGCAGTTAAAGGCTCACATGCACCCAAAATGGGGAGGTGGGTGTTCGGTGGTGACTCCCCCCCAAGTCACTGGAGGCACGAGTGGGTGACAGGCCTCGCTTCCAGGTCTCGGGGCTGCCGCCATGCCTGAAGGCTGTCTGTATCCACTCCAACATGACCAAAGCCCAGCGGGAAGCAGCGATGGAGAAGGTGAGGGACTCAGGGCTGCCAGCCTCAGGGAGACACGTGTGTGTGAAGGTGTCCCCAGTGCCACCTTGCTCGTGCAGCTGCGTGATCCCAATGAAGGCAGTGCTGGACAGTAGCAGTGCCAGTCAGCCTGCTTCCCTGGGAGAGCGGGTAAAACACCCCTTGTGTCGCTCTGGTGCTCCCCGCAGGTGAGGCAGGGCGGGGTGCAGGTGCTGCTGCTCTCCCCTGAGGCGCTGGTTGGTGGGAGCAGCTCAGGATCTGGCTGCCTGCCCTCTGCTGATCACCTGCCGGCCGTAGCCTTCGCCTGCATTGATGAAGCTCACTGTGTCTCCGAGTGGTCCCACAATTTCCGTCCCTGCTACCTGCGGGTCTGCAAGGTGTGAGAGGGGAAGCCCACCCTGAGGCGGAGGGAACCCGTTGGGGTGAGGAGGGACGTCAGGCTCCCACTTTTTCCCTCTTGGCAGGTTCTCCGGGATCACCTGGGCGTGCGCTGCTTCCTGGGGCTGACAGCCACTGCCACCCTGGCCACAGTGCGGGACGTGGCCCAACACCTGGGTATCCCAGCAGAGGAAGGGATAGCGGTGCGCTCCACCGCTGTGCCCCCAAACCTGCACCTCTCAGTCTCGATGGACAGGGACAGGGATCAGGTAGGGACCAGGATGGGTCTAAAGAAATCAGATTAGTTGCTGTGACGCTGGGTTCAGGGTGTATCTCCTAGAAGATCCCCAAGCTCTTTTGGGGCACCTTTACCTCCTCTGTCCACAGGCCCTGATCTCCCTGCTGCGAGAGGAGCGTTTTGGGTGCCTGGACTCCATCATAGTCTACTGCACGCGGCGGGAGGAGACAGTTCGCATTGCGGCACTCATCCGGACCTGCCTCCAAGGAGTGCTGGTCAGGGAAGCCAGGGAGCCAGGGCAGGACACTGCTGAAAGGAAGAAAGCGAAGGGTAGGTGAGGTAGCCTCACTCTCCAAAGGGAAGCATGAGCCCAAAACATCCTGTCTGGTGAATCCACACTGGAACAGAGAATCCCTAGGGAGCGAGCTGTGCTTGCAGGACTCTCCACGGAGGTTTCTGGCTCCATCAGCCACCTCCCCCAGGTGCAGAGCAATGCCCTTGGCAGCAGTAAGGCATTTATCTTCCCCCATCTGCATCGCAGGCTTTAAAGCTGGGCTTTGATTTTTTTTCTAGTGACAGCCGATAATGATGGATGCTTATTAGCTGTGGTTAATAAAGCTGGGTGGTGGGATTAGTACACAGGGAGCCTTCGTTGTACAGCTCTGCAGGGTTTTTCTTTCCAAACCTGGTAGCTGTGACTTAGAGTCTTTATTTTTCCCTCAAAATCCACAATTGGATCCGTGGCCGAGCTCTGCCTCGCAAAGTGCTGGACGTGTTTGGCCCCAGGGATCCTCTCCCCAGCCTGCTTTGTTTGCTGAAGCTGGGTGAGCTCGTGCCATCCCGCTTCCAAACCAACCAGGGCTTGACGACTTCTGGCAGCTAACAAGGAGCACACATCCCTTTGCCAGGAAGCAGCAGCCCTGCTCCTGCCCAGCACTGATGTCTGCCACAGGCAGGGTTTGCTGCTCGTTTCCATCCCTGATTTAATTAACAGCTGTGCTTTTGAGAAATCACTAATTAAATGCCATTAAAACCTCTCTCCCCACTTGCTTTCAGCAAAGAAGAGTGGTCGCCAGCCGCTGAAGTGGATTGCAGATGCTTACCATGCTGGCCTATCCGCTGCCGAACGCTGCCGCATCCAGAACAGCTTCATGAGTGGCCAGCTCCGTGTGGTGGTGGCCACGGTGGCTTTCGGCATGGGGCTGGATAAATCAGATGTCCGTGGTGTTGTACATTACAACATGCCGAAAAATTTTGAGAGTTACGTGCAGGAGATTGGACGGGCCGGGCGAGACGGTGAGCCAGCTCACTGCCATCTCTTCTTGGACCCGGAGGTAATGCTTGCCAGTAGGGTGGGGGGGTCCCCCTAAATTCTGGGGGTCTTTCCCCAAGGCTTCCCGCTGCCTCCCCAGGGCAGGGATCTCCACGAGCTGCGACGCCACATTTACGGTGACACGGTGGATTTTTTCACTGTCAAGAAGCTGGTGCAGAAGGTTTTTTCTCCCTGCAAGTGCTTGGAGCTGCACCAGAAACACCAGGATGTCATCAGGGTGAGGAAGGGGCTGAGGCCCCCACTCCCGTGGCCTTCCCAGCTTCTTAACTCATTCAGTAATGAGCTAACAAGGCAGAAGAACCTTTGTGGGCTGGTGGCCGCATTGGGGAGGTTAAATCAGTTGAGGGAAGGTTGGGGTGAAGTGAGCTGTGGTGTAAGATCTGGCCAGGAACAGGCAAGAGAGCAGTTGAGATGTCACACAAGGGAAGGCAGGAGCCTGCCTGTCCTCTGACTGGTGACACCACACTGCGTGGTGCATCCCTTGCAGGATGGGGAGGTGAAGGATGCCAAAATGGCCGAGCTCTTGGAGGAGATGGTGGAAGAGGACAGTAGTGTGACGAGGCAGAGCAGGCAGCGGGTGTGCTACAAGCACGAGCGAGCTATCCCCATCCAACAAACCGTGGAGTCCCTGGACATACGGGAGGAAGGTGAGGTGGGGAAATCGGCCCCAAGTGAGGCCAGGGGGGGTCCCAAAGGGGATCAGGGTCCCTCTGCAGCTCCTCCCTGTCTTGCAGGCATCGAGACCCTCCTGTGCTACCTGGAGCTGCACCCGCAGCGCTGGCTGGAGCTGCTGCCTCCCACCTACTCTTTCTGCCGACTGCAGTGCTATGGGGGACCCCAGCAGCTCCGGGCCACAGCGCGGAGGTTAGAGCTGCGCCGAGGGGCACCGCTGTGAATGCCACAGTGTTCCCTGTGCCAGGAGCAAGCCACCGCAGCATAGTCTCTGCTGGGTGGGAGCTGCTCCACGGTTCTGGGGTCTGCTGGAGGTAAAAAACGGGCTCCAAGCCATGGTACCAGTGGGTTCCTGGTGTCTCTTGCCCTCAGGTCTCCCCCTGTCGCTGTCTTCATGGCCCGGGAGCGCCTGGCAGGGAGGGACCACAGCCAAGCCAGCTTGCTGGAGTTCGACATGGTCTCGCTGAGCGACTCCATGGGTTGGGAAGTAGCGCTGGTGAAACGTGCCCTGCGCCAGCTCCAGTGGGATCCACAGCTGCGGAAAGGTACTGGTGTCCCTGCGTTCCTTGGAGGGGTGAGTCCCTGTGACACCAGCAGCTGGCTGGGTTTCAGTGCCGGATCTGGGTGAGCACCAGCTCAACCAGCTCTTGGTGCCTTCAGACAGCTGCAGCGCAGGGAAGAGTGGGGTCATGGTAGAGTTTGGAGATTTCTCTTTCCACCTACGTGCTTACGGTGACCTCACCGACCAGGAGCTGGACTCCGTCTGTGATTTCCTCCACCAAAGGGTGGTGGCCAGGGAGAAGATGGCTCTTGGCCAACTCCGCACCTGTTTCCAGGCCTTCCAGAGGTGAGTGTGGGTGAAGACCACCCAACCCCTACAGACCACTCCCTCCCAGTTTGGGACCCGTTTTGGTACTGGAAAGGGAGGAGACTGATGTCAGGGCACAGTGTGGCCTTCCAGACCTGCAGTCCTCACCCTGTGGAGGAGGAGGAGGAGAAGAGCTCCTGCCTGAAGGCTCTGCTCAGCAACTACTTCGAGAAGGAGCCTGCTGGAGAGCAGGCTGAACATGGCTGTGAGGAGGAGGAGGAGGACAAAGATCTCAGTGATGCTAAAGTGAGCAAATCCACTTTTATTGGGAGCTGCTTCAGGCTCTGACTGTCAGCCGGTATTTCTGGTACACGGCACCTCCAGTTTAGGTGACACCAGAGATGGGTTTGGGATGAGGAAGAGGAGGGAGGCCCTTGCTATGTCCCTTCTTTTGCAGCTGCGGGAGTGGGAGAGCCAGATCCGCGCTGACATCCGCCATTTCCTTGCCATCCGCCAGGACGAGAAGTTCTCTGGCCGAGCCATCGCCAGGGTATTTCATGGCATTGGTAAGAGTGGTGGGCAGGTGCCAAATTGGGTGTCTTCCACCTTGCTCCGGCACCTGCCCATCCCCTCCTAACCGGGGGCTTTGCCCGCTCCCTGCAGGCAGCCCCTGTTTCCCCGCCCAGGTCTATGGCCGTGATCGCCGGTTCTGGAGGAAATATCTCTCCTTCGATTTCCACCGGCTCGCCCGTCTGGCCACCGAGGAGATCCTGGCCAGCAGGTGATGGCAGGAGCCGAAAGGGCAGAGCCACCCCATGCTCCAGGGACGGCGGTGCCACACAGGCCATTACTGTGGCCCTCGGGGCTGTGCCAGCTGCCATCACCCCCCGAGGACCCCGTTTGGGGCGGTGAGCAGAGACCACCCTTCCGCCGAGAAGTGGGGCAGAGGGGAGCACAGGCTTGTTCGTGGTGCGCGCTGCCCCTGCCTGCCTTGCCCTGCTGCTGCGTAGGAGCGGCTGGGGAGGCCAAGCGCTGCCTCCGACAGGGGTCCTGCCTCCTCGGGTGGGCTGCCCGCCCTCAGCCTGTCCCTGTGCCGGCAGGGATTTTTGTCTGGATTTTAATAATGAATTAATAAAGGACACTGACCTTTAACCCCTGTGCCGCTGCCTACAGTTCACTGCCTGTGCCTTGGGGAGTGAATTGGCTTTGGGTGACGACCCTCCTTCATGGGGGAGGGGGAGGCGTTGCCATGGTGATGTAGCAGTGTTGTTACTATGGCAATGTCAGGGGAGGTGGTACTAGGTGGGACGGGGCTGTTACTATGGCAATAGGGAGAGGGGGGGGTCTGTTGCCATGGTGATGCAGAGGGACTGTTACTGGCCTGTGGGGGGGCCATGGTGATGGGGGTCTATCACCATGGCAACAAGGATGTTGTCCTAGTGATGTAGGAAGTCTGTTGCCATGGTGATGGGGGGGGTAGGATGCCCATTGCCGTGGCAAAGGGACATCTATCACCGTGGCTGTCAGTGCATTGTGGGAGGATGCCACCACCCCTGCCCTCACCGCACCCAGGGAGCTGTGACGGCCCTGGGACAGCCAGGCGCCACCGTGGCTCTGGCCCCCTGCCCACACCGCCCCAGCAAGCAGCTGCTTGAGGTGCCAGTGAGGAACCAGAGCAGCTGGCACCATGTGCCATCCTCCTTCCCTACCCCCTTTCCAGCCAAAGTTGCATGCTCTTTCCCAGCACCTAGCTCTTGCGGAGCTCCAGGAAGGATGAAGCCCTTCCCCACCCTGAAACACAGATTGGGTTTTGCTGTGGGCAGCTCTTGAACAACCAAAACCATCCAAGCAAGGCTGGGGTGGAAACTGGTATCCAACTGGAGAGCTTTACGCCCCAGTTTCCTCCTGGCGCTGGGCTCCCGTGGGACGCACCGTCCCTCCCCAGCACAGTGTCTTCTGTTTGGGAAGGTCACACCACAGGAGCACCCACCAGCATTGCCAAAACACTTCTAAACATTAACTGGTGGAGCTGGGTGCCAAGCCTGTGACATCCCCAAGGACTGCTGACGCCACACAGCCTCCTCCATCCCTCCTCCTCCTCCACCAGCCCTGGAGAAAAGCCTGGCTCACAGCACAACCCACTGCACAGGTGGTAAAAGCCAAGGGCTGGCCACCGGAGCTTTCCTCTTCATCCTCTTCCCTTTAGGTTTTCCTGGTGTTGTGCCGGAGCAGGGACGTGGTGAGGGTACACCGGCGGCCGAAGCATCAGGGAGGGGCTGGCAGGGACTCTCCAGCCTTCCTTCACCAGCCTGTCTTGTGGTAAGCACCGACAGCTTCCACCCAGACAGCGGGTCGGGACCGTCTCCCCACTGATCAGGGTGGTCCCTGACCACCACGTCCCCCTTCCACCACGGCCCGCTACGCTATGGCCCTGCCCTGGGCTCTGCTACTGCTCGGTGAGGTCCTGGCACAGGATGCAGCCGCCCAGGGCTGCCTCCTTCCGCCGGCTGGTGAGTCCCAACCCTTTGCCCTTCCTTGCCAGTGGAAGCACCCCTGGTGGGACAAAGCCTTGCTGGGGTGCCTCGGTGGTGGGCTGACCCCCGCCTTGGCAGGTTATAACGCAGCGCTGGGGCGCCCAGCCCGCCAGTCCTCCGTCTTCCCCAACATCAGCATCGCCACCAACGCAGTGGATGGGAACCGGGACGGCGTCTGGCACCACGGCTCCTGCAGCCGCACACGGCGAGAGCGGGAGCCCTGGTGGAGTGTGGACCTGGGTGGGCGCCGCGCCGTGGCGGCTGTGGTGGTAAAGAACCGGCAGGATTGCTGCTGGCAGCGGCTGCGGGGAGCGCAGGTCCATGTCGGGGACGCACCAGCCGAGCGTGGCAGGGACAACCCCATGTGAGCCAAAAATGTGGGGTTTGGAGGGAGTGTCCCCACCCCACTGGTGCCACTGTCTCCTGAGCCCCATCTCTTCCACCCCGGCAGCTGCGGCGTCATCACGGACACCGGTCCTGGCTCACTCAGTACCATCTGCTGCCAGGGGCTGCAGGGCCGCTATGTCTCCATCCTCATCCCCAGCCGGGAGGATGCGTTGGTGCTGTGCGAGGTGGAGGTGGTGCTCCAGGGCTGCCTCCCCCTGCCCGGAGGTGAGGGGCTCCCAGGGAGGCAGTGGGGGCTGGTGGGGCAGCAGTCAGGGGCCGGCAGCCTCGTGCCATGCTCCCACTGGCAATTCCAGCCCCCAACGTGGCGCAGGGCCGCGCCGTCACACAGTCCTCCACGCTGAATGCCATCAGCCTGGCTGCCAATGCCGTGGATGGGAGCAGCAATGCCAGCTGGGAGCACGGCTCCTGCACCCACACTGAGAAGGAGCTGGAGCCGTGGTGGCGTGTAGACCTGGGCCATCGGCACACTGTCTACTCCGTCACTGTCACTAACTGCCACAACTGCTGCTGGGAGAGCCTTCTCGGCGCCCAGGTCCACGTTGGGGACTCCCTGGCTAACCATGGCAAGCGCAACCCTGTGTGAGTGGGGTCCCCAGCAAGGTCCCCCCACCCAGCATGGGACTGTCCCGCCGGCCATAGCTGTGGCGGTTCCCTCCCGGCAGCTGCGGGGCCATCTTGGACACTGGTCCCGGCTCCACCAGTACCATCTGCTGCAACGGGCTGCCGGGTCGCTATGTCTCCATCATCATCCCTGGGCGGGAGGATTTCCTCATCCTCTGCGAAGTGGAGGTGACAGCCCAGAGCTGCGTCCCCCCGCCTGGCGGTAAGGATTGAAGCCCTCCCAGCAGGGAGCTGATACCTACCCGGTGGCTGCCAGCAAGCGCTGACCTACCTGAGCCCTGCAGAAGCGATTTGGTTCCTGCAGCGCCGGGGGGAAAGGGGGGGGCATGAGGGCCCCAACATGGGGGAGGGGGGTGTCACATGTCCCTGAGCCGGTGGCACATCAGTGTGCCAGTATGCAGTGCCTGGAGGGACAGATGGAGGCCGCAGTGCCGGCTCTGTGCCCAGGGGTTGATGCCCAGCCACGGGTCATCGCTGGCATTGAGCACCTAGGGCTGGTGTCACTGTCCCATGGTGTCCCCCAGCCCAAAGCCTGGCCCTGCGGCGCCCAGTGGCACAGTCCTCCACGGCCAGCCGAGCCAGCAGTGCCATCAACGCCGTGGATGGGAACCAGGATGGGAACTGGCAGCACGGCTCCTGCTCTCAAACCAAGAGGGAGTTGGAGCCATGGTGGACAGTGGACCTGGGCCATCGCCATGCTGTGGCAGCTGTGGTGGTGAGGAACCGCCTGGACTGCTGCTGGCACTGGCTGAAGGGTGCCCGCGTCCATGTCGGGGACTCCCTTGCCAGCCATGGCACCAACAACCCCATGTGAGTGCCACAGTGTTGACACTGTGGTGCACGGCTGCTTTGGCGCTTGGCCACCCTCACCCTTGTCCCCCTCCTTGTAGCTGCGGCACAGTCACAGATACCAGCCCTGGCTCCACCAGCACCATCTGCTGCCACGGGCTGCACGGCCGCTACGTCACCATCACGATCCCTGGCCGCGAGGAACGGCTGAGCCTGTGCGAGGTGGAGGTTGTGGAGCAAGGCTGTGCTGTGCTGCCAGGGGGTGAGTGGGTTTGGGGGGCACCGCGGGGTCTTCTGGGGACATGGCACCCCCAGCCCAGCTGTTCCCGCAGCCCAGAACATGGCCCTGGGCCGCCCGGCCACCCAGTCCTCCATCCTGGATGCCAGCAGCAGTGCCGCCAATGCCGTCAACGGGGACTGGGATGGCAATCAGGAGCACGGCTCCTGTGCCCACACCACAGAGGAGCTGGAGCCATGGTGGCGTGTTGATCTCGGCCACCGGCACGCCATCTATGCCGTGGTGGTGAAGAACCGCCATGACTGCTGCTGGGAGCGGTTGAAGGGGGCTGAGGTCCGCGTCGGTGACTCCCCGGTTGACCGCAGTCGGCACAACCCTGTGTGAGCACCAGCCCCATCCTCTCTACTGGGAACACCACTGGCACTGTGCTGGCTCATCCTGCCCCCTCCTCTCCCGCCAGCTGCGGCATCATCACAGATGCCAGCCCCGGTTCTATCAGCACTGTCTGCTGCCATGGCCTTCGCGGTCGCTACGTCTCCATCCTCATCCCCAGCCGGAAGGATGCGCTGGTGCTGTGTGAGGTGGAAGTGATCCGGCAAGGCTGCACCCCGCTGCCAGGAGGTGAGCTGTCAGGAGAGCCCACCTCCCCCAGGAACCCCAGCACCCACCAACCCACCCCATGGTGTTCACAGCCCTCAACGTGGCGCGGGAGCAGCAGGCGACACAGTCCTCCACCTCCAATGGCTCCGGCTTCGCATCCAAGGCGGTAGATGGGAACCGGGACGGCGTCTGGCACCACGGCTCCTGCAGCCACACACGGCGAGAGCGGGAGCCCTGGTGGAGTGTGGACCTGGGCAGACGCCGCGCCGTGGCAGCTGTGGTGGTAAAGAACCGGCAGGATTGCTGCTGGCAGCGGCTGCGGGGAGCACAGGTCCATGTCGGGGACGCGCCAGCCGATCGTGGCAGGGACAACCCCATGTGAGCCAAAAATGTGGGGTTTGGAGGGAGTGTCCCCACCCCACCATTGCTTCTGTCTCCTGAGCCCCATCTCTTCCACCCCGGCAGCTGCGGCATCATCACGGACGCTGGTCCTGGCTCACTCAGTACCATCTGCTGCCAGGGGCTACAGGGCCGCTATGTCACTGTCACCATACCCAGCAGGGAGGGGCAGCTGGCGCTTTGCGAGGTGGAGGTCTACACTGTCTTCCCCGAAATCTGAGGGGCTCCTGGGGGGCAGCTGATGTGCTACCAGGGGCCGGCACTCAGCAGGGGGCTCCGGCTGCTCCCTGGCGCCTCTGCGTGGGGCATCCCCCAGGATCAGCCCCACCAGAGGGGCTCCACGAGCAAGCCTTGGTCCCTCCCCAATAAACACGGCCATGGATCCCATCCACCGCTTGTGCCTTTCCTTGGGTTCACACCAGCACAGGTGCTGCATGGCCACGCGTGGGGTCCCCCCACAACCCTGCAGCCCCCCAGGAGGCTGCGGCACTGGAGGGGATGGATTCCAGCAGGGAGTCGGCATCAGGAGAAGTGGCGCAGGAAGGCGGTGTGGAAGCGGGTGAGGGCGAGCAACACTGGCTCCAGTGTCTCAGCTGGTGGCAGCAGTGACAGCCTGGGGGGCAGGAGAAGGGGGGCAATTGAGTGGAGGTGGGGACATGCCAGCACCCTGACCTGAGCCCCCCGGTGTTACCCGACGTGGTAGGTGCCCTCTGGCTGCCCAAACTCGCTCCCTGGGGCCAGCACCACCCCCGTCGCCTCCCGCAGCTCCTGGCAGAAGAAGACGTCGGGCTCCAGGCCCAGCACCTGGAGGAGCAGCGGGAGCATGGGCACCCTGCGCCATGGGGGCACCCTCTCCCCTGGGCGTCCCCTGTCCCCAGGGGGCCACAGGGTGCCCTGTCTCCCCAGGGTACCCCTTGTCCCCAGGGTGTCCCATACCAGGGGGCTCCCCACATGCCCCCAGGATGGCTCCTGCCACCCTGGAGACCCTCATAGCCACATGATGCCCCATGTCCCCCAAGATGCCCAGCACTCCCACAGTGCTCCGTCTCCCCAGGACATCCCATACATCAGGGTTCCCCGCACTCCCACAGCACCCCTGTGACTGGGGTGGCTCTGTGCTCCCAGGATGCCCCATGTCCCCAGGGTGTCCCATGTCCCACACCACAGGGTTCCTTGCACTCCCACGTCCATGGGTTGACTCTCGCCCCAGGAAGCCTCACGCGCCAGCACATCCCCAGGATGCCCCACGTCCCTCCCCAAGATGCCCTGTACTCCCAGGATGCCCCCTGTCCCCCAGATGCCCCCTGTCCCCAGGGTGCCCCATCTCCCCAGGACACCCCACATCACAGGGCTCCCCACACTCTCACCCTGTCTCACACCCTTGGGATGACTTCCGTTCCCCACAGCGCCCCTCTCCCCGTCCCCACCCCCCACCCCGGGTCCCCCCTCCCCACGGCCACCCGTGGGTGCTCACCCGGGCCTGCTGCAGGGCGCGGGGCGGGAGCTGGATGCGGGGGAAGGCGCGGGCGCCGCCCTGCACGGGCTGGCAGCAGATGCCGGGGGCCCGGCCCAGCACCTCCTGCACCCGCCGGGCGTTGTGGGCCAGGTCCCGGCGCAGCCCCTGCCTCTGCTGGGGTGGGAGGGGGCTGAGCCGGGCGGTGGGGTGGGGCAGGGCATGGGATGGGATGGGAGGGGGATTGCCATGGGATTGGAGATGGGATGGGGAGGGGGATTGGGATGGGGGTGGGGATGGGGATTGAAATTAAAATGGAATGGGAATGGGATGGGGATGGAAATGGGATGGGGATTGGGAGGGGATGAGGGTGGGAATGGGGATAGGGTGGGGATGGAGATGGAGATGGGGATGGAATGAGATGGGGCACATGCACCAGCTCCCACCTCCTCCAGGGCCTTCTGTATGGGATCCCCCTCATCTGGCGGGTCCATGAGGAGGTCAAGCAGGATCCGCCCCAGGACACAGGGCCGGGGGATGGACTGTGCCAGCTGGAAGGGCAGTGTGATTCCCTCCTCAATGTTGACCAGCTCCAGGAACCCCACACGGAAACCACTCCTGCGGGACACAGTGCTGCTCCTCATCCCACACACACACCCAGGAGGCCCTGGCACAGCCACCCGTCGCCTGGCAGTGCCAGCACTCACTCGCCTGCCACGCTTTTGGAGAGGGAGTAGAATGAGACAAGCTGGACGGTGGAGGCGAGCGGGGCACCCATCTCCCACAGCACCCGCTTGAAGGAGAGGAAGGGGCAGCCAGGGAGGAAGGCTCGTTCCTGCTGTACCTGCGGCACCCAGGGCTCAGGGGGAGCCAGGCTGGGGGGGCACAGCCACCCCTCAGCCCACCCCCGCACCCACCTCATCTGCCAGCAGCAGCAGGTGTTCCTCAGCCACCAGCCGGATGATGTCCTCCATGCTCTGCCGGCTCAGCACATGCCCTGCCAGGGGGAGCCCACTGGTGTCCCCCCATGCATGGGGAGCCCACTCACATCCCCCCACCTGGGGAAACTGAGGCACGGGGACACCACCACCCCCAACTCACCCGTGGGGTCTCCGGGGTTGACGATGCAGAGCACCTTGGGGTGGCATCTCACCCGTGCCTGCCGCAGCACCTGCCGCAGCGCCTCGCCAGCCACAGCCCAGCCCTGCTCCTCGGCCAGCGGGTACGGCACGGCCACGGCCCCCGCCAGCCCCGCTGCCGCTGCATGCAGCGGGGGGCCCGGCACCGGCACCAGCACGCCCGTCGGCTGCGCCGCCCTCTCATCCACTACCAGTGACAAAACAAACTGGGATGGGGATGGGGATGAGCTCGGGGAGTCCAGCATAGGGACCCCGCTCACCAAGGACGGTTGCTCACCGGGAGGATGCTAGCAGTGCCATTGCAGAGGATGATGTTGCGAGGGTGGCAAGGGACACCGCCGTCGCGGCGCTCAAGGAAACGGGCAACCCTGGTAGGGACCCCCAGCGCCCGGTGCTCGTGGTTGTAGCCTCCTGGGGACAGGACAGACCCGCTCCTGAGCACCATGAATCCCATGGGACCCCAACAACCCCCTCCCTCAGTGGCCTCAATGGGAAAGGGCACTTCATGGGGCTGGCACTGGGCAGACCATGGGCCTGGGCACCCCATAGACCAGGCACCCCATGAGCTGTGCTGGGCACCCTATAAGCCATACTAGGCACCCCTCTGCCACCATGCTGGGCACCCCATGGGACCGGTGCCACCTACTCCATGGGTCATGCCAAGCACCCCATGCGCCATGTGGGGCACCCCATGGGCTGTACTGAGCACCCTATAAGCCACAGCAGACCCACCCACCCACACTGAGCACCCCATGGGACACCCCGCCCCCACAGCCTATAAGCCATGACAAGGGTGACCCCAAGCTCCCCATGTGCTGGCAAGGGGCACCCCACACTGACACTGCCGGGCACCCCGTGAGCTGTGCCACACCCTACCAATGTTGCCGGCATCCATCTCCTGCAGGATGCGCCGTGCCCGGCGCTGGGCACTCTCGGGCACAGCGGGGCTGCCCAGCAGATCCGGGAAGGCACAGGTGGCCGCGACCTGGGGGACAGGGAGCTGGGCTGAGCCTGGCCATGCTGGGGGACATGGTGACAGGTCAGCAGTGTCAACCCCAGTGCCCAGCAGTACCTGGCGCAAAACAGCCAGTGGGCCCCGTCCCACTGCATGAGCGTCATCACCACTGCAATCCACAGGGACACCAGGCACCAGTACCGCTGGCTCCGATGTCCCCAATGTCCCCTGTGCCATGGCCATGGCCGCCGCGGTTGACACTGTCCCTGCAGGGAAATGCCAAGGGGTGGTAAAGGGGAGGGAAAAGGGGCGGGTAATGGGGCGTGTAACGAGGCCACGTGCATGGCATGGTCACAAGGGGACAGCCAGATGGCCAGGACCCTGTCCACCCTGGCACACCACGCACTGCCAAACCCCTAACCATTAACCCAGCCCACCCCCACCCCCGGCTGCATGCACCCGCCACTTCAGCTCCTGTCCCAGCCATGGCAGCGATCAGCACCCCGGGGGGCACTGACACCCCCCTGTCTCAGGTGAACCCTAGCAGCCAGCGCACACCGCCACCTCCACTGCAGCCTCTGCTTGAGCAGGCTATGGCCATTGAAGGCGAGCTGACCCAGGTGAGACCCCTACAACCACCCACGGGTCCCCAGAGCCACCCAGAGCCCCATGGGACACAGACACCCAAAGCCACAGACCCGCATGGGATCCACAGCTGACAACCATGGTCCCATGCTCCCATGGGTCCCCACAGCCACCCATGGGCCCCATGGCCACCCAGAGCCCAATAGGACCCACAGACACCCATGGCCCCAGAGTCCCACGAGGTGCCCATGCCCACGCATGCTCCCAGAGCCCAATGGTGTCCCCACAGCCACCCCAACCCTGCAGCCACCTATAACCATTCCTGTCCCCAAAAACACCTCCCTCCCTATGCCCATGCACATCCCTGTGTCACCTTCCAGGTCCCTGTGGTCCCCAGGTCCCTGAAGCCCCCCATCCAGGTCCCCCCATCCACCCTGATCCCATGTCCCCAAAGTCACCCACTCCCCATGGCAACTGTGCCTCCCCTCAGGTCCCCACAGCCCCCTGTGCCCCCACATCAGGGTGTCCTAGGATGCTCTGTAGTGCCATCCTCCAGCCCCACCGCCTATGACCATGTCCCCTGGGCCTCGGGGAGGGGGGTATAGGGGGACAGAGGACAGTGGCCTTGCTGAGCCAGCTCCTGTTCCCAAGGGAGAGGACAAGTCCTCCACCGAGGTCATCTGCTGCCATTCAGGGGATGCAGTTGCTGCCGGCCGCCAGCCCCTCACCTACCTCCAGCAGGTAATGGGGAGCCCCATGGCTGCCTGCACTTAAAATCACAGAATCGTGGAATCGTTTAAGTTGGAAAAGACCTTGAAGATCGACAAGTCCAGGGTTGACTGAGCACAACGGGATCTATGATCCTCAGCTCCCTCCCCAGCACCCTGGTGATGGGTGGGGGGCTGAGTCCTGACCTTAGGTGATGGGGGGTGGGGTGGATCCTGACCTCGGGGTTACCCAGGGTGTTGGGGGGGGGGCGTGTTGGGGGAGGGGGTGACCAAGGGGGGTTGGCCGCATCCCCACAGGTGGCTGCCATCTGCGCGTATCCCACACTGCTGGACGCCGAGTGCATGCCGGCGGACACCAAGCAGCGCGCACGCCAGATCCTGCAGCACCTGCAGGGTGGCAGCCCAGGTACAGTGGGGATGGGCACACCTCAAGGGGGCCAGCCCCCCATATGGGTAGTGGGGCATGGGGGGATCACCAGATGCAGTGACACCGTATCTGTCCCCAGGGTCATACAACCTGGAGTACATCACTGACACCGTGGCCAAAAAAGTGGCCCGTTACTTGGAGCAAAGGGACAATGGCATTCCCAGCGATCCCCACTGCATTGTCCCCTGCAGTGGCACCGCCTCAGCCATGGTGGTGAGCGTGGGATGGGGACCAGCAGTGGCAACTGCATGGCCATGGGGACACTGAGGACCCTCCAGCCACGGCAGCTTTTCCCAGCAGGACGTGGTGACGCTGGTGGTGGATGAGAGGGCGCCACAGCCGACGGGCGTGCTGGTGCCGGTGCCGGGCCCCCCGCTGCATGCAGCGGCAGCGGGGCTGGCGGGGGCCGTGGCCGTGCCGTACCCGCTGGCCGAGGAGCAGGGCTGGGCTGTGGCTGGCGAGGCGCTGCGGCAGGTGCTGCGGCAGGCACGGGTGAGATGCCACCCCAAGGTGCTCTGCATCGTCAACCCCGGAGACCCCACGGGTGAGTTGGGGGTGGTGGTGTCCCCGTGCCTCAGTTTCCCCAGGTGGGGGGATGTGAGTGGGCTCCCCATGCATGGGGGGACACCAGTGGGCTCCCCCTGGCAGGGCATGTGCTGAGCCGGCAGAGCATGGAGGACATCATCCGGCTGGTGGCTGAGGAACACCTGCTGCTGCTGGCAGATGAGGTGGGTGCGGGGGTGGGCTGAGGGGTGGCTGTGCCCCCCCAGCCTGGCTCCCCCTGAGCCCTGGGTGCCGCAGGTACAGCAGGAACGAGCCTTCCTCCCTGGCTGCCCCTTCCTCTCCTTCAAGCGGGTGCTGTGGGAGATGGGTGCCCCGCTCGCCTCCACCGTCCAGCTTGTCTCATTCTACTCCCTCTCCAAGGGTTTCGGGGGGTGAGTACCAACACCTCATCCCCCCCCCAGACCTCCCGAAACCCCCTTTGCCAGCCCCCTCCACCTCCTTCTCCCCCAGGGGTGGTTTCCGAGCAGGTTTCTTCGAGCTGGTGAACATTGACCCAAGTGTCCTGAAGTGCTTCTACACATGGGGGATGTCAGTGTATCCCTCCATCCTGGGTCAGGTGATGTTGGAGATGGCCATGGAGCCCCCACTGCCCAGTGACCCCTCCTATCCAGCCTTTAATGAGGTGGGTAGTGCCAAGACCCCTCCTCACAGCCAGCTGCCACCGGGACACACAGGTCTTACTGGTGGCAGTGGGGGGATATCCCACGCTCCAGCCGAAGGACAGGCAGGTGCTGTGTGGGCCCATGCCTGTTTCTGGCTCCATCCCCATCCCATCCCCATTCCATCCCATCCCATTTTCATCTCCATCTTATCTCCATCCCCGTCGCCACCCCCATCCCTATCACCATCCCCATCCCATCCCCACTCCCAATCCCATCCCAATCCCAATCCCCACCCCAATCCCAATCCCATCCCCATTCCAATCCCACCCCCATCCCAATCCCCCTCCCCATCCCATCTCCAATCCCATGGCAATCCCCCTCCCATCCCATCCCATGCCCTGCCCCACCCCACCGCCTGGCTCAGCCCCCTCCCACCCCAGCAGAGGCAGGGGCTGCGCCGGGACCTGGCCCACAACGCCCGGCGGGTGCAGGAGGTGCTGGGCCGGGCCCCCGGCATCTGCTGCCAGCCCGTGCAGGGCGGCGCCCGCGCCTTCCCCCGCATCCAGCTCCCGCCCCGCGCCCTGCAGCAGGCCCGGGTGAGCACCCACGGGTGGCCGTGGGGAGGGGGGACCCGGGGTGGGGGGTGGGGACGGGGAGAGGGGCGCTGTGGGGAACGGAAGTCATCCCAAGGGTGTGAGACAGGGTGAGAGTGTGGGGAGCCCTGTGATGTGGGGTGTCCTGGGGACTTGGGGCAATCTGGGGACAGGGGGCATCTGGGGGACAGGGGGGTATCTGGGGGACAGGAGCCACCCCAGTCACAGGGGTGCTGTGGGAGTGCGGGGAACCCTGATGTATGGGATGTCCTGGGGAGACGGAGCACTGTGGGAGTGCTGGGCATCTTGGGGACATGCGGCATCATGTGGCTATGAGGGTCTCCAGGGTGGCGGGAGCCATCCTGGGGGCATGTGGGGAGCCCCCTGGTATGGGACACCCTGGGGACAAGGGGTACCCTGGGGAGACAGGGCACCCTGTGGCCCCCTGGGGACAGGGGACGCCCAGGGGAGAGGGTGCCCCCATGGCGCAGGGTGCCCATGCTCCCGCTGCTCCTCCAGGTGCTGGGCCTGGAGCCCGACGTCTTCTTCTGCCAGGAGCTGCGGGAGGCGACGGGGGTGGTGCTGGCCCCAGGGAGCGAGTTTGGGCAGCCAGAGGGCACCTACCACGTCGGGTAACACCGGGGGGCTCAGGTCAGGGTGCTGGGGTGGGGGGTGGGGGGAGTGCTATGGTGCATGGTGGGGGTTGGGTGACGGGGGGGTAGGGAGCCCTTGGGGCTGATGCTTTGTGTGGAGGGTGGGCAGTGCTGGGGGCTCGGGGATGGCAGGGGAGATGGTTCGGGTTGGGTGATTGTGGTGATGGCAGGTACTAGGGGCTGGTGGGCTGGGGCTGGAGGGCTGGTTGTGTTTGAGAGGCTGGCACTGGTTGGCACTGGGTTGGGTGTTGGAGGCTAGTCAGGGGGGTTCGGTTGGGTCAAGGGGGCTGGGGGAGCTGGGGGATCAGGGCTGGGGGCTGGTTTGTGCCGGGACGTTGGGCTTTGGTTCTCAGGCACAGAGGTTTGGGGAGCTGGGCTGGAATGCTGGGGTTGGATGTTGGGGGCTGCTTGGGTTTGGGGTGAGGGGAAGCTGGTTTGGGTTGGGATTTGGGGGGCAGGGAGGTCAGGATGGATGTTGGGGGCTGGCAGTGGCAGAGGTTTGGGGGGGGGGGGCTGGCTGCGATGGGGTGGGGGTGAGGACAGGTTAGGGAGGCCCAGCTGAGGTCAGACAAGAGGGACGTCATGGATGGTGGGGCTGGGGGAAGGGTTGGGATGGAGAGGCTGGTTGGGTACCATTGGATTGCTACGCCAGGATGTTGTTGGGGGACAACAGGACTGGGTGAAGGGGGGATGTGGGACCACCCACCACCCCACCACCCTGTGCCCCCCAGGCTGTCGCTGCTCCTGCCGGCTGAGACGCTGGAGCGGGTGCTGCTCACCCTCACCCACTTCCACGCCGCCTTCCTGCACAGCTTCTCCTGACATGGGGGTGACCCTGGCCCCCTATCTGCCCCCTCAACCCCATTAAAGCCCCCCACAGATCACACCATGCCTCTGCTTGCCCCCCACAGGGAGCCCGAAGGGACCCACGACATGAGTTGTGGGGTGTCTCAGCCCAACCTTGCTGGGTGCTGGTGGGGTGGAGGGGGCACCCATGGGTGGCAGGTTGTAGAGGATGCTTGGCTCGACCTGGCTGGTCACTACCCTTTTATTAGTGGGGTTGCTGAGAGGAGAGCTGGCCCTGCCTACTGCTCCCGTACCATCCCCCCCCAGGGGACACAGGGGCAGCAGGAGGGCGACCAGCCCTGGCACACGAGGTGCCCTTGTGTCCCCCAACAAAAAGGCACGAAGAAGTTGAAGGCACTTCAGGGACCACCTAGGGCAGAGTCCCGGCCCATGGCACGTGGAGCCCGGTGGGGAGTGTGGGGTGGTGGGTGCTGAGGGGGTCACAGGGGGGTGCCGGGGCTGGGGGGGGTGCCGGTGTTAGGAGTACTCCTTGACGAACTTGGTGTAGAAGCTGCTGAGCTTCTCCAGCAGGACCTGCAGCTTCTCAGTGGGTGGCAGGATGGTCATCCTGGGATACATGGGGGGCTGACACCAGGGCTGGGGTGGGGGAACACCCCCCAGCAGCTCTCTGAGCCCCATATCTCCATTTCTACCCCCTAACAAGCTCCTCACCACCCTGCACCCAACCCACTGGGCACCCAAGACCCCCTTCTCCCTGCACCCCTAGACCTTGCACCCTCCCACCCCCACCTCCCCAGCCAACTCAAACTGAGGATGAGGGTCTTAGGGTGGGGTTCCAGCCCCATGGTGGGACCCCAACCTCATGCCCACCCCTGACCCCCTCACCAACACCCACCCCCATCCCCCAGGCACCCACCGAAAGTGGAAGGTGCCTTCCCGCTGCCCAAACCCGCTGCCCGGCACCACACAGATGCCCGTCTCCTCCAGCAGCTTCATGCAGAAGAACATGTCAGGGGCCTGACCCTGCGCCTGCGGGACAGAATGGGGCTCAGCACCACACACGGCCATGGGTGGGCACAGGGAGCATCGGACCCACAGATGGGGCAGGGCGCCACCCCATGCACCATTAAGGGCCTCGATCACTGCCTGGGACTCACCTTGCCCAGCCCTGTATGGCTCAGGACTCATCCTGCCCAGCCCCGCAGCACTAGGGCTGATTTTTTCCAGCCCTACATTGCCCAGTATTCATCCTGCCCCGCCCCACAGCACCCAGGACTCACCCTGCCCAGCCCCACATTGCCCTGGATTCATCCTGCCCAGACCCACAACATCCAGGACAGATTCTGCCCAGCCTCAGCACCCAGGACTCATCCTGCCCAGCCCCACAGCACCTTGGCGGCGGCCAGGGCACGGGGCGGCAGCTCGATGCGGGGGAAGGAATACATGGCGCCCTGCACAGGGTTGCAGCGGATGCCGGGCACCTGGTTGAAGATCTCCTGGGTAAGCCGGGCCTTGTGCGCCAGGGCGCTGAGCACCGCCTTCTTCTCCTGCTGGGACAGCCGGGCTGGGGACATCTCCTTTCTATCCCATCCCAACACATCCCCATCCTCATCCTATGCCCAGCGCCATGCCCAGCCCATCTCATCCCATCTCCATCCCCATCCCCATCCCCATCCCCATCCCCATCCCCATCCCCATCCCCATCCCCATCCCCATCCCCATCCCCAACCCATCTCTATCCCATCCCATCCCCATCTCATCCCATTACACCCCCATCCCATCCCCATCCCATCCCCATCCCATCCCTATCCCAACCCCTATCCCAATCCCCATCCCCATCCGATCCCATACAGCAATAAAGAGCTCATATGAAGGATCCCCAGGCTGTGGTGGATCAACGACAGTATCCAGGAGGATCTGCCCAGGCACAGGTGGGCACAGCCGCACTGACACCAGCTTGGCCAACTGCTGCTGCACGTCAGGGTCCATGTTCACCACCTCCACGTACCCACTGCGGAACCCGCACCTGGCATGACATGGCCCGAGGAGTGATGGATGGGAACCCACGGAGGAGCCCTGGATCCACAGATCGGAGCTGTGGATGGGGACCCATGGACAGGAACCAACAGAGAGGGACCTACGGATGGGGGTCTATGATGGGAACCCGCAGAAAAGAGCCGGCAGGCTGTGGCTCTATGTCCTCTAACACCCACAGAGCTGTGTCACGTCCCTACAGGGTCATGGCATCACTATCCCCACCCTTGGGACCCACAGAGTGGTGGCATCATCACCTCCACCTCAAGAGATCCATAAGGTTGGAGTATCTCCATCCCCTCCCCTAAGGACCCATGGGGCCATAGCATCACCAGCTCCACTCCTGGAACCCACAGGGCTGTGACATCACCACCTCCTCCCTAGGGGATCCATGGGGTGCTGGCATCTCCATCCCCACCCTTGGACCTACAAGGCCATGGCATCATCATCTCCATCCCAGGGGATCCATGGGGTAGCGGCATCCCCATCTCCACCTTTGGACACACAGGGCTACGTCATCTCCATCCCTATTCCTCAGTCTGTGGCATCCCTAGGACCTGTGAAACCATGGCCACCCACCCCTAGGGTGACGGTGGTGGGACTCACTCGCCCATGAAGCCCTTTGAGACAGAGTGGAAGGAGGCCAGCTCCACCACCTCCGAGTAGGGCGGCCCCATCTCAAACAGCACCTTCTTGAAGGAGTGGAAAGCCGAGCCCTCAGCATAGATGTTGTCCTGGTACACCTGGGGTGAGGAGGTGGCGGGGTGTTACTCAGATGCTGAGGTTTCCCCGGGGAGGGGGGTCACCCCGTGGGTCTCACTCGCCTCATCAGCCATGAGGAAGAGCTTCTCCTCAAAGGCAAACTTGATGACGTCCTCAATGCACTGCCGGCTCTGTACCTGTCCTGGGGGGACACAGCATCAGGAGACATCGTGGTGCTGGCACTGGGGGCTCCCAGGCCCCCCACCGGCTGGGTTCCGGGGGGCTGAGCCCACATACTGGTTGGGTTTTGGAGGTCCTGGTCCCAGCACTGTTAAGGCATTGGGGGTCCCAGCCTTGGCACCACCAGAGCACAGGGCATCCCAGTCCCAGCCCTCGTGGTGCCAGCCACAGTCCCAGTCCCAACAGGGAACTGGGGTCCCAGTCCAGCCCAGGGATCCCAATCTAGTTTTGGGGTCCCAGACCAGCCCTGGGGTAACAGTCTAGTCTTGGCGTCCCAGTCAAGTCCCAATGTCCCAGTCCAGTCTTGGGGTCCCAGCCAAGCCTCAGGGCCCCAGCCCCAGGGTCCCAGCCCAACCCTGGGGTCCCTGTCCAGTCTTGGGGTCCCAATCCAGCCCTGGGGTCCCTATCTAATCTTGGGGTCCCAATCCAGCCCCAGAGTCCCAGCCCTGCCTCGGGGTCCCAGCCCCGTCTTGGGGTCCTGTCCCCAGGTACCAGTGGGGTTGCCGGGGTTGATGATGCAGAGGACGCGGGGGCAGCAATGCTGACGCCCCTCGGCCAGTGCCCGCCGCAGCTCGGCCACATCCAGCGCCCAGCAGTGCTCCTCGTCCAGGTAGTAGTTGAGCTGGACGGCGCTGAGCTCGGCGATGGCCGCCGAGTAGAGGGGGTACTGCGGGATGGGGATCAGCACCCCCGTGCGGGACCCCCCCTCGCCAGACACCAGCAGCTTCAGGATGCTCTGCGGGGGAGGGGAGAGGGGCAGCATGGGCATGGGGACAGTGTGGGGGACAGGATGGTGAAGGCATGGGGACGGTGTGGGGACAGGGTGGTGTGGGCATGGGGACAGTGTGGGGAGAAGGAGGGTGAGGGGACAGGGATGGTGTGAGCACAGGGACAATAAGGGGATGGGGGTGGCGTGGGGACAAAGGATGGTGTGGAGACAGGGACGGTGTGGGGCTGGAGAGGTCATGGGCATGGGGACAGCAGGATGGGGTTGGTGTGGGCATAGGGGCAGCATGGGGACAGGGATGATGGGGGCACTGCAATGGCATGGGGACAGTGTGGGGACAGGGACACCATGGGGACAGCATGGGGACATCACAGGCACAGGGACGCTGCAGGCAAAGGGATACCATGGGGACAGGGACAGCGTCAAAAGAGCTTGGTCACCATGGGCAGGGTGCTGGCATGCACCCCACGGAGCCATGGGGACACGAAGGAAGCATGGGGACAGTAGGGACACATCATCCCCAGTGCCACCCCCCCATCTTGGCACTGCCCATCCTGGGGCCGGTGCCAACCCTGGCACAAAAGTCCCTTTGTGAGCATCCGCCGTGGGAACGGCTGGCGGGTGGCACCCAGCCCAGGGCCCGGGTGATGCTGGGGATGGCCGATGTCCCCATACCACGATGGCATCGCTGGCCCCGGTGGAGAGGAAGATGTCCTGGGGCTTGGCGGGGACACCATCACGGCGCTGGAGGAAGCGCGCCACGTCCTGCCGCACCAGCTCGATACCAGGGCTGGCACTGTAGGCACCTGGCAGAAGGGACACAGGGGTGACACAGGCATCCGGGAGGTGACACTGGGGGGGTCCCTTCCACTGCGGGGCACGGGCACTCACCAGCGCTCTGCCCGGCACAGGCTGCCAGCAGCCGGCGGGCGCGACCCTTGGCATCCTGGGGGATGGAGGGCTCGGCGAGCAGCTCCGGGCACAGGCACAGGGCGGTCACCTGCCAGGGGACCCGCTCAGCCCCGGACACCTGCATCCGCGCCGGACGCCTGGGTGTCCCCATCCCCCTGTCCCCCCCATGCTGTCACCCAGAGCTGGGTACCTGGCGGAGGAAGGTGATGGGTTTCTGCCCCATGGCGTGCGCATCACCAATGTTCGCCTTGATCACCTCGGTGAAGGGCTTGGGGACACCCTGTGGGGATGGGGACAGTGTGGGCACAGGGACAAGGAAGGAGACAGTGACAGAGTTGGGGGACAGGGACAGGGAAGGGGACAGGGACAGGGATGGGGACAGTGTGGGGACAGTGACAGATTCAGGGACAGGGATGAGGACAGGGATGGGGACAGGGAAGGGGGCAAGGTCAGTGACAGTGACAGAGTCAGGGACAGGGAGGGGGACAGGTATGGTGTTGGGGATGAGGACAGGGACAGGGAACAGGGGTCAGGGGTGACAATCTGGCCACCCCCACCCAGGGATGGCACCACTGTGGCTCGGGTGGCACTTTCAACAGGGTGACCCCAGGCCCTGGCACAACCCCAGTGTCCCCTGTCCCGGGGGGTGGGTGGGACATGGAGACAACTGGGACATGGGCACCCTAGGGATGGTTGGGACTTCGGGACCCCAGGGGGCACAGCTGGGACATGGGGACAAGTGGGACACAGGGCCCTTGGGGACACTGGGGAACAAGGACACTGGGTCCCCAATGCCCCACACCAGGTCTCCAGCCCCGGGTGGCCATGGCCACCTCCCGCCCAGCCCTGGACTTTGGCCACCTCCGCCAGAGGCCGGACTCTGCCCCAGACTGGCAATGCCTGCCACCACCACCCCTGTCACCTGCTGTCACTCCCATCACTTCCTGGCATCCGTCACCCCCGTCACCCTCTGCCACCATCACTCCATCACCCCCAACACCATTGTCACCCTTGTCACTGCCATCATCCTCCTGTCACCACCACCACCCTGTCACCCCTTGTCACCTCCCATCACCCACTGTCACCCCCTGTCATGCCCAGCCACCCCTGTCACCCCACCATCACCCCCCCCATCATCCCGGGGCACTGGGGGACCCTGTCAGTGTCCCATGGGGAGTCACACTGCCACAGACACCCAGGGTGCCCCTACCCCCACCCAGCACCCAAGGGTGCCCGGGCTGGGTGCCAGGGACAGGGAGTGCTGGGGCAAGGTGAGGCTGGCACCCTGCCCCGCCACCACCTGCCCGCGGGGGCTGCAGGGACACCCCCACAGGACACCCCCACTACCACGGGACACCCCCTGCCCATGGGACACCACTTCCCACCCAGGGGACACCCCCCACCCATAGGACACCTCCCCCCACCCAGGGGAGACCCCCACTGACGGGACACCCCCTGCCCAGGGGACACCCCCCCGCCCAGGGGAGACCCCCCCATAGGACTCAGCTGACTCCAGAGTGGCAGTTGGGGGGGCGCACAGGTGGATTCAGGGACATGGCGGCGGGGGGGGCATGGGGAGGGGGAGAGGTCCCTCCTGGGAATGGGGTGCTGGGCCTGGAGGTACCCGGTTTGGGGATATCCCGGTCTGGGGGTCCCCAGGGTGCCAGGTGTGGGGGTGCTGGGTGGGGGGTGCTGTGTCCGGCGGTGCCCCAGATAGGACACCCCAGCCTGGGAGGTGCCCAGGTGTGGGGGTGCCAGTGTCTAGGGGTGCTGGGTGGGGGGTGTCCAGGTCAGGAGTCCCCAGGTCTGGGGGTGCCTGGGGGGGGTGCCCAGTCTGGGGGTGCTCGGTTTGGGGATATCCCGGTCTAGGGGTGCCAGGGGTGGGGTCCCGGGGGTGCTGGGGATGGGGTCCCGGGGGTGGGGGTCCCGGGGTACCTGCCGCAGGTCCTGCTCCAGCTGCAGGGCGCGGGTGACGATGGGCCCCCGCACCGCGTACTCCACCCGCCGCACTGCCGGGTTCATGGTGCCGGGGGTCAGCACCGGCCCGCGGGCCGCCCCCGGGGCCCGAACCCGCCGCTGCCGCCGCCGCCGCCGCCATGGTCCGCCCGGCCGGGAGCCTGCGGGGCCGCAGCGTCCTCAGAGCCCGCATCGCCCCCCCGGGGCCACCGGCACTGGACAGCGGCCGGGCCCGCCCCCCCGGCACCCGCCCCGGGCACCGGGCACCAGCACCGGGCACCGGCACCGGGGGCAACGGGCACCGGCACCGGGCACCGGCCGGATCCGCACCTCCCCGGCGCCGCCCCGGGCAACGGCCACCGGCACCGGGACACTGGCACCGGGGGCAACGGGCACCGGGGACACCGGACACCGCCACGGGCAATGGGCACCGGCACCGGGGACACCGGCAGCGGGGGCAAAGGGCACCGGGGGCAATGGGCACCAGCACCGAGGGCAACGGACACCGGCCGGATCCACCCACACCTCACGGCCGGCACCGTCCCGGGCACTGGCACCGGACAGCGGCCGGACCCGCCTCCCCCGCCCCTGGGCAACGGGCACCGAGCTCGCCTCCCCCCAGCACCGCCCCGCGCACCGGGCCTTGGGCCCCGGTCCCTGTCCCCGGCCAGACCCACTTCCCCCCCCCCCGCACTGCCCGGACACAGGCACCGGTCCCGGGGGTGTCCCCCCGCCACGGGGTGTCCTGGCCCACGGTTGGGGGGCACGGGGTGCGGGGACACGGGGGGGACATGGGGGACATGGGGGACATGGGGGACAGGACATAGGAAGCGGGAACATGGAGGAACACAGGACATGGGACACATGGGGCATGGGGACACAGGGGGACACAGGAGGACACAAGAGGACATGAGACGTGGGGGACAAGGGAGGACACAGGACGACACAGTACATGGGGGGACACAGGACTGGAGGACGTGGGGACACGGGGTATAGGGACATGGGGACACAGGGGACACGGAGTACAGGGACATGGCGACACAGAACAAGGGGACAGGGGGGACCTGGGACCCGGAGGACACAGGGCTGTGGGGGACACAGGACACGGGTGACACAGGTGACATGGGACACAACAGGTGGATTCGGGGTGTGACGCCCGGGGGACACACGGAGAGCCGGGCCCCGGCAGGGGCCACGGGCTGAGATCCCCAGGGGCACGTGGGGGACTGGGACCCCCGGGGACACGCGTGGGGCTGGGACCTCCGGGGGCACGTGGTGGGCTGGGACTCCCGGGGACCGGAGTCGGGGGCTGGGACCCCCGGGGACACGCGTGGGGCTGGGACCCCCCCGCCGCCCCCCCGGCCCCACTAACCCGCGCTGCTTCATGGCCCCGCTGCCCACAGCGCCCCCTGCCGGCCCTGCCCGCCACCCCGCGCCAGCCCCGCCCCCCGCGCCAGCCAATCCCCGCCCACCCCAACCCCATTGGCTGCCGCTGCTCCCGGGGGGGGGGGTGTGCCCCACAACTGCCGGGGGCGGGGGGACCCCTGGCTATGGGGGAGCCACGGGCACCCCGCTGTGGGTGCCCCACAACCCCCCTCCCCCAGGGGGCGCCCCATAGACACCCCACTGTGGGTGCCCCACGGCCCCCTTCCCCATGGGTGCTCCAAAACCACCCACAGCATGTGGGGTGTCCCACCCCCCTTACTTCCACGGCGCCCCCTCGCCATGGGGCACCCCACATGTTGCCCTCTGGGGTGCCAGGGGGTCCCAACCCCACATGTTGCCCTCTGGGCTGCCAGGGGTCCCAGACCCACGTGTTTCCTTCCGGGCACCCTGTTCCCGTGGGTGTGGGGCAGCGCGAGCCCTTATCAGCCCCACGCAGTGGGGAGGCAGCACAGCCCATGCCCCCCCAGCCCCCCCTGCCCCCCAGCAGCCCCCTCCCCCCCAGCAGCCCCCTCCCTTGGCGCAGAGCCTCATCCCAGGGGGCCCCAGCGCCCCCCCGGCGCCTCACCTGTGTCCGTGGGGGGGGGGGGGGGCTGCGGGGTGACGGGGGACCCTGTGGTGTCACCGCCGCAGCCTGACCTTTGCGAGCAGCTGCGTGCCGGCTCCTAAATATACCCGGGGGAGGCAGCTGCCCGGCCGCCTGCCAGCCCCCAGCCCGGGGAGGTGGGGGGGTGCACAGGGGGCGGGGGGGGGGCACCACGCCCTGCCCACGCCCTGCCCACACCCTGCCTGCACCCTGCCCACACCCTGCCTGCACCCACACACCCCGCGGGGGGGCCAAGGACGGGGCTATTTTTACCACGTCTTGGAGCAGTGACACCGGCGCAGGGACAAGGAACACAAGGGACACAGGAACCACATGCCCCCCAGCCCCGGGCGGTGCCGCGGGGTGAGGGGGCCGGGCAGACCCCCACCATACGGCACAGAGACAGCAGGTGGTGCAAAATGACAAGGCTTTGATTTCGGCAGAAAAAAAGGCCCCATTTTCAAAACAGTCAAAAAGAGGCAAAAAACACTCCACACCCCCCAGCCGAGGGGCCAGGGCCACTGCAGCGCCGAGGGGGTTGGGTGCTGCACCCACGGGTGCCGCAGCCACTCACATCACCTTACAGCAGCGCTGCTTCTCGGCCGGCGCCTCCTCAGCCGGCGCTGTCAGCTTGAGGAGCGGGGGGTCTGCGGAGCCGGGGGCTGGGGGTGGGCCGGGCGCCCCCCCAGCCGGGTGCTCCTCGGGGCGCGGGCGCTGGAGCTTGGAGGCTGCCCGGTGCCGCTTGAGGTCTGCCAGGGTGTGGTGGGCTTTCTCCCGTGCCACATCCACCCCCGTGTCCACCGCAGTGCCGCCGCTGCCACGCTCTGACTTTTTGGAATAGAGGGCTGTGCCGTTGCGCTGTGGTGGCGGCTCGGGGGCCTCTGCTGGCGCCAATCCCGTGGGATCCTGCCGGGAAAGAGGGACACCATGTCACCGCCCCAGCAATGCTGCGCACGGGGAACCCTCGCCCAAAGTCCCAGCAACTCACGGCCAAGTGGCAGCGGAGCTCGGCGTCCGTCTGCCGGTCCTCATCCTCGCTGTCGCGGTGCTCGGTGCGCTGCCAGACAATGGCCTCCCGCTCATGCTCCTTACGGTACAGGTTGGTACGCTCCGAGACGCTCACCCCGCCGCACCACCTTCCTAGGACAGAGATGTGGGGAGAGTTCAGTATGGCACACGGAGCCCCTGCACCCCCCTCCTCAGTGCCGGTGGTTACGGCTACAGCAGCAAGGGTCCCTCCGGCCTTACCCACGGCTGCCGGCACTGGAGGTGCGGCGCTGGAGCAAGGATTTGTGTTTCTCATGGGATTTCATGACGGCATCGTGTTTGTGCTTCAGCTCTAGGAGCTTGGCCCGGACCTCCTCATCCCCACAAACATCTGCAGCAAGGATAGTGGCGTCACCTGGCGAAAGGGGACGAGCCACCGGCACTCCAAAAAACCTCAGCAGCGTCCCACAGGGATGGAAGATCCCCCCCCACCAAAACAACAACTCACCTAGGGGGGTCTCATCCAGCACCGACTTCCCGTTGAGGTCGGCACCGTGAGCCACCAGCAGCTCCACCAGCTGCACCTGGGCAGACAAAGGGCACGGGGTGAGCAACAGCAAAACCCAGCAGAGGCTGCCCGCCCTGCCCGTGCCTACCTGCCCCCAGCAAGCAGCGGCATGGAGGGGCTCCCAGCCATCCTCGTCCCTGGCGCTGGTGCCAGCCCGGTGCTCCAGCAGCAGCTCAGCCGCCTCCATGTAACCGTTGGCCACCGCGATGTGCAGCTGCCGGGGATGGGGACGCGGTTGGGGGTGGCTCAGCCATCACTGTCACACCCCTCCTGCTGTCACCCCTGCCTCTGCCCATCCTACCAACGTGGCGCCGCCGTGTCCCCGTGGCGCGTCCAGGTCAGCCCCTGCCTGTACCAGCTGCCGGATCTCCTGCACCATGCTGTGCTCGGTGGCAGCACGAGCCTCCTCAATCTTCTCCTGGGTGATACCTGCTGGCAGGAGGCAGGTGAGGGGGGGACACCGGGCCCTGACCACCACCCTGTCATATTTCTGCCTTCACCTGGCAGCCGACACCGCTTCACCAGCACCATGCTGGCACGGTGAAGCTCACCCTGCTCTGCCATGGCTGTCTCAATGCAGTCAAGGGTCACTTCATCCTCACACAGGTCGTAGGGCATGTTCCCGTCCGAGTTGACGGCAAGGAGGTCAGCACCACTGTTTTGGAGACAGGCACAGCAGTCAGGGACATCCCGCAGCTGCTGCAGTGCGCAGCCCCAGTTCGGTGACACCCCCTGGCTGTGCCGTGGTACCGTTGGATGAGGAGCTGAACCAGGCGGAGGTGGCCACAGGTGGCAGCAGCATGGAGCGGCGTCCAGAGCTCGCTGTCACGGGCGTTGACATCGGCCCCCGCTTCCAGCAGCACTGTCACCACATCACCGTAGTCATCGATGCAGCACTGGGAGGGAGAAAGCACCAGCAGCAGTTATGGGGTGCACCAGTATTGGGGAAACCTTCCCCAAAGCACCCCAAAATCTCCCGGGGATGGAGCCAGCATGGATTCAGGTACTGCAGAGGGATGGAGCCGGTGCTGGGACACCCGCACATCCCCAGCCGGCTGGAGGGAAGCAGCTCCCCAGTGGGGGCTTCACCAGGCCGGTGCACACCATGTCCAGATGCCAGCTGGGTTCTGTCACACTGGCTGACACCAGAGGGGCATGATGCTTAACTCCAGGCACCCAAACTGCCAGTGAGCACTGGCACGGCACAGCTGTGCCCTCCCCAGTGTGGCACTGCTGGGATGGACACAGCACTGCCCTGCCCAAGCCCTGATGCCACCACCTTATCCAGCCCGCGGCGTGGCAAAGGCTTGGCACGTCCTCCAGCATGTCCCCCCGCACTCAGGTCTGGCCATGCAGCAGCCTGGCATCACCAGGTAGAGCTGGTCAACAGGATGGAAAGGATGGAGGGACAGAAGCCAGAGCTGCTGTAACAGCACTGGCACGGCATACCTGGTGCAGCGCGGTGAGACCGTCCTCGTTGCAGAGGTCGGGGCTGATGCCATTCTGCAGGAACTGCCGGACTACAGAGAAAGAGGGTTTGAATGAGGGTCCTGCCAGCCCTCGGAGCATCCCGCCAGGGCTGAAACCGACACTTTGGGACTTTGGGCTCGCTGCATGCAAAGTCCCACCGCACCAGTGCCAAACTCTCTGGTACCTCCAGGCGCCCAGTAAAGCCACAGCCGGCAGCAGGTGGGATCTGGGGTCCCAGGCACTGCAGCTGGATTTATGGACACTGGCTATGAGCTGCTACCCTCATTTTCAAGAACACTTGGAGGCAAAATTGGGATTTATGTCCCACTTTTAACCCCAAAACCATTTACTTGGGAGTTTTTAGCGGTTCAAGCTTTCCCAGAGCCCCCACCGAAAGCAGTAACTCTGCCATTCCCACCACCGGCACCCACCTTCCTCAGCATCATGCCGGGCCGCCGCCTCCAACAGCTGGACACTGGCGGGGAATGTCACCCTCTTCCCTTGGCTGTTGCTCTTCCTCCTCCTCCTCTTCCTCTCAGCTGCCACCTTCATCCCCTGTATCTCCTTCTCTGTCTGCGCCCATTTTTTCAGCTGCTGGGCCCGGCGTTTCTGAGCGTGTTTCAGCCGCTCCGGCGTGCTCAGCCGTGCCACCGCTGGCATCTCCGCCAGCAGCTCCAAGTGCTCAGCCATGGCAAGAAGCTTTGCCAGAGAACGGAGTGTATCCCACCGGGAACCGGGTATGGAGCTGCTAGCTCCCCCACCAGCATCACCCACAGTCCCTCAGAGCAGGGACGGGTTTGGCTTAGCCCTGTATCCCAGTGCCTTCCCCAAGCTTCACCGCCAGCTCCGGAGACAGGGATCGGCGTTTCGGAACCATCTCCCTTGTCCCAGTGCTCCCTGCCTCCTCTTATAGCACCCAATACCACAGGCAGGGGGGTGGGCCAGAGGGTGCCGTTAAGCCTTGAGGGGGGCGATCCCCCCCCAGCACCTCACATTCACCAGTGGTTTGGAACAGAGCTGGCCAGCAACACCGGATCCAAAGGCACGGAGGAGCAAGGCAGGTGTCAAGGCCAGAGAAATCCTGCCAGTCCAATCCCAAATGCTTGTTTGCCACCTAATTATCCCAATGAGCTTTTGCCTTCCTGCCCCCTGGAAGCGTTTGCCGGTCATTCAGCGGCCGCCACCTCTCCAGTCTTGCCGAGGAGCTGATAACGCAGCTTGGAAAGCTGCCGACGGGCAGAGGTACAGGCAGTGCTGCCAGAATCGGGGCAGCTTCTCAGGTATCGCTGTGCTGGGGCTCCAGCCTCTCCCAGCTGTGGTGAGATGAGCTTCACTCAGTGGCTGGAATCCTATGGGAAAAAGGGAAAGAAATCGTTAAAGGATGGGGAGAGGCTCAGCACAGCCTGGCTTTGCCAGTAAGAGCTGCGCCGTGCCCAACCCACCACTGGTTTTTGCCGTCTTCCTAATCCAGGATTAACCTACAATCCAAGTTGAAGTGAATTCCCCAGGGCCCCAGCCCAGGAGCCGCCTTCACCGAAGCCACCGCACCCCAATGAGCACCGGCACAGCTATGCCAACAGCACACCGGTAACCTTGAGGGGTCACCCACCGCGCTGGCAGGCGCGGACCACGCCTCACCAGGAAGAAACACCGATCCTCTGCCGGCCAAGGGGAGCCTGGCACGTCCTGGCCAGAGCAGCCTCGCCAGCACGCGCCGGTTCGGCACAGCCACGCTGGGAGAGCCGCAGCCGAGCACCTCGCGCCCACGCCAGCATGGCCCAGCGGGCAGGGCGCGTCCCACCAGCGGCAGGGATGGGCAGGGACAGGCAGGGACAGGCAGATTCCAGCACAGCCGGCGCCCTGCGGTCGGTCCCCAAACCGGGTTCCCCTGCGAGTCGCCACGACTTCACCGGGCAAAGTCCGGCAGGGAAAAAAAAAATTCCTGCACCTTAATCCCAGCATAAATCCCTCAGGAACGCCGAGGCCAACGCCGGCAGCAAATCCTCTCCGAAGTCGGCCTGCAATGGAAGAGGGGATCGCACGGACAGCAGGACCACCGGAGCCTCCGCATCTGTCCGTCCATCCATCCGTCTGTCCGTCCATCCATCCATTCGCCCGTCCAATGGGACGCGGCTCCCCGGGACGCGCTGGCCGGAGCCCGGGGCCGCATCCCTGGCGCCACCCGGCCCCGAGCCGAGCCGGCGGGCTCCCCCGAAATGCCCCCCCCAGAAATGCCCCCCCAGGGATGCCCCGAACTGCGGAGCCCGCGCCCGCTGCCGCGCCCGCCGCAGGGCCGGTGGCGGCTCCGGTGGCGGGCCCCGTGACGGCCGGGCCCCCATTACCATTTGTAATGTCTCCGCCTGCCCAGGCAGCACCAGCCCCCCCTCATCATCTATTAATCACCCCGCGCGTCGCCGCCGGCGAGGCCGCAGCGGCTGCCGGGGCGGGGGGACACCCTGACCCCCCGGACGCGCGCGGAGAAGGAATGCCGGGGTCCTGCCCTGCCCGCCCCGTGACACCCCTCGGCACCCAATCGGGGCCACCGCCGGGCCTGGCATCGGCGCTGCCGCCACCCCCCCGCCAGGGCTCGGGAGAGTCGGGGACCCCGGGTCCGGCCCGCGCTCCGGCGGTGCCCCGCGGGACCCCCGAGCCTGGGGGCTGCACCCCCCCGGCCGTACCTGACGGTGCCGGGGCCGCGGCCCTGCCCGCTCCGCCGCCGCTGCTCGGGGCGGGGCCGCCGCCGCCGCTCGCCATGGCAACGCGCCGCGCTTCCGGCGAGGGCGGAAAGGGCGGGGCTCCGGCCGGAAGAGCGGAGCGCTCGGCCACGCCCGGGAGGCGGGCGCCCCCTGGCGGGCCCCGGGATGGGGGTTGCGCGAGGCCACCGGGGGCGGAGAGGGGAGGGGCTGGGAGCTCCCTGTCCCTGTCCCCGTCCCCCGTCCCCCCTCCGGACGTGAGGGGAGGGGGAGGGTGCAGGGGGACAGGGAGAAGTGGGGACTGGAAAGACGGGGCCGGGGGGGCACAAGACAAGGGGTCGTGGGGACAGGGGGGACGGGAAAGGGATAGAGCACAGAGGGATGGGGGACGGGGACATTGGGACAGGGGACATGGAAGTATGGGGATAGGGGACAGGGAGACGGGGACATGGGACAGTGGGACTAGGGAACATGGTGTGGGGAAGGGGACACGGGACATTGGGGCATGGGGACAGGGCTGAGACGTGGGGCACAGGTAGGTACGGACAGGGCAGTAGCCCAGGGACGTGGCAGAGGGGCTCACGCGGTGGGGGGCCGGGGACAGAGACACCGGTGGTGGCAACGGTCACCTCTGTCCACACAGCTCCGAACTGGGCCTAGTGTCCCACCCCGTGTCCCACCCCTCCCTGTGTCCCCTGTCCTCCACAAAGTGTCCCTCCCGCCCCCTCACCCCCCGGTGTCCCCACCCCCCCCAAGCGTCTCTGTCCCCCTAGGTGTCCCCATCTGTTCCTCCACCGTGTCCCCCTGTCCTCCCCAGGTGTGTGTACCCCAAAGCATCCCCGTGCGCCCTCCCGCCCCCCCAGTGTCTCCATGTCCACCCCCCAGTGTCCCCTCGGGGGGCACAGATACACCCCTTCACCCACGGGGGACCCTATGGGGACACCCACGTGCCCCACACTGTCCCCTGTGTCCGAGGAGGGGGCGGGGGGCCCCCGGGCAGCACCCAGCACCCGTGGCTCAGCTCAGCACCTTTATTGCAGGGTCTCACCGCAGCACCACGAGGGGGGCACAGCCCCCCGGCACCCCCCGCACCCCCCAGCTGTGCCCAATTCGAGATGGGGGAGGGATCCCCAAACCTATTGCACTGATCCCGGGGCGCCCCCCGGCCCCTCAGCAGCCGTAGGGGCTCACGGGGACACCCCCCCAGGGCTCACCCAGCTCCAGGGGGAGCCAGAGGGGGTGGGGGGTGGCACGAGGAGCACAGACATAGCAGGGGACGGTGCAGAGGGGAATGAGGGGGGAGTGTTGGGGGTCCCAGTGGGCCGGGTCTCCTGGCGAGGGGGTGCCCCCCGCCCAGGGCATGGGGGGCGGCCGGGGTGGCGGCGGGGAGGGCGGTGGGAGGCGGGCAGGGCACTGCAGCAGGCGCTCGATGGAGAAGGGGGCGGTGGGTGGGGGGTGCTGGGGGCCGGCGGGGGGGGCTGGAGGGGGGCTCGGGGGGGGTAGGGGCAGCCCCGTAGGACGAAGGGGGCCAGGTCCCGCGCGAAGGTGGCCGCCCCCCCCCCGCGCCACCGCCGTGTTCTGCAGCTTGAGGGCGTCGGGGGGGATGCGGCTCACGTCCACCGTCCAGTAGTTGCCCTTGGCCTTGGGCTTGGCCGGGTCCTTCAGCACCTGCGGGGGGGGCGCAGGCACCGCTGGGACCCCCGCCCGCACACGCGCCCCGGGGCGCCACCCCCTGCGCCCCCCCGCAGCTGCACCCCGGGAACGGCACCCCCCCGCCGGAGCCCACCCCTCGGGCAGGCCCCCAGCCCGGCCCCTGCCGCGGTGGGACCCCCCCCCCGCCCCATCCCCAGGGAGACCCCCCCCTCCCGGGGACCCCCACCCTGACGGGACCCCCCCAGCCCTGCCGCTCCCCCCCAGGGATCCCCCCAGCTGCCACATCCTCAGGGACCCCGCCCTAAGGGCCCCCCCTGCCTCATACCCCAGGTCTCCCCAGCCCAGCCCCTACCCCAGCCCAGAGACACCCCCTACCCCGAGGACCCCCACCCCAAGGGCCCCCTGCCGCCCCGGCCCACCTTGGCGAAGCAGGGGTTGGAGGAGAGGTTGTGGCGGATGGAGTCCTTCCAGCCCTGGTAGCCCCCCCCGAAGAAGGGGAAGAGGCTGCCGATCTCCTGGATGATCTGGGGGGGGCCGTCAGCCGGGGGGGTCGCACACCCACACCCAGGCTCCCAGCGCCGCCCAGTGCCCCCCAGCACTGCATGGCTGTCAGCCTAGTACAGCCCGGTGCCACAGCACCACAGCTCAGTACAGCCCAGTATGGCCCAGCCCTGCACCCAGTGCAGCCCAGTCCCCCACACCCCAGTGCTCCAGTGCAGCCCCATCTCCCAGCACGGCACGCTGGCACCCCAGTGCTCCCAGTACATCCCAATCCCCCAGCCTCGCAGTACACACCTCTCCCAGTACAGCCCAGTCTCCAGCCCTGCTCCTTTGAGCTCCCAGTGCAGCCCAGTCCCCTGGCACAGCTCCCCAGTGCTCCCTGTACAGCCCAGTCTCCAGCCCTGCAACCATGTGCTCCCAGTTCAGCCCAGCCCACTGGCATGGTTCCCTTGCACCCCAGTCCTCCTAGTAAAGCCCAGTCCCACAGCCCCACAGCCCAGTGCTACCAGTACAGCCCAGTCCCCAGCCTTGTAACCACGGGCTCCCAGTACAGCCTAGTCCCCAGCCCTGCAACCATGTGCTCCCAGTTTAACCCAGTTCCCCGGCGTGGCTCCCCAGTGCTCCCAGTTTAGCCCGGTCCCCCGACGTGGCTCCCCAGTGCTCCCAGTTTAGCCCAGTCCCCCGGCGTGGCTCCCCAGTGCTCCCAGTGCAGCCCAGTCCCCCGGCACGGCTCCCCGGCCCCCCAGTGCTCCCAGTACACCGCAGCCCCGCTCCCCAGGCGTCCCAGTGCCTCCCAGCCCCCAGCCCAGCCCCGGCTTCACACCCGTGTCCCTTCGCGGGGCAGCCCCCGGCACCCCCGGCCCAACACTCCCCCGGGACCCCCCCCGCCTTCCCCGGCACAACACCCCCCAGGACCCCCCGAGACTCCCCCGCCTTCCTCGACACCCCCGGCCCAACACCGCCCCGCGACCCTCTGCCTCGGCATCCCCACCTCGGAACCCCTCGGAACCCCCTGGCCCCACCAGCCTCCCCCCCCGGGGGGGTGTTGGGCCGGGGGGCAGGGGAAGGCGGATGGGTCCCGGGGGTCCCGGGGTCGGTACCTGGGCGAGCTTGAGGCGGCGGCCGGGGGCGGCGCGGATGACGAGGGCGATGAGCGCCAGGTAGGAGTAGGGGGGCTTGGGGTGCCGCCGGTACCGCTGCCGGCCCCGGGACCCCCGGGACCCCGGCCCCGCTGGCATCGGCTCCGCTCGGCTCGGTTCAGCCCGGCCCCGTCGCTCCCCGCGGGGCACCGACGCGGAGGCGCCGGGTCGGGTCGGGCTTTATCAGGGGCCGGCACCCCCCGGGGCGGGGGGATGGGCACTGGGGCACAACAGGGGGGGGCGGGGGCACCCCGACACCGTGCCCTGCCCAGTGCCCCCAGTGTGCCCAGTGTGCCTGGTGCCACAAGTGCACCCAGGGGGCCCCATTGCAGCCGGCGTGCCCAGTGCCCCCAGCGTGCCCAGTGCAACAAGTGCACCCAGTGGCCCCATTGCAGCCGGTGCTCCCAGTGCCCTCAGTGTATTCAGCGCTCCAGCTGTGCCCAGGGTCTGGGACCACCGCACCCAGTGGCCCCAGTGCAGCCCGTGTGCCCAGGTGTGGGACCAGTGCCCCCAGTGGACCCATTGCGCCCAGCGCTCCCCGAGCCACCGGTGCCCCCAAGTCTGGGACCAGTGCCCCCACTGCACCCAGTAACCCCCATTGTGCCCAGCGCTCCCAGAGCCACCAGTGTCCTCAGGTCTGGGAACAGCGCCGCCACCGCAACCAGTCCCCAGCTCCCTAGCCCCCACCATCCCAGTAGCACCCCACCCCCACCACTCTGTCCGGTGCCCCCACCCCCGCGTGCCGCCCGCCTTTTGTTGTGCAAAGGCCCCGGGGCCGCCAGCCCGGCTCCGCCACCCCCGGGGGGCACAGGGCGGGGGGGCAACGAGGGGAGAGGGCGAGGGGTCAGAGGATGGAGGTGAGGGGCCAAGGGGGCGCGGCACAGCGTCAGGGGGTGTCGCACGGTAGTTTGGGGAGGGTCGCCCTGCTCCCCCCCCCCCCCCCCCCGAGTGTGGGCTTTGTATCCCATGGGGCTGCCACGGGGCGGGGGCTGGGGAGGTCCCCATACTTGTGTCACCCCCCTCACGACAGACACTCCACGCGTCCATGCCACCACCTGCTTTTTACTGGGTCCCATCACGGCGGGTGGAGTGGCATGTCACGGACAGCGGGGTCCGCTCGGGGCGGGGGGGGGGGGCTGGGGTGACATGGGAGGGGGGGTGACAGGGCCACGGCCAGGGGGACACAGGGAGGGCTGACTTGGGTATGGACGTGGGGGGGCCATACAGGGTGGGTGCATGGGTGCCGGGCCTGCTTTGGGTGCTGAGGTGTCCGAATGGGTGCGGGGGAGGGGGGGGTTTGCTCCCGTGCCCCCGGGAGCCCCCTCAGTCTCAGGGCGGGGGGTGCTAGCCATGCAACGCGGGGTGCACGATGTCCCCGGGGTGGCTCAGCCACACATCAAAGATGCTCTTGTTGGGGGGCATGGCCTGCGCCCCCCCCTCGGGCTCAGACCCCAGAGGAGGCCCAGGGGGCACCGGGGGACGGGGGGGCAACACCCCCCAGCGCAGGGCGAGGAAGGGGGGACCGCTCGGGGGGGCCACGGCGTTGGGGGCCACGGCGGTGCTGTAGGACGTGGGCAGCTGCCCCCAGGCCAGGGGGGGAGCGCAGCCCCCCCCCCGCAGGGTCAGAACTAGGGACACCACTGGAGGCCCCCAACTGCCCACACTGGGGGGGGGCGGCGAGGTGGAGGATGGGCGTCGACCCCCACAAACCGGCCGCGGGGGGGGTCCCGCGGGGCTGCCGGGGGGGGTCCCCAACTTTCCCAAGTTGTGCCCTCCCCCCTGCGGGAAGTCCTGGAGCAGGGACGCGATGGAGAAGATGGAGCGGTGCTGGAGGGGTCCCGGGGGGCTGAGGGGGCGCTGGGGGCCGGCGGGGGGGCTGGAGGGGGGCTCGGGGGGGTAGGGGCAGCCCCGTAGGACGAAGGGGGCCAGGTCCCGCGCGAAAGCGGCCGCCCCCCCCCGCGCCACCGCCGTGTTCTGCAGCTTGAGGGCGTCGGGGGGGATGCGGCTCACGTCCACCGTCCAGTAGTTGCCCTTGGCCTTGGGCTTGGCCGGGTCCTTCAGCACCTGCGGGGGGGCGCAGGCACCGCTGGGACCCCCGCCCGCACACGCGCCCCGGGGCGCCACCCCCTGCGCCCCCCGCAGCTGCACCCCGGGAACGGCACCCCCCCCGCCGGAGCCCACCCCTCGGGCAGGCCCCCAGCCCGGCCCCTGCCGCGGTGGGACCCCCCCCCCGCCCCATCCCCAGGGAGACCCCCCCCTCCCGGGGACCCCCACCCTGACGGGACCCCCCAGCCCTGCCGCTCCCCCCCAGGGATCCCCCCAGCTGCCACATCCTCAGGGACCCCGCCCTAAGGGCCCCCCCTGCCTCATACCCCAGGTCTCCCCAGCCCAGCCCCTACCCCAGCCCAGAGACACCCCCTACCCCGAGGACCCCCCACCCCAAGGGCCCCCTGCCGCCCCGGCCCACCTTGGCGAAGCAGGGGTTGGAGGAGAGGTTGTGGCGGATGGAGTCCTTCCAGCCCTGGTAGCCCCCCCCGAAGAAGGGGAAGAGGCTGCCGATCTCCTGGATGATCTGGGGGGGGCCGTCAGCCGGGGGGGGCCGCACCCCCACCCCCGTCAGCTACCCTCACCCACTCAATCGCGCACCGGTCCTGCCCCCCCTTCCCCGGTCAACCCCTGCCCTGTGGGACGCCCCAGCCCCGCACCCATGGGATCCTTAGAGCGTGCACCCCAGGGACTCCCCCCTGCTGACACTCCCGCCCTGGACCCCCACAGCCGGCAGGTGGAGTGAGGGCAACTGGCGCGACAGAGCCGGTAGAGCGACAGAGGCGACAGACCCCCCCGGCGCCGGCAATCCGGCCCCCCGCCGGGGCATCCGGCTCTAGGGCTGGCGGCGCCGGGGGGTGCCGAGGCCCGGGGCCTGGGGAGGGGGCGGGGGGGCCGGGGGCGTCGGGATCCCGTAGCTGCGTGGGGGGTCCCGAGGGCTCCCGATGGTCCGGGGGAAAGTCCCGGGGCGTCCGGGGGGGGCTGCCGGGGTCCGGGAGGGGGGGGTGCCGAGGCGGGGGGTCGCGGGGGTGTTGGGTCGGGGTTTGCCAGGGAAGGCGGGGGGGTACCGGGGGGTGTTGGGCCGGGGAAGGCGGGGGGGGTCCTGGGGTGTCTCGGGGCCCCCGGGGTCGGTACCTGGGCGAGCTTGAGGCGGCGGCCGGGGGCGGCGCGGATGACGAGGGCAATGAGCGCCAGGTAGGAGTAGGGGGGCTTGGGGTGCCGCCGGTACCGCTGCCGGCCCCGGGACCCCGGCCCCGAGCGCGGCCGCACGGGCGGCACCGGCGGCATCACCGGGGGGGAACCGGGTGGAGGCGGCTGGGGCGGCTTTATGGGGGAGCGGGCGGGAGGGGCGGGAGGGGCGGGATGGGATGGGATGGGGTGGGATGGGATGGGGATGGGGATGAGGTGGGGATGGGCTCCGGGGTGGGGATGGGGATGAAGATGGAATGGGATGGGAATGGGAATGGGGTGGGGATGGGGTGGAGTGGGATGAGGTGGGGTGGGGTGGGATGGGATGGGATGGGATGGGATGGGATGGGATGGGATGGGATGGCTGCAGAGGTGGCTGCCACACGCCACCAGGATCAGGTTCCCCCGTGTTGATGGTGGCAGCTCCAGCTGGTCCCAGGACTGAGCCACCCCTGGGAGGTGAATGGATGGCCAGGCCTGCGGCCACCACAGGGCCAGGAGCCAGGGGACAGTGGACGTCCCGGCCACGGCCGAGGCCCCCCCGCCACCGTGGGCCCCACACGCCTGCCCGCACCGGAGCGACTTCGCCCCCAGCGTGCACGGGGGTGTGCAAGCCCTGCATGTGCAACCCCAGAGCCGTGCCCGCACCCCCCCCACACACATGCGCACCCTTCCCTGCGCACACACCCTGCACACTCGCCTGGCACCCTGCACACCTTTGTGCCTGCCTTGCACGCCCCCCGCGTGCCTTTTCACCCTGTGGCAGGGTGACACATGAACACGTGTTTACGGGTGATGCATGTGCCTTCGCACAAGCCCTGCGCCCCACCCCCCCCATGCATTTGCACGGTGCTGGGCATGCCTGTGTGCACGCCCCGTGCACCCTTGCACACCCTTGCACAGTTGTGTGTGCTGCATGCGGGCCGTTGCACACCCTTGCGTACCCCGTGCACCCCTGTGCACACACACCCCACCCCCGTGCACCCCACGCACCCCTGTGCACGTGCCCCACACATGCTTGCACGCCCCCCACGTGCCTTTGCACGCCCTCGCACACCCCAGGCACCCTGCACAGTGCACGGCCCGTGCGTCCCCGCACCCCGCCCGGCGCCCCCCTGGCACCCCTCCGCACACCCCCGCACACCTACACACACACACACACCCCCCCCGTGGCCCCGGGCTCGGTGCTCTCCCCGTGGCCCCGCCCCAGTCCCCGCCTCTAACCCCGCCCCGCCTCTAACCCCGCCCCGAGCCGAGCCGAGCCGAGCCGGCCATGGCCGCGGCGGGCGGGGCGGGCCGGGCGCTGCCCCAGGCCCTGCTCTGCGCTGTCTGCCTGCTCTGCGCCCGCCCCGCCCCCCAGGTTAGCGCCGCGGCCGGGACCCCCCCGCTCTCCGCCCCCCCGCCCCCCCTGACCCCCGTGCCCCCCAGGCCCCCCCGTCCCCCGCCCCGTGCCACCAGGCCTGCCACCCACCACAGCCCTGTCACCCGCTGTGCCACCGGGCCCCTTCCCCCACCCCCACCCCCATCACCCCTTGGCCACCAGTCCCCTGTCACCGGGATGGCCCCGTGTCACCGGGATGGGGCCCTGTCACCGGGATGGCCCCATGTCACCGGGATGGTCCCGTGTCACTGGGATGGTCCCTGTCATCCAACCACTCCCATGTCACCAGGATGGGGCCCTGCCACCGGGATGGCCCCATGTCACCGGGATGGCCCTGTGTCACCAGGGTGGAGCCCTGTCACCGGGGTGGTCCCATGTCACCGGAACGGGGCCCTGTCATCCAGCCACCTCCCTGACACCGGGATGGCCCCATGTCACTGGGATGCTCCCTGGTCACTGGGATGGTCCCCTGTCACCACACTGCTCCTGTGTCCCTGGGCCAGCTGGGTGTCACCCTGTCCCTGCGCCCCGGCAGGTGGCAGGGGGCCCGGCGGCCGGGTTTCTGCTGCAGGCACTGGCGGCAGCGAGCGACGCGCTGGAGCCCGTCTGGCCCGGGGGGGGCCCTGACCCCCTGCCCGGCACCTGGGTCTCAGCCATGCTGGGCCAACCGCTGGTGGCCTTCGGCCTGCACCGCCTCAGCGGCGACCGGGCCACTGCCAACCTGCTGCTGGGGGGGGCCGTGGCCCTGGCCCCCGCTGCTGCGCAGCTCCCGGAGGAGGCTCGGCTACTGGCCGCCCGCGCCGTCACTGTCCTCACCGCCGCCACCGTCCTTATCCTCGCTGCCCTCACTGCCAACGGCCCCGCGGCGCTGGGCAGCCTGCTCATGGCTGCTGCCCACCTGCTGCCACCCGGCACCGGCCATGGCGGGCACCCCTGGGTGCTGGCAGCCGGGAACCTGGCACTGCGGCGAGCCCTGCGTGCTGCCAGCCACCACCCACCGCAGTAAAGCCACGTGGGGTGGCCATTGCCTTCACTGAGTGCCTCTGGGTCTCGTTTCATGGCGTCGCTCAGCGGGGACCCTGCTGCCACCATCACCAGCAGGCGCTGGGCCCTGTTGGGCCGATCCCCTGGGGCTGGGGGCCAGCATGGGGCCCCGAGGCAGCAGCAGTGTCCCCGGTGCCGTGGCTCAGAGCTGGGGCCAGCACCCATCGGGGCCACAACGGGCATGGCATGCACGGCACCCACTGGCTCAGCTGGGAGAGGTGGCACCCTGGGGTGGGGGTCCCTGGCACAACATGGCACCCAGGGGTGGGGGTCCCTGGCATGGCACTCTAGGGTCCCCAGCACAGCAACCTGGGGTGGAGGTCCCTGGCACAGCACTCTGGGGTGGGGGTCCCTGACACGGCACCCTGGGGTGAGGGTTCCTGGCACACAACATGGCACCCGGGGGTGGGGGTCCCTGGCCCAGCATGGCACCCAGGGGCAGGGGTCCCTGGCACAGCACCCTGGGCCATGGCAGCTCTTGGGCCCTGCTGCAGGGTGGCAGGACCTCAGCTCTGTAGGGAGCCTATCAGCCTGGGCTGGACCAGGGGCACTGGGAGCACTGGGGGTACTGGGCCTGGGGGCAGCAGTGGCTTTCGTTGTACTGGGGCTGGGGGCATGCCCAGTACATGGGGGAGTACTTGTCTGAGGCTGAGGGCACTGGGGCACTGGTCACATTGGGACTAGGGGCACTGGGGGCTCTGGGGGCACCAGTTGTACTGGGGCTGTGGGCACTGAGGGCACTGGTTACACTGGAGCTGGGGACCCCAGTTGTACTGGGGCCTCAGGCACTAGTTAAACTGGGACAGGGGACACTGGCTGCACTGGGGCTGGGGGTGCTGGTTGTACAGGGCTAAGGGTACTGGGTGTACCGGTTGCACTGGGGCTGGGACCACTGGGGGCAGTGGTTGTACAGGGGCACTGGGGGCACTGGTCACACCGGAGCTTGGGGCCCCATTTGTACTGGGGTTGTGGACACTGGTTAAACTGGGGAAGGGGGCACCGTGGGCACTGGTTGTACAGGGGCCAGGGGCACTGGTCATACTGGTTGCGCTGGGGCTGGGGGCACTGGTCACACTGGGGCTGGGGGCACTATGTGTACTGGTTGCATTGGGGCTGGGGCCATGGGGGCACTGGTCATACTGGGGCTGGGGGCACTGGTGGTACTGGCTGCACAGGGGCCGAGGGCACCGGTCGCACAGCATCAGGGAGTGGTCCCTGGGCCACATTAGGCCGGACTGGGAAGCACTGGGCCGGACTGGGGGGCACTGGGAAGCACTGAGCCAGACTGGGCAGCACTGATAGCACCACCGCCCCCCGGGCGCCACCGCCCCGCCCCTCGCACAGGCCACGCCCCCTCGGGCTCCCCTCGCCCATTGGCCCACTCCCGATATGACGCACGGGCCACGCCCCACTGCTGCCCCGCGGCGGGGGGGGCGGTGCCGGTGGAGAAGCTGGCGAGGCCCGGCCCCGTGGGGGGCGTAGCCTCGGCGGCGGCGTGCCATCTCATTGGCCACGTGGGCTCCCTGCCCGCCCCCCGCGGGTCACGATTGGCGGGGCCCCTGACGGGCCGGGAGGGCGGGGCGGGGGGGTGGCCAAGATGGCGGCAGCGGCGGTGGCGGGGTGAGGCGGCGGCGGCGATGATGTCCGGGGCGGAGGATCGCGAGGCCGGCGGGGGCCCGGCCGCCCCCTCCGCCCCTTCCGCGGCCCTGCCCGGCCCCGCGGCGGCGGCGGGCGGCCCGGGCGAGGCGGGAGGCGGTGAGGAGGCGGGCTCGCTGCTCGGCGGGGCCCGGCCTCACGGCGAGGCGGGCGCCGACCCCGACGCGCCGCCCAAGAAGCGGCTGAGGGCGGCGGGGATGGGGGCGGGTGGGCCCGAGGGGGCGGCGGGCAGCGTGAAGCTGGAGGAGCGGCTCTACTCCGTGCTGTGCTGCACTGTCTGCCTCGACCTGCCCAAGGCCTCGGTCTACCAGGTACGGCCGGGCCCCGCGGCTCCCCCCCCCTCCCCCCCCGGGGCCTTCCGGTCCCGACACCGGCCACCGACACCCCCCCCGGGGCCTCCCCTCTGGTTACTGCCCTCCTCCCGGCCCACCCCAACGCGGGGCCTCCCGGGCCTATCACCGGCCACTGACACCCCCCCCCCCGGCGGGACCTCCCCGCTGGTCACGGCCTCCCTTGCCCCCTCCCCCCCGCTGCTCACCCACACCCCAGCACCTTCCCATGTCCCCCCTATCAGTCACCACCACCCCGGGGGCCTTTGTGGGACCCTGTGGGTGGCCAATAGCAGCTCATACACGCCCCGAAGGCCTCTGTGGCCCCTCACCCATCACTGACACCCACCACCCACCACCCCTTGACTGGTCGCTGATACCCCCTCCATTTCTCCTGAGCACCCCTCAGCACCCTGCCAAGCCAGGGGAATCCCCTCAAGCCAGGGCACTGGACCCCTCTGTGCCCCCCTCACACCAGGGGGACACCACTGGTCCCAGTCACCCTGAGGCCCTGGGGAACTCCCACCCCTGCTGCTTTCCCCTGGGGGCTCCTTAGCCCTGCTCTGGGCACCCACTCCCTGCTGGGGGGTCTCCCGTGTCCCCGCTGCTACTTGCTGGGGGCTTCAGGTGTTTCCCCCCCAGCTTGGGGGCTTTCGGGCCTGCTCCCCCTTTATGGACCCTACCCCCACCCTGGGCGCTCATCCCTGAGGGTACCAGTCCTGTGTCCCATCGCCCCCCCCCTTCCAGAACCCCAGCACCCACTGCTCGCCTTCCTCCAGCCCCTTCCCACTGACCCCATGGAGGGCTGGACCCAGCCCCCCTTCCCATTTTACCCCGGTTTGTGCCACCCTGGGAGATTCCCTGGCCCAGAGGAAGGCGGGGGGCTCCCGGTGGGGAGCGGGATGGGCATTGGCAGCGCTCACCGGAGCGGAGCCACTGGTTACATAAAGGTGCCGGCGGGTTTCCCTCCGGCCAGCATCCATTTCGTGGCACACGGACCCGTCAACAGCCCCATGGTGACGACGGAGCTGCCGGCACGGCTGTTTGGTGCTTTGCCGGCAGAGCCCGCGTTCCTGGTGGCACCGGTGGCGTGCCAGTTGGCCATCGGTTTCAGCGACGGCAGAGCCTGGACACGAAGGTCATCCCCTTGGTGATCTCACGCCTTGCTGGTCACATACTAAGAGTATCCGGCAGTGGCGCAGCCAGCCACAGCGGTGGCAGAACCGGGGGGGGAATGGGGGGGCTTCCCCCGGCTTCCTTTGGGGGCGTTAATTTGTGGGGGGTCTAAGATGGCCGCTGGCTCGGGGAGGTGAGATCCCCCCCCACCCCCGGCCCCGACAGTGATGATTAAGAGCACAAAACCCTCGCCAGAGCCACGCCTGGTGAGAGATCCCCACCGATCCGGTGCTGGTGCTTGCCAAACCGGCTCTGTGTGCCCGACGGCGGGGTGGGGGGGGGGGGCTGCGTCCTTCATGGCCTCCTCTTTCCTCCTCTGCTCCTGCGGTCACTTGTCCCCCTGTTTAATTATTTATGACGAGGGCTTTGCCAGGGATGTAATTAAAACCGGGAGCAACCGCGGTGTCGGCCGGTGGTGTGGCTGTGGCGGAACCTTCCCACCATCGGGTAGGTTCGTCGGGGCCAAGCCCTGACGAGCAGCTGTAATTACACGCTCACGCCAAAGCGGAGCTGTCACCGCTGCGGTTGTGCGAGCTCTCAGCTGGTGCTCGCCTCTTGTTTTGGCTCGCTCGCTGGTATTTTTAGCGCGGCAGCGACGAGGCACCGTGGTGGAAGCCAGCAGCTCACCAGGACTGTGCCGAGCCCAAACCATGAGGGATTTTTAGCTAGACACAGCCCCACATTCATCCCAGAGCTGTTGCGGGTATTTTGGAGCTGGGACCCTCACTTTGTGAGTGTGCTTTGGCACCATCGTGGTGGGGCCGGTTTAATGCCTGGCTGCTGCGCTCTGGGCCCGGCAGGAGGGAAAATCTGAAACCTTTTGGAGCCAGAACAATGGATGTCCTGGGTAAGCAGATCGGACGCTAATCCCTGCGGCAGGGTCAGGCCTTTCCCATCCCAGCTGAGGATTAAAGCTTTTTCCGGCGCTCCCAGGGGGGATGTTTTAACGAGCTCCTCCTGGTCATTGCACCGGCAGGAATCTTGCTGGAATTTGGGGGGTGACCCCCCACAACAGGCTGAACCCAGCTGCTGTGTCCTGGCCAGGTGGGGAAGCTGCTGGCTGTGCCTGGTCAGTCCCAGAGCTTGTCCTGGAGGTGCTGGTGTTTCGTCAGAGTGCTCCGGCTTCCCGCTGGATTTGAGGGAAGGATTTTCACTGCAGGAGCCTGAAGCCACAGGCAGGAGCTTTCCGATCTGTTGGGAGCAGTCGCGTGTCCCTCGAACAATCCCTGTGGTGACCAGAGACTATGGGGAAGCACCCAGCCTGGGTGCCATCTGCCTCCTGACACCCTCTGGCAGCTCCCGATGGATTTGGTGGTACCTTCTACCTGCTCTGCTGGGTGTTTCATAGGTGATGCCGTTGCCCACACCACCTGCTGCGATGAAGGCAGCTTCTCCCATCCTCCCATGGCATTGCCTGTGGCAAACTCTGGAACGCTGGCACTGGCTCTTTGCTCTCAGGGGGCTGCTCTTTCCCTCTGGTTTTCAGGATGGACGGAGGAATGGTTTGGGATCGCTCCGGTGCCTGAGGTGCTGACAGGATTGATCCAGTGCCACTCGCTGCCACAAAGTGTCCTAGGCCTGCATCCCTTCTTCCCCTCCTCGAGGGTTTTGCCCAGCTCAGCAGCTGTTGTAAACATGTCTTAAACTGATTTTTTTTTTTGTCCTCAAAAGAGATATTTTTTTGATGCGAAGAGGGAAAACTAAGTTGAGTGTGTCTGCGTGCTGGAAGGAGATGGTGATTCTGGCAATCTGTGGCAAAGCCAGCATTGATCCTCTCTTGTCACCGTATCAAAACAGGAATGAATTGGAGTAAAACAGATTGATTGGAGTGTTTTTATCAGCCTGTTGAAGCCTCCCTGCCCAGCAGCCCAGCCCCACTCTGCCCTGAGATGCGGGATGCTGTGTTTGGCTACGGAGCTGGTCCTTGGCACGTGGGTACCCAGTGTGGAGGTGGACTTGCTGTGCCAATTGGAGACCTGAGTCCCATCCCGGTGATCCAAGCCCTCGGAGCCAGTGGGATTGTCTGCACCGATGGGTCTTCCCTGGTCCCCCTCGGTGGGCTCTGGGGCTTCATGCTGATCCTGCTGGTTTAACTCTGGGCGGGGGGGGAATCTCGAGTCTGCCAGAGCCGTCAGCACTCACATGGCAGCTGGGGAATGTCCTGGCCTTCAGGATCCCACAGAGTTGGGGGATACAGGGAGTGAGGGAAGCTTCTCCCTGCCCCATTTTGGTGTAACTCTCTCATTCCCCACGGCAGGAGGTGCCTGGGGGCTTCCTCTCTGCCCGGCTGTTTTTGGCTTAGTACCCAGCTCACCCCAAGCCCTGTGGGGTTGGGGGGGCAGCTTGCACCCCAGATGCACACACAACCCGTGCCCTCCCCCCCCCCCGCCCGCCCCCTTCCAGACATGGGGAACTGGATTCCTGTGGGATGGATGGAAACCAGGGTGGGAGGAGAAGGGAAGCTGGATGAAACCTTTCCCTTCCTCTCCCGTGCCAGGCAAAAGAGGTCAGTCCTAATTACAGAAGCAACATGCCTGGGCCAGTCTGAGAGCCCGCAGGCACTGGCCGAGGCTGGAGTTGCTGCCTGCCCGGGCTCCAGCTTTGCAAAAACGCAGGCAGCCAGGGTCAGGGCTCAGCCGGCCAGTGGGAGCCATGTGTCGGGCAGGATTTTTAGGAGGAGCAGGGGCAGCAAAGCGTCATCCTGTTGATGGGTCTGAATTCACTTTATTTGCCTTTGCATGACTTGGTTTGCCCTGTGGTGGATCCCATGAGAGTCTGATGCTTTATTTCTCCTCTTCCACAGTGCACCAATGGCCACCTGATGTGCGCCGGCTGCTTCATCCACCTTCTGGCAGACGCTCGACTGAAGGAGGAACAAGCCACTTGCCCAAATTGCCGCTGTGAGATCAGTAAGAGCCTGTGCTGCCGAAACCTGGCTGTGGAAAAAGCTGTCAGTGAGCTTCCCTCTGAGTGTGGCTTCTGCATGCAGCAGTTCCCCCGATCCCTCCTGGAGAGGCACCAGAAAGAGGAGTGCCAGGACAGGTAAAGAGCTTTGCCTCCCTTTGGCAGGGTGCTGGCATTGTTGCATGGCTTGTGGTGCTTGGCTGGCCTGGCGTGGAGATGTGTGGGGTTTGGGAAACCTTGCTGCCTGGAGCAGGGGGTCCTGGTAGAGCTGACGTGCATGGTGCTGAGCCCCCACGGTCAGGGTGCCGCAGACTGGAGGGCTTCTCCAGCTTTCCAGTGCTGCCGGAGCCAGATCCTGTGTCGGGGTAAAGCCATCAGCACGCAGCAGCGCCCCATGTCCCCTCCAGCCCCTGGCATGGGCTGCCCCAGAATTCCCTCTGGCTGTGTCCCACTTCTCTTGGGAGGTGACAGTGGTTCGGGGGAGGATGTGGCACTGCTTTGGCATGCAGCAGAGTCCCCCTCCCTCCCGGCCGCTGCTGGTGTGCCGCTGTGCCCGGTCTGCAGCTGCCTGCATTCCTTGTGAACCTGCCGCACTGGCACTACCCAGCAGTTTTCCACGGGGTGTGAAACGGCTCTCCTGGCTTTGCTGGCCTTGCTGCCGGATTGGAGTCCGGCAGGAGCGAGCCTCTGCATATCCCTGCTGTCCCTACTGCTCTTCCTGGTGCTGGGACAGCAGGATCCATGTTGGTTGTTGCGTGGCATCCCAATCCAATGAATGTTCATGCTCGTTTTCTCCCTGACCCCAGGGTGACCCAGTGCAAATACAAGCGGATCGGGTGCCCGTGGCAGGGTCCCTACCACGAGCTGACGGTGCATGAAGCCGAATGTACCCACCCCACCAAAACCGGCAACGAGCTGATGGAGATCTTAGATGAAATGGACCAAACGAGGAAAAAAGAAATGCAGCTTTATAACAGCATCTTCAGCCTGCTCAGCTTCGAGAAGATCGGCTACACAGGTAATGGCTCACTCGGGACGCCAGTGGCAGCTTCTCCGGCCCTTCTGCCGCATCTCCTCCGGCGCCAACACTGTTTCTGTGCTGCTGAAAACTGGTTTTATCTGGCGTGGCGATCAATTTAGTAGCGGCCGAGGGCTCTGCTGAGCATGTGGTGGCGTTTTGACTCGAGCCTCCATCCTCGACCACGAGCCCAGCGGCCAGAGTTTAAAACCAAACACATAAATGACATTCCCCGTGATGTTTTGTTGAGTTCTGGAGAAGCACCGGCAACGCTTCAACACCCCCAGCTTGCTGTCGCCTTCCCACTGTTCTTGCTTTGCCGAGGGGTTTCACCGAACCCCTCTCCCACCCGCTGGAAAGCTGCCGGTACCACGGCAGCGGTGTTTGTGGGACTTGGCTGATAACGGGAGTGAAAAGCCCCGCTGAAGCGGCAAGACCAGGTAAGCTGGGCCTTCGCTTAGGGCATCAGTGTTAAAACCGGGCCTGGAGCCGCTGGCATTGGCTGGGTGTGCTCTGAACACCGGGCAGCGAGAGAACCTGAGAGGGGAGGTGGTGAGCTGGGGCTGGAGGGACAAAGGCTTTCCCCCCAGCTGCCCTCCCGGTGTGCCGGCACTGTGGGGACAGAGGGTGCTCCCGGCAGCACAGCTCGCTTGTTCCAGCGTCACTGGTGTGGATGTGGCTGGGGATCCGGTGAGAGCAGCCCAGGCGTTTTGGCAGCTGGGTTGTGCCGGCTGGTGGCCCAGCCATACGCCGGGCCTCGCAGCCCTCGTGCCGGGGCACAGCCCCGGTGAAGCTGGGCAGCTCGGTGCCGAGGGGCCATGGTGCTGGGCTGCGGTGGCAGCGATGCTGCCTGGCAATGGGAGTGTAGTGTGGCTGGAATAACTGATCCCCCTCCTCTGTCCTCCAGGTTTTGCCGGCCAGGCTCTCCTCTCCCTTTCTCTCCTGGAAGTGCCGACGACAGTGTAAGCGTGGGCGGAGGGCACCACACCGTCCCTTGCGCCTGTGGTTACGCTGGGCGAGGCCACGGTCCCTACGCCGAGACCGCAAGCGCCCAGCTTCTCCCTAACCTCCCCCCTGGCGCCTTTGCCAACGCCGTGCTGGGAGCATCCCAGTGCCGCGTGCCCGCACCGGGAGCCTCTGGGCCGCATCACCGGTGTTTGTGCCCTGCGGTTACGCTCACCACGCTGCCTCACTCGCCGGTTTGTACACCTGATCCAAATAAATGCTGCCTTACTACCCAAACTGTATCCTGTCTGTCTGTCCTGCCGCGCCGACGGACACTGTGGATCCTTTCGGCAGCTGGTGGTGGTTGCCAGCACACTGCTGGGTGCTGGTGAAGCCCTTCAGCAGCTGGTTGTGGTTACCGGTGCTGCGTCAGACACTCGTAAATCTTTTTGGCAGCTGGTGGCAGTTGCTGACATGCCGTCGGATGCTGGAGAAGCCTTTTGGCAGCTGGCAGTGGTTGCTGGTGTGGTGTTGGATGCTGGTAAAGCCTTTTGGCAGCTGGCGGTGGTTGCTGGCACAGCATCAGCTGCCGGTGAAGCCTTTTGGCAGCTGGTGGACACCAGTAATGCCTTTGGGCAGTCTTCGGCCACGTGCTGCCCCTCTGGGCACCGTCTCTGATCGCAGAACGGCCATGGGCTTGTTGCATCCCATGGGTGGCAGGGCTCAGCATCCATCCTGGGTCACAGCTTCACTTTTGGCACTGGTGTTGCTAGTGTCACTGAAGGGGGGGGGGGGGGCGGGGGGCTGCTCCCACCTGACCCCAGTATCCCTGCGTTTTTTTTCTTTATTTTATTTCTATTTTTTCCAGAGGTGCAGTTCCGCCCTTACCGCACCGATGACTTCATCACGCGGCTGTACTACGAGACGCCGCGCCTGACCGTCCTCAACCAGACATGGGTGCTGAAGGCACGGGTGAACGACTCAGAGCGGAACCCCAACCTCTCCTGCAAGCGCACCCTCTCCTTCCAGCTCATCCTGAAAAGCAAAATCAACTCCCCCATGGAATGCTCCTTCCTCCTCCTCGAGGGCCCCTACGACGACGTGAAGATCCACCCCGTCATCTACCACTTCGTCTTCAGCAATGAGAACAACGAGACGGATTACATGGCGCTGCCCATCGATTCGGTGGAGTGTAACAAACTGCTGGCGGCTAAAAACATCAACCTGCGGCTTTTTATATTTCAAATCCAAAAATAGGACTGGGAAACCCACCATTGGACCCGCCCCCACCACCTCATCACCACTGGGATCTCGCCCAAAGTGCAGTTTCGAGGCAAAAAAAAGAAAAAAGAAAAAAAAAAACCCAACAGAAACCCAACCCACGCAAAATTGAGAGAAATCTGCATGCGCCGGCATCGATGCTGCTTCTCCTCCTGCGTCGGCAGCACGGCTGTGGGGGGGGGGGGCGGCAGGGCTCTGGTTTTGGGGAGGGGGCGGCCATGGGGCTCAGTAGTATTCTGTACAGCGGCTCCTCTGGCTGTTTTACTATTAGAATAAAAAAAAAAGGGGAATTTTCCAATTATTTGGCGGTTTTTGAAACTTCAGCAAGTGGCAGAGACCGTGGCGCTGCCGCTGCCGGGGCCGTCCCCTCTGCCCGTGCCTCAGACCAGACCCGCGGGGGTTGGGGTGGGCTGCACCTCTTATTTGACCAAGATTTGAGTTGTTTGACAGAAAACTGGAGTTGGGATTTTTGTTTTTTTGGTGGGTTTTTAAAACAGATTTTGAGTGTTTTCTTGGTTGGTAGTTTTTTGTTTGGTTTTTTTTTTTTTTTTTTTTTTAACCAAAATTGAGGGGTTTGTGAGTTTGCTGGGAGTGTTTTATTTGTTTTGGTTGGTTGTGGTTTTAACCAAAATCAGAGTTTTGGAGGTTTTTAACAAAATTTGAGTTGGTTTGATTAGGTTTTTTGTCAAAACTGGGGTGGTGGGTGTGTTTTTAAAACAGAAATTGAGATTTGTTTGTAACCAACATTTGAGGGTTTTTACACCAAAATTGCAGTAGTGTGTTGGAGTTTTTTTTAAATCTAAATTGGAGGTTGAGTTTTTCCCAAATTTGAGTCTTTAAAACTGAAATTGAGTGCTGGGGTGTGTTTTTTACCACAATTTAGTTGTTGGGGTGTTTTAACCAAAATTGGAATTCTTTTTTTTTCTTTTTTTTACCAAAATTGGAAGGTTCTTTTAACCAACATTTGAGTTTGCAGTGGTTTTTTTTAACCAAAATGGAAGGAATTTTTTTAAATCAAAATTGGAGCTTGGATTTTGCTTTGGTTTTGTTATTTTCTTTTTTTTTAACCAAAATGATAGTTTTTAAAATCAGAATTGGCATGTGGTTTTTTGTTGTGTTTTTGTGTGTTTTTTTTATTTAAACAAAACAGAAGGTTTGGGGGTTCTTTAATAAATCAGTGTTTCTTTATTTTTAACCAAACAGGGAGGGTTCTTTTTTTTTTTTTCTTTTTTCTTTTATGAAAACTTGAGGGTTAAAAAAAAACCAAAACAACCTAAACCCCAACCACCCCCAAACTCAGTTTTGGTTTTAACCCAACTTGGAATTGCCTTTTTTTGGGGGGTTGGGGGGTGTTGAGTTTTTTGGGGGGGGGGGGGGGGTTACCAAAACTGGAGAGGGGGGAGGGGGATGTAAACTAAAAGGGGAGGGGTTGTGACAGCAGACACCCCCCCCTCCTTAATGAATCAATTAATCAATTTTATATCACTACAGTAATGCAAGGGACAAGGGGTGGAGGTGGGGGAGCACGGGGGCTCCTAGGGATGCCCAGGGTGCTGTCCCCCCACCCTGAGGCAGGGTGCTGAGGCACGTTGCTGGCAGCAGGTGCTGCTGGGTTACTTAATGAGGGCCACCCACTAATTAGCTCTTCCCTGCCCTGCAGTAATGGGTGATAGGGGGCAACTGGGGCTGCGGCTGGGGAAACTGGGGGTGGGGGGGAGACAGGGTGCACTGGGAGCCACTGGAGAGCACTAGGTGTACTAGAAGCACTGGGGCTACCGGGCTGGGGGGTACTGGGGGCTACTGGGAGCCACGGGAAAGCAGTAGGAGTACCGGTATCACTGGGGCTACTGGGCTGGCGAGCACTGGGAGCTACAGGAGAGCACTAGGAGTACCGGGAACACTGGGCTGAGGGGCACTGGGGGATACTGGGGGAGCACCGAGGCCTACTGAGCGCACCGGGGCGCACTGGGAGCGCTTATGACCCCAGCCGGGGGCCGCCCCCTTCCCAGCGCCCCCACGCGGCCGGGCGCGGGGCATGCCGGGAGTGGTAGTCCCTGTCCCGGGCAGTGGGAGGCGGACCCGTCTTCCGTCTGTAGCCAATGGGAGACCGCCTCCCGGCTTTCCCCGCGCGGATTGGCGAAGTGTGGCGGCGCGCTGGCCAATGGCGCGGCTGGGCGGGCCGGGGCCCAGCGGCGGCGGCGACGGCGGGGGATGAACGCGGGGAGCGCGCGGGAGATTCGCCGTGAGTCCGGGACCCCCCCGGGATCCCCCGCGACCCCCCGGGACGCCCTGGGGCCTCTGGGGCACCCCGGGCTCGGCCCCCCCTCGAGCGGCCCCCCTGGGCTCCGCGGGCCTGCCCCAGTCCCGCCGCCCCCCAGGCCGCGGCCCGGTGCCCTACACGGCGCCCGGCCCTCTCCCCGCGCCGGTAGCCCCCTCCCGGCCCCCAAGCTCCTCAGCCCTCCGCCCGCGGCGGGCCGCCCCAGGGGGGCTGTAGACACCCCCCACCCCCCAGCTCAAGGGGCCGTGCTGGGCACTTTTGGGGGTCCCTGGCGGGGGTCCCCACCAGTCCTGGGCCATGTTGGGGTACGCGTGGCCGTGGGGGGGGGTCACACTGGGCTGAGCCCCCCGTCACCGCACCCCGCAGAGCTGCAGAAGGCGAAGGAGAAGGCCCAGCGCAGCGGGAGCCTGGTGGAAGAGGCTGCGGTCTGTAACCAGCTGGGGGAGATCCTGGCCAGCCATGGTGCGTCCTCGCGGTCCCCCTCGGCCCCCGCCCCCACAGCCGGGGGGGCTCCTCGCCCCCCCCCCCCCGCCCCGGCGCCTCTGACAGCCCCCGCGGTTGCCGGCAGGACGCTACGAGGAGGCTCTGGAGGAACATCGGCAGGAGCTGCAGCTGCTGGAGGGGGCCGGGGACAGCATCGGCTGCGCTGTGGCCCACCGCAAGATCGGCGAGCGCCTGGCGGAGCTGGAGAACTACGAGGCTGCGCTGAAGGTGGGGGCCCGGTTCTTGGGGACAGGGGGCATGTCAGGGGGTTGGCGGGGGTCTCAAGCCTCTCCCCCACCCTGCAGCACCAACACCAGCATCTGGAGCTGGCCAGGTCCCTGTCAGATGACACGGAGCAACAACGAGCCTGGGCCACCATTGGCCGGACGTACATGTTCATGGCAGACAGCCGCACGCAGGGGGAGGAGGCAGCGGGGCTGCCGGCGCTGCGCAAGGCTGAACAGGCTTTCCACACCAGCCTGGCCATTGTGGAGGAGAAACTGGAAGGTGAAGCTGCGCCGGGTGGCTGCAGAGGCACATCCTAACCCTGGGAGGGCTTCGCCAGCTCCCAGAGTGGCCGTTTTTTTCACCAGGAGCTGTGCCGCACCGGGAGCTGACGGAGATGAGGACCCGGCTGTACCTCAACTTGGGTTTGGTCTACGACAGCTTGAAGGAACCAGCCAAGTGTGACAACTACATCAAAAAAAGCATCTTCCTCTCCGAGTAAGGAAGGGCAGGGCTGGCGGGAGCTGTCCGGCAGCGGGTTTAGGGGGAAACCAGCAGCAGCAGTGGCTCCGTTTGCAGGCAGGGGCAGCTTTATGAAGATCTCTACCGTGCTTACTTCAACCTGGGGAGCATCCACCTGCGGGAGGGTGAGCACTCCGGGGCCCTGCGCTGCCTGGCCCGGGCACGCGACTGCGCCCGCAGGATGAAGGAGAAGGGGATGGAGAGCGAGTGCTGCAGCAGCACAGCCCAGGTGGGTGATGGGAGTCAGCACCAGACCCCTCCCCGCACTCCCCCGGGGTTTGGTGCCCCCCGTGATGGATGTCCCCGCTGTCACCCAGGTCCTGCTGAGTTTGGGTGACTTTGCGGCTGCCAAGCGCTCACTGAAGCAAGCCTACATGCTGGGCTCGCGGCAGCCCTGGCAGCGAGACCTCATCCGATCCAACCTCCGTTATGGTGAGCCTGGGACAGTGTCCTCAAGAGACAAACAGTGTCCCCAGGAGAGGGGAAGTGTCCCAGGGGGCTGCCAATGCTGCCCCATGCTGGCCCCAGCTCTGCTCTATTCCCCCCGCTTCCTCTTCTGTTCTGCTGTGGGTCAGGGCTGGGAGGACACCCACAGGTCCCCAGTGACACTTGAAGAGATGCTGACCCTCCCCTGGAGTGGTTCTGGGGTTCTCTGATGCGCCCTGATTGTCACCTCCACAGCCACCAAGGTGGTGCGGCTGCAGGAGGCTCTGGAGGAGGCAGCGGCTAGTGACCCATCAGCAGCCCTGGCCCTCTGCGAGCAGCTTGGGGACACCTTCTCCAAGCACGGGGACTACGGCCGGGCTGCAGAGTACTACCAGAGGCAGGTGAGTGGGGCTGGTGGAAGGGATGGGGGGGGTCCCAGGGAGTCGTCCCTGCTGACGGGGTGTCCCTGGGGGCAGCTGACCTTTGCCCAGGCGCTGGGGAGGCCAGCGGGGGAGCTGGCCGTCATCCATGTCTCACTGGCCACCACCTTTGGAGACCTGAAGGACCATGTGCGAGCTGTCCACCATTACCAGCAGGAGCTGGCCCTGCACCAGGGCAATGCACTGGAGGCGAGCTGGGTCCCTGGGGGTGCTCCTTGGTCCTTGGGGGGGTTCCCTGGGTCCCTTGGCTATGGAGGGGGGTGCTTAGCGAGGCTATCCCTGTGTTGGCGTGGGAGGTGACAAGGGCACAGTGGCTGTGGGGACCCGTGGGGTGGGGTGGCCCATGCCCCTCAGGGAGGCTGTGGGGCTCAGTGTGGGACCCCCATGCCCTGCCTGGGGAGGGTCCATGGCTCGGCGTAGCCCCCACTGGAGGCAGGCACTGACCACAGCTGTGCCCAGGAGGGGAAAACATGGCTGAACATGGCACTGGCCATGGAGGAGGTGGGCAAGCCCCGTGCCGAGCTGCAGCCCTGCTTCCAAACAGCCCTGGAGCGAGCGGAGGCGGCCGGAGATCCCCGGCTGCAGGTGAGGAGGGGGACAGGAACCCCTCCCAGTGTGTGTGTGTGTGTGTGTGTATGTGCCCCTAGGCTGACAGATGACCTTCCTCATTCTCTTCTTCCTCCCCAGAGGCAGATCTTGCAGCATCTCCACTTGCTGCAGCTGCGGGATGGTGACACCGAGGCTGCCGCTGGCACCGTGGCCCGGCTGGAGGGGCTGGGGGGCTCCAGCAAGGAGGAGGAGGAGGAGGAAGAGGAAGAACTGGAGAGCAGTGAGACTCAGGACGAGAGTGAGCTGGAGCTGTCGGAGAGCGGTGAGGGGGCACAGTGGGAGCTCTGGGGGGAGCAGGTCCCCTGGCAGTGTCCCCACAGATTGGGGTCTCCCTCATGGTGGGGGATCTTTTCCAGAGGGGGAGGAAGATGAACTTGATGGCTACAGCAAGAGCGTCCCCGGGCGCCGGCGGATCAGCAAGGTGAGAGGTACTGGGTCTCCCCCTGACCCCCCATAGAGGGTGAGAGGGGTTCTCCCCCTTCCCCTGATTCCTCCAAAGAGGGTCGGGGGGGTCTCACGGTTGCTGAGGTGCATTTCCGGGGGTCCCCATCATCCCCCTCTGTGTCAGCAGTGGAACCGGCGGAACGAGCGGGGTGAGACCCCCCTGCACCGCGCCTGCATTGAGGGTGACCTGCGCCGCGTCCAGCTCTTCCTCAAGCAGGTAGGTGAGGGGAATGGGGGTCCCCCACACCGCGGGGGGGTCCGCAGAAACTGCAGGTCGTTCTGGGGAAGCGGGAGAGGGTCCCTGCGGCCCCTTGGCCAAGCCCAGCCTGACCAAACACTCCCCTCTTTTCTAGGGGCACCCCCTGAACCCCCGCGATTACTGCGGCTGGACTCCGCTGCACGAAGCCTGCAACCATGGGCACCTGGGTGAGTTGCAGGGGGATGGGGGCATGGGCAGAGCCCCCCTGTCCTCACCTCCGCCTCCTCCTGTCTCCCAGAGATCGTTCGGCTGCTGCTGGATTGGGGGGCGGCGCTGGATGACCCTGGGGGGCCAGGCTGCGAGGGCATCACCCCCCTGCATGATGCCCTGAGCTGTGGCCATTTTGAGGTGGCCGAGCTGCTGGTACAGCGGGGAGCGTCGGTGACGGCGAGGAACGCCAGGGTGAGCTGCTGGGATGGGGAGGGGGGACCCTAAGAAGGCAGGGGGGGTGCACTGGGTTGGCCTTGTGTCCCCCCTGTAGGGCCTGACACCGCTGGGTACGCTGGAGGAGTGGGCGAGCACCTACAGCAAGGAACTGGACCAGGAGACGCGGCAGCAGTGCTGGGCGGCCGAGCGCCTGCTCAGGGAGGTGGCGGCGGGACGAGGTGGGATGCAGCGCCGGCGTCCCCCCCCGCCCTCTGCTTTTGGGGTGCCCGCAGTGGGCTGAGGGTGCCGGCATCCCCCCTGCAGCCCCGCCACAGCTCTCCCAGGACTCGCCGCTGTTCGACGCCGAGTGTGCCGAGCCCCGAGCCCTGCAGCCTTGCTCGCCACCAGTGGCGGAGCCGGGGGACAGTGACATGTCGCCGCTGAGGCCGGTGAAGAAGCGGCAGCGGGTGCCGGGGCTCGGCAGGCGGGAGGGAGCGGATCTGGAGTCGGCCGAGTACGAAGCCGCCATCCGGGGCCTCGGCAGCGCCAAGTCCCTTCTGGGTGGCAGCACCATGACAGCGTGCCGGCAGCTGGCACCACGGCCGGCCCTCATCCCAGCCGAGCAGTACCTGGAGGAGGATGACTGGTTGGAAGATGACCTAGGGGGGTCCCGGGGGGGCCGTAAGCGGCCCCGCCGGGAACCCCAGGAGCCGGCAGCCACTTCAGAGGACAGCACGGGGCCAGAGAGCGATGGCAGGGTCCCTGCTCGGGCCCAGCACCAGCCCCCGGCACCGCCGGAGTGTGCAGAGCCGCCTCACCCGCCTGGTGGAGAGGATCCCACTGGGGCGCTCCCGGGAATGCCGACCCCCCGAGGCAGCCGGGCCCCCTCTCCCCACCGAGGGTGAGGGCAGGGGGAGCCCCCCATGCCCACCCACTGCCCTGCCTGCCCTCCGGGTCCGCGTCCGGGTCCAGGACAATGTCTTCCTCATCCCAGTGCCACAGAGGTGAGAGCTTTGCTCCCTGTTCCTGCTCTGGGACCCCCCCCCCCAGCGTCCCCTTTGGGACCCCCGTGCCAGGCAGCAGCACTCGCGGGTAACCCTGCGGGTCCTGCTGTTGCGGCAGCGAGAGCCGTGCCGTGGGCTGGCTGGCGGAGCGGGCAGCCGAGCGGTACTACCAAACCTGTGGGCTGCTGCCGCGGCTCACCCTCAAGAAAGAGGGGGCTCTCCTGGCCCCCCAGGACCTGGTTGGGGACGTCCTGCAGAGCAACGAGGAGGTGAGCGCTGAGCCTGGACCCCCACCCCATGCCGGGCATCGTTGCCAGTGGTGGCAGCGGTGCCATTGGTGTCGCTCTGGCGTGGCAGGTGCTGGCAGAGGTGCAGTGCTGGGACCTGCCGCCCTTGGCCGAGCGGTACCGCAGGGCCTGCCAGAGCTTGGCCGTGGGTAAGGACCCCCCCGGCCCCTCAGGGACTGGCCCCACTGGGATCGAGGGTCCTGTGCTGGGGGGGGTAACGCGTGTCATGGGCCGGTGTGGGGCCAGCAGCAGGATTAGGGTGTCCCTAAAGGGGTTGAGGAGGCCCCGGGGACCCCCCCAGGGCCACCCAAAGGCCGCCAACACCTCCCCCCGTGCCCCTGCAGAGCCGCACCAGCTGTTGCTGAAGGTGATGGAGCTGCAGGAGCAGAGCCCGGGGCTGGGGGTTGGGGGTAGCCTGGCCCTGCGTCCCCCCCCACCTCCCCCCGCTGCTGCGGGCCCTCAAGCTGCAGGCACCTCTGCGGCAGCTCTGGCTGCGTGCCTGCGGGCTGTCGGATGACATGGCCGCCGATCTGCTGGCCACGCTGGCCACCCTGCCCGCCCTCACCCTCCTCGACCTGGCTGGGAACCGTCTGGGCGCCCAGGGGCTGCGGCAGCTCGTGCCCCAGCACCCCGGCACCTTCCAGGTAGGGCCAGCGGTGGGCGGCACTGGGAGTCCCACCTCCATCCTGGCAGGACTGGGATTCCTGGTGCTGGCCTTGCCAGGCTGAGGCGGGGTGCCTGGCTGATCCCCCCTAAATCTCTTCATCTGTCCCCCAGATTTCTTTGTTCATCTCTGAAACCCCTCCTCTCCCCCTGAAACCCCTTCTCCGTCCCCCAGGTCTCTCATGTCTATCCCCATAACCTCTTGCCTGTCCCCCAAATCCCCCGAACACCTCCTCTGTCCCCCAGATTTCTTTATCCATCCCCAAATCTCTTGCCTGTCCCCTACACGTCTGTCTCCCCTAAATCTGTCCTGTCCCCCCTAAATCTGTCCTGTCAATCCCCTAAACCTCTCATGTCTGTCCCCAAAGATCCTCTTCATCCCTGAAACCTCTCACCTATCCCCTACATCTCTTCCCCCCCCCCCAGCCCCTGCCTGTGTCCCCACATCTTTTCTCCGTCCCCTGAACACTCGGCTGTCCCGGCAGAGCCTGGAGGAGCTGGACCTGAGCCTGAACCCTCTGGGCGATGCCAGCTGCCAGCCACTGGCCCTGCTGCTGCGGCACTGCCCGGCGCTCACCACGCTGCGGCTGCAGGCCTGCGGCTTCACCGACAGCTTCGCCCTGGACGGTAAGTGGCCGCAGCCCCATGCCGGCAGCGCCGGGCACCACGTGGCTCTGACCGCGCCGGGCACCACGTGGCTCTGACCGCGCCGGGCACCACGTGGCTCTGACCGCGCCGGCATGTGCTCCCCAGGAGCTGCGCGGCTGCAGACGCTGTCCCTGTCCTGCAATGCCCTGGGCGCAGCGGGGCTGGAGCGGCTCCTCGGTGGCCTGGCGTGCCACAGCCTCGGCCGGCTGGAGCTGCGCTCTGTTACCAGGCCGGGGCTGCGGCCCCTCACCGGGGCCCTCGGCAGGTACCTGGCACAGGTGAGAACGGGCCCCATGGCGGGACCCCACTGGGGGGAGCGTGCTGCCTGGGGCTGTGCCGACACCGACACCGGTGTGCCCTTCCCACAGGAGGGCTGCGCTCTGAGCCACCTAACACTCTCCGGGAACTGGCTGGGTGACGGTGACATCCTGGAGGTGGCCAGGTGAGGGGACAAGGGGACCCTGGGGAAGTCTGGGGGCGATGGGGAGTGGACAGGGCAAGTCCGTGCAGCAGGAGCCTGACCCTCCACCAGCCAGGGGAGACTCTGTGCTGTCTCCAGCATGGGAGCACGGTGCGGGGACACCCTGGGGGATCCCTTTGGGGACAAAGGAACCCCCCCTGGGGCTGAGGGGAGGACAAGGGGGATCCCCTTGCCATCTCTCCCAACCTGCAGGTGCCTCCCCACTTGCCCGGCACTGGCTTCCCTGGATTTCTCAGCCAATCCCAGGATCAGCGCCACGGGGCTGCGGACACTGCTCTCTGCCCTGGAAGAGAGGAGCCAGGGGCTGGAGTTCCTCAGTCTGGCAGGTAGGGCAGCAGTGCGAGCAGTGGCACGGGCAAGCCCCCTGGGAGCTAACAGCAGCCCCCTCCTTCTTCCCAGGCTGCTCCGTGGAGGGGCCGTTGGATGACACAACCTGGGCCAGAGCTGCCAGCCAGATCCAAGATCTCCGGCTCTGCAGTCAGCATGTCAGACGGAGTGACCAGCGTGATGCTGGCAAAGCATGGCACGGTCCTGCCGGCACAGCCCTCGGCACCGTCATGCGGCACCGTAAGCTCTTCTGTAAGAGCAGCTAAAGCACTAGCATCACCCACGTCCTGTGATTTTTAACCTGCGCAGCCATTACAGCCTATATTTATGAACGCAAATGGTGCTTTTTTGGGTCACTGTGTCACTGGCACTCATGAGGCAGGTGACAGATGAGAGGTTTATTGTTCCCAGCTTCCTCTCAACACTAGTAAGGACCGGGAGGGGACTGGGAGGCTCATACTGGGAGGGAAGAGCAGTGCCAGCACATGCCAGATGGATCAGGAGTGGAGGAAGCGGTTGAAGGCGTTGTAGGCAGATTCCAGGTCAAACAACATCTGCCGGACCTGGGAATCATCCAGCTCGTCCGATGCTGACATCCCGCTGAGCGTCTGGAGCCTGGGAGAAGGGGGGGAGCTGCAGCAGCGGCACACTGGCACGCCAGAACGGTGCTGGTAGCAATGCCAGCACACTCACCACTGGTTGACTTTCTGTCTCCCCTCGAAGTCGGGGGGCAGGTGGCTCATCCGGTTCATCGTCTCCATCAGCTCCCGTAGGTCTGGCTGGATCTGGGGAGAGAATGTGGGGTGAGCTGTCAAACCGGCGCTGCCAAATCGGGGCTCCTGGCACTGCCATGGCACGTGGCTGAACCGCGGTGCCCTACCTCGTCCATGGCTCGGATCTCCAGGCGCAGCTTGTCCATCACCGTGATGAAGAGCTGCGAGAGAAGAAGCATGTTTGCCCCACCCATGTCCCTTCCCCCCGCCCCCACTGGAGCTGAGCCCCAACCCCCCGGCACCGTACGGAGACTATATCGGCGATGCAGCGGTTGAGGTTGCCCTTGTCGTCCTTGATGGTGATGGGCCGGTCTTCCTTGATCCTCTCCATGGCCAAGGGGCAGTCAAGCTGTGGGGAGATGCCACCGTCAGCAGCGCAACCGGCACCCAGGAAGCCCCACCAGCACCGGGGGCATTGTCGATGCCTCAGCTCACCCGGAACTTGCGGCAGAAGTCATCGATAGAGCTGACCTCGGAGCCCTGCACTTGCTTGAGGGCGGCTTTGAACTGGACCAGGAGGCGGGAGCAGGCAGCCGTGTACCTGGGGAGTGGCAGGGCGGGGGTAAGGGCCGGGATCCTCCCCCAGACCCCCACCCTCAGCTGGAGGGACCCCACCGACCCTCTGCTGAGGGGGCCGAGCACTTACTCATTAGGAGAGACACAGTCCTTGATGTAGGCTTTCTCCAGCGCCTGCAGCGTCTTCACCACCGCAAAGAGCTCGGCCATGTTGTCATACCTGCCACCGCAGCGGGGCCCGCGGTGGAGAAGGGGGGACCACGATGGGGGAGAGGGTCCCCAGGAGGGACGGGGACCACGGTAGAGAGTGGGGGTTGGGGCGGTGGGGGAAGGGGGTCTGGGGCGGGGGTCGGAGCAGCGCGATGGAGAGGGCCCAGAGCTGCATCCCACCACGGGCCGTGATGCGGGGGGTGATGGGGGGAGGGGCTCCCCAATGGGGAGGGGGCTGTGTGACTGGGGGAGGAGGGGGGGCTCTGTGCCTGGGGGGGTGTCTGTGACGGGGGAAGCTCCGCAGTGGGGGGGGGGGCTGTGTGACGGGGGGGGAGGGGCCGCGGCGGCGGTTGCGGGGTCCCACACTCACTTCTCGCGCTCCCGGGCGTTCTTGTAGAGCTTCACCTCCTGCGGGGGAAGGGGCGTCAGCGGGGGGGTCCCGGGGGGTGGGGGGGCGGGGGGGGGCGCACACTCACCTCATACAGCTCCGGCTTGGTCCCGGGCGCTGCCGAGGGAACGGGGCGGCGTTAAATGGGGCCGGGGGGCGGGGGGGGTCCCGGGGGTCCCGTCCCGCCGCCGAGGCCTCGGGGGGCAGCGGAGCCGCCCCCGCCGCGCTCACCTCCCGTCCCGGGCGGGGCCGCGATACCGTGAAACATCCCGGAGGGGCCGAACCCCGCGCCCCCCGCCCCGCCGCTGCCGCTGGGCCGCGCTTCCGCAAAATGGCGGCGGCCGCTTGGCGCTCGGCTGGTCGCGCCTGGCGGGGCGGGGCGGGGGGCGGGACGAGCGGCTGGTTTTAGCGGGAAAAGCCGCGCCGGGGGGGGCGCCGCCCCCGGGGGCTGCTGGGTGGCACTGCTCGGTGGGGAGGGGGGAGTCGGGGGCGGTTGCTCTGGGGGGTGGTGGTCTCTGAGGAAGAGGGGAGGCTCCGGGGAGTGGGGGGCTCGGGGGAGGGAGGGGCCAGTGTGGGGGAGGGGGCTCTGAGGGATGGCCACGGCAGAGACCCCCGGTGGGTGGGAGTAGGGCGGGTGTCGGTGAGGGCGGCTGGTCAAGGTCAGGGGGAGGCCCACCCACTGTTGAGTGCCACCTCACGGGCTGCTGACCTCTGACCCATTGGCCACCAACCCACTGACCCAGGAAATCCCCCAGCCCCAAAAGGAAGCTGAGGCCCAGCGCGTGGGCTAATTACTGTGAGAGGCGGCTCATTACTTGGCCAATGGGAAACCCCGAAGCAACCGAGGAGCTGGTGACCCACGAAGGCCGAAGGCCAACGTTTTTGCTGGCTGAGCTGCACCATCTGCCGGGGGTGCCGAGAGCGGGGGGCGGCGGGCACTGGGGGCGACCGCATGGCTGCCTGCTGTGCCCAAACCTGAATAAGGGGACAGAACCCCCCGCCCTGGCGCGTGGATTGGCGCTGCACGGATCGGCTCCATGCTTGCGGCACAGCACCGGCACTGCAGGCATGGCGGGGAGCACCGTGGACAGGTGTCGGCGCTGCAGCCCTGCCCAAAGGCAGTTTCCAAAGGAGAGTGGCAGCCGGCTGGAAATGGAGGAGGAGGAGGAGGAAGAGGAAGGGGACCTGCCCTCAGCTGGCCTTGCTGGTGGGGCAAGGAGCGCGGTGAGGTGGCAGCTGGTGCAGCCCGTCATAAACCCGCCTGTAGCAGGAGGGGTCAAGGCCAGTGATCAGTGTTCACTTGCCACGCCAGGGTAAAGGTAGCGGGCGAAAGAATGCCCGAGCTGGGGGAAGCACTTTGACCTTCACCACAGGGCGAAGCCGCAACGTGCCGGGATGGGCTCTGTGGACCGCAGGGTTCACGGTAGGTTTGGTCTGTGTCAGTAGCCAGGGCGGCACAGGTCGTTCCTGGGAACAAGACAGCAGAGAAATATAGGGAATAAAGAAACACCAGGAAAACACATTGGCACCTCCAAATAGTTCCCACTGAGACAGTGCCCAGGCGATGTCAAGACATTTGCTTTTCCGTAGCCCCGTGAGCGCGTGCTGCAGGCACACCGGACAGTGCAGCGAGCCGGTTGTCGCTCACCCGCCTGACCCCCTGGTTACGGTGAGCCTGGAAAATGGCCGGTGCGCAGGACGGCCAGGCAACTCTGGCAAGAGCAGTCTCGCCCCACGCACCAGCTCCTCGCGGCTCGCTGGGGGTCCCCAATGCCAGCAGAGCTGAGAAGTGCCACCGAGCTCTGGCTGCCCCCAAAGCGGGGTCATTGCGTGTGGGTCATTGCATGGCTCTGCGCCTTCGGGGCCCCCACCTCTGGCAGGTGCCGCGGTGGTTTGCTGTGGAACGCCAGACGGCGACGCATGCCCTGCTCAAGGCTGCTGGCCGGCGCCTGCAGGCACTACAGGACACCCAGATTTCCGAAATCGGAGTGTCTTCTGCTTTAGAAAAACCATGGGGTTAAATATAGGAACAAACAGGAAAATGACGAGGAAAATCCCCAGCGCTCTATTGTGTCACCACGTGAAGAAACAACCTCGCTGACTCTTTGGCAGCTGCCGAAGCACTGTGCCGGGCTCGTGATGGCTGCCTGGCCCCGGGGCTTGTGGCCAGCTGTCCTCCATGCCCAGGCCCTGCCTGCCGAGTGTCCCGCTGGCACCGTCCTTCCCCACTGCCACGGGCTCTGCATCGCGCCGCGCTATTGCCAGTGTTGGGGTGGGAAGGAGCTGTTCCACGAGCTGAGAGCTTTTGGCCTGGCTCGAGGGATCCACACCTGGCTTAAGCAAGTCCCAGTTAATTAGTTTAATGAAGGGCTGTTTGCATTTCCTGGGGAAGCCGAACAAAGCTGCCCTCGGTTAAGCAGAATGGCCCAGATAAAGAAAAATGGATTTCAACGAGAAAAACCAAAATCGTTTTTTTCTTTAGGAGGCTTTGGAGGGGACCTGGCTGGGACAAGCCGCAGGAGGAGCACAACCCGCTGCCCTCAGTGGCCGCGACAGGGGGACAGAGGTGCCAGAGGGAACCTGAGGTGGGATGGAGGCACCTGGTTTGGGGCAGGGTCTCCTGCCCCACAGCGACGGGGGCTGTGGTGGTCCCGCTTCTGTGTCCCTCTGTCACAGGAGTCACTTCCCTTCCTGACACCTTCTAACCGGCCACGCGCTCTGTGGCCAGATGAAGTTTGAGCTCAAAAAAAGGGGAAACTTTAACAAAAATCCTGGCTTTCATCAGGAAACATTGAACTTGGGTTCAAATGTTGAAGATCCTTTGGGAGAAGTCGTTTGGCTTCGTGTCTCCTGGGAGCAGGATAAGCCCCAGCTGCATTTGGTTGGGGTGTGTCTGCGTGGTCTTCTGTGCATCTGGGGCTTGGTGGGTGGATGGAAACCCTGCCAGGAGGAGGAGGAGGTGCTGAAGAGGAGGAAGAAGAAAAAAAGAAGAGGAGGAAGAAGAAGAAGAAGCAGAAGAGAAAGAAAAAGGGGTGAAAGAAAAGTAGGAAGAAGAAAAAGAGGAAGAAAAGGGGGAATAAGGGGAGAAAGAAGAAAAAGAGGAGAAAGAAAAAGAGGAAGAAGAAAGAGGAAGAAGAAGAAAAGGAGGAAGCAAAAAAGGAGGAAGAAGAAGAAGAGAAGGAAGAAGAAAAGAAAGAAGAAGACGACTAAGAAAAAGAGGAAAAAGGAAAAGGAGAGGAAGAAGAAGAAGAGGAAGAAGTGGAAGAAGAGGCAGAAGAAGAGGAGGAGGAGGGGAGGTTGCCCTCCCTGTGCCCACCCCAGGCCACAGCATGGCCTCCCCTCACCCCCGGAGCTGTTCCGGCTTTGGTGGTGAAGCTTTTGGAGACGTTGGGTACCACGGGGCCACCCCACACTGATGCCATCACCTGGGCGGCGAGGTGGGCATGTCAGATGGGTTCCTGGTCTTGTGGAGATGCCTGGCCAGCAAGTGAGAGCTGTGTGAGGCTGAAGGAAGGCAAGGGAAGGCCAGAGCCCCTGCGCCTCACTGTGGGCTGGGATCTGACTGGCTGGGAGCAGCCTTGTGGAGAAGCCCTGGGGGTCCTGGTGGGCACCAAGCTGAGAAGGAGCCAGCAGCATGCTGGGCAGCGGTGGAGGCAGCAGGTCCTGGGCTGCTGACAGAGACTGAGGTGGCCATCCTGCTCTGCCCTGTGCCTGGCACCTTGTGTCCAGCTCCCCACAACTTGAGAAGGTTGTAAACATACCAGAGAAGGTCCAAAGGAGGCCATGAAGATGATCCAGGGGCTGGAGAGCCTGCCCAAGGAGGAAAGGCTGATGGAGTTGGGTTTCTTCTCTGTGGAGAAGGCTCAGGGTGGACCTCGCTGCGTACAAGGGGTGCTGTATGGGGTCTACAGGGCAGGGTTTTGGTAGTGGGGGGGCTGCAGGCGTGGCTTCTGGTGAGAAGACACCAGGAACTGGCCCTGTGTTGGACAGAGCCAGCTCCAGACGCTCCAGGATGGACCTGCCGCTGGGCAAAGCTGAGCCCATCAGCGACAGTGGTGGCATCTCACGGGGGGAGACAGCGGGAGAGGAGCAGCCCTGTGTAGGCCAAGGTCAGGGGGGAAGGCTCCAGGAGAGATTCCCCTGCGACCCATGGAGCCCACGGTGGAGAAGTTTGCGAGGACAGTCTCCCATGGGTGGGAGCAGGGGAGAGCGCGAGGAAGACAATGTGGCAGAGCCGAAGCATCACAGACAGACCCCAAACCCTGTTCCCTGTCCCTCTGCAGGAGGAGGAAGAGGAGTTGGGAGTGAGACCAAGCCTGAGATGAAGGCAGGTGGGAGAGAAGATGTTTTAAAATGTTCCTATTTCTCATTGTCCTACGCTGGTATTAAGTGACAACAAACGAAATTAATTTCCCAGGGGTGGCTCTGTGTCGCCACAGTGGTGGCCAGTGAGCGATCTCCCCGTCCTTGCCTGCACTCACAAGCTCCTCGTCCTGTTTCCCCCCCGCCGCATTGATGGCGGGGGGTGGCAGAGCGGCTGGGTGGGCGGCCGGCAGCCAGCCACTGCCAACCCGCCCTGGGCAGCCACTGAGCAGATGGAAACTGCCCCTTTTCTAGGAGCTGTACGGTGAAGCCAGGGGGCACCAGGTGCAGGTGACACCAGGAGAGGTCTCATCTTGACCTGAGATGTGTTTTCCAGCCAGAGTGATCGACCTGCGGGACAATGCGGTGGAGTCCCTGTCACCGGAGGGGACCTCACCCAGGCTCCTTCATCGCAGAGGGTTGGACCAGGCCATCTTGGAGGTCCCCATCCCACCTGGGCTGGGATCAGCCTGAGCTTTGGGTGGACCTGGGTGGTTCCTCAGCTCCTCAGTGCTTCCTCAGCCAGTGGTTCCAGGGATCCCAGCTGACACGCTACTCCCCAGCAACTGGGGATGTCCCCAGCAGCACCCACCGAGCCAGGTGCCCCCAGAAGTGGACGAGCATTGGGGTGACCTGCTGGGAACAGTCTGTCCCAGCATCACCGGGGGCATCAAACCGTTTAGTGAAGGAGCAGCTTCTGGAGGCAACCACCAATGGCAGCACCTCGTCGCGCCTGTGTGGAAGGTGGCACATCCCCTGCAGAGGACCCTGTTCCCACCGGTGACCCTGCGGGTGTTTTGGGGTGCCCCGTGGGGCCGTGGCAGCGTGGCATCCCTGGCTTCTGCCACTACCTGCAGCAGCTCGGCAAAGGCTTTTGGCAGCGCAGGTTGCTGGGAGGAAGGAGGAGCTGCGAAGCACCCATGGGCCACTGGGGCTCGTTGCCCTGGCACGATGCCGGCTGTGACCTGGCACGATGCCAGCTGTGACCGGCGCCAGCTGAGCTCTGCCTTCCCCACACCAGAGATGAATGCCCAGCAATACCAGCCCTGATGGGTGCAGGGTGGAGGAGGGATGGATGCTGGGGATGGCGGCTGGGAGCCAAACCATCAGATACTGGTTTTAGCCACAAACCCCACCTCCTCTCCATATCTACTCCCCCATGCCACCTCACTCCCACCCAGCGCTGTGCCGGCACCGCGGCCACCCCCTGATCACACCCCGGCTGCGGTGGCCAGAGCTGGGGCATCGTGCGGGGAGGTTTATTCTTTTATTGCCCTTAGCGAGACCACCCGGTCACAGGGGTATTGGCTGCGATGCCAGCATTGCCGGTGGCGGCCAGAGGTGACCGGTGGCAGACATGCTGCAGGGCAGCCAGCTGGCCATACCACACTTGCTCCCGCACCTGCTTCTTACAGAAGATGAGCAAAGCCTGCAGCTCTCGGGGCTGCCGGTGGCTTTCCCGGCAACGCCACGTGCTGCTGGGACAAGCTTGTCCTGGAGCTGGACTGTTTGTACCGGAGCAATCACTGTTGCTGGCCTCACTCACCCCCAGCTGGGGCTTTCCCAGCACGAGGTGCCGGTCGTCCCAGGGTTTTCCCAGCCGCACTTCCCGGTGCCAGCCCTGGCACGGCTGGAGGGCTCTTGCCACCCCACCTGTAGGGCAAAATGCAGGTATCCCCCAGCCCAGGTGGGACGCAAACCCCCAGTCCCCAGCCCCGGAGGACGATGCCTTATCCATGAAGCCGCTTGACCCGACTGCCTGCACAGTGGGCACATGGCACCGTGGGCCAGGGTCACTGCCAGGGGCGCTGATGGGCACCAGCGCGTTGCTGGTGGTACCAGGGGGCATGAGGCGGCTGGTGGAGCTGTCGGCCTGGCTGCACTTTGGCTGTGGGAAGAGGTCACGGAGGTCACGGCACCGTGGCATACGCTGGGATGGGTGCCAGGATGGCTGCCCTGCCCCACCCCTGCTGTGGCATGGCTGTGCCAACACCGGGCACGGGGGCACCGGCAGCAGGAGGCTATGGGGCACCCGGCCATCTCCTGGGACATCGGCACCCGCTGTGCTGCGGTTGGGCTATACTGTTCCACGCCAAGCCACCATGCACCGTGCCATGCTGTGGGGTACCACGCTGTGCCGTGCCGTGCCATGTTGTGCCATCCCATGCCATGCTGTGCCATCTCATGCCTTGCCATGCTGCTCAGCACTGATGCATCCATGTCTGTTGGGCACCACCACAGTGCTGCAAGGCGCGGCCAGCAGCCATGACAGGGCCACCGTGAGTCACTGCATCCCCTCACCGGTGGGCAGCGAGGTGCCAGCAGTGCCGGCAGGGCTGGCAGGGCTGTGGCAGGGCTGACACCCTTCCAAGCACCAGCACTGTGGGTGTGAAGGGACAGCTGCTGCGGCCACCGGCACCTCTCACGTCCCTGTGTCACGGGCACCGCACCACACAGGTGGCGACCTGCTTGGCACAACGCCGGTGTGGGACATGGTTCCTTCCCGGTGGGGTGTCACAGGCACCCTGTGTGCCAGGGAGGGGTGCTGGGGCAGCCAAGCACCCCTGGGGGAGCAGCACATCCAAGGGTGAGCCACGCACCTGATCTTGGTGCTTGGGCTTCAGGCAGGGACCGGGGGCGAGCCTGGCACCCAGGGGCGAGCCCAGCACCCAAGAAGTTGAGCTGAGCCCCCAAGGGCTACCCCAGCACCCAGGGGTGGGCCCAGCACCCAGTTGTAAGCTGAGCACCCGACAGTGAGCTGAGCCCCTTGGCGTGGACTGTGCACCCAGGGGTGACCCCCAGCATCCATGGGTGACCCCAGCACCTGAGCCAGGTGCCGGAGGTGAGCAAGGTGCCCGGGGAGGGCCCAGCACCCGGGGCTGGCCCCAGCACCTGCGGGTGACGTTCGCACCCGGGCATGAGCTTCGCACGGCAGCCGGTGCCAGAGCCATGCCAGGGGCTGGGTGGGGGGACACCAGTGCCCAGGGTGGGTGTACCAGCACCCAGGGTGGGGTACCAGCACCCATGGCGCAGGTGAGGGTGGGGGGTGCTGGCAGCAGAGCGGGGACTCGGGGGGGCCGGGCACGGGCGCAGCTGCTGTGCCGGGCCCTGAGGAATGGTTAACCCGGGGCAATCTCACCCCGAGCCAATCACCGCCACGGCCCCGGGTGCTTTTACAGCCCTGGCGCCCCACGGCACACTGGCATCAGCACCGCCTGGGCAACCCCTGGCTTGGCGGCACTGCGGCCCACCGGTGCTCTGTGCCACGGGGACCCTGGTGCCATGACCCTGCTGCTGATCCTGCTGACCCTGGGTCTGGGGGCGAGCAGCCAGGAGCCCCCCGGTGTCACCGAGCTGGTGGCAGCACTCGAGGCCCTGCTGTCGTCGGGAAGCGGGTCCCTGCCCCACAGCGCGCTGCAGTCCCTCGTGGACATCGCTGCCAGCCGTGCGCAGTGCCACACCGGGCCGTGTGGAAAGGTGAGTGCCTGCGCCGGCAACACCGGGCCGTGTGGAAAGAAAGGCAGGGCGGGCAGTGAGGGTCAAACTCCAGCTCGCCAGCGTGCCATGGCGCGGCACAGCACGGCACGGCACGGCTCGGCATGCCTCAGCACCACACAGCGCTGGGCAGCGGTGCGTGGCACGACATGGCACTGCCTGGCCTGGCATGGCATGGCGTGGCGTGGTGTGGCGTGGCGTGGCACAGCACCGCGTGGCACCATGCAGCGGTGCATGGCACGGCACGGCACTGCCCGGAATGCCATGCAGCACTGTGCTGCGGCGCTGCACAGCACTGCGTAGCACCATGCGGCAGTGCACGGCACAACTGGGCAAGGCACAGCACAAGGACGCAGTTCTGAGCCTCGTCACCCCCTGCACCTGCCCCAGGGGTCCCTGTGGTGCTAGTGCCTCTGTGCGGGTGTGGGGGGCACCAGGGGTCCCCAAACCCCATGGGGTGCACAGCCATGCCGTGCCTGCCCCTGTGCCCTGGGGACTGGCCCTGCTGCCCTGGGGTGCTTCTGCCCCCTGCTCTTTCTGGGGTGCCCAGGGGGTCCCACGGCGGGCTTTTGGGGTGCCCATGGGGCTGGGGGCCCCTGTAGGGGTGCCAGTGTCAGTCCCACTGTGACCAGTATCCCTGTGCCCAGTGGTACCATTGAACCCCTGGCACCCAGACCCCACAGCACCCTAACCCCATGGCATCTTGACTCCCCTGGCCCCAGAGCACTCTGACCCCCATGGCACTGTGACCCCCAGCACTCTGTCCCCATGGCACCTTGACCCCCCCTGTCCCTGCAGTGCATCTCTGGGGGCGCCATCCTGGCACTGGCAGGGAAGCCAGGTGCCACCGCCCAGCTGGAGGCCACCGACCTGCCCTGGGTGGGCGCCGCTGTCCTGGCCACCCTGTGGGACCCCCCTGCCTCCTGCACCGACGCCACCTTGGGGCTCTGGGCTGCCCGCACACAGGCGCTGCACCGTGCCTTCACCGCCACTGCCACCAGCACTGCCACTGCCATCAGCACTGCCACCAGCACAGGCAGCGGCAGTGGCGGCCCCAGCTTGTGGGAGGTGGCGGCTCTGCTGGCAGCCGTGCAGCCCAACTACCGCAGCAACGACAGCCACGAGGTGAGGGGACGCGTGGCACAGGGGGGACACTGGGGGCCATGGGATGCAGTGAGGGGACACACCGCACCGCCACAGGCAGGTGTGCCCTCAACGTAGACAGATGTGCCCCGGGGAGGTGACGCACAGCACAGCCATCACTGCACAGACACATGCACCCCAGGGAGGTGACACTAGTGGCACAGCCAACACAGTGTGGCCACATGTGCCTTGGGGAGGTGACCGCTGTGTCACAGCCACCATTGCACAGCCCCCCGCACCCTGGGGAGGTGACATGTGGCACAGCCACCATTGCACAGCCACATGTGCCCCGGGGAGGTGACACATGGCATGGCCACCATTGTGTGCCCCCCTGTGCCCAGGGGAGGTGACCACCATGTTGCACTGTCACATGTGTGGCGGGGGTGTTGGCGGGGGTGCACGGTGTGGTGCGGGCAGTGATGGCGGTGTGGTGCAGGGCTGTGTGGATGCAGCGGGCGTGCTGGCGGCAGGGGCGGCAGTGTCACCACGGGTGGGGGCCGGGCGGGTGCTGGCGGCCCTGGGTGCCCTGGTGCTGCACGGCCGCTGCCTGCGCCCCCCACCCACCCCCAGCTTCTTCCTCCATCGCTTTGGCAGTGGCGGCCTCTCACCAGTGGGTGAGTGGGGGGTGGTTTGGGGTGCTGTGGGGTGCTGTGGGGCGATGCGGGGTTATGTGGGGTGATGTGAGGTGATGCGGGGTGATTTGGAACAGTGTGGGGTGCTGTGGGGCGATGTGGGGTGATGTGGGACGCTGCGGGGCTATGTGGGGCTATGTGGGGTGGGGGGCAGTTGCCCCCTGAGGGGGCAGGGTCGTAGGGGCAGCCAGGTCCTACTGGTGGCAGGGGGCGGGGGGCGGTGCTAGTGTGGGGCAGGGATCTGTGGGGTGGGGGAGATGGGGCAGGAGCAATAGGGCTGTGGGGCTGTGGGGTGGGAGGGTGTGGGGCAGAGTGTGGGGCAGGGGATGTGGGGCAGAGCGTGGGGCAGGGGATGTGGGGCAGGGGGTGTGGGGCAGTCTGTAATGGCACCTGGCAGGGCTGAGCGTCCCTATGAGCAGCCACCCAGGGGCCACCCCCAGGCCTGGGGCCCCCTCCGGCCATGGGGACATGGACCGGGACAGGGACAGACACCCCATGGTGCTGCCCCTCCCCCACACTCAGAGGCAGCCGCAGGACACGGTGAGTGGGGGCACCGGGAGGGGGGCAGGGTGCCCTGGGGGGGGTGGATCAGGGTGCTGGGAGGTCAGGGTGCCCTGGGGAGGGTCAGGGGTCCCTGGGGGGTCAGGGTGCTCATGGGGGGGGTCAGTGGTCCCTGGGGGCATCAGGGTGATAGGGGAGGGATCAGAGTAATGGGAGGTCAGGGGTCCCTGGGGGGGGCAAGGGTCCTTGGGGGGGTCAGGGTGCCCTGAGGGAGTCAGGGTGCTGTGGGGGGGTCCCTGTTGGTGGTCGGTGCACCCCGGGGGTGTGGGTGCCTGGCACTGAGGTCATGCCCCCCAGAGGTACCTGCCCTCCCCCACACTGCTGCAGGCCCTGGGGCTGCCCGGGGCGGCCGCACTGCCCCGGGGGCAGCTCCCACGCCTGCGCCCCACGCAGCAGCAGCAGCAGCTCGCCTGCCGCCCCCCCTGCCGCCAGACCCCTACTGCTATCCGCGTGGCCACTGGCACCATGGCCGCCAGCCCCACAGCCACCAGCCGTACAGCCACCAAACTGATGGCCACCGGCCCCACAGTCACCAGCCCCACAGCCACCAACCCCACAGCCATGGGCCAGCTCAGCATTGCTGAGAGTAAGTGCAGAGGGGGACCAGGTCCTGCCATAGCATGGGGTGGCATTGCGCACCCCTGGGGACAGGGACAGTGTCCCCCTGTGGCATGGGGTGGCATCACCTAGCCGCAGGGACAGTGTCCTGCTGTGGCATGGGGTGGGGACAGTGTCCTGCCATGGCATGGGGTGGCATCTGCTGCTCTGGGGACAGGGACCATGTCCCCTGTGGCTTGGGGTGGCATCACCCAGCCCTGGGGACAGGGACAGCGTCCTATCATGGCACGGGGTGGTATCTGCTTGCTGTGCTGGGGCTGGGAGCATACTCCTGCTGTGCCTGTATCCCTGTGCTGTGACGGCCCTGTCCCTGCAGGTTACGTGCTGGGGTCATTGGCAGGGCTGGGGCTGTCCCTGTGCCCGCTGCTGGCGCTGGCGCTTCTGCGGTGTCCCCTCTGCCACCGTGCCCAGCGCTGCCTGCGCCCACTGCTTCTGGGGCTGGCAGCTGGCGCCCTCACCGGGGACGCCCTGCTGCACCTCCTGCCCCAGGTGGGACATGGGGGACATGGTGACATGGTGGGGGCACAGAGACATGGGGACACAGCAGGGACATGGGGGGACATGGCGGGGCACAGCGTCATGGGGGTATCAGAGGGACATGCGGGAAATGTGGGCATGGGGACACAGCAGGGGCATGGGGACATGGCGGGGTTGGGGACACGGGGGGACATGGGGCATGGGGACACAGTGACATGGAGACACAAGGTCATGGAGGGGCAATGGGACACGGTGGGACATGGGGACACAGGGGGGCAGGGAGGGCATGGGGATGTGGAGGGGACATGGGTGTACGGGGGGGACACGAGGCCACAGAGGGAACGGGAGGGGGCACATGTTGGGGGGGGACGCGTGTGCCCGCTGGCGTGGCAGTGCCCATGCATGTGCAAATGTATCGATGCGTGTGCTCTTGTGTGCGTGCGTCCCTGCGCGGGCGTGTTTGTGCTGGGCATGTGCTGACATGGGTGCGATTTTGTAGTCGCGTGTCAATGCACACGTGTGCGCGCTGCCCTGTGTGTGTGTGCACACACACAGGCCTTTTTGCACAGCCCCACGTTTGGGCACATGCAGACTGGGCACCTGCGGCCGTGCATGCACGTGTGTAAGCCTGTGCGTGTGTGCACACGTGTGTATGGGGCTGGGCTGACCCCCGCCCCCCTGTGCTGCTGCAGTTCCTGGGGCTGCACACCCATGGTGGGGGTCCTGGTGCCCACGACGGGAGTCCCGAGCTGCCCTGGACCCTGGTGGTCGTGCTGGGCGGGCTGTATGCCGCCTTCCTGCTGGAGAAGCTGCTGGGAATCCTGCTGCCCCCCCGGCCAGAGGTGGGGGCTGCGGGGCAGGGTGGGGGTGTTGGGGGCAGGGAGCCCTGTCTATGGGGCAGGGACCATGGAGCTGTATCCATGGGGCAGGAGACCCACACGCCCCCTGCCCCCAGGTGAAGGCAGACGAGAACAGTCTCAGCCAGAACCCCCTGGAGCTGCAGAACCGGGGTACAGCACCACTCCCCGCCCCCCCATCCCCCCGGGTAAAAAGGGAACCCGACCCAGGTGGGACTCGAACCCACAATCCCCAGCTCCGGAGGCTGATGCCTTATCCATTAGGCCACTGGGCCGCTGCGCGGCTGCCGGCGGGGCCGAGCTGCTGCTGGGGGCCGGGGGCCGGGGGCCGGGCGGGCGGGGGGCGCTGTGGGCGCTGTTGGGGCTCTGGGGGGGCTCCGGGGGAGCCGCGGGTGTCCGGGAGTGCTTGTGGGTGCTGGGGGGGCGTCCGTGGGTGCCCGTGGGGGCCGGGTGGGTTCCCTGGGGGTGCCTGGGGGTCCTCATGTGTGCCCGTGGGTGCCCTGTGGGTGCTGGGTGGGTGCCTGCGGGTGCTGCATGGGTGCCCTGTGGATGCCCATGGGTGCCCTGTGGGTGCTGGGTGGGTGCCTGCGGGTGCTGCATGGGTGCCCTGTGGATGCCCATGGGTGCCCTGTGGGTGCTGGGTGGGTGCCTGCGGGTGACCCGTGGGTGCCCTGTGGGTGTTGGGTGGGTGGCCATGGGCGACCTGTCAGTGCCCATGGGTGCTGGATGGGTGCCCTGTGGGTGACCCGTGGGTGCCCTGTCTCCCCTAGGCCCACAGGTGCTGCCCTGCATGGTGACCCTGGGGGACGCGGCCCACAGCATGGCGGATGGGCTGGCCCTGGGGGCTGCCTTGGCCAGCTCCTGGCGAGCTGGGGTGGCCACCGGGCTGGCCCTGCTCTGCCATGAGCTGCCCCACGCCCTGGGTGGGTGCTGGTTGCTGGGGGGGCTGGGGGGGGCTGGGTGCAGGTGGGGGCGGGCTGGGTGCCCGATGTGGGGGCTGTGAGGCAGGCGGTGGGTGGCAGGTGGGTGCTGGGTGGGTGCTGGGGGAATGAGGGGGGTTGGGTGCTGGGAGCTGGGTGGGTGCGAGGTGCCCGGGGGTGCCAGGTGTGGGCTCTGGGTGGGTGTGGGGCTGTGGGGTGGGTGCTGGGTGCAGGGTGGCTGCCAGGTGGCTGCCCTGGCTGAGCTCTGTGTGTGTGCTGCGTGTGCTCTGTGTGTGTGCCACATGTGCCACATGTGCCGCATGCTGCATGTGCCGTGTGTGCCACATGCGCTGTGTGTGCTGCGTGTGCCACATGCGCTGTGTGTGCTGCATGTGCCACATGCGCTGTCTGTGCTGCATGTGCCACATGTGCTGCATGTGCCACATGGGCCACATGTGCTGTAGGGGACCTGGCGGTGCTGGTGCAGGCGGGGCTGAGCTGGCAGCGGGCGCTGGCGCTGGGGCTGGCGGGGGCCCTGCCCATCCTGCCGGGGATCTACATCGGGCTGGCCCTGGGCACCGCAACCGCTGCCCGCACCTGGCTGGGCGCCCTGGCCACTGGCCTCCTCCTCTACCTCGCCCTCTGTGACATGGTGAGTCAGTGCTGATGGTGCCGCAGCGTGTGCTCGGTGTGTGCTGCTCTGGCTGTGCCGTGCGGGCCATGGTGTGCCATAGGTGCCGAGTGTGCCGTGCCACGTGTGTTGTGCATGCCACGTGTGCCATTGCATCTGTGCCACAGGTGCCATGCTGTGTGTGTCGTGTGTGCCACATCTGCAACGTGTGCTGTGCTGGCTGTGCCATAGCTGCCACGTGTGCCATGCCATGTGTGCCACATGTGCCACTGTGTGTGTGCCATGGCTGCCAAGCCATGCGTGCCATTGGTGCCATAGGTGCTGGCTGTGCCATGCCATGTGTGCCACACGTGCTGTGTTCTGCATGCCATGCTGTGTGTGCTGCACTGGCGTGCCGTGTATGCTGTGCCAGGTGTGCTGTGCCATGCCACGGTATGTGTGCTGTGTGTCCTGTGTGCCGTGCTGTGTGTGCTGCACTGTGCACGTGCGGTGCCATATGTGCCGTGTGTGTCACACTGCGCGCATGGCACCCTGGTGTGTGTGCTGTGCCGCACTGTGCCGGCTGCCCCCTCTGCCATCCAGCGGCACCATGCCCGCCATGCCGGGGGGGACGGCCGGCCACATGCCCCTCTGAGCCTGTGTCCCTCCAGGTGCCAGCCATGGTGGCAGCACGGGACCGGCAGCCATGGGTGCTGCTGGCGCTGCAGAGCACTGGGCTGCTGGCAGGCTGGGGGCTGCTGCTGCTGCTGGCCCTCTACGAGGACAGCATCCTGCGCTGAGCGCCACCGGCAGCGCCCCCCAGCCCCGCTGAGTGCCATCCTGGCACCACGTCCTCTGGGCATGGCCTGGCATGGCCCAGCACCGCGCCCCAGCACCGAGCACCGGCCCCTGAGCCGCGCCCCAGCACCCCGGCATGGCCGGCGTGGGCCAGCATTGCCGCCGCCACGCCCGGGCGCCCTGTCTGTGCTGGCAGGCACAAAAGCAGCCAAATAAAGATGGTGGTGGGCGGTGGCGCCACAATGCCCGAGCCCCAAGGCTGTAGGGCTGGGGGGCCTATGGGGCTGGGGGCCTATAGGCCTGGGGGGGCTATGGGGCCTGGGGGCTATAAGGCTGGGGGGGGCTGTAGGGCCTGGGGGGCTGTAAGGCTGGGGGGTTATAGGGCTGGGGGGCTATGGGGGCTGTAGGGCCAGGGGGCTATGGGGCCAGGGGGGCATGGGGCCGGGGGCGGCTGTAGGGCCGGGGGCTGGCCCAGGCTGCACAGCCCCTATGGGGCCCTATGGCCTGTGGGCAGCCTATAGGGTGCAGGGCCCCTATAGGGTGCAGCCCCTGGGCACGTGGGGCTGCTATAGGGTGCAGAGTCCCTACAGGGTGCAGCCCGGGGGGGTGCAGAGTCCCTATAGGATGTAGGCTTCCTATAGGATGCAGGGTGTCTGTAAGGTGCAGGGTGCCTACAGGGTGCAGCCCAGGGAGGTGCCGGGCCCCTATAGGATGCGGGGTCCCTATGGGATGTCGCCGGGGGCTGCCGGGCCGCCGGTTGCGGGCGGAGGGCCGCCGGAGGACCGCCCTCTCGTTGGTGGCGGCACAGCGCGGCCCGCGCGCCGCCGCTCTAGCGTGAACTTCCGGCCTCTCTCTGGCAGCCGCGGGCCTTGGGCCCAGCTTCCGGCGCTGCGTGCGGAGCGAGGCGGGTGTGGGGGGCGGTGGGGGGCCCGTGGGGCTGAGGGGGACCCCCGTGGGGCTGAGGGAATGCGTGGGGTGATGGGGGGTGAAGGGCCTGTGGGGGAGATGTGGGGCGAGATATGGGAGGCTGGGGGGGGGAGCCCTGTGGGGCTGAGGGGGACCCCCATGGGGCTGAGGGGATGCGTGGGGAGATGTCGGGCTGAAAGGCGTGTGGGGGAGATGTGGGGCGAGATATGGGGCTTGTGGGGGAAGTGTGGGGCCCGTGGGGATGTGGGGAGAGCTGTGGGGCGATATGGGGCTCAGGGGCCTGCGGGGGAGCCACGGGGCGAGATCTGGGTTCCTGGGGCCTGTGGGGCTGAGGAGCCCGCGGGGGGCTGGGGGGCAGCATCGGGCTGAGGGCCCGTGGGGGGCAGCTCAAACCCGAGTGAGCTCTTTTTGGGGGGAGAGGGGCAGAACCTCGCCACAATCGGGGATCTCTCAGGGTGCTGAGCCACCCTGTGGGCCCGGCCCCCCAGGAAGCCCCTGGTTTTGCTCCCTAGGGGGGTGTCCACGGGTGGCACAGCCTGCGGTGGGGGCAGGGTGATGTATGCCGTCTACAAGCAAGCCCACCCCCCCACGGGGCTGGAGTTCTCCATGTTCTGCAACTTCTTCTCCAATGCTGAGCGCAACTTGGTGGTGGCTGGCACTTCCCAGCTCTATGTTTATCGCCTCAACCATGACTGCGAGGTAGCATCCCCACCCCCCGAAAAAAAGCCCCCCTAAACCCTCCTTGTGCCCCTCTCCCCCCAAATTTTGAGGGGTGTGTATATTGGGGGCTGATGCTTAGGCCCGTTTTCCCTTGCAGACAGCTGCTAAAGGAGAGAGGAATGTGGGTAGGTGATGGGGTGGTGACACCCCCCCCCCCCCGACTCTTTTTTGGGTGATTTCCCCCTTTTTAGCATTGAGGGGGTCCCTGTGTTGTTGGTGTGCCCATGAGAGACCTCCTGGGACTGGGGGGGTGCAGTGGGGAGAGCCGGGTTTGGAGATTTACTCCCAAGAGATGAGCTGCGGGGGCAGATGGGGGCGGAGGCAGGGACAGCACGAAGGAAGGGCAGGGACAGGCAGGGATAGGGGTTGGGCAGGGGCATCCCACTCCCAGAGCCGCTGGCCAATGTGGGGGTGACAGCAAGCTGGGGCAGCTGACACGGGGGTCAAGAGAGGGGATGCCCCTCGGGGAGGTCTGGGCAGCACCCCCCTGCCTGCCCTGCCCACCCTGCTCGCTCTGCCTGCTCTTTCCTGCCCGCAGAAGGCAAAGGGCACAAGGAGAAGCTGGAGCTGGTGGCCTCCTTCGCTTTCTTTGGCAACGTCATGTCCATGGCCAGTGTGCAGCTGGCGGGGGCCAAGCGGGACGCCCTGCTCCTCAGCTTCAAGGATGCCAAGGTGGGCTGGGGGCCCCCGACTCCCTGGCTGGGGGGGGGTTGGCAGGGGGGGCTCCTGCCCATCACCCCCTTCCCATTCCAGCTCTCTGTGGTGGAGTACGACCCTGGCACCCACGACCTGAAGACACTCTCCCTCCACTACTTTGAAGAGCCGGAGCTGCGGGTGGGTGCCGATGCTGCAAGGTTTTGGGGTTCCCCCCTCGTGGTGGTGGTTCCCTAAGAACTCGTGTGTCCCCTCCCTGGTTTTGCCGGCAGGACGGCTTTGTGCAGAACGTCCACATCCCCCGTGTGCGTGTGGACCCTGATGGGCGCTGCGCCGTTATGCTGATCTATGGCACCCGGCTGGTGGTCCTGCCCTTCCGCCGCGACACCCTGACAGATGAGCACGAGGGGCTGGTGGGAGAAGGGTGAGTCCCCCCACGCCGCTGCACTGCGAACCACCGCCTTCCTGCCACCCGTGGGTGCTGGGGGGGGTCTCCTGAGCTATCCCCCCGCCACCTGCAGGCAGAAGTCCAGCTTCTTGCCGAGTTACATCATCGATGTGCGGGAGCTGGACGAGAAGCTCCTCAACATCATCGACATGCAGTTCCTCTACGGCTACTATGAGCCCACCCTCCTCATCCTCTTTGAGCCCAACCAGACCTGGCCAGGGTGAGCCTCTCACGATGCCCCAGGGGGGCCCTTGCGGTGTGCCCCAGGGGGTGACGCAGCCCTTGTCCTTGCGCAGGCGGGTGGCGGTTCGCCAGGACACGTGCAGCATCGTGGCCATCTCCCTCAACATCATGCAGAAGGTCCATCCTGTCATCTGGTCCCTCAGCAACCTGCCCTTCGACTGCACCCAGGCGCTGGCCGTCCCCAAGCCCATCGGTGAGTGACGGTGACACCATGGTGATGGTGCTGTGAGACCGTCTGGTGACGGGGGGTGGTCTTTCTCTTGGCAGGAGGAGTGGTGATCTTCGCTGTCAACTCACTGCTGTACCTCAACCAGAGCGTGCCGCCCTACGGCGTGGCCCTCAACAGCCTCACCAACGGCACCACCGTCTTCCCCCTGCGTAAGGGCTGTCCTCCTCCTCCTCTTCATCCTCCTCCTTGTCCTCGTCCTCCTCCTCCCTGTCCTGCAGCAGGGTGGGGGCTCTCAGCTGCCCTCTCCCCACAGGCATGCAGGACGGGGTAAAGGTGACGCTGGACTGCGCCCAGGCCACCTTCATCTCCTACGACAAGATGGTCATCTCGCTGAAAGGAGGGGAGATGTAAGCTGTGGGGCGGCCGTGGGGCACCAGGGGGTGTCGGTGGGGCTATTGTGGAGCCCCGTGTCCTTGTGGCCGAGGGTGCCACCGTCCCTGCTGTGTCCCCTCTGTCCCCAGCTATGTCCTAACACTGATAACAGATGGGATGAGAAGCGTCCGCTCCTTCCACTTCGACAAGGCGGCTGCCAGCGTCCTCACCACTTGTGTAAGCCCTGGCAGGGCAGAGGGGAAGGTGGGGACCCCTGTGTCCTCACTGTGGGGTCCTCTGTCATCCCCCATCCGCCCTGGCAGATGGTGACGATGGAGCCAGGGTACCTGTTCCTGGGGTCACGCCTGGGGAACTCCCTGCTGCTCAAGTACACTGAGAAGCTGCAGGAGCCCCCTGCCAACGGGGGCAAGGAGCCACCTGACCGGCAGGTGAGGCCCTGGGGGACCCCAAGCTCCCGCCCCAGATCCCAAACCCCATCCTGGGTCCCCAAACCCTGTTCCCAGATACCCAGACCCCCACCCTGGGTCCCCAAGCCCAGCTCCAGCGAGGGGCCCTTGGGGGCAGTGCAGAGGGGCTCCCAGCTCTCCCATCCCTGCAGGAGGAGCCCCCAGTGAAGAGGAAGCGGTCAGAGTCCTCGGGGACCTGGGCAGGTGGGTGCCAGCACTGAGACCTCCCCCGGTAGCCATGCCGGAGGCTCCACCGGCGTGGGGAAGGGGTCTGACAGGGAAAGTGGGGTCTCAGTGTCACTGGGGCTGGTGACGGGGTGGCACGATAGTGACGCGGGCTCCCTGTGCCGCTGGCTAGGAGGGAAATCGGCGCCGCAGGATGAGGTGGATGAGATCGAGGTGTATGGCAGCGAGGCGCAGTCGGGCACCCAGCTTGCCACCTACTCCTTTGAGGTAGTACCCCTGGAGGGGGGGGACACCCTGCTGCCCCCTGCCGTGTCACCCCTGCGTCCTCGTCCCCCTCATCCCTTCCCCTCCAGGTCTGCGACAGCATCCTTAACATTGGCCCCTGTGCCAACGCCGCCATGGGCGAGCCGGCGTTCCTCTCAGAGGAGGTGAGTCCCGGCACGGGCTGGGCAGCCCCGGTCCCTGCCTGCCGCTGCCACAGCCCCGGTGTGGGGACAGTGTGGTGACATCAGCCGCTTCTCCTGCTCCCAGTTTCAGAGCAGCCCGGAGCCGGACCTGGAGATCGTGCTGTGCTCTGGCTATGGCAAGAACGGAGCCCTCTCCGTGCTGCAGGTCAGGCTGCACCGCCGGTGCCGCGCTTGAGGCCAGGGGCTGCGGTGACCCCCAGGCAAAGTCGGTCCCCGTGCGAGTCCTGCCCCCCGCCCCCTGCCCCCCCAGCACTGTGCAAAGGCCTGCCCCGTTGGGAGCGTCCGCGGCAGGTCAGGTACCGGTGCCACAGCAAGGACCTGGGCCAAACCAGGGCTGCCCCCGAGCGCTGGGCGCCGCCTGTACCCGCCCAGCCACACCGCCCGCGCCGCCCACGCTCCCCACACCGCCCGCACTCACCTTCCCCCTCACCCGCAGAAAAGCATCCGGCCCCAGGTGGTGACCACCTTCGAGCTGCCCGGCTGCTACGACATGTGGACCGTCATCGCGCCACAGAAGAAGGAAGAGGTGGGTGGCCGTTGTCCCCCCACTGCAAGGGGACATCCATGCCCCTGTCCCGGCATGGTGGTGTTCACCGGGGCTTCTCCTTCCAGCCGGATGACGCCACGGCGGGGGAGAACGCTGAGAAGGAGCCTGCTGCCCCCAGCCCCCCTGAGGAGGACGGCAAAAGGCATGGCTTCCTCATCCTCAGCCGCGAGGACTCCACCATGGTGCGGCTGGGGCCGGGGGAGTGGCCGGGGCGACAGGGTGGTGGCAGAGGGCTGGGTGGCACGTGGCTGTGCCAGCTGTGGTGGCTGCTGGGTGCTGGCCATGCCATGTCCAACCTGGTGTGCCCCGTCCCTCAAAGATCCTGCAGACGGGGCAGGAGATCATGGAGCTGGACACCAGCGGCTTCGCCACGCAGGGCCCCACCGTCTTTGCTGGCAACATCGGCGAGAACCGCTACATCGTCCAAGTGTCGCCGCTGGGTATCCGGCTGCTGGAAGGAGGTGGGTGATGGTGGGTGGCGGGAGCACCCGTGGGTGCTGCGGGCCCTCCCTCCACCCCCGCTGCCCCTCCCCGGCTGCAGTGAACCAGCTGCACTTCATCCCGGTGGATCTGGGCTCGCCGATTGTGCACTGCGCCGTCGCCGACCCCTACGTGGTGATCATGAGCGCCGAGGGGCAGGTCACCATGTTCGTCCTGAAGAGCGACACGTACGGGGGCCGCACGCACCGCCTCACCCTGCAGAAGCCCCAGCTGCACCACGTGAGTGCTGGTAGCCAAGTTCCCCCTCGGCGAGGGGTCCTGGCGTGGCCACGCAGCCCCTGGCAGCTGCCCTCTGGTGTCCCCAGCAATCCAAGGTGATCGCGCTCTGCCTCTACCGGGACGTCAGCGGGATGTTCACCACGGAGAGCCGGGCAGCCAGCACCCGGGACGAGCTCTCCCTCCGCACCCACTCGGAGGCAGAGACCCTCATCCAGGACATCAGGTGGGCGCTGGCAGCTGCCGGTGAGGTGCTGGGGACCAGGCTGTCCCCTCACGGGTGTGCCCTGGCGGGACACGGGCATGATGGCTCGGTGTTTTTCTCCTGGTGGGCGCAGCAACACGGTGGATGACGAGGAGGAGATGCTCTACGGGGATTCAGGGGCTCTTTTCAGCCCGGCCAAGGAGGAGCCGCGCCGCAGCAGCCTCCCCTCCACTGACCGGGACCCCCACCAGTACAAACCAGAGCCCACCCACTGGTGCGTGCTCGTGCGGGAGAACGGTGCCATGGAGGTGAGAGGCTGGCGGGGGTACCGTGGGGGGGGGGGGGGGGGGGGGGGGGAGGGACGGGACACGCCACTGCCGCGCTGTGGTGGCGATGTTCCCTGCCCTACACCTGCCCGTGCCGTAGATCTACCAGCTGCCGGATTGGCGCCTGGTGTTCCTGGTGAAGAACTTCCCGATGGGGCAGCGGGTGCTGGTCGACAGTTCCTTTGGGCAGCCGGCGGCCCAGGGCGACGGCAAGAAGGAGGAGGTGACGCGGCAGGGGGAGCTGCCGCTGGTGAAGGAGGTGCTGCTGGTGGCACTGGGCAACCGCCAGAGCCGGCCCTACCTGCTGGTGAGGGCTGCGGGGGAGTGTGGGGGTTGGGGGGGGCCAGGGGGGTGTTGGGGGCTGCGGGGGGCGGTGGGGGCCAGGGGGGTGCTGGGGGATGCTGGGGTCTTGGGGGGTGTGTGTTGGGGGGGGTATTGGGGATACTGGGGGGATGTTGGGGTCGTTGGGGATGCTGGAGTGTGTTGGGGATACTGGGGGGATGCTGGGGGACATTGGGGATACCAGGGGGATGCTGGGGGCTGTTGGGGGATGCTAGGGGGCATTTGGGATGCCAGGAGGCACTGGAGGGATGCAGGGGATGCTGAGAGATGCTGAGGGTGCCAGAGGGATGCCGGGGAGGGGGTGGTGTTGCAGATGCCAGGGGTGCTGGAGGGACGCCAGAGATGTTGGGGGATGCTGGGGGATTGTGGGCAATGCTGGAAGGATGCAGAGGGATTTCAGGGGGTGCTGGGGATGTTGGGGATGCCGGAGGGATGCTGGGAGATGTGGGGGATACCGCAGGTGTGGGTGGATGTGTGGATGCCAGAGGAATGCTGGGGGATGCCGGAGGGATGCCGAGGGGGATGTTGGTGATGCTGCAGGGATGCTGGGAGATGTGGGGGCTGCTGGAGGGATGCTGGAGAAATATGGGGGCTGCTGGAGGGATGCTAAGGGATGCTGGGGATCCCTGGGGGATGCCTGGGGGATGTTGGGGATGCCAGAGGGATGCCAGGAGATAGGGGGAATGCTGGTGGAGGAGCAGCGGGGCTCAGCCCCCGGCTGCCTGGCAGGTGCACGTGGATCAGGAGCTGCTCATCTATGAGGCCTTCAGCCACGACTCCCAGCTGGGCCAGAGCAACCTCAAGGTCCGGTTCAAGAAGGTGAGAGGCGGGGAGGCTTTGCCAAGGCCCGTGCCACCATGGTGCTGGTGCTGCCACGGCCCCCCTGCCGCGGTTTCCCCCGCCACAGGTCCCCCACAACATCAATTTTCGAGAGAAGAAGCTGAAACAGTCCAAGAAGAAGCCAGAGAGTGCAGGGGGCGAGGAGCCGGGGGGGCCCCGTGGCCGCGTCGCCCGCTTCCGCTACTTTGAGGATATCTACGGCTACTCGGGGGTGAGTGTGGTGGTCATGGCAGGGACGGCCGGGTCCCCCCAGTTTTGCTGAGGGTAACCGTGTGTCCCTGTCTGTCCCCCCCAAGGTTTTTATCTGTGGCCCCTCCCCACACTGGCTCCTGGTGACTTCGCGGGGGGCCCTGCGCCTGCACCCCATGACCATCGACGGCACCGTCGAGTCATTCGCTCCCTTCCACAACATCAACTGCCCTAAGGGCTTCCTCTACTTCAACCGGCAGGTGGGACTGGGGGGTTCCAGGGGAACTTGAGGGGGTCGGGGGGGGTTCCAGGGGGGTCGCAGGGTATTTGTGGCCCTCTAGGGGCATCCTGGCAAGGATTTGGGGAGTTTCGGGGGTGTCCACAGTGTTTGGGGGGCTCTGGCAGGGTTTGGAGGGGTCATGGGGGAATTTGGGGGGTCCCAGTGGAGTTGGGGGGGCTCTGGGGGATTTTGTGGGGTCCCAGCCACACTGACGGGTTGCTGCTGGGACAGGGGGAGCTGAGGATCAGCGTCCTGCCGGCCTACCTCTCCTACGATGCCCCGTGGCCCGTACGGAAGATCCCGCTGCGCTGCACCACACACTACGTCGCATACCATGTGGAGTCCAAGGTGGGTCACCGCGCTGCACCGGGGGTCCCTGCCTGCTGCCAGGCTGTGCTCTTCCTCCCCAGGGTGCCCCCACCCCGCCTCCTCCTCCTCCTCCTCCTTCTTCTCCAAAGTAACCCCGTCCCATTGGGAAGCCACTGAGTGCCACCGTCTCTGGGGCAGGGGATGAAGCTGGGCAGGGGGGCTCCCCTGGTGTCTCCCTGTCCCTGTGCCAACGCTGGTGTTGCTGGCAGGTCTATGCTGTGGCCACCAGTGTCATCAACCCCTGCACCCGCATCCCCCGCATGACCGGGGAGGAGAAGGAGTTTGAGAGCATCGAGCGGGGGTGAGTCCCCTGTTTCCCCACCCCGTCCCCCCAGCCCTGTGTCCCCCTCGTGCTGAGCTGTGTCCCCCCCTTCCCTGCAGACGACCGCTACATCCACCCGCAGCAGGAAGCCTTCTCCATACAGCTGATCTCCCCGGTGAGCTGGGAGACCATCCCCAACACCCGTGAGAGCACTGTGGAGCTGGGCCAGGGGTGTCCACCCCTATCCCCCACACGAAAAAAGACCCTCAGGGCTGGGTTTCACCCTTGGTTGGGGATTTGGGTCTGATCCTGCCCCCCTGTCCCCCCAGCATCGACCTGGAGGAGTGGGAGCACGTCACCTGCATGAAGACGGTGTCCCTGAAGAGTGAGGAGACGGTGTCGGGGCTGAAGGGCTACATCGCCGTTGGCACCTGCCTGATGCAGGGTGAGGAGGTGACCTGCCGTGGACGGGTGAGTGGGGGCCACCTGGGGGTCCTGGGGGACACCTGGGGGTCTCATGGTACACACAGGGGTCACAGAGGTCTTGGGAGGGATGGCTGGGGGGTCTCAGGGGACACACAGGGGTCCCAGGGGTTGGGGGAGGGATGCCCAGGGGTCTCAGGGGACAGTTGGGGGTCTTGGGGGACAGTTGAGGGTCTCAAGGGACACACAAGGTTCCCAGGAATTTTAGGGGGACACCTGGAGTCCCACCCAGGGGTCTTGGGGGATACTTGGGAGTCTCAGGGGATAGTCAGGGGTCTTGGGACACACACAAGAGTCCTGGGGGACAGTCGGGGGTCTCAGGGGTCTCGGGGACAGTTGAGGGTCTCGGGGGACACCCAGGTCTCTCAGGGGACACACAAGGTTCCCAGGGATTTTGGGGGGACACCCAGGCTCCCACCCCAGGAGTCTTGGGGAACAGTTGGGGGTCTTGGGTGACACCTGGGAGTCTCAGGGGACAGTCGGGTCTCAGGGGACATACAAGGTTTCCAGGGATCTCAGGATCCCACTGAGGAGTCATATCCAGGGGTCTTGGGGGATACCCAGGGGGGCTGTTGGGGCTTCCAGGGGACACCCATAGGTCTTGGGGGGCCACTGGGGGCAGGGGGCCTGGCACAGGGAGGGCTGCCCCCACCCCTGCCCACACTGCTGCCCTGCACTGGGCTGGGGGTGGCCCAGCTCCTGCATGTCCCTGTGTCCCCCCAGATCCTCATCATGGACATCATCGAGGTGGTGCCGGAGCCAGGGCAGCCGCTGACCAAGAACAAGTTCAAGGTCTTGTACGAGAAGGAACAGAAGGGTCCGGTCACCGCCCTCTGCCACTGCAATGGCTACCTCGTCTCGGCCATTGGCCAGAAGGTGAGGGGCCACCGAGGGGCTGGAGACCCCCCATGGGTCAGGGCACCCTCTGTGGGGACACAGAGGGGCTGGGGACCCCCCTATGGGGATGCTGTGGGGTTGGGGATCCCCCGTGGGCTGTCCGAGTGGCCACCGTGGGGCCACAGACTCCTCTGTGGGGCCACCAGAGGGCCAGGGGACACTCTGTGGGGCCTCTAAGGGGCTGGGGACCACCCCCATGGGAACACTGTGAGGTTGGGGACCCCCTTTAGCATATCCATGGGGCCACTGTGGAGTTGAGGACCCTCCGTGGGGCATCTGTGAGGCCACCACAGGGCCAGGGGACCTCCAGGGGTCCACCAAGGGGCTGGGGACCCCTACAATGGGCCCACCAAGGGGTTGGGGACCCTCTGTAAGGTGTCCGTGAGGCTGCCCTGGGGCCATGGGCCCACCGAGGGGTTGGGGACCCTCTGTGGTGCCACGGCAGGTTTGGGGGGTCACCTGTGTCCCCCATTTCCCCACTGCAGATCTTCCTGTGGAGCTGAAGGACAATGACCTGACGGGGATGGCCTTCATCGACACCCAGCTCTACATCCACCAGATGATCAGCGTCAAGAACTTCATCCTGGCCGCCGACCTGATGAAGAGCATCTCCTTGCTGCGCTACCAGGAGGAGAGCAAGACCCTCTCCCTTGTTAGCCGGGTAAGCTGTCGTGGTGGTGGTGGCGGCACGAAGCTGGCTCACCGCCCCGGCACGACTGCAGCGAGCCGATGGGTTGGTTTTTTTTCCCCTTGCAGGACGCAAAGCCCCTGGAGGTGTACAGCGTGGACTTCATGGTGGACAGCACCCAGCTGGGCTTCCTGGGTCCGTGGCTGTGCTGCCGTGGCAGCGGGAGCGGTCTGGCGGGCTCCGGCGATGCCGGTGTTTTCAGCTCTCCAGTAAAACTCTTCCTCTTCCCGCAGTGTCCGACCGTGACCGCAACCTCCTGGTGTACATGTACCTGCCAGAAGGTGAGGGGCTGCTGGGGGGGGCTCGCTGGGCGCTGCGCCAGAGCGGGGCTGTGCCGGATCGGGGCTGGACCACTGCCATGCCGGGCCATGTGGTGCCACACCGTGATGTGCCGCCCCTCCGCAGCCAAGGAGAGCTTTGGCGGGATGCGGCTGCTGCGGCGCGCCGACTTCCACGTGGGCGCCCACGTCAACACGTTCTGGCGGGACGCCGTGTCGCGGCGCTGCTGATGGCCCCAACAAGAAAACCAGCGCCTGGGAGAACAAGCACATCACCTGGTTTGGTGAGCCCCGGGTGCTCGGGCTGGGGGCGGGTGGGTGGGGGTGGGCTGCCAGGATTGGGGGTGCAGGGGTGCTGCAGGGCTCGGTGTCCTCGGGTTTGGGGTGCCGGCATCGGCAGCACCCCAGGTTTTGGGGTGCAGGCGGCGCCCCACTCCCCTTCCCCATGCCGGGGCTCCCCTGCTGCCTGCAGGGTCATGGCACTGGGGGGCTTGACCCCCCCCCACAACCCCCCGGGCCCCCCTGACGGCCCCTCACAGCCACACTGGACGGGGGCATCGGGCTGCTGCTGCCCATGCAGGAGAAGACGTACCGGCGGCTGCTGATGCTGCAGAACGCGCTCAGCACCATGCTGCCCCACCATGCCGGCCTCAACCCCCGCGCCTTCAGGTACCGCGCCCCGCGCCTCCCCCCCCATCCTGTGCTGCGCCCGCTTGTGCCCCACGGCTGCGCTGGTGCTGTGGGGTGTCACTGGGAGGTCCCCGGTGCTGGTGCCACCCCGCGGCGGTCGCCCGCAGGCTGCTGCACGTGGACCGGCGCATCCTGCAGAACGCAGTGCGCAACGTTCTGGACGGGGAGCTGCTGAACCGCTACCTCTACCTCAGCACTATGGAGCGCGGCGAGCTGGCCAAGAAGATCGGCACCACGCCCGACATCGTCAGTGGGGCTGGGGCCGGGGTGTGGGGCAGGGCCATGGGGCAAGGGCAGAGCTGTGGGGCAGGGCCGTGGGGTGTGGGATGTGGGGCAGGCTGCCCTCAGCACCACAGGTCTCTGCCACACACATGCTGTGTGCTGGGGCTCCCTGCCCCACACATTGTGCCCCACGTGCTGCACCCCATAGAGATGCACGTGCCCCCCACCCCCTGACGCTTCTTCCCCCCCCCACAGATCCTGGAGGACCTGCTGGAGATCGACCGGGTGACGGCTCACTTCTGAGGGACCCCAGCCCCCCCAGCCCCAGAACTTTTATAAAGAAAAGAGGAAAAGCAGCCCTGTGGCATGTCTGTTCCCGGGGGGGGCGGGGGTTTATTGGGGGACAGGGCCGCGGGCCCCCTATGCCCGCAGGTACTCGTAGAGCTGCTGGCTGTGGGGCAGCACCCCACAGGCCGCCAGGAGCCGCAGGGCCGAGGCTGTCAGCTTCATGGCGATGCTCTCCAGCCTGTGGGGGGGCACGGGGGGGCTGTGGCAGCCCCTACAGCCTTGTTCCCCCCCCCCCCTTTTTTCCCCTTATCTCCCCCTTATTCCCTCCTTTTCCTTCCCCTCCCCACCTTTCCCTCTTTTCCTCCCCCTCTTTTTTTCCATATCACCCCCTTTTCCTTCCCGTTATCCCCACCCTTTTCCTTCCCCTAATCCCCTTTTTTCTTCCTCTTATCCCCCCACCCTTTTCCTTCCCCCCCCACTTTTCCTTCCCCTTTCCCCCTTCCTCTCCCCTTTTTTCTTTCCCTTTCTCCCCCTCACCTCAGCGCCACCTCGAACTTGAGGCTCTCCCAGGCAGCCCTGGCCCATCGTGCCGCGCTGCTGCCGGCGATGCCGGAGGCTCTGTCCGCGCTCAGCCGGCTCCAGCTCCGCACAGCGCTGCCGGGGGTCGGGTTTTCCCCCCCAATTTTTATTTATTTATTTTACGCGTGCCCACCCACCCCCTGCCCCCTCCCCTGCCCTGTTACCTCCTGGCCATGAGGAAGTATCGGTCAACGGGGGCGCCGAGGGCGGCGTTGATGCTGCGGACGGTGTTGATGTTGCGGAAGACGAGCAGCATGGGCCGGGGCAGCGCACGCAGGACGCTTACCACACGCTCGAAGCGCTGGGCTGCCATCTCCTGCATGTAGGCGCGTTCCTCCCGCGTCAGCGCCGCACCCAGCGCCAGCGTCCCCGCTGGCAGCGGCCGCTGCATCAGGATCTCGCAGAAAAGGAAATAATCTGGGGGGGGGGGGGAGGGGGGGGGAACACGACGGCGACGGGGACACAGTGAGGGGTAAGGTGGGGCTCTGGGGTGAGACACATGGGGGGACGCGGCCGCCTGCTCACCCTCGACGCCCAGCTCGGCCGAGCGCAGCCGCATGGCGGTGTCATCACGCAGGACGATGGCGCGCCAGAGCTGGCACAGCGCCGCGCGGTCCCTGCGGCCATGCGGCCCTCAGCAGGGTGCCCCCCACTGGGGACCTCCCCATCGGGTCCCACCTCCCCTTGAGGTCCCACCCCTGATTTTGGGGATCCTCCTTGCTATTAGGGGCAACTCCCCCCCCCATTTCTGAACAGTTTCCCCAGCTTGGGGACCTCCCCACCCAGTTTAGGGACCCTCCCAATTTTAGGGACATCTCTGATTCGGGGACCCCCCAACGATTTTGGGGACCCCCCAACGATTTTGGGGACCCCCCAACGATTTTGGGAACAGCTGCCCCAAGTTTTGGGACATTCCCCCAAAATTTGGAGGCACACGCCCCCCCCCTCCCCAACACTTGGGTACCCACCTCTTTTTTTGGCATACCGGCAATTTTGCCCCACCCCCAGTTTTAGGGAACGGACCCCCACACACACCTTGGTGACCCCCCCCCCTTGGCCCCCACCTTTCACTGAGGAACTCGTAGAGGCCGTGGTCCAGCAGGACGATCTGGGCTTTGCCGTCGGGGCCGCGTCGTACCAGCACTGAAGGGGAGCGTGTTGGGGGGCACGCCGCAGCCCCCCAGGACCCCCCAAGGACTCTTCCCCCTCCCCCCTCCTGACAGACCCACACACACTCCTTAGGCCACCCCCCCACTCCTTAGGCACCCCAACCTCCTTGCCCCCTCCCCCCAGTCCTTCTGGGACCCCCCTCCTCGGGACCCCCGTACCGTTCCCAGGGTGGGGGTCAGCGTGGATGAAGCCGGTGTAGAAGATCTGCTCGGCGAACACCGGATCAGCTTGTCGGCGGGGGACACCCCTGACCCCTCCCCCCCCCCCCCCCCCCCAAGACCTCCTAGGACACTCCCAGGGACCCCCATGGGCTCCCCAGAACACCTCAAGACTTGAGAACTCCCCAAGGGACACCAGGACACCTCAGAGACACCCCCATGATTCCCCCAAGACCCCGAGGACCCCCCCCAGGAACCCCAGGACTCCTCAGAGACCCCCTAGGGACCCCAAAACCTTCCACAGACTATCCAGGGACCCCAGGACCCATCAGAGACCCCTCCAGGACACCCCCAAGACCAAGGACACTTCTAGGGACCCCAAGACCCCTCAGAGACCCCCCAGGATCCCCCCAAGACCAAAGGACACCCCTAGGGACCCCCGGAACCCTCAGAGGCCCACAGGGACCCCCCAGAGTTCCCAGGGCCCCCCAGCCCCCCCCGGCTCTCACGTCCTGCACGCCCAGGCCCTGGCTGCGGATCCCCTCCACGTTGGTGATCTTGCAGCCCTCGCAGAAATCGGCCGTCAGCACCCGCTGGGGACAGTGACAGGACGGCGTCACCCTCCCCAGGTCCCCCCCTGGTGCCCCGACCACCCCCTCGGGGGGGTGTCCCCTTGTCCGCTCCCCCCCCCCCACCTTGCTGCACTTGTCCCAGTGCACATGCGGCACCACCACGTAGGTACAGTGCCGCAGGTCCCGTGCGCAGCGCTCCGCGTTCCGGCCCTCGTTCTCGAAAGTCCAGCTCCCGTGCCAGTGTCCCTTTCAGCTCCTGGGGGGGGTGCCGGGGGGTGGGTTCGGGGGGTCTGGGGGGTCCGGGGGGTCCGGGTGCCCCCACACGGTACCTGCAGCACCCAGCCCAGGGCAAAGCCAGGGTGCATGAACTGGACGATGCGCTAGCAGCAGCTCCAGCGTCCGGATGTCACCCTCGAAGCGGTCCGCGCAGATCGATGTATTGAACCTGGGGGGCGCGGGGGACAGGGGCGCTGCTGTGGGGGTCCCCAAGGGCTGGCACCTGTCCCCAACGCAGGGGGGCACGGGGACAGGGGCACTGCCGTAGGGGTCCCCAAGGGCAGGCACCTGTCCCCAACCAGGGGGGCACGGGGTCAGGGGCGCTGCTGCGGGGGCTCCCCAAGGGCTGGCACCTGTCCCCATCCGTGGGTCCCACCTTGACGGCAACGGGGGTCCCGTCCTGCAGCGTGGCGCGGTGCACCTGGGCCAGGCTGGCCGCCGCCACCGGCTCGTAGTCGAACTCCTGGAAGAGCCCGGCTGCCGTCGTCTGGAAATCCTCCAGGAACAGCTCGTCCACCTGCGGGGATGGGGACGGGGACACGGGGGAGCGGGACACGGGGGCAGTGATGGGACGTGGACAGGACGCGGACGGCATCAGAATGGGGACAGAGTGGCAATGGGGGTGGGGACAGGACAGGGATGGTGTGGGGACAGGGATGGGCACAGGGACAGGACAGGGATGGCGTGGGGACAGGGACAGCACAGCGATGGGGGCAAAGTGGGGACACGGGGACAGTGGTAGGGACGTGGACGGGACACAGATGCTGTGGGGATGGGGACAGAGCAGCAATGGGGATGGGGACAGGGACAGCACAGGGATGGGGGCAAAGTGGGTATATGGGGACAGTGGCGGGATGCAGATGGTGTGGGGAAGGGGTGGGCATGGGGACAGAGATATGGGGACAAGACAGGGGTGGGGGCAGGGATGGGACAGGATGGGAACTGGGACAACGACAGGACACGGACAGTGTGGGGAAGGGGACAGGGATGGGGCAGGGACATGGGGATGGGAATGGGGGCAGGACAGGAACGATGTGGGGACAGGGATGGGGACAGCATCCCCAGGGTGGGGACGCAGTAGGGGACACATACTGGACAAGGACAGTGCAGGACAGGGATGGGGACATGGGGACAGCGTGGGGGGTGAAGACAGGACAGGAACAAGAATGGGGACAGAGGGGGGAGGGGGATGGGGACAGGGACTGGACAAGGACAGTGTGGGGACAGGAAGGGGGACATGGGGATGATGATGGGACAGGGATGGGAACATGGGGATGGGAAAAGTGGGGACAATGACAGGACAATACCAGGAACGGCATGGGGACAGTGTGGGGACAAAGAACAGGACAGGGACAAGGGTGGGGACAGCGTGGGGACAGGGACTGGACAAGGACAGAGCGGGGACAGGGGGACGAGCACAGGACGGGGACCAGTGCGGGGGACAGGGAGAGGACAGGGCAGGAGGGCATCTGGGGAGACCCCCGCGCCGAGGGGCTCCCCCGGCAGCAGCGGCGGGCGGGGGCTGCGGCGTCCCCACGGGGTCCCCAGGGTGTCCCCGCGGGTCCCCCACCTCGCGGTAGCCGCGGCGCAGAGCCTGGTCCTCGAGGCGGCGCAAGGTGGCGGCGAACTCGGGGGGCAGCAGGTGGTTGAAGGCGCAGAGCCCCTGCCCCAGCTTGATGTAGAGCCCCCCGTTGCGCAGGGCCCCCCGCAGCAGCCGCTCCGCTGCACGCTGGTGGCACCGCGACATCCCCGCCGTGAACGCTGCGCTGTCCTGGGGGCACCAGCACCCTGAGCGCCCCAACCGCCCCTGAGCCCCTCAACCGCCCCCTGAGCCCCCAACCAGCCCCTGAGCCCCCCAAGCACCTGCCCAGCCCCCCAACCCCCAACCCCACAACTAGACTCTGAGCCCCCCACCAGGTCAGCAAGCCCCCCAGTTGCCCCCTGAGCCCCCAACCCCACCTCCTGCAGCCCCCCCAATCGCCCCCTGAGCCCCCCCAACCAGCCCCAGAAACCCCCCAACTGGCCCCTGAGCCCCCAACCCACCTCCTCCATCCTCCCAACCGCCCCCTGAACCCCCAAACCCACCTCCCCCCTGAGCCCCCCACCCACCTCCTCCAGCCCCCGCAGCGCCACATTGGCTGTCCACCAGTAATCCAGCGAGATGTGGACACCGACAACCAGTGACCTGGGGGGAAGACGGGCAGTGTCGGGGGTGGGGCTCAGCTCAGGGGGACCCCTGTGTCCCCCCGCCCCCGCCCCCCACCTGCCGAAGCGTCCCACGCCGTCCAGCAGCAGCCAGAGCCGGCGGCGGGTCGCGGCGCTCTGCCCGCAGGTACCAGGCGGCCGCGGGCAGCCCCAGCCCCAGCGCCAGCAGCGCGGGAGCCAGCAGCGCCCCACGGCGCCTGTGGGGCCGTCAGACCCTGCCCCATAGCGCTGCCCCACAACCCCCTGCCCTATAGTGCTGCCCCACAGCCCCCTGCCCAATAGCTCCGCCCCACAGCCCCCCTGCCCCATAGTGCTGCCCCACAGCCCCCTGCCCAATAGCTCCGCCCCACAGCCCCCTGCCCCATAGTGCTGCCCCACAGCCCCCTGCCCCATAGCTCCGTCCCACAGCCCCTGCCCCATAGTGCTGCCCCATAGCCCCACCCCGTAGCCCCCTGCCCCATAGCCCCGCCCCGCAGCCTCCCGCGCACCACAGCCCCCCCCCGCCCCACGTACTCCACACCCCCACTGCGCCTCACAGCCCGTACCCGAGCCCCACGTCCCCCCTGTGCCCGAAGCCCCGACCCCCCCACATGTCCTCCATGTGCCCCACTTCCTCCCTCCCCCCCCCGCCCAGACCCCCCCCCGCCCCACAGCTCACCGGGGGGGCCGGGGGGGGGCGGCCCGGGCGCGCGCCGGGGGGTGCCGCTGCGAGTGCTGCGGGGGCGCAGGCGGCAGAGCCGCACCTGGGGGGGGGCGGGGGCGGGGGCGGGGGGGGCTCGGTGGGGACGCCCGGGGTCACCCCACGCGCAGGGAACGCGCGGGGCACGCGGCCCCCACACGCGCCCCCCCCATGGGTGCCCTCCCCAGCCGTGCCGGGGGGCCCGGAGGGCTTCGGTGGACCTGGGGGTCCCGGGAGGGGGTCGGGGATCCGGGGAACTCCGGGGGGTCCCGGGGGGGGGTCCCGGGGGGTAGGGGGTGTCCCGGGGTGAGGATGGGGTCCCGGGGGGGATCCCGGGGGGGTGCGCGTCCCGGGGGGGGTGTCCCCAGGGGGTGGGGGGTGTCCCGGGGGTCCCGGGGGGGGGTTAAGGGTGGGGGGTGGGGGTTCCGGAGGGAATTGGGCAGGGTGGGGGGTGTCCTGGGAGGGTCCCGGGGGGGTCGGGGGGTGGGGGTGTCCCGGGGGTCCCCGGGGGTCCCGGCCCCGCCCTCACCGCCGCGCGCAGCCCCATCGTGCTCCGCCGTCACCCCGCCGCCGCTGCGGGACGGCCCCGCCCCCCGCGCGCCCCCATTGGCCCGCACTCCCACCGCCGCGCACGGACCGCGCTCCCATTGGTCGCGGGGCAGGGCGGGCACCGGAAACTGCCACGCCTCCTCCAGGGCGGTGCTCCATTGGTGAGCACCGAGGGGAGGGGCGGAGCGACCCGCCCCGCCTCGCGATCGGATTGGCCACTCTGCGGGAATGGGCAGAGGGGGCGTGGCCGGGCCGGCCGTGGCCAAGGTCATCCGGGGGGCGGGGCGGGGGGAAGGGCAAGGTCGGAGGGCGGGGCCTGCGGGCGTACAGCCCCGCCCCCACGGGGCGTAGCCGGGGGGGTCTCGGAGGCGGGACACGGTCCCAGCGCTGGCCCCGCCCCCGCCCCCCCTCCTCCAAGATGGCGGCCCGGCGGCAGGTGAGTGGCGGCACCGGCCCCCTCCCCCACACCGCGCCCCTCCCCCCGCCCCGGCCCCCCCCCCGACACCGCCCCGGCAGGGGGGGGCGGGGCAACGGGGCCTCCCCTCCCCCACCGGCGGGGCTCGGGCCGCGGGACCCGGCCCGGCTCCCCCCTCAGCCCAGCCCCCCTCTCCCCCCAGACCCGCCGCCGCCGCCGCCCCCCCCCCCGCCCGCCGCCGCCGCCGCCGCCGCAGCTGCCCCGCCCCCCCCCGCCTTCCTCGTGCACGAGACGCCGGACGACATCCTCCTCGTGCTGCCGGGGGGGCGGGGGCCGCCCCGCGCCCCCCCCCGACCCCCTACCGCCCCCCGCCTCCCGCGGCGGCGGGAGGCGGGGGGGCGGCGGGGGGGTCGGGGGGGGGCGGTGGGCGACGGGGGGCGGGGTCGGGGCCGCAGAGCGCCTGGGGGTCCCGGCTGCCCCCCCGAGATCCTCGGCCGCATCTTCCAGGCGGCGGTGGAGCAGGAGGGGGCCGTCCCCTTCCTCTGCAGGTGGGCGGAGTGGGAGGAGGGGACACTTGGGGGGCTGCCTCACACGCGTGGGGCGGGGTCGCCCCCCTGACGCCCTGTGCCCCCCAGGGCGGCCCGCGTGTGCCGGCTGTGGGGCCGCGCCGCCCGCCCAGCCCCGCCTCTGGCGGAGGGTCTCGCTGGGGGGGCGCGGGCCCCACAGCCCCGGCCGGGACCTGGGCGCGCTGCGCCGCCTGGCGGCCAACAGGTGGGTAACACCCCCCAGCACCCCCGGCACCCCCCGGGCCCCCCCGGGCCCCGGCACCCCCCCGCCCAGGTTCTGCCTCCTGCAGGAGTTCGAGCTCTGCGACTGGGGCGGCCACGTGGGCGCCGTGCTGGAGGTGACGACGGGGGTGACCCACACATGGGGGGGTTGACCCACTCCCGGGGAGGTGACCCACACCTGGGGGAACCGCCTCTGCTCGGGGGGTTCTGCCCCACATATGTGGGGCTGCCCGGGACTCGGGGCGGGGCGATTTCACCGTGGGGTGCTGGCTAGGCCCCACCCCCCTGCTGCCCGAGGCCCCTCCCCCCAAAGCCCCCCCCCCCCCGCAGCGTTCCCCCATCTCCTGTCCCCAGGGACACCCCCATTCCCAGACACACCCTCCCCCCAGACCCCCTGCCATCCCAGCGCTGCCCCCAAGTCTGCTGCACCCCGGAGAGACCTTCACCCCCGGACACCCGCCCCCGGCTCCCCCCCCACCCCCCCCTCCCCCTTTCACTACCCCCCAGCGTCCCCCCATCTTCTGTCCCCAGGGACCCCCCCCATCTCCCCCCCAGGGACCCCAGGGACCCCGTCCCATCCCAGAGCTCCCCCCCAGGGACCCCCCCAGTCTCCTGCACCCCGGGGGGACCGGGACCCCCGGACCACCCAGCCCCCCAAGCCCCCGCCCACCCGCAGGCGCTGGGACAGCACTGCCCCCTGCTGGCCTCGCTCTGCCTGCGCCGCTGTAGGGGGGTCCCGGCCCCCCCCCTGGCCCAGCTGCCCCCCCGCTGCCCCCGCCTGCAGCGCCTGCAGCTGTGCCACTGCCAGGTGGGAGCGGGGACAGGGGGGGCAGGGACACGGGGGGGGGGAGGGAACCCCCTGGGGGGGGGCATGGGTATCCTGGAGGGGACCCCCGGGGGGGGGGGCACGGACATGGGGGGGGGCACCCTGGGCACGGAGACCCGTGGGGATCGTGGACTGCTGGGGGGGGGGTGATGGCCAAGTGGGAGTGGGAGGGGGTGTCCCGTGAAGGGCACGTGGACACCCGTGGGAGGGGGGCAGGGCGCTATGGGGGGGCGGGGAAGGAGGCGCTTACAGCCACCCCGTGGGGGGGACTGGGATCACCAGTGGGAAAGGGATGGCACCCATCGGGGGGGTGACCCGTGGGGGAGTCAGGGACATCCGTAGGAGGGGGGGTTGCTCGTGGGGGATGTCACCCGTGGGGTGGTGACCCGTGGGGGGACTGGGGACACCCGTGGGAGGGGGGGATCACCTTTGGGGGGGTGTCATCCGTGGGGGAAGGTGACCCGTGGGGGGGGCTGGGGACACCCGTGGGAGAGGGGGTCACTTGTGGGGCAGGTCACTGTTGGAAAGGTGTGGCCCCCCAGTGGGAGAGGGGGGGTGTCACCCATGGTGGAGGGTCACCCGTGTGGGAGAGGGGTGTCACCCGTGGGATGTCACCCGTGGGGGTGTCACCCGTGGGGTCGTGCCCGGTGCAGCAGGTGGAGCCCTCGGCCGTGGGGGGGTTCCTGGGGGCCACCGGCCCCCGCCTGCAGCAGCTGCTGCTGAGCTGCGGCCCCCCGCCTGGGCACCATACTGGCCATGCTGGCGGTGAGTGGGGACCCCCTCCCCGCCCCCTGCTCCCCCCCTGCCCCCGCCCCCGCGGGGACCCCCGTGACCCCCCGGCACCCCCAGGGCGGCCTGCTGCCCCGAGCTGCGGCTGCTGGAGCTGGACACGGCGCTGGGGGGCGCCGGCCCCCCCCTGCCCCCTGCCGGTCGAGGAGCTGCAGGTGGCGTGTCCGCACCTCCAGGTACCCCGCCCCCACCCTGGTACCCCCCACCCCTGCCCCCACCCCTGCCTGCACCTCCAGGTACCTCCACCCACATCCCGGTACCCCCTGCTTGCCCCCCTGCCACCCCCAGCCCCCCTGACCCCCTTGCCCCTCCCGACACCCCCCCCCTGACACCACCATGCCCTCTCTGCCCCCCCTAACACTCCTCGGCCTCACCCGACACCCCCAGCCCCCCCCGACTCCCACTGCCCCCCCCCAGCCCCCCCTGCACCCCACCACCACCCCCAACACCCCCTGCCCCCCCCCGACCTTCCTGGGACCCCCCTGACCCCCCGCCCTCCCTGCTCCCCCCCAAACCCTCTGTGCCCCAACACCGCCCCCACCCCCCCCCTGACACCCCTGCCCCCCCAGGTGCTGCGGCTGCTGAACCTGAGCTGGGCCCCGCGCCAGCGCCGCCGCCTCGGCCCCGGCTTCCCCCGGCTGGAGGAGCTGAGCCTGGCGGGCACTGGCGGCACCGGCGTGAGCGACGAGGTGCTGGGGCGGGTGCTGTGCGCCTCCGGCCACCTGCGCCTGCTCGACCTGCGTGGCTGCACCCGCGTCACTCCCCAGGCGCTGCTGCAGCTGCCCTGCCCTGGTGAGACCCCAACGCTGCCGCGCCCCACGGCCTGTGCTATTCCTGCCGTGCTGTGCTGTGCCACACTGCCGTGCCATGCCATGCTATGCCATGCCACCACTGTGCTGTGCCATGCTGTGTTGTGCCGTGATGTGCTGTGCCATGCTGGCCATGCCATGCTGTGCCACACTGCTCACGGCAGAAAGGGCTGTCACACTGTGTCGTGCTGTGGTGGTGCTACAGTGCTGTACTGGGCTGTGCCATGATGGTGCTACAGCGCCATACTGGACCTTGCCATGCTGGGTCACGCCATGGTGGCCATGCTGGGCTGTGGCATCTTGGCCATTCTGGGTGTGCCATGCTGTACCGTGCCATGCTGTGGTGGCAGCATGGTGCCATACTGGGCCTTGCCACGTTGGCCATGTGGCGCCATGCCATGCAGTGTTGCCCACACCGTGCCATGATGGCACTGCAGTGTCACACTGGGTTGTGCCATACTGGCCATGCCATGCTGGCAATGCTGTGCTATATTTGGTAACATCATGGTGGCAACAATGGGCTGTGGCTCTTGGCCACGCTGGGCGTGCCATGCTGTGCCATGCCACAGCAGCAATACCATGTGCCATGCTGGGCTGTGCCGTGCTGCACAGGCCATACCACACCATGCTGTGCTATGCTGGCAATGCTTGCACCACGCTGGGTCACACCCACGGTGGCAGTGATGGGCTGTGGCATCTGGGCTGTGCCGGCTGTGGTTTGCTGCACCACACCATGTTGGCTGTGCCATGCCATGATGGCACTATGGTGCCACACTGGGTCACACCATGGTGGCAATGGTGTGCCACCCCGTGCTGTGCCACGGTGACTGCGCAGTGCCATGCCGTGCCACACCATGTTGGCTGTACCACGGTGCTTGGCCACAGCAGTGTCAGCTGCGCTGTGCTGTGCCAACCATGGTCTCTGCCAGCAGATCTGGAGCAGCTGTACCTGGGGCTGCCCTGCGGTGTGGAACAGCTGCCCCGTGTCACCGAGGGCAGTGCCGGGCTGGTGTGGCGGTGGCACCGGAGCCTGCGGGAGCTGGACCTGGCTGGGCGCAGCTTCAGCGAGGAGGACCTGGCACGGGCGCTGGCTGCCTTTGGCCCTGGCTCCCCCCTGCGCTCCCCTCAACCTGGCCGGCACCAAGGTCACTGCAGGCGCCCTCAGGTCAGCAGCAAGCACAGCCAGGGGGACCCCCCCCCGTCCCCCCCACCCCTGTGGCTGTCCCTGTGGGCTGACATGTCCCCCCCAGCACCCTGCTGCCCGCCTGCCCACACTTGGCCTTCCTCAACCTGGCGGCGTGCCGCTGCCTGCCCCGTGGCACCAAGCGAGCCCACCGTGGGGTCCCCGAGGTGCGCCACTGCCTGCAGCTGCTGGGGCGGCCACAGCGAGACCCCCCCTGGACCAGCTTCCCCCGGACCAGCTCCCCCCGGACCAGCCCCCCGGCGAGGACCCTCTCGGCCAGCCGCTGCCCCAGCAGGCCTAGGGGGAGCCGGGACCCCCCCCAGTGACGGGGCCATACTGCACCCCCTACCCCCCATCGGTGTGTCCCCCACCCCCCGAGTTTGGGGGGTCTCACCCGGGGCCGGGCAATAAAGGGCTCCCTGGCGCTGCAGCTCCTGGTGTCACTTGTGTGTGTGTGTCCCAGACTCCCCCGCTGATGCTCCCGTGGGTGGCACAGCACCTATGGCCGCCTGATGCAGCACCCCCTGCCGTGGGGCATCTGTGGGGCTGGGCCATGGGGGGTCACGGGGGTCCGCCCCCCCCCCCAGCCGTGGGGCGCAGGACGGGCCCATCTCTGTGCCCCCTTTGTGCCGTGTCCCCCGCTGTGTCCACAGCCTGCCCCCATACCCTGCCCCACGGCAAGGCTCTGCACCCCACGCCCTGCCCCACACCCACACCACGGTGACCGCCAGCCCCACGGCATGCCCCAGCCCCATGGTGGCTCCTGACCCACCCCCACGACCCCCCCAACACTCCCAGCCCCATGGGGGGGGGCGGGGGGGCAGGGCTGGGGGGAGGGGCGGCCGGTGGGCGCAGCCGGCCCGGGGGGAGGGGCAGGGTGCTCTGATGGGCTCCCCACCCCCCCCCAGCTGCGTCCCGGGGACCCTCCCCCCGCGGGACCCCCATGAGGGGAGGGGGGTTGTGTCCCCTCCCCCCCTCGAGGGGGGGAGGGGGCCCCGGGGGACGTGGGGTCGCGCCACGTGGGGGCCATTTGTCACCCCACTGGCAGCAGCCGCCGTCATTTGCATATTGATGACCCTTAATGAGGGCCCCCCACCCCCCCTCGCCCTGTAATGAGACGGGCCCGGCCCAGCTGCTGCCCCCACCCGGGCCCCGCTCATTAAGATGTTAATTAGCCCCGCCCCCGGCACCCCCTCCCCAGCCTCCCCCCCCAACCTCCCCCACCCCGAGCTGCACCCGGGCAACCCCTGCGCCCCGCGGGGCAACCTCAGCACCCGGCTGGGCAACCTCAGCACCAACCGACACCATCAACCCTTGGGGGGGCAACCCCATCCCCCTCGGGCAACCCCAGCAGCCAGCCGGGCAAGTTTAGTCTGGGAGGGGCAACCTCAGCGCCCCCATGGTCTGTGTCAGCACCCATGGTACAGCCACAGGGCCTGGAGGGCAACCTCAGTGCCCAATGGGGGCAAACGCAGCACCCGGTCAGGCAACCTCAGTGCTTGGAGAGGCAACCACAGCACCCCATGGGGCAGCCACTGGGCCTGGCGGGCATCATCAGTGCCCAGTGGGGCAACCTTAGCATCTGGTTGGGCAACCTCAGTGCTTGGAGAGGCAACATCAGTGCCCAGTTGGACAACCTCAGCATCCATAAGGCAACCTCAGCATCCATGCGACAACCACTGGGCCTGGTGGGCAACCTCAGCATCTGTGAGGCAACCTCAGCACCCCATGGGGCAGCCACTGGGCCTGGCTGGTATCACCAGTGCCCAGTGGGGCAACCTCAGCACTCACTTGGGCAACCTCAGCACCCATGGGACAACCACTTGGCCTGAAGGGCAACCTCAGCTCCCAAGGGGCCAACCCCAGCACCTCATGCCCCTTGCACCCCATACCCCACCACGGATCACCCCCCGCCTGGCCGGGACAGTTAATGAGATGCTAATGAGATGCTAATGAGGTGCTGCAATTGCCCACAGCACGATTGTCAGGGAGACGGGGGAGGGGCCAGCAGCCTCCGGGTGGGGGAAGGGCTCACCTGAGCCCCCACCTGCCCCCATCCCTGGGGCTGCATGTGCGTGCAAGCACACATGTGTGTGGCCATGTGCCTGCGTGGGGGTGTATGTGCAGGCACATGTGTGGCTGCATGTACGACGTGTGGGGCTGCGTGTGTGGTTGCATGTGCAGGCATGTTTGCACCTGTGTATGTGTCCCCTTATGCATGCTCATGTGTGTCTCTCATGCATACGCATGTGCCTGCATGCCCGTGTCTGCATGCACACGCATGTGTTGGTGTGTGTGCATCTGTGTGCCCACCTCTGCCTCCACACATGTGATGAAAACCATGATGCGCATGTTGCACACATGTGTGTCTCCTTCTCTGTGTGTTGGCTTCTGTGCACACGCATGTCTGCATGCACACGTGTGCCCCTGCCTGCAATGGCCCCAGCCGGGGTCTCCCCCAGCCACACGCCCCTTGTACAGGCGAGCGCACACGCTGCCCTGCACAGCCCCACAGCCCATGAGTGCTGATGCCCACAACGGGGGCAGCCCCCTGTGTGCGGTCACGTGCCCCACTGCACGCTCATGCCCTCCACATGTACACACGCACGTCCCACCCCGGGCAGCACACACATGTATGCCCCCCCAAGCATGCTCACACCCAGCACTGCTGTGTGATTGCGCTCGCCCATCCCCCTGTCCCTGTTCACCTACCCGCACACACCACTGTGCATGCTCATGTGCGCCCCAGCCCCACCCCATCCCACCCTATATCCATCCCATTCACATCCCAAACCCATCCTGATCCCTATCCCATCATAACTCCATCCCCATCCAATCCCTATTCCATCCCATCCTCATCCCATCCCCATCCTATCCCCATCCCATCATATCCCATCTCCATCACATCCATCCCATCCAATTCCCAGCCTCATCACATCCCATTCCCACCCCATCTTGTGCCATCACATCCAATCCCCACGCCATCCTCATCCTAATCCCATCCTCTTCAATCACATTCAACCCAGTCCCTATGCTGCCCCCATCCCCATCCTATCACATCCCACCCCATGCTGTTCCTATTCCTATTCCTATCCTATCCCATCCCACCCCATCCCATTCCAGCCCTATCCCATCCCTATCTCAAACCCATCCCCATCCACAACCTATACCCATCCCCATCCCATTGCAACCCCATCCTATCCTCATCCAATCCCATCCTTTCACCATTCCATACATGTTCCCATCCCCATCCAATCCCATCCCCACCCCCATTTGCATCCCATCCCAACCCAACCCTAACCCCATCCTAATAATTCCCATTCCAAAGCTGTTCTATCCCCACCTCCATGGCAACTCTATTCCTATCCCATCCTATCTCTATCCCATCTCACTCCCATCCCATCCCATTCCAATCCCATCCCCATCCACTCCCCATTTCCATTTCATCCCCATTACACACCATCCCATTCTCATTCTCATCCAATTACATCCCATCTTCATCCCCACTCCATTCCCATCACATGCCCATCCCATCCCATTCCCATACTTATACAATCCCATCCCATCATCATCACATTCCCATCCCACCTTGATACCATCCCATCACCAGTCCCATCCCAAACCCTGTCCAGTTCCCATCCCCATCCCATCTCCATCCCATCCTATCCCCTCTCCATTCCATCCCATCATCCTCATCCACTCCCATCACCATCCAATCCACTGCAGATCACCATCTCATCCCCATCCCCACGCCATCTGATCTTCATTCCCATCCCTTCCCCATCCCATCCAATCCGTCCCCACCCCACCCCATCCACTCCAGATCCCTGTCCCGTCCCCATCCTATCCCATACCATACCCATTCCATTCCAATCCCATCCCCATCCCATCCCACCACATGCCATCCCCATCTCCATCCCTTTTCCAACCCATGCCCATGCCATCCCTTCATCTCCATCCATTCACGATTACCTATCCCCATCCCACCCCATCTCTATAGCATCCCCATCCCCATCTCCACCCTATCCCTTTCCAACCTGATCCATCCCATTCCATCTCCATTGATCCCATGTGATCCCCATCCCATCCATTCCCATCCCATCTGTCTTATCGCCATCCCATTCCCATCCAATCCCACAGCCATACCGTCATTCACATCCTCATCCCATCCTTCACACCCCCATCCCATCCCATCCCATCCCATCCCATCCCATCCCATCCCAATCACCATCCCATTCCATCCCATCCCTTCCCATTCTATTCCCATCCCAATCCTTCTCTTCAGGTTCCCATCCCATCCCAATCCCAATCTCATTCCCATCTCATCCCCATCCCATTCTCTCCAGGTTCCCATGCCCACCCCACCCTGTTCCCCTCCGCATTCCCGGGGATTTCCCGGGATTTCCCCTCTCTCCCCTGGGATTCCCCGCCCCCCCGCTCCCCGCTGGCCCCTCCCCCCCGCGGGGGTCCCTCCCCCCCGCAGGCGCCGCCCCCCGGCTCTGCCCGCCCCCCGCTGCCCGTGCCCGCCGCCGGGCCCCGCCGCCCCCGTTATAAGCGCCGGTGCCGGCCGGGCCGCGCTCACACGGCGCCGCGATCGCAGCGGCGGCCCCGGCCCGCGGCAGCCCCGGGCGCTGTCCGCGGTGCTGAACCCGCGGCGCCAGCCGGGCGCTGTCCGCGGTGCTGAGCGGCGCGGCGCGGGGCGCTGTCCGCGGTGCTGAGCCGCCGCGGCGGAGCCGGAGCTGTCCGCGGTGCTGAGCCGCCGCCGCGGGGCTGCGCCTCCCCGCCCGCCCGCGCCCCCGCCCGCTGCCCCGGGAGCTCCCCGCCGCCCGCCCCGCCGGTCCATGCCCCATCGCGGCGGGGCTGCGCCGGTGCCCAGCGCTCCGGGCGCCGCCGGGCGCGGCCTCGCGGAGACGGAGACGGCGACGGCGGCGGTGGCTGCGGGCGGCTCCGGACCGGAGCTGGGCGGCCGCGCCCGCCGCACAAAGCCGTAGGCTCGGTTCAACACCCGCCGCCCCCCCGCCACCCACCCCCCCCAACCCCCACCGGGGGGGGCCCTTTGTGGCGGCGGGGCCGGGCCCGGGCCCCGGGAGGAACCATGCCCAGGTCGTTCCTGGTGAAGAAGGTGAAGATCGATGACTTCCCCGCCGGCCTCGACGCCCCGTACGGCAGGACCCGGGCGGATTTCGGCTCCCGGTTACACGACAAGGGTAAATACCGCCGCCGCCGCGGGGGAACCGGGGCCCACCGCATTCCGCCGCGCCGCCCGCCGCGCCGGGCCGGGCCGAGCGGGGACCGGCAGAGCCGCACCGGGCCGAGCGGAGCCGAACCGGACCGGGCCGAACCGAGAGCAGAACTGAGCCGGGCCGAACAGGGCCGCGCGGACCCGGCCGGGCCGACCCGTCCCCGGCGCTGCCTTTTGTCTGCCGGAGCCAAGTTCAAGGGCAAGCGGCGGCACGGAGCCCCCCGCGGCCGCGGCCCCGCAGCGCCCGGCTCGGCCCGGCCTTTGTGCGGAGCGCGGCCCCGCGGGCGGCCCCGGCCGGGCCCGGTGCGGCGGCGGCTGCGGCGCGTTGCGTAACCGGCACCGAACCGCCGCAGAGGGGCCCGGCCCGGTCCGGCCCGACCCGCCCAGCTGACCTTGAACAGGGCCGGGAGCAGCGGGCGGGGACGGGGCCGCCAAGGGGACAAGGGATGAGGATGGGGACGGGGATGAGGATGGGCACAAGGGATGGGGACAGGGATGGGGATAACAAGGACAAGGGATGGGGACGGGGATGATGGGGACAGGGACAAGGGAAGGGACAGAGAGAGGGGCTGCAGGCAGGGACCGGGATGAAGGCAGGGACCGGGGGCTGTGGGCAGGGACAGGGACAAGGGAAGGGACAGAGCCAGGGGCTACAGGCAGCTATGAGGAAGGAGCTGCGGGCAGGGACAAGGGCAGGGACAAGGCTGGGGGCTGCAGGCAGGGGCAGGGATGGGGACAAGGGAAGGGACAGCGGCAGGGGGCTGCGGGCAGGGACAGGGACAGCGGCAGGGGGCTGCGGGCAGGGACAGGGGCAGGACAGGGGGCTGCGGGCAGGGACAGGGGCAGAGATGGGGACAGCGGCAGGGGGCTGCAGGCAAGGAGAGGGATGGAGGCAGGGACCACAGGCAGGGACGGGGCAGGGACAGGGATGGAGGCAGGGACAGGGGCTGCAGGCAGGGACAAGGGTAGGGACAGGGGCAAGGATGGGGCTGCAGGCAGGGACAGGGACAGGGCAGAGGGCCACAGGAAGGGACGGGAATGGAGGCAGGGACAGGGCCGGGAACTGCAGGCAGGGGCAGGAGCAGTGATTGGGGTAGGGACAGGGTCAGGGGGCTGTGGGCGGGCCCGGGGACAGGGACAAGAGAAGGGACAGGGTCAGAGGGCTGTGGGCATGGCAGGGGACAGGGCCAGAGCTGGGGGCTGCAGGCAGGGCTGGAGGCAGGCAGGGTTGGGGGTAGGGGGGGCATCCGGGGCGGGGGTGGGCAATGCAGAGGCAGGAGTGAGGGCAGGAGGCAGGGAAAGGGCCACAGCAGGGGTAGGCAGGTCAGGAGGGGTAGGCAGGGGTACGGGCAGGGGTGCAGGTGATACTGGGGCACGGGGTGCCACGGCTGCCTGCTGGGGTGTCGCTGAATGGGTATCCCCTCTCTGTCCCTGCCCCGTTCCTGCCTGCTCCCCCTGCCCACCCCACCGCCACCAGCAGGGTACATCAGTGAGTACATGGCGCCGTCGGTGTACGAGGGGGACGGCGAGGCTGCGCTCAAGGTGCCGTCGCCGGATGCCATCTACCCCGGCACCCGGGGGGACTACGGGGCGGGGGACTCGGAGCCGCCCGACAGCCCCCACTCGGGAATGGCGGGGGGTTACATCAATGGCGACGCGGCAGTGAGCGAAGGCTACGCCGTCGATGCTTTCTTCATCACCGACGGGAGGTCACGGCGTAAAGCGGTGAGCGGGACGCGGAACCTGCAACGCCATACCTGTGGGGAGTGCGGCAAAACCTATGCCACCTCCTCCAACCTCAGCCGGCACAAACAAACCCACCGCAGCCTGGACAGCAAGATGGCCAAGAAATGTCCCACCTGCGGCAAGGTCTATGTCTCCATGCCAGCCATGGCCATGCATCTGTTGACCCACGACCTCAAACACAAATGCGAGGTGTGTGGGAAAGCCTTCAGCCGACCCTGGTTGCTGCAGGGTCACATGCGGTCGCACACCGGGGAGAAACCCTTCGGCTGCGCCCACTGCGGCAAGGCCTTCGCCGACCGCTCCAACCTGCGCGCCCACATGCAGACCCACTCCGCCTTCAAGCACTTCAAGTGCAAGCGCTGCAGCAAGACCTTCGCCCTCAAGTCCTATCTCAACAAGCACTATGAGTCCGCCTGCTTCAAGGGAGCCGGACCCCCCCTCAGCCCCCTCCACGCCTGATGGGGTGCCCACCCACCCCCCAAAAATAATTTCCTCCCTGCCATTGGTGCACTCGCACGCAGCTCCCCCCTACCCACCTCTCCCTGCGTACTTGGGGTGGCCCTGGGTCTGCTGGCTGCACCCGGGCACGGGGAGCATGCCCAGGGTGACACCCCCCCCCCCCCGACGCCCCCCAGCCTTGCATGGGTGCCCTCAGCTTGGGGTGCACCCCAAGATCAAAGGGACACCCCCCACCTTCCTTGCACGGGTGTCCCAATCCTGGGGTGGACCCCGAGATCAGGGTGATACCCCCTCCCTTTCTTTGCATGGGTGCCCCAGCCAGGTGACCCTCCTCCTTTTTGCATGGGTGCCCCAGCCTTGTAGTGCACCCCAAGATCAGGGTGACACCCCCCCATCCTTGCATGGGTGCCCCAGCTCTGTGCTGCACCCCAAGATCAGGGTGATACCCCCCCTTCTTGCATGGGTGCCCCAGCCTTGTAGTGCACCCCAAGATTAGGGTGACCCCCCCTTCTTGCATGGGTGCCTGGGTCCTATGGTGCACCCCAAGGTCAGGGTGGCCCCCCCTCCCATGCACGGATACCCCAGCCTCATGCCATAGCTCAGTCCAGGGCCCCCCCTTTGCATGGGTACCCCGGCCTTGTGCCGTACCCCAAGATCAGGTTGACCGCCCCCTTTGCATGGGTGCCCCAGCCCTGCACCCTAACCCCACCCCGGGGTCACCCCCCCCCTTCTTTGCATGGGTGCTTTAGCTCTGGGCTGCACCCCAAGATTGGGGTGACCCCCCCAGCTCTGGGCTGCACCCCAAGACAGGGGTGATGCCCCCATCTTTGCACGGGTACCCCGGCCTTGTGCCGTACCCCAACCCAGGGGTCACCTCCCCCTTGCGTGGGTGCCCCAGCCGTGTGCTGTACTCCAAGACCAGGGTGGCCCCACCTCCCTCGCAGGGGTATCCACCCCCGGCAATAAGCTTCCCCCCCCCCCCCCCCCCATGGCACAGCGATGCCTGGGGGTACCCCGGCACCCCTCCCTTGGCCCAGATACCCCCAACCTTGCAGGGTACCCCCCCCGTACCCCCCTGCATGGCTACCCTCACCCTGGGCACCCCAACTTTGCTGGATACCCCCTTTCGGGTACCACCCCCCCACCCCCACCCCGCATGGCCACCCTCACCCTGGGCACACCGACCTTGCACGGGTACCCTGACTCCGGGTACCCCCTACCCGCTCACGGGTACCCCCCCCGGGGACCCCCGTACTTGCAGGGTACCCCCACCCCAGGTACTCCCCCAGGTACCCCCGTAGTCGCAGGGGACCCACCCGGGTACCCCCATCCTTGCACGGGTACCCCCCTGGGTACCCCCCCTTGCAGGGTACTGCCCCCCCGGGTACCCCTAGTCTGTGCACGGGTACCCCTCTGGGCACCTGGGCGGTCTCACCCCCGGGTCCCCCCATCCCTGCGCCCCTTCCCCTCTCCGGGGGCTCTCCCAAATCCCCCGGCCCCCCCAACTCGAGAGGGGGAGCCCCTACTCCCCCCGCTGGGGGGCGCCCTTCTTTCCCCGGGGGCTGCCCCCCTCCCCCAGATTCCTCCTTCTGAGGGGCTGCCCCGCCTCCCCCGCCGGGGGGCGCCCTTCCCCGAGAGCACAACCCGGCCCCGCCGGGCCCCTCCCCCCGCTCCATCTCCCCTCTCCTCCCCCCCCACCCGGTTTTGGAGCGGGCCCCCCCCGCGGGCCACTCCCCCCCCCCCCTCCCCATCCCCCTCCTCCCCCCCCACGATGCCAAAGTCTTGTCACTTTTGGGAGGGACTGAAGGGAGGCGGGGGAGGGGAGGGGGCTGGAGGGGGAGGGGCCCCTAGTCGCCCCCCCCATTCCCCTCCCCCCCCTCCCCCCCCCCCGGGGACTCTGCATGCAAAAAAAAAAAAAAAACCCAACAAAAAAAACAAAAAAACCCACAAGTATTTAAATCTATGCCAATTTTTGACGCTTTTGGAGCCGAATGATCTATTTCTTGATTTGCCAAACTGTAGATAGTCTCTCCGAGGGCAATATCTCTCCGTAGGAGTCCGGTACTGAACCTATAGAGCAATAATTAACGTCGTGCATGGTATTTTTAAGAGAAATAGTATTAACGAGGAATCAGGTACATTTTAATCCAATATTCTTAATAGCGACGAATATCAGGGATGATGCCAGAGTAGCGCTAGCCCCCCCCATATGCACTGCCCGCCTGCCCCCCCCTAGGCCTCGCCGCCTCCCCGGGACCCGCCGGCACTCGCACACGCCTCGCACACGCGTGCACGCATGCAGCATGCAGGCTGCCGGCTTGGTGGGCGCCACGTGTGCGAGCATTGCAGGCGCTCTGGGCACACATGTGTGCATGCAGTGCGTCCAGCCGGCGTGTGGCGTGGGTGTTGCGTGGGAACTACAGCCAGTGCGCTGCGGTCATTCGGCATATGCAATGCATGCCCAGCACACATGCGATGCACGCAATGCACGCTCGCTGCATGCCCCGCGAGGGCAGCACGCCTGTGACACTTGCCCCTGCAAACACGCTGCAAATGCTGCGCACGCCACACACACCACACGCTCTGCACACACTGCGCATGCTGCAAACGCTGCAATTACTGCAGGTGCTGCACACACTGTGCACACTGCAAATACTATAAGTGCTGCACATGCTGCAAATGCTGCACGCACCACAAACACTGCACATGCTGCAGATGCTGCACACGCTGCAGACACTGCACACAGGGCGAACACTGTGCGCATGGCAAATGCTGTGAGCTGCAAACAGTGCAGACGCTGCGCATGCTGCAAACACTGCTGCACACATTGCAAATACTGCGTGCACCGCAGGCGCTGCAAACACTGCACATACTGTAAACACTGCAAACACTGCACACACTGCTAACGCTGCACACAGGGCAGACACCGTGCACTCTGCAAATACTGCAAACTGCAAACAGCGCACATGCTGCAAACACTGCAGATCCTGCACACACTGCAAATACTGCATGCACCGCACACACTGCAGATGCTGCACACACCACACACTGCATATACCACGTGTACTGCACACACTGCAGACACTGCAACTACTGCATGCGCTGCACCCACTGCACATGCTGCAGACACTGCAGAGACTGCAAACACTGCATGTGCTGCACACGCTGCAGACACTGCAGAGACTGCACACACCACTGGCGCCACACACGCCACACGCACCGCAACCACAGCACCCACCGCACCCCCGGCCCTGCCGCGGGCCCCACCCTCACACCCCTCCTCACCCTTAGCACCCCCCGGGCCCTGCCGCTGCCGCTGCTGTTGCCCCGTCCCAGGCCGGTGGGCACCCACCCCGCGGCGGGCAGGCCTGGCAGCGGGATCCCGCCACCCGGCCGGGGTGACAGCAGCAGCAGGAGGGGTCCAGGCCTCCCCGTCCCCCCTCCCCAAACCCCCCAAATTCAGGTAGCAGGACCGTAGAGCTTCGACCTCTGTTTTGTACTCGGGGCCGGCGCTGGAGCAGCCTTGTACATACGTGTGGAGATTTCCACGACTTTTTACGAGCTGTAAAGACCCCACCGCCTTCCCCGCGACTTTTCCCGGGGAATTTTTTGAGGATTTGAACGATGTTCCAGGAAAAAGCACAAAAGGCACCGGCCGCTCCGCACTTCACAATAAAAAAAAAAAAAAGGGAAAACCTGCACCCAGGTCTGTGTCTCTCCTTCTGTGCCGCCCCACGGTGACCCACAGGGCCCATGGGATCCTCCTGCCCCATGGGATCCCCACGCCATGGGACTTCCCCAACCCCACAGATCCCACAGAGCTCCACAGATCCCCTGGGAACTCCCCTGCCTCATGGATCCCTTTGCCCCACAGATCCCCCACCCAATGGGGACCCACAGATCCCATGGGATCCCCCACCCCAGGGGAACACCTGGCCCCATGGGACACTCTGGCCCCCCGGGACACCCTGGTCCACAGATCCCCCACACCAAGGATTCTCCCACCACCACCACCTTTGGCTCCCCTTGTGGTGTGGGGTGATGGGTGGGGAGTTGAGGGGCTGGGGAGGGGGTGGGGACTGGGTGATGGGGTCAGGGTGCTGTGGGTTGCAGGGCTGGGCGAGTTGCTGGGGAAGGCCAGTCCATGATGCAGCTGTGGGGACGGGGAGGGGGGGACATGGGGATGGGGACAAGGAGCAGAGGCCAGGGATGAGGAAGATGACCCATGGGTGAGGGTCAGAGCACGAGGCTGGAGGGAGATGTCTGGGGCCACGGGGCTGGGGTGAGGATGAGGACAGGAGGACAAGGGTAAGGCCCAGAGGACAAAGACCAAAGGATGAGGCTGGGGCATGGAGGACAAGGACCTGAGGATGAGGAGGGTGTTGAGGACCAGAGGACAAGCATCTGAGGATGAGGGTGAGGTGGAGGGACAAGGACCAGATGACAAGGATCTGGAGATGATGATGAGGGTGATGAAGACAAGATGATGGGGACCTGAGGATGAAGAGGGAGATGAAGACTGGAGGACAAGGACATGAGGATGAGGATGAAGATCAGAGGATGAAGACTATAGGATGAGGATCTGGAGATGACAATGAGGGTGATGATGACTAGAGGACAAGGACAGGAGGATGAGGATGAAGACCAGAGGATGAGGGTGTTGAGGACCAGAGGATGAGGATCTGGAGATGATGATGACCAGAGGACAAAGACCAGAGGATAAGGGTGAGGAATATAGGATGAAGAACTGAGGATTAAGACCAAAGGGTGAAGACTAGAGGATGAGAAGGGTGTTGAGGATCGGAGGATGAGGAGGAAGGTGATGAGGACTGGAGGATGAGGACCCACAAATAAGGGCAAAGATGTCAGAAGGTGGAGGATCCAAGGATGAGGACCAGAGGATGAAGGCCTGAGGATGAGGAGGATGAGGACCTGAAGAGGAGGTCCTCCCAGTTGAGGGAAGAGGAAGCCCAGGGGACAGAGACCAGCAGGTGAGGGCTGGAGGGGCAGGACAAGGACAGGAAGATGAGGGCCGGTGGGGGCTGGCATGTGGGGTGCTGGGATGTGGGCCTGGGCTTTGGGGCCAGGATGCAGGGTGTGGGATGCTGGGTGTGGGGCAGGATTGTGGGGTGCAGGGTGCAGGACTGGGGTGAAGGATAGGGGTGCAGGTGTAGGGCTGGGGTGCAGGTGTGGGGCTGGGGTGCAGCATGGGGGGGGCAGGGTGTGGGGCTGTATGAACCCCGTACCGATGCAGCCCTTGCCCCACACTCCACATCCCATGAGGCACCTGCCCTGGGACCACCCCAACCCCACGGCCAGCCCCACAGCCGATGCCTACAGCCTCTCCCACATCCTCACCACGGGGCGCCTCACACCATGGGCAGGGGTGCCCCCCCCGGGGTCCCCCCTCCCTGGCCCCCAGTCATGGCCGTGCCGCCCCACAAATAGCAGCGGGACCTTGCCCCCGCTGCCCCCGCGGGTATTTTTAGCCCCAGCATGGCCGCTGAGCACAGGATGGGAGGGGAGTGCCGACACCTCCGAAGCCCTCCATGGGGCTGCCCCATATCAGCACCCACCCTGTCCTTGTGGGGTACTGGAGTCAGGGGCTGTAGGGCTGGGTTCTGTGAGGTGCTAGGGCTGGATGTGTGGGGCTGGGTGCTGTGGAGCACTGTGGGGTGCTGCGTCAGGATATGTGGGGTTGGGTGCTGTGGTGTGCTGCGGGTTCTGTGGGGCTGGGTGCTGTGGGGTGCTGTGGGGCTGAGTGCTGTGGGGTGCTGCACCACTGGATGTGTGGGGCTGGGTGCTGTAGGGCTGGGTGCTGTGGGGCTGCATGTGTGGGGCTGGGTGCTGTGGGGCTGGATCAGGCTGTGCAGGGATGGGTGCACATCTCAGCAAGGGGCACTCAGGGGGTCCTCTGTGGCTCAGGGGGATCCACCGGCCCCACACGTCATCCAGGGGCGAGCGTCAGGGGGGCCCCCACCACGTCGGGGATGACCTTGGCCTTGGGGATATAAGGGGGAGGCGGCAGCGGCGTGGGGCTGGAACCAGGCACAGGAGGATGAGAGCCCGGAGCTGGCTGTGGGGCCAGGGGGGCCAGCGGGCACTGTGCTCAGGGGGGGCTGGGGGGGTCCCCAGGGCCGTGCAACCCTATGAGGCCATTCCCCGTGATGGCCGCAACCAGTGGCTCAACCTCTACCGCGCCTGGCGCAGCGATGGCTTCCAGGACTTCCACTACCACATGGAGGGCAGCTTCCAGCGCCTCGGGCCCATCTACAGGTAGGGGGTTCCCCCATCCCAGCACCCCAGGGTGCCAGGGTGCCTCGGTTGGGTGGTCCCTCTTGACCCCATCCCATCCCAGGGTGTCCCAGCACCTCCAGGTTGGCAAGACCCCTTAGTTGGGTGGTCCCAGTTGAGCCTGTCCCATGCTGGAGTGTCCCAGCACCCCCAGGTTGACAGGACCCCTCAGGTGGGTGATCCCAATTGACCCCATCCCATCTCAGGGTGTTCCCTGCACCCCCAAGCTGACACAGCCCCTTGGCTGCGTGGCCTTTGTTGACACAGTCCCATTCTGAGATGTCCCATCACTCCAGGGTGCCAGGACCCCCTCAGCTGGGTGGTCCCTGTTGACCCGGTCCCATCCCAGGGTGTCCCCATGTTGACAGAACCCCTTGGCTGGGTGCTCCTCATTGACCTTGTCCCATCTTGGGGACCCCCGGGGGGCATCCCCCCCCGGGGTGGGTAGTCCCAGCTGATGCAGGTGCCCTGACAGGGAGCGGGTGGGCACCTATGACTGCGTCAATGTGCTGCTCCCACGGGACGCGGCCCAGCTCTTCTGGGCAGAGGGGCTCTTCCCACGGCGGATGGGCATCGAGGCCTGGAGCGCCCACCGCCGCCTGCGCAACCACAAGTGTGGCGTCTTCCTGCTGTGAGTGTCAGTGGGTCGGGGGGGGACCCTGGGAGGGGGCAGGGGAGGCACTCTGGGCTGGGGAGGAGCGCAGTGTGGGACAAGCTGGGGGGAAGGACGGGGGCACATGATGGGCAGAGCTGGGGTGTAGGTGTGGGCATGGCTGGGATGCACCGTGGGGTGCAGGTGGGTGCCCTGGGACATGCCAGGGCCTTGGGGTAGCGTAGGCAGTACAGGCAGCACAGGCAGCACAGGCAGCACAGGCAACATATGCAGGGCAGGCACCACAGGTAGTGCAGGAAGCACATGCACCTCAAGCAGCAAAGGCAGGGCAAGCAGTGCAGGCAGTGCAGGCAGGACAGACTACAGGCAGCACAGGCAACGCAAGCAGTGCAGGCAGCGCAGACAGCATGGGCAGTGCAGGCAGCAAAGGCTGGGCAGGCAGTGCAAGCAGTGCAGACAGCAAAGGCAGAGCAGGCAGGTCAGCACAGGCAATGCATGCAGCACAGGCAGTGCAAGCGGTGCAGGCAGCACAACCAGGGCAGGTGGTGCAGGCATCATAGGCAGTGCAGACAGTGCAGGTGCATAGGCAGGGCAGGCAGGGCAGGCAGGGCAGTGCAGGGCAGGCAGGGCAACACAGGCAGGGCAGGCAGGGCAGGCAGGGCAGTGCAGGGCAGGCAGGGCAGACAGTGCAGGCGGCGCAGGTAGGGCAGGCAGTGTGGGCAGTGTGAGCAGGCTGCCTGACCCCAGCCGTGGACAGGAACGGGCAGGCCTGGCGCTCGGACCGGCTGGCGCTGAACCGGGAGGTGCTGAGCCCAGCTGGCACCCAGAAGTTCCTGCCGCTCCTTGATGCCGTTGCCCGTGACTTTGCCACCGCCATGCGGCGCCGCGTGCAGGAGAGCCCTGGGCGTGCCCTCACCCTCGACATCCACCCCCTCCTCTTCCGCTTCACCCTGGAGGGTGCGTGGGGGGGAGGGGGGTGGGCAGGGGGACCCTCACCCAGGACCCCTGACCTGGGATGCCAGGGGATGGTGTGGAACTGGGGGGACACACCCACCCTGGGCCCAAGGGGTGGGGTGGGGTGATGATAGTGGGGATCCCAGGGGATGAGGGGGGAGACATGGGGACCGCACACCCAGGACCCCAGGGGCTGAGTGGGGCACGCAACAGGACAGGGCGGGGGGTTACAGTGGGACCCCCACCCAGGACCTCCCACTCAGGACCCAGGGACTGAGGGGTGTGATTGATAATGGGGATCCCCACCCAGGGGATGGGGTGCCAAGGGGGACCCCCAACCCAGAAACTGGGGTGCTGAGTAGGTGTCCCCCACTTTGGGCGCAGCCAGCACCTACGCGCTGTACGGGGAGCGGCTGGGTCTGCTGGGGGGGGAGGCGGCAGGAGGGGCCCAACGCTTCCTGGGGGCTCTGGAGACGATGCTGCGGACCACCCTGCCACTGCTCTTCGTGCCCCCGCTGCTGCTGCGCTGCCTGCACCCCCGCCTCTGGCAGGAGCACCTGCAGGCCTGGGACACCATCTTCCAGCACGGTGGGTGCCGGGGGGGCCCTCACCCCTCCCGAGGAAACTCCCACCCTGCGGGAACACCCTACTCTGCAGGGACACCCCTCCACTCTGCAGCACCGCCCCTCTCTGGGGGACCCCCGCCCCGCAGTACTCCCTTACCCTGTGGGACCCCCCACCCTGAGGGCCCCTATCTCTTGCCCCCCCCGCCCGGCTCCCCAGGCATGGTGGGTACAGGAGTGTGTGTGGGGTTACCTGGGTTCCCCCCACCCTGCAGGACCCCACACACGTTGAGGGGGGCTACTGGGGTGCCCCCACTGCAAGACTTCATGTACAATGGGTGCAGGAGCAGGGAGGGGGTCTGGGTGCCCCCCTCTGCTGAAGGCGGTGCCCCCTCTCCCTGGCAGCTGACGAGAACATCCAGCGCATCTACCGGGAGTTCTGTCAGGGGGGGCCGGGGGGGTACGGGGGGATCATGGCCGAGCTGCTGCTGCAGGGCCAGCTGCCCCTCGACTCCATCAAGGCCAATGTCACCGAGTTCACCGCTGGCGGCGTAGACACCGTGGGTGCCGAGGGGGGTGTGGCGGGGGGGCTGGGGGTGCTCCTGATCTGGGGACAAGGGGTCACCTGGGGGGAGTCCTGGGGGGTGGGGGGCTGGGGAGGGTACGGGAGGGTCAGTGGGGGGAGTCCTGGGGGTGTGTGGGGGGGGGCACAGGGGGGTCAGTGAGAGGGGGAGCATGGGAGGGTCAGGGTGGGGGGCATGGGGCAGGGTGGAGGTCCCGGGGGTGTCAGTCAGGGGGGCCTGACGGGTGAGTGGGGAGGTGCCGGGGGGGTCAGAGCAGGGCTGTGATGGGGGGTTTTGGGGGCTCAGAGGGGATCCAGGGGCTGTCAGCAGGGGGGTCCCGGGGGGCTCAGGGGGGGTCCCGGGGGCTTAGAGGGGACCTGGGGGGTGTCAGTGGAGTGTCCCGGCTGTGTCCTGAGGGGGCTCAGTGGGTGTCCCGGGGGGGGTCTCAGGGGGGTCCCGGGGGTCTCAGTGAGTGCCCCCCCAGACGGCGACGCCACTGCTGCTGACGCTGTTCGAGCTGGGCCGGAACCCGGGGGTGCAGCAGGCGCTGCGGGCAGAGCTGCGGGCGGCGGGGGGAGCCCCAGGGGGGGCCCCGGGGGGGGCCCAGCCTCTGCCCGCGCTCCTGGCCGGGCTCCCGCTGCTGCGCGCCGCCATCAAGGAGACCCTGCGGTGGGTCCGGGGGGCACTGGGGGCGCTGGGGGGAACTGGGAGGTACTGGGGAGCCTGGGAACTGGGGGCACTGGGGGGAACTGGGGGGAAGTGGCAGGATGGGGACTGGGCGGGACTGGGGGTCACAGGGGCACTGGGGGATACTGGGGGGGGCTGGGGACTTGGGAGGACTGAGGCGGGGGCTGGGGACTGGTGATTGAAGACTGGGAGGGAACTGTGGGTCATGGTGGGGGCACTGGGGGATACTGGGCGTCTGAGGACTGGAGGGGGACTTGGTGGCACTGGGGAGCACTGGGTGGACTGGGGGTTGCTGGGGACGGGGGGGCGCTGAGGGGCTGGGGGGCACTGGGGGGCTGGGGGGGGCTGGGTCGTGGGTCTGCCACCCCAGCTGTGGGTTACAGGGGGCACTGGGGTTCCTGGGGCTGCCTGGGGATGTGTGTGTCACCCCTTGGGGACCCCACCAATCCCCCCCACAGGCTGTACCCGGTGGGCATCACGGTGCAGCGCTACCCGGCCAAGGACGTGGTGCTCCACAACTACCGCGTGCCAGCAGGGGTGAGCGTGGGGCACGGGGTGCGGGGGGGGACGGGGGGCGCTGGGAGGCTGGGTACTGGGGCACTGGGGGTACTGGGGGGGATCTGTGGGTCACTGGGGAGCACTGGGAGATACTAGGGGGATGGAGATGGGGGCACTTGGGGGCTGGGGACTGGGGGGGCGGTTCTGGTGACACGGGGGTTGAGTGCGCTGGCGACTGGAGTGGGACTGGGGGGCACTGGGAGGCTGGATACTGGGAGAACTGGGAGGGTGGGCACTGGACAGTGACTGGGGGGCACTGGGGGATACTGGGGGGCACAGGGGGGGTTCATAGTGGTCTGGCACTGAGCCCCCCGCTGCAGACGTTATGCCAGGTGGCCCTGTACTCCATGGGTCGCAGCCCGGCCGTCTTCCCCAACCCCGAGCGCTACGACCCCTCCCGCTGGCTCAGCAAGGACGCCTCCAGCTTCAAGGCATTGGCCTTCGGCTTCGGTGCCCGCCAGTGCATCGGCCGCCGCCTCGCTGAGGCTGAGATGATGCTTTTCCTCATACACGTGAGTGGTGACCAGCATGCACCCACCCCGTGGCTGGGGGTGCCGGGGTGCCCTGTGGTTGGGTTGGGTTGACCCAATGTCTGGGCTTAACCCAACAATGTCTCAGCTTGACCCAACGTCTTGTCTTGACCCAATGACATCTTGGCTCGACCCAAAATCTTGTCTTGACCCTGCACCTTGGCTTGACCCAATGACATCTTGGCTTGACTCAGTGTCTTATCTTGACCTAACATCTTGTCTTGACTCAACATCTTGGCTTGACCCGATGTCTTGGCTTGACCCAAAGTCTTGGTTCCCACCAGGTCTTGCACAACTTCACTATTGAGGCAGTGTCCACTGAGGATATCCGCACCGTCTTCCGCTTCATCCTCATGCCCGAGAAGTCGCCCCTGCTCACCTTCCGGACCCTCGACTGAGCCCTCAACCCCAGCACCCCCCCCAGTGTCCCCCCATGCAGGGAACACAGTGGGAAGAGCTGTGGGGATGGGGCTGTGGGGCAGGACCCCATGGTCCCTGAAGCGTGGTGGGAGATGGCATGCAAATCACATGCAAATGAGCTGCCCCAGGGGAGCAGAGCAGACAGGAGACCCCAGACCTGCAATAAAGTCTTCTTTCAGGCACTGTGCTGGCTCCATCAGTGGGGAACAGGTGGGACAGGGTCCCCCAAACAGTAGTGGGATGGGACAGGGGCCAAAAACGGAGGGGGCTGCACAGATATGCCTCAAAAAGAGCTTTTATTGAAAGCCCCTGTGGGGCAGGGGAGCTCAGTGCTGGCTGGGGACCCTGAGCTGGTGACATCCCCGGGGGGGTCTAGAAGAGCCGGAGCAGGAACTCGGGCCCCCAGTCGAGCGCAGTGTGAGTGACGGCCAGTGCCACAGCCCCCAGCGTGGCCGACAGCCCCCAGACAGCCACCTTCACCAGTGGGTTGTGACCGATAGCAGGCAGAGGGGTCACGGCGGCGTCCCCGGCCGGCTCCTGGCGCTGCCGGCGCAGGACAGCATCGGGGCGCTGGCAGGATGCAGCACGCTGGAAGGCGCTGAAGGACTGGATGGCGATGCTGCGGTGGGGAGAGGGGGACGCACTGGTTCAACCTGGGGATTTGCCGGGGGGTGTCCCACCAGCACCCGGTGCCTTCCCCCCCTTACCTCTTGTGGTGCTGCCGGGCCAGGCAGCCATGCGGGTGACGCTGGAAAAGCTCCTGTGCCCGCAGGACCAGGCGCTCGTAGGGCAAATCCGGAGGGATGCGGGAGAGGAGCTGGTGGAGGCTGGGCATGTCGCAGGGGGCACCCAGCACCTCCTCCTCACGGTGCAGGACCACCTACCGAGGGCACCCATCACCTTAGGGGCCCCAACCAGGTGCTGGGAGGGGGGCTGGGTGGGGTGGGGTCCCTGTGCATCGCACCTACCGCGGCAGCGAAGTAGACGGGCATGAGGGGGTGGGAGGCGAGGAAGAAGTCGTAGAGCCGGAGGGTGTGATGGAAGTCGGTGAGGACATGCCCGTACCAGGTGATAAGCCAGCTCAGGGCGAAGATGGTGCCCACCTCCGCTCTGCCAGTGGCCAGGCGGGGCGGTGAGGGGCCAGTGGGCATGGCAGGGCAGGGGGGGGACCCCCCCATGTCCCCATCCCCCCGGTCCCCAATCCTGTACCTTTGCATGAAGTCATGGAGCCGGGGGCTCTCCCGCTGCAGCAGTGGCATGAGGTAGTTGAGGATGTGCTTGGTGCTGTCCATCGTGGGGTCCATGAAGTCCCTGGCGGGGGACACACAGGGTGGTGGTACTCCCTGGTACTCCCTGGTGGTACACCCGCTGGCACACCTGGCAGGGTGGTGGCCTCAACCCCAGCACCCTGGGGGGACACTGGGGCAGGTCTGGGGGGTCCCAGGGGGATGCTGGGGCAGCTGGGGTGTCCTGAGGTAATGCCAGGGCAGGTGGGGGCTCCTGGGGAGACACTTGGATGAGTGGGGGTCCTGGGGGGACACCAGGGTGCATGGGGGGGGTCTCAGGGGGACACCAAACTGGGGGGTCCTGGGGGGATACTGGCACAGGCTGGGGGTCTTGGGGGGGATGCCAAGGCAGGCGGGGGGTCCTGGGGGGACGCTGGGGTGGGTGGGGTGTCCTGAGGGGACACTGGTGTGGGTGTGGGTCCTGGGGATACCAGAGCAGGGGGTTCTGGTGGGATACCGACACAGGCTGGGAGGTCCCAGTGGCTTGTTGAGGTGGGTGGGAGGTCCTGGGGGGATGCCAGCATGGGCTGGGGATCCCAAGGGGACACCAGGATGGGTGGGGGTCCTGAGGGCACATCAAGGTGGGCTGGGGGTCCCAAGGGGACTTTGGGGTGGGCTGAGGGTCCTGGAGGACACTGGCGGGTGCCGGGGGGGGGGGGGCGTCCCAGAGGTGCAGTGGTTACTGCAGGTAGTGTGTGGAGAGCTGCTCCAGCAGCAGGGTGGGCTGGGGGTCCCGGGGAGACACCGGGGAGACCCAGGGTAGGTTGAGGGTCCTGCGGGGACACTGGGGGGGGGGACAGTGGGTGGGCTGGGGGTGCCAGGGTTACCGGAGATGGTGTGTGGACAGCTGCTCCAGCAGCGGGGCAGCGCGGCGCTGGCCCAGCACCAGCAGCAGGGTGAGGGCCACATCGTGGTAGCCCTGGTAGTAGTGCAGCTGGGGGTGGGCGCGCAGGACGTGCAGGATCAGGCCCGCCAGCTGCTCCTGCAGCACCTGCCGCTGCTCTGCTGGCATGCCTGGGGGGGCACCCGCTGGATATGGGAACCCCCGGGAGTGGGCCCCCCCCCAGAATCCCACCCCGCTGTGGGGATCCCCCCCCAGCATGGGACACACCCCGCCAGCATTCCATCCCACTGCGGGGACCCCCCCCAGTATCCCAGCCCAGCATGGGGACCGCCCCCGCCAGCATCCCAGCGCAGTGTGCCCCCACACACAGCCCCTGCAGTAGTGCCCTACCCCGGCACAGCCCCACCCCCACCCCAGCACAGCCCCCCAACACATGGCACAGCCCCCTGGCCCACCCCCATACCAGGTAGAGCCCCCCCCCGCCCAGGCACTGAGCACCCCCATACCCAAATGAGCCACCCCATAGCCAGGTCCAGAGCGCCCCCAGGCGTTCCCAGCCCCCCAGCCCGGGCACAGCCGGGTACAGTTCCCCCAGCCCAGGCATTCCCTCCCCCACCCCCGTTCCCCCCAAGGCATTCCCAACCCCCCGCCCAGGCACAGCCCCCCAGCCCAGGTACTGACCCCCCAGACCCGGGGGGGACCGCACTCACCCGGGGGGAAGCGGGGGGCTGAGCGAGCCACATCCAGCAGCACTTGGCTCCGGTCCCGGTGGTCCTGGAGGGCGGGAGGGGCTGCGGGGGGTACCGGGGAGGGGTGTGTGTGAGGGGTCACATCCCCCAGGGGCTGTGTCAGGCAGCTGGGGGGGGCTGGGATGGGGGGGTAGGAGTGGAAATGGGGGAATGTTGGTTGGGGAATGGTGGGAATGGGGGAATTAAATGGGAGGGGCAATTGGAGGTGTGGGAATGGGGGGGAATGGGGGGAAGGGAAGGGGTAGATGGGGAGGGAGGGAATGGGGGGGGTGCCAGCCTGTTGCACCGGGCCAAGGCTGGCCAGGAAGGGGGTGTAAGGAAACCCCATGCGCCCCCCCCCCCGCCCCCCCCCGGCGACCCCAGCTCGTACCTGGCCGGGGGGGCAGGTTACAGGGGTCGACGCTGAGCAGCCGGGGCCAGACCTGGGGGCGCAGCTCGGGGCAGAGCCCCCCCTCACCCCGGGCGGCCGCCCGCAGCCCCTCCAGCCCCACCGGGTCACTGCGCAGCGCCTGCAGCACCTGCACCCGCTGCTGCGCCCACCGCCCGCCGCGCCCCACTGCTGACAGGCAAGGGATGGGCACCCTTGGCACCGCATCACCTGGTGCCATGGGCATGGCACGGCACGCTTGGCACGGCACAGCACAGCGCAGCACGGCATCGCATGGCATCATTGGCACGGCATAGCATGGTGTCATTGGCATGGCATAGCACGGCACGGCATGGCATCGCATGGCGCCATTGGCATGGCATAGCACGGCACAGCATGGTTGGCACGGCACAGCATGGCACTGTAATGGCCCAGGTGATCAGCTGGCATGGCACGTGGTTGGTATGGCACGGCGTGGCACAGCATGGCATTACTGGTATGACATGGCAAAGCATGGCATACCCTACATGGCATGGCACGGTTGGCATAGCACAGCACAGCAATGGCCAGTGTGGCACAGCATGGCATGACAATGGCCCATGGGGCCCAGTACAGCATGGCCAGCATGGCATAGATGGCACAGTATGGCATAGCATGGCACTGTGATGGCCTGCATGGCATGGCACAGCACGGCGTGGCATGACAGAGCACAGCATGGTTGGTGCGGCATGGCATGGGTGGTGTGGCATGGCACAGCACAGCATACATGGCACAGCATAGCAGAGATGGCACGGCACAGCGCACATGGCACAGAATGGCGTACATGGCACAGCATGGCTCACATGGTATGGCACGGCACAGCGCACATGGCACAGAACGGCGTACATGGCAAAGCATGGCTCACATGGTATGGCACGGCACAGCGCACATGGCACAGAACGGCGTACATGGCACAGCATGGCTCACATGGTATGGCACGGCACAGCGCACATGGCACAGAATGGCGTACATGGCACAGCATGGCTCACATGGTATGGCACGGCACAGCGCACATGGCACAGATTGGTGTACATGGCACAGCATGGCTCACATGGTATGGCATGGCACAGCGCACATGGCACAGCACGCGTGGCATGGCACGACACACATGGCACGCATGGCATGGCACAGCACAGCATGGAATACATGGCACAGCACGAGCTTTGCCAGGACCATGCATCCCCCCTGACCCCCCCCCCCACTCCCCCCCAGGTCCCTCTGACACCTGCACCCCATGTCCTCCCCGCACCCCCCCACCCCCCACTGCAGCCCACCCACCCCCCACCAGCCCCCCATTGCACACTGCCTCAACGTCCCCCATATCCTCCCTGCACCCCACACGGCCCCCCCCTCACCCCCAGTCTCCCATCAGACTCCCCCCCCATTACACCTCCATCCCACTGCCCCCCCATTACAGCCCCATATGCCCCCCCCATTGCCCCCCCAGCCAACCCCCCAGCTCCCTGTTACACCCCCACCCCTGGGACCCCCCATTACAGCCCCCTCATACACCCCCCCTTGCCCCCCCCCCCGGGCCCCCCCACCCCTGCATAACCCCCCCTCGTCCCCCACCCTATCGCCCCTCTATACCCACCCTGCACCTCCCAAGACCCTGCCCTGCCCCCCCCCGCTCCCCATTGCCTCCCCCCCCCATGGTCCCCCCCCATTGCACCCCCTGCCCCCCCCATATCGCCCTTGCACCCCCGACGGCTCCCCTTCACCTCCACCCTGTTGGCCCCCCCATGGCCCCCCCCATCACACCTCCCATTGCACCGCCCCCCCATACCCCCCCGGAACCCCCCATGGCCCCCTCTCGCCCCACCCTCGGCTCCCCATTGCACCCCTATTACACCGCCCCCCCCCATTACACCGCCCCCCCTTGGTCCCCCCATACCCCCACCGCACCCCCCCATGGCCCCCCCATGGCCCCCCCCCCTCGCTCCCCCCGGCTCCCCATTACCGCCCCCCCCGACGTCCACTCGCCCCCCCCCCGACCCCAGCCCCCCATACCTCCCCGGCCCCCCCGCCGGGCCCCCCCTCACCGTCGCCCCCCCCCGCGCTCCGCCCGCCGCCCCCCGCTCGCCCGCCGGCCGCCGCTCATCGCCGCGCTGCGCCCGCCCTCATCGCTCCGCCCTTCCATTGGCCAGCACCGCCCCGCCCCGCTTTTCCATTGGTCTTCTCCGCCGCCCATCACGCGAGCCGGCGGCGGGGAGTGGCAGCGCGGGGGCCGCTGGGGGTTGCGGTCCGGCGCCGCCATTGGCCGGGCGGGCGGCGGGGGCGGGACCGTTGCCAGGGTTACATAGGGCGGGCGGGCGGACGGGGGGCGCTGCGGCCCGGCCATGGGCGACCGCGGCGCGCTGGTGGGGGGGGCCCGGCGGCGGCGCGGGGGGGGCTCGGCGGCGCGGTCCGGACCCGCTCCGGGCGACGGCGGCGGCTGCGATGACCCCGGTGGAGACTTCAGGTAACGGCCCTGCGGCCGGGCCCACCCGTCCTCTGCCGGGCCTCCTCCCGCCCGGGGTCCCGGCCCTCCGCCCCCCGGGCCCTGCCCGGTGACAAACCCCCCACCACCACCTCATCCCCGGTCCTGGTGCTCCGGTCGCTTGCGCCTCTCCCCTCCCCGGCCCGTTCCCCGGTACTGGCCCGTTCCCTGGTGCCGGCCCGTTCCCCGGTGTTACCCCCTTCCTCTTGCCGTCGTCGTTGTTCCCGGTTCCCCCCCGTGGCCCGGGGTCACGGCGGCCGCTGTTTCCCGGTGCCCCCTGCCCCTCCCCCCCCCCCCCCGTGCCCCCTCTCCCGGCGGAACACACCCCCACCTCCCCTCCGTCGGTGTCTCCGGGACCCTCGTGTGCTGCCCCCAGCCCCCACCACGCCGTGTCCTGGTGCCTGGGGGCGACGTCCCCGGCCGGTCCCCCGCCGCTCCCGCTTGCTCTTGCCCCGGTTGCTCTTGCGACACGGCGGGCCACCCCCCACCCCCCCCGGGCCGGGGAAGGGGTCCGGCAGTGGGGAGCCCCTGGCCGTGAGCCCCCTGTCCTGCTCCGCAGGGGTGGGGGGGCTCCCCGGAGGCCTGATCTTAACCGGTCTCCCCTGGCCGGGGGTGGGTTCCATCCCCGTGGACCCCAGCCCAGGTGACCCGTAACCCCCAGGCCCCCCACCCCCCCCAGCGTGGGGGTCCCACTCCCCCCGGCAGGGGCTGGGGGGACTGGGGTGAGCTTGCCTGCCCACTGCCTGTGCTGACATCCCCCCCAGCCGCTCTTTTGGGTGGGTGGGGGAGCAGGATCGGTCCCTGATGCTTCTGCCCTCGCCTCTAATCTTATCAGGGGCGGGAGGGGGGGGCACGGCGCCGTGGGACTCTGGACCCGGCACAGGAGCCACCTGCACCACACCTGGCACTGCCTGAGCCTCCCCGGGCACCCCTGCCCCCGGGGAACTGTGTCCCCAAGCACTGGGAGGCCCTCTGCGCCCCCCTCCTGCCTGCCCCCCCTCCCCAGGACTGCCGGACTGCCTGCCTGCCCCTACCCCAGCCTGCACCGAAACTCACACCTTCTGCTGCTGGGGTTCCCGGGGTGACTCTGGTGCGGGGTGTGTGTGTGTATCCCCTTGACACTGACTCCTTACCCTGTGTCCCCACCCTCGACACTGACCCCCTGCCCTGTCCCACCTCCCGGCCTTATCCACAGGTGTCACAAGGTGCAGGAATCTCTGCTGAGCTCGGCCAGTGGCTACAGCAACTACCGGGGCATCCTCAACTGGTGTGTGGTGATGCTGGTGAGTCGGGGACCCCCCCATGCTGGTACGGAACCCCACTGGGAACAGCACTTCCTTGGCTAATCCCCCAGTGTGGCTTTAATTTAATTAGCGGGTGAAAGTGAGCAGAAGGGACTTGGCACAGCGATTAAAGCCACTGACAGCACCCCGGTGCCGCGGTGCTGGTGGCTGTGCCGTGCTGCTGGCCCGCTGTGGCTATCACCCAGCCTCTGGGTGTTGAAGCCCCCGGCTGGCCGCAGTTGCGTGGCCCCTGACTAGGGCAGCCCTATCGGTGCTGGTGAGTGACTCACCGTGCTGTGTGCCGCAACCCTTGCACAGACTCGTGGCACTGGTGACGCAAGAGCGTCCCTGAGCCGCCCTGGAGCCCAGGGTGCGGGGCTGGCAGCAGGGTGCCCCCAGGGAGGTGGGGGCTGACTCTCCCCTCCCTGCTGTTGCCTCACCCAGCATCTCCTTCCTCTTCCAGGTCTTGAGCAACGCTCGGCTCTTCCTGGAAAACCTCATCAAGTGAGTGGGGGGGTTCTGGGGGGGAGGGTGGCATGGGGCTGGCCATTATTGCTGGCACCCGGGGCTAGGGCTGTCCCAGATCCCTGGGATCCAGCTGGAGGGATCCTTGGGGTCACTGGGGATTCGGGGGGGAGCAGGGACTCCCATGGGGAGCCAGGAGTGGCCCCATAGGGTGGGTCCTGTGGGGGGGGCCCCATCGGGCTTCAGGGGCTGGAGCCAGCTGCTCAAGCGCCCTATCCACACAGGTACGGGATCCTGGTGGACCCCATCCAGGTGGTCTCCCTCTTCCTCAAAGACCCCCTACAGCTGGCCCTCCCTCTGCCTGGTCATTGGTGAGTGCCACCTGACACCCGCCCCAAGCCAGCGGGTCTGGCTGGGGTGGTGCTGGTGAAGCCCATCGCCCTGGATCAGGGCTGTTGGGGTGCAGTCCTGACAGCTCATAACACCTTCCTCCTCACTGCAGTAGCCAACGTCTTTGTGGTGGTGGCCCTGGCCCTGGAGAGACGGCTGGCTGCGGTGAGCCCCAGGGGGGTGCTGGGTGCCCCTTTCCCTGTGCCTGCGGGGTCTGGCTCCCCCATCTCACAACTCCCTCCTGCAGGGCTCCCTCTCGGAGGGCACAGGGACTGCCCTGCATGCCCTCAACCTCCTGGCCATCCTCTGCTTCCCTGCCGGCGTCGTACTCATGGTCACCTCCATCACCCCAGGTGAGGGGGCTGGGAGCCTGGCTCACCCCCATGCTGGTGCAGCGGGGACACACACTCTCTCACCACCCTCCCCTCTCCCTGCAGTGGGAGCAGTCTTCGCCCTGGCCATCTACACTGTCATCTTCCTCAAGCTCTTCTCCTTCAGGGATGTCAATAAGTGGTGTAGGGAGAGGAGGGAGGTGAAAACAGCACCCCTGGGCCCTGGGGACAGCACTGCCACAGGTACAGCACCGGCGTGGGAGGGGACACAGCGCTTATCCTGCCTTGGGGGTGCTCACAGTTCCCTTCACCTCTCCCAGCAGCAGGGGCCCGGAAAGCCAACGGGCGGAGGTGGGGGAAGAGTGGGGGTCACCTACCCGGCCAACCTCACCTACAGAAGTAAGTGCCACCTGTGGACCTGGGAGTAGGGGTTCCTAGACCCACTCAGGGGGGACCCAGACCCCCGGGGGGGACCCCTGGGTGTGCTTGGCTGCTCGCCCCCATGTGCCCCCTCCTCGTAGATCTCTACTACTTCCTCTTTGCGCCCACCCTGTGCTACGAGTTGAACTTTCCCCGCTCCCCCCCGTGTCCGCAAGCGCTTCCTTCTCCGGCGCCTCTTTGAGATGGTGAGAGCTTGCGGGGGGCGGCTGGGGGGAGGTCTTGCAGAGGTTGGGGTTGTGCCGGGGGGGGGGGGGGTGGGGGGTGGGTTTGGGGGTTGTCTGCTGAGGGGGTGGGGCTCAAGGCTGGGGGGACTCTGCCCTCTGCTTCCACAGGAAAGGCAGCAGGACTGGGGAGGGGTTCCCTGAGGTGGGGGAGGATGATGGAAGGGGGATCCCCCCAGGGAGGAGGGATGATGAGGGGGGTACACCAAGGGAGGGGGGGATGATGGGGGTGGGGGTGTCTGAGATGGGGGGCCAGGGGTTGCTTGCTCCATCGCTGCCTCTGTCTTCCAGCTCTTCTTCATCCAGCTGCTGGTGGGGCTGATCCAGCAGGGTACGGGGTTGGGGAGTGGAGGGGGTTGCGGGGGGTGGGGAGCTTCACTCTGAGCATTTTCCCTGGGGGGTTGGTGGGGGGCTGAGCTGGACCCCCTGCTCCCTTCTTGCTGCCCATTCAGGGGAGCTCTGCCCCCCTGTATCTGCGAGGTCTGCCAGCACAGGGGGGCTGCCCCCCCCCTTCCCGGGGGCCCCCTCCCTCCCCAGGGGCTGGGCTGCAGTAGCTGTTCCCGTTTCAGTGGATGGTGCCCACGATCCAGAACTCCATGAAGCCCTTTCGGGTGAGTGATGAGGGGGTCCCCCCCACCACAGGACCTGGTGATTGTGGGGGAGGGGCAGAGGCTGTGGCTCCCCCCCTGGCTCCAGGATCTGGCGAAGCACTACCCCAGCCCCTCCCCCCCCTCTGCTCCCTGCCCTCTTTCCGGACTGGCACGGGGGCTGTGGGACAGGGGTGATGGGAGCTGATGGTGCTTTGCAGGACATGGATTATTCCCGGATCATCGAGCGGCTCCTGAAGCTGGCTGTGAGTACCCCTGCTACCCTCAGTCCCCTTGCCTGGGGGGACACGGACACAGCCAGCACCCCCCTCAACGGCCTCCGTCTCCCCCACCAGGTCCCCAACCACCTTATCTGGCTCATCTTCTTCTACTGGTTCTTCCACTCTTGCCTGAATGTGGTGGCTGAAGTGATGCAGTTTGGGGACCGGGGAATTTTACAGGGACTGGTGGTGAGTAGTGGGGGAGACAGCGCTGTCCCCTCATCCCCTCCTGTCCCTGAGCAGGGTCATTTTGGGGTGGGGTGTGTGTGTGCACACTGGAGGGCAGGAGTGGGGACATGGCAGCTCCCCCCGGGCCACGGCTCACTGCTTCTCTCCCCAGGAACTCTGAGTCGGTGACCTATTTTCTGGCAGAACTGGAACATCCCAGTGCACAAGTGGTGTCTCAGGTGCGTGGGGTGGCAGGAGGGGACTGTCCCATGTCAGTCCGTGTCGTCATGTGTCCCCCCTCCCCCCAGCCCCTCTGGGATGAGGACGGGGGCTATGATGCTGCTGGGCGGGGGCTCTGCGCTAACAGACCGCTGCTCCTCAGGCACTTCTACAAGCCCTTGCTGAAGTGGGGGGCCAGCAAGTGGGGCAGCCCAGACGGCTGTTTTCCTGGCGTCTGCCTTCTTCCACGAGGTCAGTGCTCCCTCTGGCTCTGCGGGGGCTGCCTGCCCCGCCCCCCCCCCCCCCCCCCCCCCCCCCCCCCCATCACCCTGCCTGCAGCTCCGAGAGCTCCTGACCTGGGGCCGCAGCTGAACTCACGTCTCCCCAGTACTTGGTGAGCGTCCCCCTGAAGATGTTCCGGCTCTGGGCGTTCATGGGGATGGCAGCTCAGGTGAGCGGAGCCCCTGCTCGCTTCCCCTGGGCCCGGGGCAGCACCCCTGCATTCCCTGGGATGGGGGGGGGGGGGCAGTGGCCCTCGGCAGGAGGGGAGTGGGCTACTGAGGCTGAGCCCCGTTAGCTAGGGCACATCCCAGGCTGCCCACCAGGCACGGGGTGACGCTGCTCCATCACTTCCAGATCCCACTGGCCTGGTTCGTCTCCAAGTTCCTCAGGGGTAACTACGGGAACGCGGCAGTCTGGATGTCCCTGATCATCGGGCAACCCATCGCTGTCCTCATGTACGTGCACGATTACTACGTGCTCAACTATGAAGGCAACCAGTGAGGCGGGGGCCCGCCCCCCGTGCTGCCCCACGGCGCAGGGGGCACACCGTCCCCCAGACCCTGCCAGCACCCGGGTGCCACCGCTGTGGGTGGCTGCCTTGCACCTTCTTCTGTGTGTAGGGAGTAGCCCGGCAGGCGTTACTGTCCTTGTGATTTGAATGTTGGATCAATGCAATAGCCCCCGGGGGGGACAGGACCCCCACTCTGCCCTGGGGACGGTGTGGCCAGGGCAGGGGGGACGCAGGAGCTGAGTCCACCCAGCCCCTAGCTGTTCTGGGGCATGGCTGCTCCTCAGCCCCCAGCTTTAAGCAGAGCCTCCTCTGCGTTAAGGCACTTTAAAGGACTGGCCCCTGGCCTGTAACTGTCCCCCGGGTCCCTGTCACACTCCCTCGGGGGGCTCTTGTCCTGGCCCTGGTGCCACCAGAGGCTCTGGGTCCCGTGCACAATCCCTGCCTGGAGCTCAGTGGCACGGCGCCAGCTGTCAGCCCTGCCTGCTCCGTCCTTGGGCCTCTGCCCATGGCCCTGCCCTCTCCTTGGAGCAGGGCTTCGGGCCCTGCTGCTGCCTCCCCTGGCCTTGCTCTGGGCTCACTCAGCCCCTTTTTAACCCTTCCAGATTGTATCTGTCAAATACTGAGTGATTAAAGTGTCTTTTTTTTTTTTTTTTTCTTTTTTTTTTTTTTTCTCCCCCCGCCCTCTCCAAGCCTCATTCCTCTCTCTCCTGGTATATACCCCAGGCACTGCCCATGATTTTCCCCCAGTTTCTGTCCTAGCCCCTGACATGGGGGGCTGGAGAAGCCAGTTTGGAGTGGGGAAGCAGCTGGGACAGACTGGGCATGCTGCAGGGAGCAATGGTTACCCCCCCCCCCCCCCCCCCCCCCCCCAGACCCCCTGTATCCCCCCAGACCCCCTGTATCCCAGTTGAAGTGGGAGATGGAGCTCTGTGGCCCTGGAGTTCTGCTGCAGGGCTGAGGGTGCAGCTGGGGGTGACTTCAGCAGCACACACCCCAGCTGCCACCTTGGCCCCGGAAGGGTCCCTGGTTGCTCTCAGAAGGGGTAACACAACAAGGGGGGGGCAGCATGTGCCACCAGCAGCATCCCAGTGCACCACTGGGAGCAAGGGGCCTGAGGTTCACCCTGCAGGAGGATTCCTAGCCCTGGAAGCTCCTGCCCTCACCGGTCAGAGCAGGATTTGGGTGGGAAGGACCTTTGAAGGTCACCTAGTCCCCCTGCTACAGGCAGGGACTGCTCCCAGCCCCGTCCAAGCCTGGCCTTGAGCTCCCAGGGATGGGGCACCCACAGCTGCTCTGGGCAGCCTCTGCCAGCACCTCGCTGCCCTCACAGTAACAAATTTCTTCCTTGTGTCCACCCTACATCTCCCCCTTTCAGTTCAAAGCTGCCCCCAGGCCCTGCTAAAAAGCCCGTCCCCACCTTCCTACAGCCCCTGTAGGCACTGAGTGGCCGCAGCCAGGTCTCCCCGCAGCCTCCTCTGCTCCGGGCTGAGCCCCCCCAGCTCTCCCAGCCTTTCTCCGCAGCAGAGGGCTTCCAGCCCTCGGACCAGCTCCGTGTCCCTCCCCCGGCCCCCGCTCCAGCAGGTCCCTGCCTGGCTTGTGCTGGGGACCCCCGAGCTGGGCGCAGTGCTGCGGGGGGTCTCCCCAGAGCGGAGCAGAGGGGCAGAATCCCCTCCCTCGCCCTGCCGGCCACGCTGCTCGGGGTGCAGCCCAGGAGGCGGCTGGGTTTCTGGGTTGCCAGCACACGTTGCCAGCTTCTGCCCCACATGTCCCTCCCTGCCCGTGTTGGCACAGCTGGTACGGCCCTGACTGCACCTCACAAGGCTGAAAAGGCTCCGAGCCTGTGAGGAAGCGCAGGCCCCCAGGGCAGGCATGCTGCACAGCCACCACGCTGCTGCCCCCTCCCCATGACACGCGTGTGCCGAAGCCCTGTCGGTGCTGCACGCATGGCGGTGGGGGTGCACCTTGGGCCCCCTGCCCAAGAAGAAGCTGCTGCTCCTGCTGTCCTGTTAGGGACATAGAAAATAAATTTTATTATTCATTTTAGATTTCTACACTGTAGTTGCATCACTAACCATGATCCTCATGAGAAGAACGCAGCTAACGCCGTACCCCGACACAGACACAACAGAGATCAGCCTTGGTCCATTGCCAGAGAGTGTGATACTGTTACTGCACAGAGAAAAAAAAAAAGGAACCTACATTTTTGCTCTTTTTTTTTTCCCATACTCAACAGAAATAAAAATAAAATTCCAGAGCACCCTCCCACTGTGCTCCGGTTCTGCCTCTGGGCAGGGGCTGCCGCAGGCGGCCGGAGCCCTCGGCTCTCGCGGGGCAGGCAGGAGGGCAGAAGGCAGGCGCGGCACCGGCCTCGGCGCTGCGGGAAGCCGGAGGTTGAGAAGTGAGTTCAGGGCTGCACACCGGCTGCGGCGGGGGACCGGCGAGCCCAAAGCGTTGGGTGAGGAGATGACGGGCGATGCAGCCAGGCTGCCGATGGGCTGTGACGCGGACATCGAGGTAATGCCTGTGCCAGAGAGGGGACCGTGGGTCGGCAGGAGAGCTCCGAGCCAGCGCTGCTCAGCCCCAGGGGGGTGCGACGGGGTCCTGCAGCCCCTCGTGAGAGGCCCGTGGGCTTGAGCACTCACCTGCCAACATACTGGAGGAGCTGACAGGCGTGTTACTGGCCGAGAGTCCAGCCGAGGTGCCGATCCTTGCTGGGTCTTTTGCGATGGGATCTGTGTGCAGAGGGGAAAGCAACAGGCATCAGTGACAGCTGCCCCCCACACACCGGTGCCTCACCACTTGCCCCCCCACCCGAGATGGAGTGGCAGCCCCACAGGAGCACACATGGGCACAGGGAGGCAGCCAGCGTGGCCGGAGCTGCGCTGTGGGGCGCTGCCCGTGTGCGAAAGGACCAGGAGAGCTGCCGCAGCGGTGACGGGTGGGGAGCAGGGCCAGAAGCAGCACGGAGATCGGCTCTGGGCAGGGGGGGATCCCGTGGGAGCCCCGAGGAGCTGGAGCGGGTGGCAGCACGGCAGACATACAGAAGTACGGGTGCTCCATGGCGTCCCGGGCAGTGAGTCGTGTCTGGTGGTCGTAGCGCAGCAGCTTATCCAAGAAGTCAAGCGCCTCGGTGCTGACGAGGTGCTGGTTCTCACTGTGCACAAAGCGCTCCCACCCGCTTCCGTGAGTGTCTGCGAGGAGGAGAGCGCTGCATCAGCCCTGCGCCCTGGCGCGTTGCTCTCCGCCTCCTGCACTGCCCTCTCCTGCTCCGCGCCCAGGCATGGGCCATGGCGGCCCGTACAGCCAGTGGCACGGCTCCCCGCTTGCCACGCACCCACCTGCCGAGGATGTCGTTGAAGCGGGGATCCAGCTCGATGTTGTACTTGTCGATGTAGTCGTACAGGTCCTCCGTTCCCAGCACTTTTGCAATGCGCACCGAGCTGGCGGAAGGAGCAACACTGAGGGTGACGGCCAAGATGGGGCTCCCACCAGCCCTGCTGCAGCCCGCAGGTCCTGGCTACCCTAGTGTCCCTTACTCGCTAGTGAGGACGCAGCTCAGTGGAGCTTCACGGCTGGGGAAGGATGCGTTCCCAGCCCTCGCTTGGGTGCGAAGCAAAGGCAAGGCGTCGCAGCCCTTCCCTGCAGCAGCTGGAAGCCATGCTGAAGCATGCTGTGCTCCTGCTCTCAGCAGGGAAGGGTGCACACGCGCCCAGGCTGCTCCAGGGCCAGCATTCTGGAGCTGGAGTGGAGCCAGACACCCCATTTCCCCTCCCTACCCCGAGGGTGGATGCAGCGGGGAGCCCGGATCCCAGAGCTGCAGGTCCCTGCAGGCCCCCCTGCGGGCTGCGGTGGGGTTTGGGGTGCACCAGGCGCGCCAGTGGTTGCTGGCTGAGCTTAGGAAGCGATACAACTGGAAAACCCCAGCCAGCTCCAAAGCCGCACCCCGGGAACCCCCACTGGATTTCAGAATAACTGAAATGTTGCGTTCTGCTCCTGCGGCTCCAGAGCTGCACCTTGGCTGCACCCCGTCCAGCAGCACGTGGGGCAGGCAGACAGCTCCTGCGAGAACCTCCCAGTGCGATCAGTGCTCTGCTCCCCTGCCCAGTAACCCCCCAGATTCAGCTGCCAGCTCAATACACTTCTCCCTCGGACAGATAGCAAAGAGATCAGAGCAGGGAGCACCGAGACCCTGGCACGGGGAGGGGATGGAGAGAAGAGATCCTGGTGCAGGGAGGGGACAGAGAGACAGGGCAGCGCATAGAGGTGGCACAAGTGCCAGGGTCAGAGGCTGCCATGCTGGTTCAGTGCTGCCGGTTTGCTTCGTGGTGTGCTCCCCAGCTCGGAGGCTCCGCGGGAGGACCGGGCGATGGGGGGAGTGGGAAGGGGAGGCTCTGCAGGAGGACGGGGCGATGTGGGAAACAGGCAGCATGCTGCCCTGGTGCTCACTTGATCGTAGTTGTCGTGACCGTGGAAGAAGGGCTCTTTCCGGAAGATCATGCTGGCCAGCATGCAGCCCAAACTCCACATGTCTAAGCTGTAGTCGTACATCTAGAAAAGGTGAGAAGGCAGAGAGACGGGGGGTCAGTGGCACGCCAGCTGCGGGGAGGGCCCAGGACCCGGGACTGTGCACCGAGAGCACGGCAGAGAGCAGGGGGTGGGTTTCTGGTGCCGCATCTAGCAGCCCCACATTCCGCCTTGCCCAGGGCCATCTCCAACAAGAGCTTCAGGTTCAGACTCTGAACAGCACGTAGTCTCATCGGTCACGGGCAGAAAAGCTAGATGCCGAGCAGCCACCTCAAGGGCTGTTTGCAGGATGGCAGACAATTCTCTTAATCTCACCTTCCCAATTATTTCATCCTTTAGCACATGTTTAGGACATGGACCTGTTGGAACAAGCCCTGAGGAGGCCACAGAGACGCTCAGGGGGCTGGAGCACCTCTCCTGCGGGGACAGGCTGAGAGAGTTGGGGTGGTTCAGCCTGGAGCAGAGAAGGCTCCGGGGAGACCTTGGAGCACCTCCCAGTACCTGAAGGGACCCACAAGAAAGCTGGGGAGGGGCTTTGTACAAGGGCCTGTAGCAATGGGACAGGGGGGAACAGCTTTAAGCTGAAAGAGGGGAGATTTAGATCAGATATCAGGAAGAAATTTGTTACTGTGAGGGTGGTGAGGTGCTGGCAGAGGCTGCACAGAGCAGCTGTGGGTGCCCCATCCCTGGGAGCTCAAGGCCAGGCTGGACGGGGCTGGGAGCAACCTGGTCTGCTGGGAGGTGTCCCTGCCTGTGGCAGGGGGTTGGAACTGGATGGTCTTTAAGGTCCCTTCCAACCCAAAGTGTTCTGTGTTTCTATGTCCACCCCAGGGAGGTTATACCGATTACCCAGAGCCTTTCCAGCCACTGTGAGCTGTAGCTGGGCTGTCCCATCCCCTCCCCTGCTTGCGGGTGGCTGCAGGTTGTCCAGGCACTGGAGAGCCCGGGGCTGCATGGCAGCAGGACACCAGCCCGCATCTCCACACCCTGGCTCTGCTGTCGGCACAAGGCGCTGGGACATACCTGGTAATCTACCAAAAGCTCCGGTCCCTTGAAGTACCGCGAGGCCACCCGCACGTTGTACTCCTGGCCAGGGTGGTAGAACTCTGCCAGCCCCCAGTCGATCAGGCGCAGCTGGAGAAGGGAAGAGAGAGCACGTGGGTACAGGGACCTGCGACCCCGCTCACCCCAGGCCCACAGCTGGCAGCAGCCAGCCCTCTGTGTGCTTGCCACCACTGACAAGTCTCCTCCTCATCTGTCCTCTCACCGGCTGCCCCGCTTTCGCACACAGCTCTGCCACAGCCATGCCATGCCACAGCCATCACCGCAGCAGTGCTAACGGGGAGAGGCAACGGGAACATCGCAGCAGTGATGCCACAGCTTGTGGTGACGCTCCCTCAGCCGGCTCACGCACACCGTGATGCCGGTCCTGTGCCTGTCCCCCACGACTCCTGCTTCAGGCTCGGGCTTTGCATTTGCCTCTCAGGAATTTCACCCCATTTTTCAGATCGTTTCTCAAACCCTGCCAGGATCACTTTGAAGTCGGGGGACTTGCAGCCCTCCTCAGCCTGGCGCATTAAACCCGCAGGCGACGCACGCGCTCTGGTCCCTCGGCCCGGTCATTAACCTGGAATAATGCCAGGCCTTTGACAATCCCCGCCGGACCTTCTGCTCTGACAGCAAACCACTGATAATTATAAGGTTCCTCCCAAACCAACTATTCCATGATTGCTCTCTTAATTGCAGCTTTCCATCAGCTTTATACCTACTGTACAGAAAACACATCTAAGCCACGTTTCTCTGGTTGGCTTAAGTCAGAAGCCTTATTAGAACTGAGAATCATGGCTTCTGCCGTCCACAAAGCGCCTCTCCAGCGGTTTTAATATTAATTTGGGGAGAAGGAAAGGCTGGCTCAGCTCAGATTTCTGTGAGCATGGCGGTTACAACAAAACACAGCTGGTAGGACGCAGGGCAATACCAGGCTGCAACGACGGGGAAGATTTCAAAGGGCACAGTGCCCAAAGAGCGCGGGGGGGCTCGGCTCTGATAACGGGGGCGCTCAGCAGCTGCAAGAGGCTTTGCCCGTGCCACGGCAAGACGCCCAGCCTGCCGGTGTCCGTGCAGGCGCCTTTTGAAGTCCTTTTTATTTGACGTCCCAGCTGGCCAGTTGCTACAGAGGTGCTGGAAGAAATCTAAAGTTACATTTACGAGCCCAAGTTACTGACAAACAGGTGGCAAATAAAGCGGCTTTACTGGACACAGGTGTGGGTTTTACAGTCACCTGTATTTCCAAACAAACAGCTGCAAATTCAGTGCTCCCCTCACGGGGCTCTGCTGGGGCCCAGACCCTAGGAGGGCTGCTCGCCACTTCAAGGCAACACTCCAGCCTGAACGCGGACTCTGGTGCTGCTGGGGACAGGCAGGGCCACAGGGCGTTAACCACGCCAGGGACGTTTTGCCATCAAACCTGCAATCCTCTGCAGCAGCTAAACACGGGGTAAGCCTGTGCTGGCCTGCAGGAACGGGAACACAAAGTGGGTAAAACCAAACTGCCAAGTTCTCTTGCCGGCACGAAGGCTCTCAGCCAGGAGCCGAGAGGTCTCGCTGCAGGAAAACACTGAGGTGCCAGAGCGTGTCCAGAGAAGTGCAACGGAGCCGGTGAAGGGTCTGGAGCACGTGTCTGATGAGGGAACTGGGGGTGCTCAGCCTGGAGAAGAGGAGGCTCAGCGGGGACCTGATCGCTCCCTACAACCACCTGAGTGGGGGCTGTAGCGAGGTGGGGACGTTCTCTTTGCCCAGATAACGAGCAAACAGGACAGGAGGGAACGGCCTCAGGCTGCGCCAGGGGAGGTTTAGATTGGGTACTGGGAAAAGTTCCTTCACCGAAAGGGTCGTCCAGCACTGGAAGAGGCTGCCCAGGGAGGTGGTGGAGCCACCATCCCTGGGGGATTTAAAAGACATGTAGACGTGGTGCTTGAGGACATGGTTTAGCAGTGGGCTTGGCAGTGCTGGGTTAACAGTTGGACACAACGACCTTAAAGGTCTTTTCCAACCTCTATGATTTGACACTTCCAAGATTCTCAAAGCTCAGGGCCTCTGCTCAGCCCTGTGACAGCGAGAGCGGGAGCTGGCAGAGCACGGCTGACCCTCCCTGCTCTGAGCGGCACACTGCACTGGGGCAGATGCAGGCAAAACGAGCCAGCCCACCGTGGCCTCGCAGTGCTCCCCTCTCCCTTGGGAGCTGGAGCTGGAGCCAGCCGAACCTCACCGTACCTTTCTGTGCTCATGGTCAATCATGACATTGTGTGGCTTGACGTCTCGATGCATGACACCCATACTGTGACAGTAATCCAGTGCCTGCGGACAGAAAAGGCGCTGTCAGAAAGCCTCCCGCCGCGTGACGAGGCAGCAGCAGTGGGCAGTGCACCCACAGCCAGAGCCAGCAGGGCCAGCGGTTAAGGACAGACCCGGAGGCTGCTCTGGGACTCTGGGATGGAGCCAGCCAGCCGCCTCCAGTGGCGCCGAGGTCAGCCTCTGCTTCAGTGACGCCTGTCCTAAAAGCTACAGGGAGAGACGCATTCCCCAGGGATCTCCAGCCCTCTTCCAAACCCTGTGCAGTCACCTCTAGTGCGGACGCTCCCTGGTGTCCAACACGCCCCATCACCTCTCCCGGGAGGGAACCACCAAAAACCTGTAGCTGGCTGCGCCGCAGGCGTGTGCACTGGGCACTGCCCCTGGGCTCAGCCCCACAAAGCCCAGCCCCCCGCAGCTCCAAGAGCCAGTGCGTGACCAGTGCAGGGTTTAGTAGCCAAATGAGCTCTGCTCTCTACCTCCTGCTTCCACACACAGGCCTCTCCAGGGGAGATTGAGCAGCAGGTGAGTGGCGGTGAGGGGGCACAGCCCCGTCTCCCTCTCCAGCCCTGTGCCAGCCCCACTGGTGGAGACATTGTGCCGAAGGTGACCTTGTCCAAAGGCTGCCACTGCCCTGCAGTGCCCACTCCAGCTGAAGCCCCACAGCCGGGACACGCTGCAGTTGATCCTAGCCTGGCCTCTGCCCACAGGGATGGCTGGACAGGCAAGGGGTGCTCTGGGAGAGGGTCTCATCACCCCCGGGTCCCCAGCTGACCCACCTCAGCACAGCCCCGACGGCAGCGTGCAGCCAAAGCCACTTCCCATAGCAGGTCCCAGCGGAGGCAGAATTCTTGCAAGAGGAAGCCAGGGAAATAAAGAAGACGGCTTCTGCTTCTCAAGGACACAGCGACCTCGCACTCTAAGCCCTTCACCAGCACACTCTGCAGCCACCTGCCTCCGAGCCTCCCCACACGCAGTTGCCCAAGAAGCCATCCCACACGGATGGCTGGGCAACGGGCCAGCAGGGTTTAGTAGCCAAATGAGCTCTGCTCTCTACCTCCTGCTTCCACACACAGGCTCTCCAGGGGAGATTGAGCAGCAGGTCTCTGCTTGAGCGAGGATTTTCTTTGGGGCTGTGGATATTGCAGCCGTCCCCGGGAGCTTACCTTTAGGATTTCATACATGTAGAACCGTATGTCAAAATCAGACAGCGTCTGGTACAGTTGCTGGAAGAATGGAGACAAAAAGTTAACAAAAAGCAGCATGTTTACGTTTAGGGCTCCTCATACAGGCACAGCCGCCTGCACTGGGGCAGAACAGACGCTTGTGGAGCCACAATTTGGGCCCAGAGGCCCCAGCTGGCCAGGTGGCACATAGTAGCCGCTCTGCACCCTGGATTTCCCCACCTGGGAAGGGCCAGCAAACTCCAGGGAGGAACCATGCTCCCAGCCTGGCTAACCAACCCTCGGAGCATGGATGTGCCCTCCCCGCTTCCACCCAGGAGAAGACCAGAGAGCTCCATGACCCCACCAGACCCAGCACCTGGAAGGTTTCAATTTTCATCCTGAGACCAGGGGATAAGAGAGCATGCTGCACCACCCTCACAAAACCCAGCCAGCCCAAAGACAAGCCATGGGACAAGAATCGGGGGGGAAAAGCCTCACATCAGGACCAATTCCTCACATTCCTCACTGGAAACAGAACCGAGCAGCCACTGGCAAAGCGGCTGCTGGTTTATTACTAACTCCTTCTCGCTAGCCCTTCTCACTGCCCTTGGCTCAGCCCAGGCTCCAGGAACACGAGGCTCAACTAGCCCAAGGCTTCAGCCCACAAATTGGCCAACACCAGGTTGCAAATACAAGCCCATGATGGCCAATCGCTGGAGCAGCATGGCAGAGAGCAGAGGCTTGGGGACAATCCCTAACGCGAGCAGCGCTCCCCTGGTTCTCCTAACTGGAAAATGTAGAAAAGAGCTGCTGGCCGAAGCCCAAAATCCCCCGGCCCCTCTGAGACAGCGATGCCAGCCATTTCCGTGACACTGTGTGCCTCTGCCAGAGAGAGGTATTCCCTTCCCACCACGAGACAGCATCAGAGCAGGTCAGGAATCCCTCTGGTAGCCAGGGTGTGACGCCTGCTCCGTGGCAGAGCCCAGAAGAGCTCTCCCAGATACTCCACACCATCATCGCCTTCGGAGGCATCTGCAGCAGCAGAGGTCACTTTACCTTGAAGTCTGTGTTGTTGACATGCTCAAAGACCAGGGCAGGTGTCCGAGACTGCAGGACAGCAGCACCAGTTCAACAAACAGAAAGAAAAGAGAGAGGTTTAGCTTTGCTCAGGGCAGGCAGGCAGGCGGGGCGGGGCAGCGAGGGAACTCTCGAGGGCTGGTTTTGAAGAGTGGTGCCCAGAGTGAGCTGCGGTTAGACCCTGGAAAGGGGCTTCCACGTCTTGCCTCAGCTGGCAGTGACCCGATCGCACAAAGACTTAATTAAATCTCCAGCAAAAAGGAGGAGGGTGGGCAGCGTGGGAGCCACACAGCCCCAGCCACCCCATCCCTCCCCAGCAGGCCCGGCTGGGGCTTCCCAAACCACCGCAGCCACCGAACGACATTTTCAGAGACCGTACGTGGAGGAGCTGCGCAGCACCCCCAGGCGCCGAGTCGAGGTCTCATGCCACATTCTTCCAGCGCATTTCTGCAGGGCTCTCCCCACTCTTTCCCTTTCTCTTTGATCCTCCTGGCTCTCCTCGCAGCGGGATGCTGGGCAGGACCCCCAGGGTCTGTGTGCAGGAAGAACCCCCCCCCCCACCCTCTGCCTGCAAAGGCTCTCCTGAAAACACCCAGGAGAGCCGGGCAGCCCTTTGGGCTAGAGGCCACCCTGAGCACCGGTGCGGAAGCCATCACCCTCAGCACCCCTCCGGCCTGCTGCTCCCCAAAACCTGGCACCCACCCCGATGCCACAGCCTGCGCCCCTGTTCCTGAGAGCACAGTCCTGCTCACCAGCCATGTAACCCACCCGCACTCCTTCCCTACGATGTGATCTGTCACCTCAAACGTCACCAGCCGGCATTGCAGACCCGTCTGGAAAAGGAGCAGCGGAGCGAGAGCCAGTCCCTAGGGCCCCCGCTCGCTGCTATCTCCCCACAAACAGCTGCCTTTCACGGCCTGTCAGAGGATTAAAATTGGATCAAATACGCCCTGCTAATTCATCCTAATGCAGCTTTTTAATCAGCACGTCAGGTGGTACGAAGTCACGGGCCTTGGAGAAATTCAGCTGCGCTACATCACCACCATGGCTTTTATCAGTCTGCCCACGTAAAACTCAACACCTTTGCTGCCAAAAGCCGCTTTTCCACAACCCCCTGGGTCCTGCCGAGCGCTGTGCATCCCCCTGCCCAGCTCCGGGCAGCAGAGCCCGCTGCAGAGCTGACCCAGCCTGGCACTCCTGCCCAGCTCACGCCACGTGGGGTACAAACCCCTGGGGACAGTGGGATATCCTGGCTCTGCAGGGATGACAGAAGTAAAAGCTGCCCCTGGGTGAGAGCTGGGAGCCCAGCCAGTGCCACAGAGAAAACATCATCCGGTTTGGGGAGGGGTGAAGGGTCTCAGCACAGAGTGCCGAGGGTGGAGGAAAGCCTCCCTCTGCCCGATCACTTTGGTGACAGCGCAACCCACACTGGTTGCTGCCTGTCCTTCTCCTCGGCCTTCACAAAGGCAGGGAGCATCACCCAGCAGAGAAAGCAGCCCAGCCCCGCACGAGACCTGGGTGGTTCAAAAGCCAAAAAACCCACCCAGCAGAAGGGCAACAGCGCTGCAAGCACAACCCTCCTCCACCTGCTGCTGCTGGACCAGCTAGAAAGATCTCCTTCCACTTCTACCCTCTCGTCTACTGTCTCAACAGTGCTCGTGAGGGGAATGCGCACAGAGATCTCCCCAGGGTGATTTCAGCTGTCAGGTGGATGCCAAGTGGGGCAGGGAGTCAGCCTGAGCTCAGAGTCTTGTAACTCACGGGGTGGAAAGGACCCTGAAGGCCTGCCTCGCACCCTGCCCCTGCGGCTGCTGGAGCAGCCCCTTCATCCTCCTTACCACAGGGTCCTTCACTATGTCTAGTAGGCTGATGATGTTGGGGCCTCCTCGGAGATTCTCCAGGATCTTAATCTCACGCTTGATCTTCTTCTTTTTCACAGGCTGGTAAAACAGAAAAGGAGAGCCAGTTACCAGCAGAGCAACCTCTCTGGCCGCTCAAGGGGAACAGCCAAGGAGCGCATGGTGCCTCCGTTGGGCAAAAGGAATGGTGTTGAGCAGGCATCTCCTCTGGAGAACGGCACCCTGCAAGCCTGTCCATGTAGCAGCTCTCTGCTTCCAAAGGAATGGAGTTTCCCATGTTTGGGAGACCCTTGAGAGATTATTTTACTCAACGACATTATTTTACTACAAACAAAAGATTTTAAAGAGCAAGCTCAGTTTCGTCAAGGCCCAGGTTAAATCCTTGACTGAAACTTTGGAAACAGTTAACCAAGGAAAGCATCACCTGGGGAAAGAGCTCCAGCAGCCAAGCCTGTCTGTGTCTCCGTAACTCCTCTGTGCTGCCTCCCAACCAGCCCCCGACCTGAACTGCCCAGGGAAACCCTCTGTGTGGGCCGAGTGAGTGCAGGGACAGCTCTGATGTGCACTGAGAAGCCGACCCGAGTCCCTTGCCTGCCTCTGAGGACAGGATGCTCCTTCTGCCTTCCGAGCTAGCTTTCTGCTTCTCCATCGCAGGCTGGGTGAGACACAGGGCAAATACATTAAACAGGACATTTCTCATGCCCTCACCTGTAATCTGCCCTAAGGTTTTCTCAATGTGTATTTCTGTTACACTGATTAGTTGCTACAACCCTTCCACCTCCTCTCTTTCTCTTGCAAAGGCAATATTCTTAAGACCGTCCCCGTATTTTATAATTCGTGCATCCTACAGACTATAATTACCTGTGGCTTGGCAACACCACAGAAATTAGCTTGCCACCGCAAGCTGACAAGCCTAAGCACATCCCATGAGCCTAACGAGGGATGAGACACGTGGCTGTCCATCTGTCAGGACTCTGTTAGCTCCAGGGAACTCCTCTGTGCCCTGCCCAAGCTCCTGGGACACGCAGGGGTGCCTGTGCTCATCCCCTGGGCAGGAATCAGCTCCAGCTTACAGACCGGGACATCATGTGCTGCAACGACCTCGCATTGCAAGATGCTGGTCTGCTTATCCTGGGAAAGGTCTCTGGGCTCCTGTGACCTCGCTCGGGCCAGTCCATGAATCCAGCACAGGGATTTTATGACCTTGGATCACCAGAACAAGCCAAGTTCTTCTGCTGAACTGGCGAGACTGTGACCTGAAACAGGCCCAAAGAAAAATTATTCCCTAAAGCGTAGTCCGGGAGCGCTGCCGAGACGTAGCTGCCTGGCACCCACCGCAACCTCATGGCAGTGGCACCAGTCGGTGACAGAGAGGGCAGAGGGGATGCAGGCAGGACATCCATACAAGGCCGGGCACAGGACTTTCCTTCTGCCTCCATTGCATGTAGATGATCCCCTTCCTCCCTGCTCCCATCACTGCTTTGCCTGGGAACAGCTGCCCAAGGAAAGCACAATCCAGTGCCAGCGCTCAGCCTGCCCGTGCCTCCGTAACTCTGCTTTGCTTGGGACGGAAACAAGCTAGCCAAAACTTCTGCCCTGGGGGCTGATGTTCTCCTCAGCTAAGATGAAATCATCCAAATATCAACAGAGTGCTTCAAATGGAGAGGGCAGGAAGAGGCAAAGGAGGGGAAGACGCGGAAGCATTGGCAGAGGAACAAAACAGTGAGCACAACGGTGAACAAAACACCTACCTTGAGGATTTTCACGACGACCTTCTCATTGTTGGTGATGTTGATGGCTTCAAAGACTTCACTGTATTTGCCCCGGCCAAGTTTCCGCACGAGCTGATAGTCATCTTGGTTGCTGTTTGAGAAACAGAGAAATACAGAGATGAAGAGGTTGCACCCAGCCCAGAACAGAGAGCTGCTCTCTTTAGAGACAACACTGCTCCCAGGGAGAGCGGGAAGGTCAAGATCTGGGGGTCAGCCTATGGTAAGTGGAGAGCTAGCAGCACACCATAGTGCCCAGGGCTGGAGAGAAGCAGCTACCACCGCAGAGGAGCACGCAAACAAACTGGCAAACGACTGGAGAGCACCAGCGCTGCCAGCAGCGCGCAGCGCAGAGGGCTGGCTCAGCAACTTCCACGTGGAGATGGGACACGAGACCTCACAGGCGCTACGGGCAGCTCGGGAACAGCCCCCCCTCCACACTCGCACGCACTGCAGCCCTCCAGGCAAACCCAGCTGGCATGTCGAAAACACCTCTGCTGGCTCCCAGTGCTGGTGCTCCCCCCCCTCCCAGTCTGAGCTCGCCTCCCAGCCCGCCACGGGTCCTGCGGAGATGATACTGCTCCACCTTTCCCTCTTCTCCGTCAGTAAGAGGAGGCGGTGGGCTGCAAGGACTAGCTCACCTGAAACCTCGGAGCCCACCAGCAGTTAGTTAGCGGCAGAGACTGACAAAATACCCAACATAAAAATTCCCCTGGGACCCCTGCATTACACTGAGGTGTAAAGGATATCACACACCCAAGGATTTGTAAAAAAAAATAATCGATATTCCATACTGGAAACCAGAAGGAAATAAACCAACTCTCACCCATAAAACCTCCATGTATTTAAATCCACTAAGGTCTAAACCAGAGTCACCTGAAGGGACCAGAGGAAACATCAGAAGCATCGGCAATTATTTCTGCTATGCCAAGGAGGGAAGGCACGGAGCCCCTGGGGGGATTTGATAAGGATAAACAAGTTGAGGAAAGAAAGGGAATTACAGGCTGGAAAGCTTGACTTCACAAATTGCTAATTACCAGAGACAATACAGGAGATGACTTGTCAGCACCTCGAGGAAAAGAGGGAGAGTTCAAATGGGCAGCGGAGCCGCAGCAGGACCCACACGCCAGGCAGCTTCGCTCCCCAACCTGCGGCCACGCTCATCGAACGCAAGTAAAGGGAGCGTGGTGAACCACGCGCTACAGATGGGCAGGATTAGTTCACCTTCACTAGGAACAAGACGGGAAGGCTCGGGGTCAGCAGCAGGGAAAACATTAACTGCGAGGACTGTTCATGTGAAAAAGAAAAAAAACACAACAAACAATCCAGGATGCTCGCAGAAGACATGGAATTACCGTCCCAGAGATCGAAGGCTCCCTGGGGCTCCGCCTGGCGCAGGGGATTTGGAAGTGGATAAAAAGCTTTTCATTTCTAGGTCACCGGTACCAGTGACCGGCACGCTAGCCGGGGTCTGGGCGGAGGCAGAGCACCGGGGAGGGCTCCTAATCTGGCCTCAGCAGCAACCCCGCCAACAGCTGCCAACCGCAGCACCAACAGTCTCCTCGGTGCCCAGGCACCAGCTTACGCTGCAGCCCCAGATAAAAGACTCTAATTTTTATAGGTTTTAACCACAACTACCCAAACAAAGAGCAGCCGCTGTCCCTGGCGGGCAGTATTCCTCCAGCCCGAACGCTGCGGCTCGGGAGGGAGGATGCCCTGGAGCAAGGGAACGCTGAGCGCTATGTTACTACCTGGGAAGTCAAAGCTGGCCCTTTGCCCAGCTCCTCGCCAAGCCGGCTGCTGTATAAAACAATCAACTGGTCGCCTTCATTTTGAATTCTCAGAGAATCCAGTCCTCAGGGGAACTCCAAAAAAGAAAAAAAAATAGTCACAAGACTTTCACCTTCGTCCTTTCAAACCCCTCCGCTCCAGAACTGTTCCCAAGCATCTCCCCACTGCTCCCTGTTATTCCCGTCAGCGCCCCGGGGACAGTGGCATGGGGGCTGCCGTCTTTTGACACTGCCGTCCTTCCCAGCGATAAAAAACAAACCCTCATCACGCTGGTTTGGTTAAGCACGCATTTGCATGCTTGAAGCCAGACACCCGGGTCTTAGTTTCAACACTTAAATACAAGTGGCTCTACTTGCAAAGCCACGGAGGAGCCGCAGGCTGGAGCCCAGGGCTCCCCTGGAAATCAGCACCCCCGCTTCCCGCCCCAGGCAGCGCGGTCCCCCGGTGGGCGCTGGACAGCAATGCCAAAAACCGAAATGCCAGTCCCGGCTGTGCCGGGTGCTGGCCCTCGCACCGCGGCTCGACCGGAACCCCCGCGACCTGCCCGTCTGCCTTTGGACGGGCGCTTGTCCCCATGCCACCAAGCAGAACGGTGGCAGCGCTTGCACACAGGCCCTGGTGTAGGTCCCCCTCCTATCTCCCAGGCGTACCCCCATTCCACGACGTGCGACTCGTAGTCCCAGTACTCGCGGGGTCTCTGAGTGTTCACGTCTGCATAGACCCTGGCCCGACTCGGCACTGGCCCCGACATGCTTCCACGGCCAGAGGCGCAGTACCTCAATCACCCTAAAAATATAAACACACATGAATTGGGATGAGACCAAGGCACACTTGTGAGAGAAACAGGGAAAAGGAGGGGCGCGTGTCGGGGCTGCCGAGTGAACCCGAGTTGGGGGGGGGCTGCAGCAAGCGAGGGTGGGCAGGAGGCACGGCTCAGCCCTCAGAGGGGACACCTGGCAGCACGGCGGCTGGCACGCAGCGTCGAGGGAACCTGTGCCCAGGCCACCAGCGAGCAGGCTCCGGGGTGCGCAGTGCCGACAGGTGGGCTGTCCTTCACACCCCTTCCCAGCCCAGGCCTCTCCCCCCAGCCCACGCAAGAGGCCACTTCAGCCAAGGGGAGAAACCCCGATCAGCTCTCCGGCTCTGAGGAGCCCCGCAGCGGCCAGGAGCGAGCACCACTGGGTCCCTCCCTGCGCCTGCAAGCTTTGGCCCAAGCCAAATTGGACTGTGCAGCGACGGCACCAGCTCAACTCCTTCTGCCAGCTGCCCCGGGCCTCTCTCCAGCCGCCCCACAGGGACCGAAGCAGCTCTGGGCGCCCAGCACAAGCAGAGGTCAGCGAGGGCCCTGGCCGAGGCCGGGGAGCTCCGTGCCAAACCCCATCACCTCCCCAAGGACGCAGGGGACAGAGTTCTTCCATCCCTCGACAAGGGGGATGTGAGCCATGCAGACCAACTACAGCAGCAGCTCTCCACGAGCCCAGTGGCCTCGGTGAGCCCCCACAGGAGCACAGCAGCCCTGGGAAGCCCCCACGGGAGCCCCCCAGCCCTGGGCAGCCGGCACACTCTCCTCTCGCTGGCAGCCCCTCTGGTACGTGCAGCGTGGCAGCTCCTGTTCCACGCTGGTGCGCCAAAATGTGCCACATCAACCGGCTGGGCCACTAAGGAGGGCCAGAGTCCTGCTGCTCCCCCTCCTCCAGGCAGCACCCAGGAAACGGGTACACACAGCCACGGAAGAAATGTTTCAGCTGAACACCACAAGCTGGGAAACATGGGTAGGTACCAAAACCCCAGCTCCTCCCCGAGAGAAGGCAAGATGCAGTGCTGAGCCGGCAGACGTCCGCCAGCCAGGACCCTGGGCTCGGAGGAGCTGCTCTTGCTGTCCCCCACCCTCCCCTGCAGTCAGTCTTTTACCCAAAATAGAAGATACTCTGACACAGCAGCCTGGGCTCTGCTCCTGCCATGGCAAAATCACCTGCAAGCCATGGCACGGCAGAGTCGGTGAGTCAATAAATCAATACGAGCACCGGCCAGCAAGGAGAACCGAGCACTTAAGACAGCCCTTCTGCATTTTTAATATCCTGTGCAAGGGTTAATAAGCATCTTGAAAGGTAGATGCTACCCAGCTGGTACAGAGCCAGAGGGAGGCAGCTGCCTGCAAACGGCACTGCACACAGAGACCAGGCTTGGGCGAACAGGATCCGGCCCCTCTGACTCCCAAGCCAAGGGGAGCGAGCAGAGCTCATTAACCCAGGAAAGAAAGTTTTCTGCCAGGTTAACAGGCTCCATCACCCCAGCCAGGACCCTGCGGCCTGGAGCAGGGCTTGGGATGTACAAAAACCACTCAGCAACTGAGAATGGAAAAATCCCACCAGGTCCCATCTGCAACCACTCAGTGAAATGGCGTGCACACAGCTTCCGGCAGTAGGAGCAAAGACATTCTGCTCAGCAAAGGGCAAAAAGAAAGTTTTTGGGAGGCAGAAAGAATATCCTGCCGTTCCGCACGCAGCAGGGTGCCCCCGGCATCTAGCGAACACCCTAGGCAAGACACCCTAGGCAAGGCACGGCGCAGGGAGCACACGCTCCGAACAAACCAGGAGCGCACGGGGCCAGGGGGAGGGAAGAGCCAAGGCTGCTGACGGCAAGCAGAACGCGCCGGGGCATGTGAAGCATCGGCCGGTGGACACGGTGTTCTCGTTTATCCTCCCGCAGCACCAGCAAGGGAGATCAGCCGGCACAGGAAAGCCAATGCATGGGGACGTGGCGCTCCCAAGGCCGGCAGTGGGCAGGATCAGGCCTGCCTGCAAGGCCGACTCCGGTGGAGAGGTGACATTTCTGCTGCAGCATTGCTGGCACTGTGGATCGGGGTGAAAAGTGCTGACAGGGAAAAGAAAACAACTGCAGGGACATGAGAGAGGGAGGGAAAAAAAACAGCCGGAACCTTCCTCAGGGCACGACGCAGCAAGCGAGAATGCGGTCGTACCACCGCAGGCTCACAACGACCCTTTGCTCCATGCAGGGGAAACCCACCCGTGACGCACGGAGAGCAATCGCACAGGCAGCTAATGAGCCCTGGCTCAGGGGGCTGCGGTTATCCCACCATCCCATGGCAGGAGGCGGCTCCTCGGGAAGCGCTTCCCTGCTCCGATCCACAGTGACATCACTTACACACTGGCACTGGCAAGCTCCCCTCCAGCCGAAGCAGGCTCGCTCCCTGCGGCACGTTCTCCGGCACCTGAGACTCTCACACACGAGGCTGGCGAAATAAGCCAGGAATCCTGTCATCCTGTCCCACTTTTAAAATATTTTTAACCTGAAAAGCTTGAGGGGGGGAAAAAAACCCACCCTCTGTGTTCGGTGCTAATTTCAGAGGGTTTTTTGTTTTCCCTTCTAAAGGCTTTAATGGGAGCAGCACGCTCTTGGGCTTTCAGCCCCACGTGTCCCAGCTCTCAGACGCCGACCGCGGCCGGGGGCTTCCCACACTTATCGCTTTGAACTCACAACCACCAGCAGCAGCTCGCTAGCTCCCCATGCTCCCCCAGCGCAGAGCTCGCTCCCGGCTCCCCTCCGCAGGAAGCAATCTGTTGAGGATTTTTTGAAACTAAAATAACAAACCTAAGCGGGAGGCAGCGCCTGGTCTCTCTTTAAAAGGGTGACATCCATCATCCTTCTCTCAGTAGCACGACCGAAACGTAAGGAGCATTATCGGAGAGGTGGCGAGATGAGAAGAGCCAGCGCTCCCGACACTGGTCAAACTGCCCTCGCCCCTCAGCACAGCCGGGACAACCCTCTGAATCCCTCAGGAAAAGGGGGCTGAGGGTCCCTGCATTCCCCCCTGCAGCTGCACCACGGCTCAGAGGCAGGCTACCAGCACCCACTCAACCACCCCCAACGCTCCTCCCAGGCGAGCCCTGCCACGGCTTCCAAACCCCAGCGAGAAGCCTGTAGCCCCTGACAAGGCCGTGGCCACCATCACCCTCCCCAGGAAGCTAGAAGCAGCCCCCAAGGTGCACTGGCTGGAGCCCAGGGGCTGCTGGTTCCTCGGCACTGGGACAGCGGTGGTCCCCAGTGCCACACCAAGCTCCCCGTGCTCCTCAGGGAGAAATGGGCTGGTGAGACACCAAGGCACCTCGCCCCAAACCCCTTCTGAACACGCTCTGCAAATGGGAAGCGGAGCAGCCCCAAGGGCCGTGGGCTCTCCCTGCACCCAGGTGGGTGATGCCACAGCCCTGTCCCCCTGCACGGCCCCCCCGAGGGCTGAGGGAAGCTCTGACCCTGCGCCAGCTCCCCAACGCGAGCTCGGGCAAGCTGCTGACCTTTGGTGCGCAAGGGGCTGTCAGCACGAAGCCAGGGACAGCTGGGCCAGGCCTCGGGAACACGCTCTGACCTCTCTCCCAGTTGGGAAGCACTGCCTGCCCTGTCCCCCAGCACATCACCAGCCTCCAGCTGATCCTGACTGACCATCGGTGGTTGAGGGAACTGTCACAACCCTCACAGCGAGCGCTGCCCTGCAGTCCTTCCTGAACTCAGCTCCTCTGCATGGCAGTGTCTCTCCAAATCCCTGTTTTCCAGGCTTTTCCCGCTAGTCAGACCGCCGGCTCTCCTCAGCACTAGAAAAAGCAACTGGCCTTCATGCACCAAATAAACTCACAGCCAACGGGACCTCTGGAGAAGGCAGCAGAGAAAGGCAAGCCAAGCACATGGAAAGGGAGAACAAGAGCTGAACACCCGCATTTCCAGCTCTGGGTAACAAACCGGAGCAACTCGGTGGACTGAAATGTCAAGGGAAGCGGCTGCAGCCAAAACTGAGAGGAGAGAAGCCACCTGGGAATGACAGCCAGGCTGGAAGTGGCTCCGCAGCCAGCCTCCAAGCCTGGCTTTGCGGCTCGGCAGGCTGCTAGCCGGGGATCAGGCCGGGGAAAGCGCCGCTGCTGCCGCCCTGCCCAGCTGGCCAGGATCTGGGACCCCCCCTGGGCCCTCCCCAAAACAAAGAGGGAAGATGGGAGAGGAGACGACCCTCTCCACAGACAGGAGAGTTCCCCCGGGAAGCAGCTGCAGGCAGAGACGGTTCTAGAAAAGCAGCAGCCGAAGCTCAGCACTGCTGAGGGCACATGGCCACGGTGGGCTAGGGGCGAGCCGGCAAGGCTTGCCCTTCTCTCCAGCCCCGCGCGGAGCTGCGGCTCGAGGCAGGCAATGCCCACGCGTCTGGCAATAGGCAGGCTGCGGCACCAACACGCGCCTGCACCTGCAGTTCTGGCAATCTTGGGGCTGCTCTGAAGGGAAGACCTATGCAGTAGCTACAGCATCAGCGAACCCGGGAGCAGTTTGGCCTGAAATCGTTTCCACAGCCCAGCTGGTTGGCTGCAGCTGGCTCAGGTTTCCAGCCTGAAATCCCAACGCTGGCACGAGCGCACAGAGAGACAGAGCCAGCGTTCCTGCGTGCCTGGGCAGGCGCGCCCTTAGTCATCCTCCACATGGGGAAGGCTCTCCAGCCAGGCACTCCGTAATGCACCGATTTGTTTAAACCACTCCGATGGCCTTGTTACACCCAAGCCCGCAGCAGCGAACAGCCTGGCGAGGTGACAGCTTCGGGTGAAACAGGCTGGGCTCAGCTGACTCCGTACACAAACCGTGTCACCACCCCATCACTCATGGCAAACTGCGCCCCCACACCGTAGGATCAGAGTCCTTTAGGTGGGAAAAGACCCTTCAGATCACCCATCTTAACCGCTAACCCGGCACTGCTAAGCTCACCGCTAAGCCACGTCCCCAAGCGCCACATCCACACATCTTTTAAATCCTTCCTGTGGTGGTGACCGCACCTCTGCCCTGGGCAGCCTGTTCCAACGTCTGACCACCCTTTTGGGGAAGGAATTTTTCCTAACACCCACTCTAAACCTCCCCTGGCACAATTTGAGGCCGTTTCCCTTCATCCCATCGCTTACCCTCTCATCCCATCTCCTCATAAGACCCTTCAGCACTTTCACTGCCCTCCTTCAGGTACAGACCCACCACCCCTGCGCCTGGCTCAGCGTGGCCGATGCTGGCTCCCAAACCCATTCCAGCTGGAGGGAGTGGGGAAAGAGGCTCGAATGCCAAATCCCAGCAGGCAGGCGCACAGGCAGGCGCACAGGCAGGCAGGCGCTGGCATGGTGCTGATTCCCTCTGCCTCCTCACCCTCCCTCCCTCTCTCCAAGCCCTGACCCAGACCTTTGACTTCAAACCCTCTCCCGTAACTCCAAATCCCCTCGCCGCTTTCCCTGCCGTGTTTTTAACCGCGTTTTCACACACCCTACAGAGCGAGGTCTGGTGACGGCTTTGAGGCACTGACACCACGCAGCGCCATCCCATTCCCAAAGAGCAGGAGCCGTGCAAGCTGCTCGCAGCCCTTTGACATTGCCATTGCGTTTCTGAAGGGCACCTCCCCAAACAGCCACGGACGCCGGGGTGCCGTCAGAGAAAGGCTCGGAGGGAGAAGCTTGGCCAAGCCCGCAAGGAGGAGGGGAAGCAGCAAGGGGTCGATAGCCTCAATTCAGCCATCCCTGCATCACACAGCAAGTTTCAAGGTGGTGGGAATATGCAGGGAGATTTCAGAGGAAGTGGACAAAAGCTGTGACAACAGCACCTTCTGCCCCATCTGCCACAGCCGGCCAGGTCAGCGAGACCACGGCACCCAGCGGGTCCCCTCCGGGCACACGGCATGACCAGAGAGCCGCCAAGAGCACCGCCGCGCTGCTGCGGTCTCCCTCGTGCTGCCTTTGCTGCGTTCCCCTTGCCAGTGGTTTAAAGGCTCTGCTCTTCCTCCTCTGCGATGCCCGGCAGGGAGGGGATGGATCCCCCCAGCGGGACAGCTCCCGCTGGCACAGCTCACCGTGAACCAACACCAGCATTGCCTAAGGGAGACACTTTAGAATGTCACTGTCGGTGCCCAGAAAGGGGTTGGGGTGCTGGCACAGTGCACAGGCTTCACCGTGACACCGAGGGCTGGGCTTTGGGGGGAGTGGGCCAGGGCCGGCACCTGCCGCAGCGCAGAGCAGAGGGCAGATTAATCGATCCAAGAAAAAATTTGCAGCGCGCCAACCGCAGCGGGCTTTGCCTTGGTTTAGTCTCCGTCGTCAACAAAGGCCGTCAGCAAAGCTTGTTAGATTCCTGCCACCCCTCCAGGCAGGTGCGCAGGGAGAACAGGTGCTGCCGGTGCCAAGCTGTGCTCCCCGGGAATCACCGCCACCGTCCGCCAACGGGCCAGCTGCTGCCTGTGCCGGGACAGGCCCGAACACTGGCTGCTGCCTCCCCACCATCGCCTCCCCACCGCAGAGGAGAAGAGAATTTTTAAGATTAAACTATGAGAATCTGGTAAACCACGGTGCCCGCCCGCTGGCAGCCCGCCGGCCCCCCGCGCCATGTGGCATCGGCCGGCACTGACCGCGTGGCGGGACGAGGAGCCAGCCAAGTGCGGGTAGCGGTGCCAGCCGCCCGTCCCTCCCCACAGCTGCTGCGGTACCTCAGCACCAACACGCGCCCGGCGTCACCCTGTCACCCGCCAGGGCAGGGGCCACCCTGCGGCGCCTGGCCCCACAGCACTGTGCCCTGCCCCAGACCTCTGCCCCATGGGACACCACCCCACCCCCAGGCCACGGGGCAGCTCCCTGCCCCACACCTCACTCAGGTGAACCCCCAGTGAAGGGGACCCCAACACCGGGCAGCTCCCAGTGACCCCGGCAGTGGGGCAGCCCCCTCCCCCATAAGCCCTGCACATGCCTGGGCACGCCCAACACGCCCCCCCCCCCCCCCCCCCCCCCCCCCCCCCCGCCCAGCCGGGCACGCCCAGACCCACAGCTCCCCCCCCACACCTGGGCACATCCAGGACCACCCCCCACCCCCCAGAGCCCTCGGAGCGCTGCCCATGGGGTGCCCCCCAGCAAGCCCCCCCCAGTGCTGTGTCCCTCCTGCCCCACTGACACCCTGTCCCCATGTCCCCATCCCTGCCCCACCCGGCGGGGCACCCGCCCCCCGTCTTCACCCTCACCCCCCCCAAACTAGCACTCACCCCTCCCCTCCCCCCATCACACATCATCGCCTCTGCCCCTCCCCCCTCACATGTGCACCCTCACACCCCCATGCAAACACAGCCACACTCACCTGTACTTACACACCCTCACTCACACCCGCACTCACACCTGCTCTCACAGCCCCCACCCTGTGCTTGCTCTCACCCCCAGCCACCCTGTGCTCACACTCACACTTGCACACTCACACACCATCACACACCCCTGCACCCCCCACACTCACACCCTCATATCCCCCCCACATCTCCCACCTGTCTGCACTCACACCCCCACACTCACCCTCACACACCCCCACCCCACCTGCGCACCCCCCATGCACTCACACACCATCACTCACCCAAGCTCTCACAGCCCCACACTCATGCCTGCACTCACCTCCCCACGCGCACACTCACACCCCCCCCACACCTTCATATCTGCCCCCCAAGCTCACCCACCCACACATTCACCTCCCTCCTCCAGGCACTCACACACCATCCCACTCATCCTCACCCACTGACACTCACCCAGGCTCTCACAGCCTCATGCTCACACTCACTCACCCCCACACTTTCACACACCCCACCCATCTGCACTCACCCCCATGCTCACTCACACTCATGCCAACCCCATCCCCACCCACCTGCACTCACACCCCCACACTCACACTCCCCCTCCACTCATCCTCATGCCATCATACCCACCCACTCACACTCACTCAGGCTCTCAGCCCCCCCCACCTGCAATTGCAAGTCCCCCTGCTCACACTCACCCCCCATACCCACCCTCACTCTGCATGCTCACTCACACACACCCCTCACACCACCCACACTCACCCCCACCCCCCTTATACCCCCATGCTCACTCACCCCCACCCCTCGCACACACTCACGCACCCCCATGCTCACTCACCCCCACCCCTCACACTCACACACACACCCAGACCCCCATCCCCTCACTTACCCCCCCACTCACTCACACACACCCATGCTCACTCTCCCCCACCCCCTCACACTCACACCCACACTTACCCCCCATACTCACCCACACCCCCTTCACCCCTCCTCACCCCACCCCCCCTACTCACACTCACCTCCCACTCATATCCACACTCACCCCCCCGTGCTCACTCACCCCCCCACATACCCATGCTCACTCACTCACCCCTCCTCACAACCCCTACTCACACTCACCCATGCTCACTCACCCACACACTCACCCCTCCTCACCCCCACCTCACACCCCCCTACTCACACTCACCTCCCCCATGCTCACTCACTCACACACGCTCACCCCCCCCCCACACTCACCCCCCTCACACCCACACCCCCCCATCCCCCCCCCCGCCTTTCCTCCTCCCTCCCCTCCCCCCGCTCACACCCCCTCCCCCCGCCCAGCCCCCCCCTGCCCAGCGCCCCCCCGCTGTGCCCTCACCGGTGGGGCCGGGGCCGGGGCCGAGGCCGGGGCGGGGGCCGGGGCCTACCTGGCCGAGCGGCCGGGCGCTGTGGGGAGGGGCGCTGCCTCCCCTCGGCTGGGGGTGACAAGATGGCGGCGGCTCCTGGCGGCGGCGCCCTCGGACGGGCCGCGCCCCGCCGGGCCGATGGGGGGCGCCACCGCCCCGCCGCCCCGCCGCCACCGCCCGGCCGGAGCGCCGCCCCCCGCCCGCCGCCCGCCCGCCGCTACCGCGCCTGCGCCCGCCGCCACCGCGCCTGCGCGGGGGCCCGTGGCGGGGGGTGGGTCGCGGCGCGGTGGGGCCCAGTGAGCGTAGAGCGCCTGGTTCGTTCAGTGATCACATTGCATCCAGCGCAGCCAGTGCAACCAGTGCTGCTCAGTGCGCCCAGTGCAACCCCAGTGCAACCAGTGCTGCTCAGTGTGCCCAGTGACCCCAGTGCCACCACTGCATGCAGTACCCCCGTTGCATCCAGTGCGCCCAGTGCCCACAGGATGCCGGATGCACCCATGGCACCCAGTGCCCCCAGTGCACTCAGGGCACCCAGTGCAACCAATGCTCAGGGCACCCAGTGCAACAATGCTCCTGGTGACACCAGTGCCCCCAGTGCTTGCCAGTGCACCTGGTGCTCCCAGCACCCCCAGTGCCCCAGGACCAGTGCTCCCAGTGCCCCCTGTGCTCCCAGTGCAACCACTGCATCAGTGCCCCAGAGCCACCAATGCCCACAGGATGCCCAGTGTGCTTAGTGCTCCCAGTGCACTCATTGCTTCCCAGTGCCCCTGGTGCCCCAGCTTGGCCTGTCCCAGGACCAGTGCTCCCAGTGCTGCCTCCAGCACCTACTTCCAGCACTCCCAGTGCAGCTTATGACCAGTGCTCCCAGCGCTCCCCAGCCTCAACACACCTGCTCCTCTCCATCCCCTTCCCTCACTTTTGTGTCCCTGTTCCCACCGCTGTCCCCACTGTGTACCCCAGTCGGGTCCCCCCACACTGTGAGAGGCCGGGGGCACCCAGGGACCTTCCTGGCAGCAAAACCCACCAGGTGCCAGCACCTGAGATGGGAACCTGTCCCTCACAGTGCAGGGACATGGTGGTGTCCATGGTGCCTTGGAGCCGCACCCCCGGGCTCAGGCGCTGAGGGGCCACTTGATGGCCCTGAGGTGGGGGCCCTGCATCGGCACCGCTGCTGAGGGAACTGCATGGCACAGAGACACACACCCCAGGCACTGGGACCCCCCAGCACTGAGAACCCCCAGCACTGAGACCTCCCCTCAGGCACTGGGACACCCCCCCCCCATGGGACCCGCCAGTACTGAGGACCCCCCCCCAGACACTGGGACACCCCCCCAGAGGGATCCCCCCGGGCACTGGGAGACCCCACGGGGCTGAGCGCACCCCAAAGAGGGGCCTCAACTGATGCCACCAACACAGCCCAGCTGCGGGGGGATGGGGGGGGGGGGGGAGGGGGCTGGCAGTGCTGTCTGCCCTGGGCGGGGGGCTGGACACCCCCCACGTTGGAGTCAGCATCCAGCTGCTTTGATCCCCTCGGCACGGTGCAGGCAAACAAGGGTGCGTTGAGCCCTGGGCCATGGCCGTTGTCTGCCCCAGAGCAGGGGGGTGGCCATGTGCGCCCCCAGCAAACTGGGGAGCCGCTCTGCACCCACCATGGCTGGGGTCCCGCAGCACTCATGCAGCCGGGCCAGGCACTGGGTGCCCCAGGAGACCACTGCCCATGAGGGACTGGTCCTGGGCATTTGGACGGGTGGGCTTTGCCGGCTTCACCGGGGCTGTGTCACCTTACCGGGGCTGTGCCAGCTCACTGGGGTCATGATGGCTTACTGGGGTCTGCCAGCTCACCAGGGCCATACCAGCTCACCCAGGCCATGCCAGCTCACCAGGCTGTGCTGGCTCACTAGATTCAATGGATCACCAAGATCATGCTGGTTTACTGGGATGGTACCAGATCACTGGGACTGTACTGGCTCACCAGAGCTGTACCAGCTCACCAGGACTGTACCAGCTCACTGGGGTTGGACCAGCTCATTGGGACCATTTTGGCTCACCAGGATTTTACTGGCTCACAGGGACTGTGCTGGTTTGCCGGGACCGTACCAGCTCACCAGGACCGCACTAGCTCACTGGGGCCATATTGGCTCACTGGGGCTGCACCGGCTCATGTCACTGTACTGGCTCACCGGGGCTGTGCTGGCTCACGGGGGCCGTGCTGGCCCACCGGGACCCCTGTGCTGGGGTGAAGGTGCTGGTGCTGGGTTTGAGGTGTGGGAGACCCTCCGCCTGGGACAGCTGATCCCATGGGGCTGTGGGGCCGGTGCCAGGGACGGACGATGCCGGACGGGCAGGATGCAGCCACATGGCCAGATCATTCCGGTGCTCGGCGGCGGCACAAAGGCAGGATAAAGGCGCATTGTGCCGGCGGCAGCTGGGGCTGTGCCGTACCAGGGTGCTCCAATAAGGGGACCGGGGCTGAGTGGGCCATGTGGCCCCATGGCTGGCAGCACCCCAGCTCCCGTGGCCACCCCAGTGCTGCCAACTGGCACCCCGGTGGGCTGGGAGCCACCAGCTCCAGTGGGACCCCATCACCCCTCTGGCCCCACACATAGCACCTGAAACCAAAGCCGGCACGCGCCCCCCATCCCGCAGCCCCTTGAGCCAGGGAACAAAGGGGCATTGAGCCGCCCTGGCCATAAAGGGCCCCTTGTTGTGATGGGAACGGCCCCCTTGCCCTGGCTCCATCCCAAGCCCACCAGTCTGGTGGGGGGTGCTCAGGGTTCAGGTCCTGGTGGCGGTGGTGGTTGGGGTCACTGGGGTGCTGCCGGTGGTCCCTGCCAGGCATTTGGCTTTGGGGGTCCCCAGAATTGTGCTGGGGGTCCCAGCTGTGGTGCTGGGAATGAGGCCCCCCAAAGTGGTGCTGGAGGGTCCCAGCTGGGTCAGCCAGGGGTCCATGAAGTGGCACTGGGGTCCCTGCCAGGGCTCTGGCTTTGGGGGTCCCCAGAGCTGTGCCATGGTACTGAGGAATGGTGCCAGGCCTGGGGGTCCCCAGAGTGATGCCAGAGGGTCCCAGCTGTTGCTCTGTGTTTGGGGGTCCCCAGAGCTGTGCTGGGGGTCCCAGCAAGGGCTCTGGGCCTGATGGTCCCCACAGTGGCGCAGGGGGTCTGTGTTTGGGGGTCCCCACGGTGGTGTGGACTCCCAGCACAGCTTGGGCCAGGGCAGTGCTGGTGCTGGGGGCCGGTGTCGGTGCTGGTGCCCAGCTGCAGTGCCAGTGCCTGGTGCCAGTATCCAGACACAGTGCCCAGGCACGGTGCTGGTGCTCGGTGCCTGGTGCCCAGCCGCGTGCCAGTGCCCGGTACCAATGCCTGCTGCAGTGCCAGTGGCAGTGGCAATGCCCGGTGGCAGTGCCCAGTGGTGGTGCCTGGTGGCCTTGCCTGGTGCCTGGTGCTGGTGGCCATGCCAGGTACCCAGTGGTGGTGTCTAGTGCCAGGTGGCAGTACCCAGTGCCTGGTGCCTGGTGCCAGTGGCCATGCCCAGTGGCCATGCCCGGTGCCAGGTGGCAGTACCCGGTGCCTGGTGCCCGGTGCCCAGTGGCCATGCCCGGTGCCCAGTGCCTGGTGGCAGTGGCTATGCCCGGTGCCGGTGCCCAGCGGCCATGCCTGGTGCCAGGTGACGGTACCCCGGTGCCCGGTGCCTGGTGCCCAGTGCTGATGGTCATACCCGGTGCCCCGTGCCTGGTGCCTGGTGCCCAGGGGTGGTGCCCGGTGCCCAGTGGCCATGCCCAGTGCCTGGTGCTGGTGCTGGTGGCCATGGCCGGTTCTCGGTGCCCAGTGCCGGTGGCCATGCCCAGTGCCAGTGCCCGGTGGCCATGCCCGGTGCCGGTGGCGGTGGCCGTGCCCGGTGCCCGGTGGCGGTGGCCGGTGGCCATGTCCGGTGCCGGTGGCCATGCCCGGTGCCCGGTGCCGGTGCCCGGTGGCCATGCCCGGTGCCAGTGCCGGTGGCCATGCCCTGTGGCGGTGCCCGGTGCCCGGTGGCCGGTGCTCGGTACCCGGTGGCGGTGCCCGGTGCCCGGTGCCAGTGGCCATGCCCGATGCTCGGTGCCCGGTGCCGGTGCCCGCCGCAGTGCCGGTGCCGGTGCGGATTGGCTGGCCCCGCGCCACCTGGCTCCTCCCCAGCCCCATGCGGCTATAACGGCCCCGGGCGGCGCCGGGCCGGGCCCGCAGCGCCGCCAGCCCCGCAGCCGCAGGCATGGCCGTGCCCCGCAGGTGAGCCGCACTGCCCGCCCGGGGGGGACGGGGACACCGGCACCCCAGCACTGATCGCGGGGGGGGGGGCGTCTCCCGCGGGTCCCGGGGGCATCTGCTGGGTATCACTGGGGGGTCCCGGGGGCAGCTGCCGGGTATCACTGGGGGGTCCCGTGGGCATCTGCCAGGCATCACTGGGGGGTCCCGGGCGCATCTGCCATGCAGCACCGGGGGATCCCAGGGGCATCTCCCCAGCAGCATCGGGGGGGTCCTGGGGCCATCTCCCCAGCATCACGGGGGGGTCCCAGGTTGGCACCTCCTGGCAGCTCCCGGGGGCACCCCACAGCAGTGCTGAGGGGTCCCAGGGCATCTCCCGGCCGCGCTGGGGGGTGCTGGGGACACCTCTGGGATGCACCTGACCCGCTGGCATGTAGCAGCCGCCCCCCGCCCCCCCGACGGTGCCACCCCGCACCCCAGTGCCGGGCTGACCCCTGGCTGGTTGCGGGGTCCCTGGCACCCTGAGCGCAGCTGCGGGGCCGCAGCATCTCTTGCCCGCAGGCTCGGCCCCCCCAGCTTGGCCCAGCTCCGTTGCAGGCAGGGACATGGCCAGGACACGGCACCCGACGAGGCCGGGGGGGCTGCGGCGTAGGGTGCTCCGTAGGGGGTCACCTCCTCCAAGTACCTCCTGTTGGCCTGCCCCAGACCCCAAACCCAGGGCTGGAGTGACACCAGTATGGGGCTGGGGACCATGGGGGCTGCAGGGTCCTGTAGGAGCCTGGGAGGGGTCCCCAGGAAGGGGCTGTTACGGTGCTGGATGGTTGGGGGGGGTCCCTGGGGGGTCTGCAGAGGGAGCGGGAGTAATGAGGGGTGCTACAGGGATTCAGGGGTCCTCAAATGCTGCGTCTCCTCTGCAGGGCCCCGGTGCTGGCCATGGTCGTCCTCCTGGTCCTGGCCACTGGGATGGCCGATGGTAAGGGGGCTGGGGGTGTGTGGGGAGGGGACTGTGGGCACCCTGGGTGCCTAGGGCAGGGGTTCCAGCAGGTGCCCCCCTAGCAGCACAGAGGGAACCCTGTCTGGCTGAAGGGAGGGAGTTGAGGCCGGAGTCTCCCTGGGGTCTCCTGGGGACCCCCACCCTCCTCCCCAATCCCCTGGGGCCGCGGGGTCAGGGATGCGCTCCCTGGCCCGTGTCTGGCCCCCATGTCCCCACAGAGCCCTCAAGCACTCTGGACGTGGCCCTTTCTGCGGAGGGACAGACACCAGGTAGGGGGGGCCGAGGTGTGCCAGCACTGGGGGGGGACACCTCGCCCCACGCAGCCCCGCCAGTGTCGCCTGGCCAGGAGCTGGGACCTGCCTGCTCTGTGCCTCAGTTTCCCTCCTGGCCAAGGCCCGGAGGTGGCTGGCAGCAGGGGGCAGAGTGTGGGGGCCGTGGGGCTGACGTCCCCCCACCCATCTCTTCCAGAGCCCGTCAGCCCCGCCAAGCTGGAGGCCTCCGGAGAGAGTGAGTGCTGGCACGGGGACAGGGAGCCGGACCGGGAGGCAGCTCCCTGCGAGCGTCCGGGGCTGTGGAGGGCGAGGGGCAGCCAGACCCCTGGCTGGGACATGGCTGGGGGGTGGGACCCCGGGGGTCTCTTCCGCCCCCCCCCCCAGCTCCTCCTGACACCCCTCTCCTCTCCCAGGTGATCTCACCACCTCGGCACAGCGCCTGGGCAAAGGTAGGGCTGGGCTCGGGTCGAGATGGTGCGGCCGGGCAGCGGCATGGGGCTGTGCCCGTGCTGGAGGGACCCGCGCACAGCGAGTGTGTGGCATGTACTGTGTACGCTGACCCTGCCCCAGGGGCGCAGCCCCGGGTGCTGCACGCGGGGTCCCTGCAACACGTGCGGGGCCCCCTGCACTGCGCGGGGTCCCACTGCGCACGCGCCCTGCCCGGCACGCGCAGCCTGCCCAGGCTCATCACCCCCGCAGGCCTGACTGCCGTCAACTTCGAAGGCGTGGAGCGGGCGCCTGTGGACGACACGACGCGGGAGTCCCTCGGCAGCGACTCCTCCAGCCTCGACGCCCTCAACAGTGGCTCCTTCAGCATGGACGCCCTCACTGGGGAGGCCCAGGGCGGTGGGTGCTGATGCTCTGCCCTGCACATGGCCACGGGGGTCCCCGCTCCCATCCCGTTGGGTGCTGAGCCCATGCTTTCTGCCATCCCACAGGTCCTATCGTGGATGTCCCAGCGCAGTCAAATGAGTCGGAGGAGGGTGAGACCCCCCCCTTTCCCCTGCTGCCCCTCGAGGGGCTGAGCATCCCCCAGGGCTACCCATACCCTGCCCAGCACCCAGCCCAGGGCTGCAACAGGGGACCCTGAGCTGGGGATGTGGGGACATCCTGAGCCCCCAGAGGAGACTGTCCTGGTCCCTGTGGGCTGTTACAGTCCCAGGGGTCCCCCATGAGCCAGGAGTGCCCCATCAGTTGGGGGTGTAGCATTAGCCAGGGGTTCCACCTTCAGCAAGGGGTGCCCGGTTATCCGGGGGGCTGTGCTGGTGCCAGCCCCCAGCCCTGGCATCTCTGCTTGCCTGCAGGAGTGGACCGCGACATGGACTCGGAGGAGTCCCTGGCATCCCAAGGTGACAGTGGGTCTGGGACGGGGAGAGCCCTGCCAGGGGGTGGCTGTGAGGACGGGGCACCTTTGACAAGCGCTGGGTGTGCAGGGGCTGACGCAGCTTCTCCCTCCCCAGGGATCTAAGAACACCGAGCTTTGCTGGAGATGCCACCTGGGACGATGTCCTCTGCCGAGCTTTCCTGCTGCCTCCTCATCTCCTTCCTGCCCCGCACCCCTCAGTGCCCTGCCAGTCCTTGCCGCAGCCCCTGCCCCAGCCCCACAGCCCAGCCTGCACCCCACGGTGGGGCAGCCCCCTGGCCCGGCACGGTGCACGGCTCCCCTCAGACCCCAGTGCCACCGGGGGTTTGCTGGGGGACTGAAGGCTGTGGGATGCCTGGGGACCAGGGTCTGCTGCGGGGCAGGGGCTGTGGGGGTGGCTGGACCCCTCCACGTGCCCCTGTGGTGGGGGCTGCTGCGAGCAGAGCAGCCCCTGGCCACCCGCACCTTTCCATCCTCCCCCAATAAAGGTCCCTGCAGCAGCTGCGTGGTGTGGTGGAGCCGGGTGCTGGCACCCCACGGCCACCGGGCCCACCGCCCCACCCGAGGTGGGAGCAGCATGGCTGCCGCTGGTGCCGTGGGGGGATGCGTGGGGGTACAGGGTGGAGGTACCAGCCCCCTGGCACGGAGGTGGGGGTCTGGCCAGCTAGAGGATGGTGGTTAGAGGGACCCAGCTGCCAGCCAGGGAGCGGAGAGGTTGGGTGCTGGGTGTGGAGCCCCGGTGAGCCTCCTGCCGTTGGCACGGCTCCGCTATTGCAGGGCTCCCCACGAGTCCATCCTGCGGCCATGGGAGGTTGGAGCTGGCTCTGTCCTGGTCCCCAGCCCTGGGGCAATGGCACGGTGGCTCCTCCATCGTGGTCCCCACCAGCCAGCCCCGCTCCCGGTGCTGGCACCGTCCCCTCCCCATCACGTCTCCTGCCCCCTGCAAAGCCCTCTGCCCCAGCACTGGCCTGCTGCCTGCTGAGCCGGCACTGCTGCGTGCATCGTGCCATCGTGCCTGGGGAGCCCGGCCAACACCGGTGCTCGTTAACGGGCTCTTCTGCCAACACCTTTAATGAAGGCGTGAAACCCCAACCCCATGAGCCCCCCGCCTGGCCACGCTGCCCTGGCACTCATCCCCGGTGCAGATGCCTCTGCCCCCCAACAGCGGCTCCCAAGGCTGCCTGGCCCTGCCCTGCACCCACTCCTGGTGCTGAAAGTTAACACAGGTTCAAAAAACACAATTAGGAGGAAATTTAGGGGGGGAGTGGAATAAAAAAAAATACCTATCGAGGGCTGTTAAACACCTCCGTCTCGCCTCTGGCGTGGGGCCCCAGGCTGCTGTTTGCTGGGAGGTGATGAAGGGTACCCGGGAATTAGCACTGCGTGTTTGCCTTTCCCACACACCTCGCCCTTGGCGGCGGTTACCGGCACAGCCATGGTGGGGCTGCCCCACGGCGTGTTGCCCATTGCCCCTGCCGGTGTCTGGCCCTTTGCCCCACACTGGCTCCTTTCCCAGCCCCTTCCCAGCCGTACTGGAGCCCCTCCCAGGAAAGGATGTGTCTCCTTTACCTGCTACGTAAAGGCCAAAAAAGCTTTTTAATGATTTTAATGACAGCACCTCAGTCCCTGCTGCAGCTGACGCAGCCCCCACTGGTGCCTCCCCACCCCCCGCTCCCCCCAGCCAGGCTTCCCCCAGCCTTGAGTCCATCCACCAGAATTTTCTACAACCATTTTCCAGGGTGGAGGGATGACCCCCGATATCAGCGATGGTGGGATTGGAGGCTAGTGAGGGGTCACCCCCATACAAAGGGACCCCCCAAAGCTCCTGGGCTGCCTCTGAGCTAAACTGGGGGTTCCCACTGGGGAGATGCTGCCATCCTCCCCATGGCGTTAGGAATCACCTGGGGGACCTCCTGCCCAGCAGAGCTGTAGGCCGATGCAGGGGTCCCTGGGTGTTACTGAGCAGCCCAGCATGGCCCCTCCACCACTGGCACCCCCCCAGCCCCATTCCCGTGTTGCAGCCCCTCTATGGACCTTATCCTGGCCAGTTGCACCAGAGTGAGGGCAGCAACTTGGGGCAGCAGTAGCATGAGGGGCTGTGTCCCCCTGGCACTGCCGGCGTGGTGCTTGGTGGCCCCGGTTACTGTGGGCTGGGGTGGGAGCCAGGGGGATGCTGGCATTTTGGGTGGTGGGTGATGAATTACGGGGGGAAGTTTCCAGTGGTGGTGCTCAGCCCCGCCAGACATTTACCTCATTAGGCGGGATGAGATCATGCAAGCTGGCCGCCCACGTCACATACGATTAGTTGGATCATTATGGCCCCCACCTGGAACAAGGGGCTCCTGCAGTACTTGGGGGACCCCCAGCCCTGGGGCTGCGGAGGGGCTGCTGCCCCCAGCCACCATCTGCACCATGCAGCTGTGGTGGCATCGCCGTGACACCCCATCCCAAAGAGAGCAGGGCTGTGGGAGGGAAGAGCTTTGCCCCAGATGTTGCCCCCTAAATGCGATGGCACCGCTGGGACCCACCTAAAGGCTTCCTGCCCCTTTGCCCGGCCCTCTGCCTGTGGTGGCCCCCGTCCCCCGTCCCGGAGCCTGCCCAGCTGCCAGCATCTCCACCCTCCGACTCCTGCGTGGCACCTGCCCACACACCAAACCACACGAACCACCCTGACCAAGGTAAAAGTTGGGGAAACCCCCAAACCCACTAAGTGCTGGGCATGGCTCGCGTGCCGCAGCCATCCATGTGTCTTGCTGAGTCTTCATCACAGACCACCCCCCACACCCCACCGCGTACCCCCCATTGCAGCGGCACCGGGAGCCTGCACAAGGGCCACTTTGAGCTGGTCCCACTGAAGGGACACTCGGGACACCCAGGAAATGTCCAGTCCGGAGAAAGCAGCGAGCACGGAGCCATCACCCTGGGCATCCTTGAGCAGCAAGGGCTACTGATGGCGTCCGGAGGGTGGGGGCAGTAATCCACGTCCAGCCAAACCTCCCACCAGCAAGGCAGCCAGCCCGGGCTGACGGTGTCAGGGGAGGGTGGATCGGTCCCTCCAGGCATCAAACACAGTGGCATCACAAACCTGATCTCCTGAGCTCCACGTGTCCATCTCTGCCTTCCAGCTACTACTGGCTCCTGCCCGGTCTCCCTGCGCAGGCGTGAGCACCAGCTGCCTGGTGCAGACTGGGCGCTCCCTCACTGGAAGTGTGACCCGCCGTGTGCAGTTTTGTTGGGTCCTTCACTGTCTCCCTGTTTATAACAACCTTCTCAACTAAAAGGATCGTTTCCAGCCACCTGATCGATCCCAAAGGCAGAGCACGACACTCCCTTGTCCTTCTTGTCCTTCTTGCCACATGCCCACGTGGAGCGGCTCGTGTGGCTGGCCCTGCTGCACACTGCGTGCCCTGCCTGGATGTCCTGCACCCGCGGGAGGGTCCAGCTCCCTGTCCCTGTCACTGCACTGACCTGCTGTCACCGTGGACCCCCCTGGCACCCCTGGGCCCCTGGCTGTCCATCGGTGTGACAGCATGTGGAGATGCTGCGTAGGGCACGGCTGCACCCCAGTCCCCGCAGGGCACACCTTGGCATGGATGTTGTCACCCAGCCAGTATTTTTAATTGCTTAATTATGCCTGGGCTATTAAAGGAAGTTGTGTTCTGCCGATCACCAGACACACGATTCTTGGTCGAGCACTCCCACACGCCACGGGAGCGGGCATCGATTTCGCCAGGCAGAGCTGAGGGGGTCCTTGTGCATTGCCCCTCTGTCACCGCAGCGGCGAAGGGCGGCAGAGCCATGGGGTTGGGGCTGGGACCCTCAGCCACAACACAGGCTGAGCTCACGGTGCCGCAGGCCTGTGAATCACACCGGTTTGGGGAAAGGCGCACGGGGGGTCTCGTCTCAAACGTGCCATCCCTTGCTTCAGCAGTTCCCGTCTCCTGGCACGGCTCTTGCTCCAGAAGATGAACCCAGCACAGACGTCCACAGGGGTGCAAGTTGTGTTGGGGTGGAAAACCTCGGGGGAGCAGCCAACAAACCAAAGCCAAAAGCAGAACTCGGAGAAAGTTGGAACCGGAGAGATTTTAAGTGCTGATGGAGAGGATCAAGGGCTGGTAGGGAATGAGGGAGACAGGTGTCTTGGAGAGAGGGGGGCTGGCATGGCAGCTGCAGGAGCAGGCGTCCCCTCTCCCTGAGGAGAGGTGGCAGTGAAGGCTGGACAGGCCACCACCATTCAGAAGGACAACACCTCCATGTAGGCCAAGCCAAGGCCAGGCTGAGGTGGAGAGGGGGTCGGATGCCAACTGTCCCCTGCCCCACAGGACTGATGCTGCTGTGCATGGCCATCCCTGCCCAACAACTCAATGTGTCATGGCAGAGCAGGTCCTCGTGACAGCCCCAGCACAGGCAGCACGTTCACGTGGACAGGAGATGCCCAACGGCACGAACAAGCAGGCTGGCTCTGCTTGGCCCCGAATCTGCTTCGGTGCCTCTCTGCTGAGTGATGAGGGACAGCGGGGACTTGGCCCACGAGCTGCTCCTGGGGCTCTGTACCCCTCCAGCCAGGTCCCTGGTGGTGCACCAGGGTGTGCAGGACACCTGTGGGACTCTGGTGTGCTGGTCCCCACGTCCCCCCGTCGTGAGGCACTGCATGTCAGGCAGGGTCATGGCCCAGCGTGGTGTCCCGCCGCGTTGGGAAGGGCAGTAACCTGCAACGGCTCTCAGCCAGACGGCTCCTGGACGCTGCCATCGCTACCCTTGAGGATGGACCCAGGCAGCAGAGGTGCCACCGCAGCAGGCACCGGCTTCTCCCGACGTCCAACTGGCACTGAGGCTATGGCCGAACCCCAGCGCCGAGGCGTCTGCGCCTTCGGGGTGACCGAGCAGCATATTGTGACCACCCGAGTGGAGGACAGCAGGACAGAGGGAGTTTTGAACGCTCTGAACATAACAACAAAGATTTTTTTTATTATTCTTATAAAAAAAAAAAAAAAAAAGAAAAAGCACTCCTAAATGTGTGCACAGCATCCGCCACACCTCTGGTGCGTCAGCGTGGGCCCCGCTGCAGTCTCCTCCTCTGAAACATCCTGGAAAACTCAGACCCGGAGCCCAGCCCGGGATTTAGGCAAGGGAGCCACAGCACAGGACTCACACGCATACGCACACACGCACCTCGCTGGCTGCCACCGCAGAAGTGTGGCAAGGGCTCCGGCTCCTGCACGGCCAATGCTGGGGCAGGTGCTGGCACCGGGATCGCAGGGTGTCTGGGGACACGGAGGGCAATTTCTGGGTCTTTATCCCATCCGCTTCCCGAAAAGATGACAAAAGTAAAGCTTTCAACCATAGAAAAGCCACCAGGTGACAGACCATTTGTTTTATATATATTTGTATGTATATATATATAGAGATATTTATATATATATAGATAGAAGTGGGTTCTTCTTCTCTCATGTAAAAATTCAAAATACAGTTTTTACTATTAACAATCTGAAGTGTAAATGTACAAATTTTTACTGCTAAACAAAAGGAAAACAAACCCAAAGAAAACAAAGAAAAAGAAACACACAGTGCGAGAGAAAATAAAAAAGAGAAGATAAAGCTGGGCTTTGGGGCACCCCGGGGGGGCACACGCACACACGGAGACCCTCGGGGACCAGACCGCAAGGCAGAGACCACAACGGGATCCGACCCACCGGCGCCAGATCGGCAAACTTTTATTTTCTCTTTTAAAAACCATCGCATCTGCCTCTCCGGGGGCAAGGAGGGAAGGGGACAGGGGTGGAGGGGGAACTCCCTTCCTCAGAAAAGCTACCCCACCTGCACACCCGATGAGCGCCCCGCTCCCCGGCCGGGAGGAGCGCCCCACAGCCATGCCCCTGCTGGTGTCCCACCGGGGGGGTCACGGCTGCCACCCTCGGGGGGGGGGCGTGAGCGTGATGCAAGTGTCACGCAGTGGCCGGCTGTTCTGCGGCCAGCCAGGCTCTCCCGCCCGCTCGCTGGTGCCGCGGCAGTGCCCGTCCCAGCCTCCGCGACACGACGGGCCATGACCGCACGCGGCGGGTGGGGGAGGCTCTTGCACGGCTCGGCCCCCCCGCCCGACGGCCGCCAAACTGGAGGAGCGCTGGGTGGCTAGAATCTAAAGCAGATTTCAAAACACCTCATTAAGCACACACACAAATGAAATCCTCACAGTGCCGGGGGAAGCAAACATGAACCAGAGGGTGTTTAGAGCTTTCAATGTCTGTGCAAAGCGAGGAGGCTGACGGCTGGATTTCCCTTTAGTGCGTATCCTTTCTCTTCCTCTCTTTCACCCTGCCCTGGGCCTTAGGATATCGCAGGGTCCTTGGGTTTGGACTGCTCAGTCCCTGACAAGAGGGAGATGGTGGGATCTTCTGAGTACTCGTCTCCGTCTGTGAAATACGGCCCTTCCCCCAGCTCGAAGAATATCGGCAGGTCTCCACTCCCCATGTCGACAGCGCTCGAGTCCACCAGGAAGAGGGGCTGGGCCGTGTAGTGCACCAGCTGCTTCCCTGCAAAGAGAGAGTTCATACGAGGGTAGCAGCTTTCAGCAGAGAACAAGAGCGACAAGGTTCAACTCGCTTCCTCGCCACTTTCAAGAAGCACTCCTTGCCACGCCAGCGATGGGATGCCAGGGCTCGGGCAAGGCCTTGGGCACATTGGCAAGGCACAAGGATTTGACCTTAGCTGGGTTCCAGCCCACTCTCTGGGACACACAGGGAGGGACTGGGGGCTTTTCTGTGCCGCCATGGAGATGCCGACAGCACAGTCCTGACCAGGCTGTGACAGAGCCCATGGCTGGGCGCTGGGCTTGCTGCCACGAAGGAAGAGCAGCACTGTGGACAGCCCGTGCCATTCCATGCAGACAGAAATCCCACCAGGCTGGGGCTGGTGGTGACCTCGGGACTGCTGAGGCAGGCTCAGTGCGAGCAGGATGCCCAGGACCGTGTCTGAGCATCTCCAAGGGCAGAGGTTCCCCAGCCTCTCTGGAGCCTGACCACCCTCACAGTAAAAAAACTGGGGGTTTTTGTGTTCTGATGGAATTTCACATCTTTTGGTTTGTGCCGTGGCCTCATGCCCTGTCCCTGGGCACTGCTGGGGAGAGCCTGTCTCCCCCTTCTTTGTTCCCTCCCATCAGGGATTTATACACATAGCTAAGATCCCCCTCCGTACTTTCTCTTTTCCAGGTTCAACAGTCTCATCTCTCTCAGCCAAATACCCTTTTGGGGAGGAGAAATGATTCTGCCACAGCCTCAATCCTCCCTGAACACCGAGGCGCCCGCCTGGTACCTGCGTCTGCTGTGCTGGCCTCTGTCTCAGTAGGTTTCTGTTGCTCCTGGGATGAAAGGAGATCTTGAATCTGCAGGGAGAAAAGTTGGGTTGGTGAGCGCGTTATGTGGGTCAGACACATGTGGGTCCTCTCCGTGCCTGCCTTGGGACTGACCCAGCACACGTGCTGCGCAAAGAAAGCTGAGACGTACAGTCTCAAGGCCCCACTGAGGCAGACAGACACCCTCAGAGGTTCACCAGGTTGCCAGCAAGCCCACATGGACCGAGGCGCAGCTGGTGTGGCGTGCTCCAGCTCCCAGGTTGGCAACGGGACTGATTCAGGCGGCGCACGACTGCCCCGGCCAAACCCGGTTCCACAAATCCTCTCTCCTATAGGCAAAGGTCCTGCTCCGCAACGCTTTCCTGGGTCACAGCATGAAGCCTTTCTCCATCCTGGGGGTCTACAATCCCAGGGGAAGCCTTTGGGATGCGTTTGTAATGAGCAATTTTATTTTTTGTGATTTATTTCTGTTTATCGGAAGTCTTGGTGCTACTAAAGCACCCGAGAGCTGCAGCTCCCGGCAAAAGCTGCCAGAGCGACCTGGGCTGTGGCTGAGGATGCAATCCCATTGTGCACCCCCATCCCATGGGCACGACTGGGCTGGAAAGGCTGAGATGTGTGTATTAAAGGGAGAAAAATTTTGAAACCACGCTGCCCACCTGAGCAACTCTGCTCACTGCAGTCAGGAGGGAAGCCCCGCCACCCTCAGAGCTCACGTCGCCTGGGGAGCATGGCGCTGAGCCGGCTAATCCCAGACCGCTGAGCCCAGAGCACTGCTCTCCACTGGTGCCACGGCTGAGGACAACGCTTGAGCAGAGGCTCTCCTGTGGGATCACTTTCCCTCTGTGGATTTACAGTCAGCTAATAATCCCGCGGCTACTTATTACAGCAACCGCTGCTGTGCCAAAGTCACCGTAGAAAGTAATTCAGCGCGTACCCAGTGTTTTTTGTTACTGCTTAGCAACTGGTGCTGAGCGAAGGCAGACCACTTGTGAGCGCGCACGTCTTCACAGACCCTCTGGCCACGATTTAGGAACCCCGCAGCTCACCCCACGGCCAGCACAGGGGTTTTTGCAGTGTGAAGGCTGGGTGAAGACAAAGCCCAGCAAAACACCCCTCCCAACACCACAGGGGAGATAAATAACACACCAGTGACCTTGATCCAAACGCTACTCGAGCTGATGAGCTAAGCTGTGAATTTCAAAGGACACCAGTTAAGATCCCTTTAGAAAATCCTGCTTCCAGATGCTCAACAACACGAAGTAATTCATTTCTGAATTACCGAATCTTCGCTGCTCATGTTCTTCTCCCAAATCCCACTAATCCCTTGTCCTGATCTTCCTGCCCAGCCAGCCTCCGCTGTTGCAGCAGAGCCTCCAGTCGGTAGGAAATCAGGTGTTTAACTAAATTTACCCAAACTTACAGGGCAGGTTATTTGTCTGCCCACACACAAAATGGTCCTCTGCATTGCACTTCCCCCTACAGCTTTTTTTCCTTGCGGGCAGCCAAAGAACTCAGCCAGCCCATGGGCGCCTGCACCGCACCAAAGCGGTACAGAAATGTCCAGCAAGAGACACGCGCCAGAGATGCTGCAGAACGAACAGTGCTGAACTCCTGCTCCGTGCGTCACCCTGCATCCCAGGCGCATGTCAGTGCAGGGTGAGGGGTCCCCCAAAAGAGCTCGTGGGAATCGTTTTACTTCGGGAAAAGCCACCAGGCCTCTGAAGGTGTGCTTTGGAGAGGGGCACGTTGCTCCTGTCCTCTCCCTGCTCTGTAACACCGGCATTAACACCTTCCTCACAGCCATCCCAGGAGCATATGTTGCGTCACCTGAGGGCCCGTGAGGTCTCCAGCAAAGAGATTACATTTGGGCTTTCCTGTTTTGCAAAAACTTTCAAGATGTTTCCTGTTCTGTACTGGTGGGAAAAAAACCACAAGATCCCTTTGTGCTTTTTCTGATAATAAAAAAAGAAGCAAGACGGAGATAAGGGGTTAGAGGCTAGCCGAGGGTCCCTGGCTCACTGTACCAACTGGACCAGGAGACCCCTGCTTGGTCTGATCCGGGCCAGACTCCCTCTCCTGCACCCACAGCAGCATCCAAGCTGCCGTTGATCTTTGTTTCCCTCTCAGTTTTTCTTGTGGAGTTGTTTTGTGCAGATACCGACACACATCCCAGGGTAGAGCAAGGGCCGGAGCATGCCAGCACACCAGCGGGGCTGCAGCCGCTGCTCTGCCCCAGGGCAGCGAGAAGGACCTGGCTCTGCCCCAGCCCAGCAGCGCTCCAGTCCTCAGGCTACCTCCTACTCCAAGGGTCTGGGACTCGCTGCTTGTGACTGTAACTTCCACCCCTGCTGCTCCAAGCGCCTTCTCAATGCAGCCACGAAATGCTGTTGTTTGACTAATCATCGTTATCTGATGAAAAAAAATCATTTTATCAGGCAACACCAGCTCTTGCAAGGAGAGTCTGTGTCAGTGCTGTGCACGGTGTTCAGCACTGATGGTACCCAAGTAAATAAAATTAATAATACAGCACATGGTGGAGTTTGCCTTGAGAAAGCCTCCTGACAATTTCAGAAAGTCAGAAGGAGGGTTTATGGAAACCACATGCAGCTCTATAGGCTTCACTGCACTTCCATGTTCAGGGGGCAGAGCTCACATGAGGGATGGAAATCTCAGCACCTAATTAACCGAGTATGAATGATGAAGTAGCCCTGCGCTCCGTATGAGCTGCTCAGAGAAAGCCGCAGTGCTAATTGAATTATTTCCCCTCGGCGGCTCCCCCAGCCCGCGCGGGGCTTCATGTTCCTCCTCTCTCCCACATCCCCTCCCTTTGGGCTGGGGCCGGCCTGGACACTCCTCAGAGCCTGTCAGAACCTTCCTTTAATCACGCGGAGAGGCTGCTGCGGAACAGCAGGACACACTTCATTCTGGCAGCTGTGTGTGCATGGAGGGATTTTTAACAGCTACTCACACTGGCAAGGCTGCTGTCCAGGTCGGGAAGGTTCATGTCTGTAACCGTCATTGAAGGGCTAAACAGCTGCCAAAGGAAAGAATGATTAGTGTAGGGAAAGCAAGCAAACCCAGGCGTGCTGTGGAAATTCATGGTTGAAGCTACCGTGGTCCATCTGCCACCGCGAGCCACACGCACATGGTACCGCGAGACGCAGCTGGGGCGCGGCGCCGGGATGGGCGGGCGGGTGGGGGGCGATACTCACATCTAACAGTGCGCTTGTGTCTACGCTGAAGCCGTGCGTGGTCAGCATCGTCTGAAGGTTATCCAGGTTGGAATCGATGGTGTCCAGGTGGTCATTGAGTTCATTCCTGTGCAGAAGAAAGAGGAGCACAGGCAATCAATGCCCAGAAGACTCTCCCAGGTTCTGAGCTACTAAGGGACTCTATCCACCCACGGACTGCAACCCTCCCACAACCCAAGCAGGAGCGCGGGGCCGGGATCCCTGGCTCTGTACAGACGCCAGCTCCAGCTGCCAGCGAGCTCAGGTGTGCTGGTGGAACGCCGCAGCAATGCTCTCCCCCTCTCTCCTCCTAGTCCTCTGGCCAGAGCCTGGAGACACAGCCAGGACTCCTCCTCCCAAGAGGTCTGAGGGCGAGCAACCCAGACGAACGAGACACAGTGGATTTCTTACGAACGCCGGGATTTCTGCAAGCCATTTGGGCTCTGCCGTTAGGGTCCTGGTAAGCACCAACCACCGTGGGCTGGCAGGGATCTCGGCACAGCTGTGCCCATGCAGTAAGGAGCTTTGGGCCCTTTTCCAGCCTGAGTGCAAGGACTGCCTCTGCTTGTCACCTCCCGGCTGCTGCCACATGACAGTGAAAGGGCAACAAACCTTATTCCCTGCCACAACTTGCTTTGGGGGAAAGGGGATCAGTCCCACCAAGGGGGAGGCTGGCCAGAAAAAACCTTCGCGTCTGGGCTGGCAATGGGGAAAACGGCATTTGTGCATCAGGAGATGGAGTTCCTAGTAACAATGGAGAGAACTCAAGCTGCTTCCCTTTACCTGGGGAAACAAACCTTCCCACTGCATCCCGACCTGCGCACATCCCTGCACGGCTGCTGGCAGCACCAGAGAGCAGACACCTACATGGCGGGGCACAGGGGGAGAAGCACCAAGCTCCCACATAAATCACAGCTCACTTGCCGTCAAACAGCAAGTCCGGGATGAGGACTAACAGCGTAATTAGTCTCAGCGATCTTCACCGCTGAATGCTGGTACCTTGCCGAAGCTGGGCTGCCTCCGCAGCCGCCTGGGAACGGGACAGTGTGCTGGGATGGATGGCACTGCAGGGCCAGCCCCACAAGCCAGGCCGTGAGACATACCAGGCCAGCTCCGAGGACGTGGTTTGTTCCCTCCTACAGAGCTGTGGGGTAATGCTGCAGGCCAAGGTGGGTGGCAGAGCACCAGCAACCCTGGCAAAGATTGCTTTTAACTGACTTAAAACCTAGGGCTGCGAGACTGAGCGCCAGAGAATGGTCATCTGGGCAGAAGAAGGACAGCAAGGGCTGCAGAGTTGATGGTGAAATATGCAACTGCCCTCACGTTCCCTTATTCTCTAGTTCTGTGGTGCTCATGGCACTCCCATCCATCATGCTTCAGAGCGAGAGAAGTGGATGACATAAACCTCACAGCACTACCCAAAAGCCTACAAGGCTCTCTGATGAGCGCTCTTGTGAAGAACAGTCATGTTCGCTAGTGGCCCCGGGTCCCACCCGTGGCCCTGCCGAAAAGCCCCTGCGTTTGATGCCGTAAGCCATAGCAGGTTCCATTCCGTTCCACGGTTGGTTCTGGCGTGGCCCCATGCTCAATCCACCCCGTTCTCTGTCCTAGAAAGGCTCTTTTTGGCTACTGAAGGTGCTCACGAGGGACCAGTGGTGTTGGTCCCGCACAGGTTGACCCACTACTGGCAGCCGAAGAGGACAATGTCTGAGAGGCACAGGCAGACACGCACAAGCACAAGGCAAATGGCAAAACTGTGGCTTTCAGTCTCTCATGAACGAGAAAAATGCCAAGAAGCTACTCCTCTTCTTGGAGGGTCCCTGCGGGGCTTGTCCCCCCCAGGCTACCACTGCACCAGTATCCTGCAGAGCAGGATTTCTGCGATGATCCCTTTGGGAGACCGAGCATCCCCGAGCCCGTACGGTGCTGCCAGTGCCCGACTGCGGGGGTGTGGACCCAGTCACAGCACGGGCAGCTCCAGGCCCCTGGCCAGCTCGGTCACCCACTGGCACCTTGTGTGGACCTCCTCGGCTTGCCAATTCCAGAGCTTTTACATTCTCTCATCCTAAGCAGCACCACGAAGATTAGAAAGTCAAGGCTCTTTTCTCACTGCTGCAGATAACGAGAAGAGGCCGCGAGGCCAGGTCACAGCTCGGAAAGCCTAGCAAGCAGAAACAAGCAACCTGCCAGAACAACAAATATCCTCGTTCTGGGAATACTGTGCTTGGGGCCTCAGGAAAGCTGGCTGCAGATGCAGTCCATGAACACATTCCTGCCTTACCTCTCCTGTGCCTGCAGGCGGGAGCTGCAGCGATCTCTTAACTCTTTTTTAGAACTAAGATCCATGAACATACTGCACATAAATTACATATCCAAGTTTGTGCTTCTAAATGACTTCTGAAGTCCTCACTGCACAGCACCTGAAATCCTCCGATGGATTTAAGATAGTTTTTCAGCAATCCCACAGTTAGGAACATCCAGCAGTGTGGAACGGACCAAAGTCCCAGCCAAAGTGTCACTAGAAACCCCACCTGTGACAAGCCGGTCCTTCCACCCGTTCGGGGATGGAGTCCAAACACGGGTGCAATGCAGATCACGCAAAAATTGACACTGGGATTAGACTACTAACACACTCCAGACCTTCAAAGCAAGTCTCCCGGTTTCTCTGCAGAAGAAAAGCAGGGCCCCCTGAACCAGTTTTCGATGTTGAACTGGAAATTGGTAGCTGCTGCCTGGTTCCCAGCATTGCTGGCAGGTAACCTTCCCCACAGGTCCTGCTCTGCTGTGCCGAGCCACATCCGACGCCGGCCTGCGTTTGCCATCAAACAGCCGCTTGCAGAGCAGGGAAGAAAGAGTGAGTGCGATTCTCTGGAGCAATACGGTTTTCCTCAATTTTCCAAGTGTGTTGTGGGTTGGAGCAAGAGGAACCAGCACCTCCAGGAGAGCTAAGCAGTTGCTGCACAAGGCGCCGAGCTGCAGGGGCTGAGGGCTCTGCAAGGTCCTGAATGCCCCCAGCCCCAAAGGAGCAGCCAGAGACAAGTGTGCTGCTGAAGGGGGCCAGGAGCTCTCTGTTCCCCCGAGACAGGCCAGGCTCTGAGGGCAAAGAGACCGCTTCCAATCCTGAGATCAACATTTTTGCTTCAAAGCTGATGCGCCAGCAAAAGGCCTTCCCGACGCCTGCGGCCCAGGGAACAGCAGGGCACAGTTCTGGGAAGGGAGGAGCCAGCAGCGGCAGCGCCTGCCACCCTCCCAGCACCGGTTGCATCAGCTGGGGGAAGAGATGCCGAGCTCAGACACAAGGGTCCCACCGCACTGCCGTGTCCCACGCCACCTGCATCAGGCCCCGCAGACTAATGGCACAATCCCTGGGAAATGTGACAGACGCAGGACTGGTGACTCTGACACAGAAGAGCTTTGCCTGCCCCCGTATGCGGATGTGCGGGGAAAGGGGGACTGGAAAGATTTGGGAGGTAAGGAATAACCCTGCTCTACGTGGACACCCTGGCTCTGCTTTCCCTGCTGTGCCAGCCATCCCCACACTCGGCGCACCTTGGTGGCCGCCTCGCTCTGCTTCTTGGCTGCTGACCACCTTGCAAGAATAACAAACCCGGCTACGCGGCATGCCTTGCTCCAGCACCGCTTCCTCGGCTCCTGGGGCAGCCCCGCGGTGTACGGGCTCTCGCGAGACCCTCGCCGTCTGAGTTTCCATCTGATGAAGTGATGAAAGTCAAGCCTGCGCCGTGTGGTCTCGCTCTGTGTGGGCTGTTTTATAGCCTGAGAAGTAGCTATGTAAAAATAGCACCTTCTTACTCAACAGATCTGCTCTCCGTGGGTCCGCCTCTCTTCCCCAATGGAACGATGTGTTTAATGCCGATGCCACGGTGGCCCCTGGACAGTGGGCAAGCGAACCAGGGCACACTGCGCCAAAACCCACTGCCAGGGAAGCCCTGTTCTGGCGATCTTTGTTATGACTGATGGAGGCAGCAGAAAGCACGCGCCCTGCCTCTCTCTCCGCTGGAAACCAGTTGAGCTGGCAGTCAGGAGCAACAGCTTTTTCTCGGGGAAAAGGCACATTCTGATATGGATGCTGATGAGAGAACTCCATCTGCCAGTCCCTCGCGCTGCCTCTAGTGCTGCCCGCTGCTGTCCCTGCACATGCGCAACGGCAACGCAGCTGCCTGCGAGGCTGGCCGGTGCCCAGCACCGCTGCTTGTGCCAGCGTGACCCACAGCCTCAAGGAGAACATCCCTTCTGGGAAGGACCTGGAGCTCCTGAGCTCCAGCGCATGGTTCTCAGAGCTCCATTGGGCACAGTGCTTTAGCGAGGAGCAGTGTCACCAGCCTGGCTCCCTTCCCTAGTGGAGCTGCCTGTCCCTTCTGACCCATAACCCTACCGGGGACAGGCCACTTCTGGGCAACCAGCAACCCCCAGTCCCCTGAATCTGAAGCACTGAAGATGCGCAGAGCTGTTTTAATTCCCTGTACCGCTTGCCTTTTCAGATGGTCTGTTTTCTAATAGCAAGAAGACAGAGCAGCTTTGCAACGATTATCACACGTACGCAGGGAAAAAGCAGTCCCCTGGAGCCTGCGCTCCTGCCGGGCCAGCGTGCCGCTCTCTCTGCGCCCAGGGAACGGGCTCGGGGCCCACCAGCCTGCCAACAATAACCAGAGCAGTAAGCAACGACTCCTGCAATGTCCACCTCTGACATAGCCCTTGACGGGGGAGGCCAGACACCCATTTAGAAACGCATTTTAGCTCCAGGCATATTACATTTGTCTTTGGCATTATTCTGTGTATTAGCTAAAAGTATTGGAGGGCAATACTTCAGAGAGTTTTCCCTGGGCTTCTGTGGGAGACAGGATACCGGTCTAGGTGGGTTGTGTCCTGATCTGGGATGCTTTTCATTATGGAAAAGCTTTACTAGAACAGCGTCTTGGTGTGCAGTCAGGTTTGCAGTGGGAAGTTTCATTGTTCTGCATCATCACAAAACCAGAAAATGCATCAGAAAAGCCGCTTCAGTCCCGAGCTCCCATCGCCTTCCAATGCAACACTCTGTTACTGAGGTGTGTGAATTTTGCGCTGGCAAGACACAGCAAACCAGCAGCTCTCAGGGCTGAAGTTTCCACACATCAAACCCAGGTACAGCGTGGACAACAGCAGAGCAGACTTCCCTCCCACCCCTGCCAAGACCACCTAAAAGGATGAGAAGCAGTTTGGCCTCCGCTGGCCACTCAATATTTTTCGCTGCTGTGTTGAGTTGGCCAAGAAGTCTGCCACTTGGTGCCAATTTTTAGAGCGAGCTTTTGCCTTGTTGATATACTACCTATAACGTTAGGAAAGCTGACTTCAGTGCACTGACAGCTCCCTGCCAAGCGCAGTGTTCCCCTGCTCTCTTGCCCAGAATTGCAATGCTTGGGGACAGTGGCTATTGAAATGCTAACCCTTGCTGTGATCTGCAATGAAGTGAGGAAGAGGAAGAACTGGGGCAAAGACGAGTGACCTCTGACATCTGCGAAGTGCGAGTCAAACTGAAAAATACAAACAGAAGAGCATACTAGATTCAAAAGACTCACAATCAGGCACTTTGAGGAATGAAATGTTTGTTATGTTCAAAGGTGAGAACAGTTAACCGACCATGCTCCGGCACTTCAAGCAGCAAGGAAGGCACCGCAGTCATGGCACTGCAGCGCTTTCGAAGCGGGCAAGCAGCTTCAGGCTGGCAGAACTGTTAATTAATGACAAAAAACAAACACGAAAACAAACAGTCCTGCAGAAGCAAGTGAAGACAGCACAGGTTTGTTACAGCACAGCCAAGCTCAGCGAGAAGCTTCTCAGCAAGGCAAACTAAGCTACTTCTGATGTGGGTCTGCTGCTGTTAACATCTGCAGGGTGGCGCTGACAAGGGGACCACGGTTGCTGTCACCTCACACAGTGCGCTGAAGCTCTGGGAAAGCAGAGGTACTGGCACACGGCGCTTTGCTTAGACAAAACAGTGACTGGCTGCTCTACACAATACATACATTGTGTTAATAATGTAGGTGTCGATGCTTTTCAGTATGTAGTGGGCTCTGGCTCTTTTAAAGTGGCTTATGACGGTCCCCAGGTGGACGGTGGATAATGTTTGGGCAACACCGTCAAGCGTTTCCATGCAAATGTCCCCTTTTACTGCCTGAATCTCGGTACTGTCACCTGCTGCTAAAAGACTGTTGGTCACATGAAGGTAATTCTCGGTTCAAACGAAATTCCTTTGGACAAAGGATGTCTTGTAGATTAAGTAACAGCCCACACGACTCACAAAGAGGCACTGCATGCTGTGACCTGCAGTCTTATGGGCTGCTCTTCTCCAATAAATTTGAGAACAACTGAAACATGTTTCATGTGATGAAAAAGGGGTATTGCTGAGACTTCTTGGCAGGCTGTCAGTGCCTGGGTCAAGCAAGCGGCGTTCAGGCACCCCTGACACACCGTAAAGTCACCTACCATCAGTAATCACTGCCCTTACCACCTGCATCTCGACGCACTGAGCGGACTCCTGCGAATTTAACAGAAGCCTCAGAGAAAGGGCGCTGCGCAGCGTCACGTCCTTGGTGCAGCGCACCCAGCGCACCCGGGCGTGCAGGTTGTCTGGCTCCAAAGCCTGAGGAGCAAGCCCTGAGCTGTGAGCTCCGACGGTGGGATGTGGCACACGGAGAGGCAGTGTGCCTTGGCATGGAGTGCCCGGAAGACTCTGGAGCATGGGCTGACACACTCCTGGGGACGTGACAAGCAGTGTGCCACTCATTTAACATAGCTCACTGCCAGCACTTCCATTAGCAAGTCATCCTTTCTGCCTGCTCAGCATCTCAGTACAATTTGAGCTCTGGTCATTCCACTTCCCAGCTGGCACCTATGGCCGCTGGATGATGGGTTGGAATCATCGAACGCTTTGGGTTGGGAGGGACCTTTGAAGGTCATCCAGTCCCACTCCCCTGCCACGGGCAGCGACACCTCCCAGCAGACCAGGTTGCTTCCAGCCCCGTCCAGCCTGGCCTTGAGCTCCCAGGGATGGGGCACCCACAGCTGCTCTGGGCAGCCTCTGCCAGTGCCTCACCTCCCTCACAGTAAAGAATTTCTTCCTGATATCTGACCTAAATCTCTCCTCTTTCAGCTTAAAACCACCAGACCTTGTCCTACCGCTACAGGCTTTGCTAAAAATGCTGTCCCCATCTTTCTACAAGTCCCCTGTAAGTGTTGAAAGGCTGCAATAAGGTCCCCCCGGAGCCTTCCACCACTGCTCTGCTCACGCAGATGCAGGGTAGCTCCAGTGACAGTGGGACAGGAGCCGAGGCACTGGCATGCTGGGAATACTGACCTCCTTCTCCGAGTTTATATTCCTCTGACGTAAGAGGATATACAGCGTTCAGTAACCTCAAGGAACACTGCTGCATGCCAAAGCACAAAGCTAATACCACCGAAACCCAGAGAGCAACAGAGGCTGGGGATGCCTTTTATTATTTACACTTTGCCTTCAAACTCCCTGGGGCAGGGAAAGATTTTCTGTTAAATGGTCACACTCTCGTCTGGCACTGTGTGCCTGTGGGGTTGATCTACAACTCATCTTTTACAAACCCGTGTGCCGAACAGGCCAGGAGCTGAGAGGTGGATACAGGACTACTGCATGGCTGTACCCTTACTGGTTAGATTCCTTCTTTCCGGAATAACCTCTGAAGGAACACAAATAGATGAGAGAAGCACAGTGCTGCTCGCAAAATGTGGGAGTAAGAGAGCACCAGAAGAAGAGGAAGCACAAGCCCTTTCTTTTAAATTGTCTCTGCGGGGGCAGGGGGCAAATGTTTTCTGTGTCCTTTGCCTGCTTCTGCACAGCCTGCCAGTCCTTAATAATTCAGAGGCACTCTCTGCAGCACTTTTTTTTTTTTTTTTTCATTTTTATTGCCTTTTAAATGGCCAGTTTCAGCTTCTGATGAGCTGTACAATAAAATCTGTCTCTTTTTAAGGACAGCTGGTATCGCTGAGATGGATTGCAGTGGTCTATAAATAGTGAAGCTACAAACATCTCCTGCAAGGCCAAGAGGAAGAGGCGAGCAGGCGTCTCCTGACTCTGCGTGTCTCTGAAGTGTAAAGGCAGCAAAGCCTGGTCCACTGCGCTGCCAACAGGCTGCAGACCCTGCTGCGGCAGGGCAGCCTTCAGCCGTCTCTGTACTCACTGTCTCATGTTAAAGGGGGCTTCTTCCACAGCTTTTTTTGTTCCTTCTCCATGTAGAGCTATGACACCGCAGCTCTGGGAAGTGATGGCTAACACAGAATTCACACTAATGTGCACGTGTCGTGCTATCATCACCTCGGGTGCACGAGGCTATGGCAGCCGTCTGGCTCAAAGACCTCTCTGCTGCCTTCCAGATCTCTGGAACTAGCTGCGCCTTCTCTGAATTGCTTTTTTATTTAAAGGATAGAAAGTCTGTCCTGACATTCAGAGAGAAGACCTTAATTCCAATACTCTCTTTTCCCCAGAACACAGGGAGAATGGGAGGTGCCAGAGATCTGAGAAGCGGCTGAGATCTCAATATGGTCAAGGGTGAAGTTCTCGGCAGTTCGATGTGGACAAACAACTTTCTAGTTTCTCATCCCAACACTTGCAGTTGCATCTGCGAGCACTGTGTGGTGATAAAAGACATAAGACCATACATCCGATCCCTAATAAAAAGCTACCCACCAACTTTCAGCCTGCCACCCACGGAGCCCAGCCTAAGTTGTGTCTTAGCAAGGGAAGGGGCTGAGTGGAAGAATGTGCTTCACCATGACTAGAACTAGGTGGGTGAGTGACACTTTAATGCAAAGCTTCCTCCCTCATTAATCTGGAGGGCAGCTGGGACAGGCAAAAGCAGAGGGCAGCACAGGGGCAGTGCCACCGTGCATGCCATCTGAGCAGGCTTGTGGAGAAATGCTGTCTCACCTACAGGTGAATCCACTGGGATTAGAGCTTCTAGCAAGCAATGCTGGCAGCCTGCAGGCGCGCCTGTCAGCTGCCTTCAGACTGCAAATACAATGCAGAAGCTTTTGTACTGTGAGGATGTGCTGGGCCCTGAAACACAGCTGATCTTACAGTGACTCATTCCTACACTGGAGAGGCAGGCGGTTTGAACAAGCCCTTATTTAGCACAGGCATTTTTATCCGTTCTTATTTTGGCATCCCACGTGGCCCTGTGCAGCAGAGCAGTTGGGTCCCCCCCACAGGGGGTTTAATTCTGTGCATGGGGTCAGGCGGCAGGAGAGACTCATTGCTCCAAGCAGAACAGGGACGGGAGAGTAAAACATCTACCCCAGCCCTCGCAGGGAGGGCTGCGCTCAGGGCCGCCAGCGATCTCCTGGGACAAATGACCACATTTGCTTCCAAAGCTGGCTGGAAGCCCGGGTTGCTAGCGTCTTTGTAAAGCTTAACGGTACAGAGCGGTGGGATGGCTGGCAAGACCTGAGCTCAGCCGGCCTCAGCACAGCACTTACTTGTCGAGGCAGGCAACACTGAGGCACTTTTCCTGGGGCTGAGGCTGTGTGGTGCTGTCACCGGCTGCAGCGGCTGTAGTGCTGGGTTCATTCTCCTGCAGGATGGAGTCAATGAACGTGGAGGGGGACAGAGGAGTTTCAACAGCAGGAGGGTTCCCTGGGCTGGCCTCCTCTATCTGGGGGCTGCGGGTGGGACTCGGGGGTTCTTCTTTGATACGGACCACAGGACTACTCCTGAAAGAAAGAGAAAGAAAACAGGTAAAAACCTCACACTAACACATTCTTGATTTCCAAGATCCGCTTCCACACAATAGGGCAAAAAAAGCCTCGCGACTGCCGTTGCCTTTTCACATACAAAGCCTCCAGAGTCAGCTACAAAGATGAGGCTGAACGAGTACCTAAATATTTCGTCTCTGATTCTGATCCTAATCAGCTCCCCTGACACATCGATGTCTGGCACTGTTACTGCGATTTCAGCGCCTTTTTTGTGGCCAAATGTTTGTGAGCCCAGGACCTGCCACGCAGCCAGCTCAGTACAGGTAAAGTTATTGGAAGGAGGGTGTGATTTTTTTTTTTTTTTTTCAATATAGTTAAAACAATACAGCTTTTGATGTGGACACAAAGTACAGAAGTAGCACGGTGTATACCCCTTTTTTTAAAGTCACCACTGAGACATGCATGACATAATCACCACCATACAAGAGGCTGCAGTGTTTTAACTGCTCCCACAAGGTCAGCAGAGTGACTCCTTTGTGCAGCCAAAGCCTGGGATCGACCTTTTACATAAGCACCCAGGCATTTTCGGATTTTTACGGGGAGGGGAAGACAACTTCTTCGGTCAGCCCTAATTTTACCGCCCAAACTCACAGATTTGGGGACATAAGAGGCGCAATTAGTTCTACTGGAAAGGACAGCGACTACAAAAGGACAGAGAAAAGGGCCATTAAGCAAACATATGGTCTATATTTAAGAGTGACTGCTCCTGGCAGAGGGTATTAAGGCAACAAATGGCATTTGTGGGTGATTCAGCACCTCAGGGGAAGTGCCAATGCCAGGAATAACGAGAGGAAGAAAAAAGGAGATCGCAAGGTGCTAAGGAAAGGGGGGGCTCTTCTTGCCCAGGGAGGCTCAGAAAGTTTGAGAGCCACTGACACTGGTGGGAGCAGGGCTGCAGGGAGCTGGGGCTGAACTGCCACGTCGAGGGATTCAGCGAGAGGCTCTGGCTGATGCAGAACAGTGCTGGCAGGGGCACACAAGGCTGAGTGTTACCTGTGGCATCTGAGCACAGCTCTCACCTCTGCTAGGGCCTGTAAATCTGAAGGAGTTAAAAACACTGCTGCTGGGCGCCGGCTGACCTGTATCTGCTACAGATTTTCAGCCTCTTCACCCCTGCTGTTTGGGACAGAGCTGTCACCGTTATTCTCAGTTACTTGGGAATGAAGCTGCTTTCCGCACCTCCTCCTCCTCCTCTGTGCAGCAAGTCTGTAAGGGCAGGGCAAAGCTAACCCTGCGCCCAGGATGTTGGTAGCTTCACAGGACAGAGCAGGTGGGCCAACAAAGACATGGCTTCCTTGTGGAAACCAAATTGTGACCCCCGTCGCCCCCACCAGGTTCACATTAGACAGGGGAGGCACAGGACGGGGGGTTGTTTGGAATGAAGAATTATAGCAGAACAAAACTGACCAAAAATCTGCTGAGGCAGCAGCGTCCTGAACGAGACTATCTGGGAGAGCCAGGTCCAACTTTCTGTAAAGCCCTAGTAAGGTACGCAGGGTCAGGTTCATACACCCTGAACACCCCTGGTACCAAGGGCTGTGCAGTTTTCCAGCTGTTGCTCACAGGGGATTCTTAACAGAAGAGTTACATCACGCTGGTGTCTGACTGCTCAGCTCCCTGGGAAACACATTCTCCCTGTGCTGACAGCTTCAGATTTTATGAGAGCAACAGCATACCTTTCATCGAGACTGCCGCTGGGAGATGCCGAAGGGCTGGACTGGGCTAGCTCGGTCACGTCAGAGATAATGGGACCAGAGTTGGCTGAAGAATCCGGGGAATACAGGTTGGAGCCACTATATGCTGGGGAAGAAGCCTGAAATGACAATCACAGCATTCGCAGTGTGAAGCGCTAGGCATGTACTGTACGCCGTCCCACGTGTGGGAGATGGAGCGGGATGAGACACATCAGAACAGTCCAAAATCCTGAGCCACCCAAGGAAGAAGGCAATGTGGGACTCAACATGATGCCTAGAAATATCCTATTGCCAACCCAAAGGACTACTGAAAAAACCCCCACCAAACCAACCAAAACCAAACCAAGACTTCTGTCTGTAAACTTCATTTTCTTGAAAATAATGGAATTTAAAAAGTAGAAATACTGGATTCTTTTTCTGGATCGTTCACACTTGGGCTTTTAGAAGGCCAGATTTTCAGCTTTCCCCTTCTACCAAAACTCCATTCTTTTACTCTTAAATGAAAGCTGCAATTCCTATGACACCTACAGATCTAAGAAATACAAGGATTTCTATGTTGTAACAGCACATGAAATGGCTGCATTTTGCTATCAATCTTGTTAAGGAGCAAATTAGTTGAGACACTTGAGTGAACCTGAATTCCCTCTCCTCTTTGTGTACCAGCATTTGTCAGCCTGGGAGACAAAGGAAACTCCAGATTAGAAGATGAGCCCAGGAGCATCAGAAAACCAGCAGGGATGTGGAGAATACCCTGGTCTGTCCTTACCTGCAGATAAATATTTGACCGTCTCCCCTTCAATGCTTGCTTGTACTGCACACACCGTAATTTGGCTTACACCAGCACTACATTAACCTTCCTGATCACCACTTAGCACAGTCAAGACTGCAGTGCAGATTTGGCCCCTCAACTCCCTCATTATTAGAGCAAATACCAAGGAACAGCCAGAAATCGTTCCACCTCGCGGCACGGCAGGGGGTAGATGGGGACGTGCGGAGATGCTCTGCAGACTCTGCCGCAGGCTTGCCTCAAGAGGTCGGATCCCCACCTCTGTCTGCACGTGCCGTGCCTCCTGCCCAGGAGGGCCTGTGAGGGACCTGTCCTGCAAGCAGGAGCGTTGCAGCCTGGCGCTGCGCTCACCGACACAGCAACAAACCAGACAGCCACTGATCTGAAACTCTTCTAGAACCCAAAGTGCCAGCAGTGCACAGCACGGGCACTGGGGAGCACACAGGCAGCACGCTCTCCTCCTAACACGTGACTGTGCCCTGTTCTGGACCATGACTTGCGGGCTACCTATTGTTCCTGCAAGTCTGAGGTTGCATTCTTGAGCAAAAAAAGGGCACGATGATGTGTCGGTAGTCACTGCTAGGGGCACAGAGAGAGCTGCTACTTGGCAGCAGTGATGCGAGATCAAGTCTGATGGCTGGCGCAGGATTGATCCCAGCTGTGTCAAGGTCAGGACTAACCATGCTTTGCCCTCGCTAAGGTCTTATGCCATGTTAACAGTCTCACGAAACCACTTTTTTTTTTCTCCACTGCCAAAGCAGGGGCTACGGGAGTGTCAGGATCTAGTGCACTTGTTGGCAGCTCACTCTGAAAAACTGCCCAACTATCATTTTTCAGTTCTGTTTGGAGCTGAAAACCATAAACATGTAAGTATGAGAAAGGATGACCACCTGTGTTTCCCATAATTGGGACAATCCAGTAATACCTGGAAGAGCTCCCAGTAGTTCTGTGCAAGCATTTGCTGCACGCAAGAATAAAGGCACTTTTAAAAAAAGAGATCACAGGATTAGACGGGAGCTGGAACGGGAACAGAGAGCTTCCACAGAGGGTGGTCTAACTGCAGGACAGCTCTTTAATGGGGTTTAGCTATTTTGATTCTCTGCTAAAAAATTCATCACGATCACCTTGGCATACCAGGGCAGCCTGATGTCAGGAGCCAGCAGCTTGAATCTGCTGTCCCAAACACGATGTCTCTGCAGCAACACGGGTAGGATTGTGCCTTGGAATTGGGGACAGCTTTTATTTTGCTACCAACAGCTGATGTGAAAGCTTAGTTATGTTCCCAGCCTTGCTCCTGGGCTGCGGCGTTGCCAGAGGATGAGCATAAAGAAGACCCTTGTTCCACACAACAGCTTTGGCCAAGAAACACCAGCTGGCTTTCCCCTGCCAGGCAAGCAGGGGTTCTGCAGACCAAGAGAGACACCCCGAATTTAAGCGGTGCCGTTTCCCAGGGCACACACCGATACGAACCAGATCAAATAGAGCATCTAAAATGAAAGCAGCCATGTCAAGACATGAGATTTAGTGGATCAGCACAGGCTTGAGGCGATTAAAAGCTAATAGTGACCAAACATGTCACAGCTCTATTGGCAGCAAGCGCTGAGCCAGCCAGCTTGCCCGCAGGGAGTGCCACCAACGTGGCTTTCGAGCTCGCGGCGCACGGGATGAGTCTTCCCTGACCCTCCTGGTAAGTCAGTGCCCACAGTTTGAGACCTGCCCATCAGCTTCATGACGGGCAGTTCTCAGCATTCAAAGCATCGTGGGGTGTCACAACAACAGGGTTTACACACAGGCACACTGCAGCTGTCGGGTCAGAAGGGAAATAGCAGTGGAAGCGACCTTGCTTGCCTCCTCTGGCCTCAACACGTGGCCCTGGGAGCAAGCCCGTGGCTCATCTGGGAGAGGATACAGGGCCAGCATCAATGGGTTTGGAACAGGCTCCGTGTGTTCATGGGCCATTGGACAGTTAGAGGAAGCAGCACATCAGAAAGTGCATCAGAAGGATGGGAGAACAGAGATGAAACCTGGGATGCAGCAGCAATTTGAAGGACAGTCCAGAGCTCCATTTACAGACTCCTCCTATAAGGTTGTGCCACTGTGTCCTGTGAGGCCACCTCCTGCAGGCACCTGGCTGAGCTGCACCCTGGACCTAGGCAGTGGGACAACCACTGTAACGAGGCCAAAGACTGAACAACATCCACGTCCATCTATGAACTCATTTCTTCTGGATTAGGCATTTGAGGGCATCTCGCGGGAGACCCCTTCACCACAAAAGCTACTGCCAGCTCTCTCATCTCAGGGTTTAACACCACACAGCCTTGCTTACGTGGAGGATTATTCTAGGCACAAGCGCCAGCCGGCTTTGCTCCGCTCTTCGCACCTTGCTCCCTACCTCCACAGACACAATTCAGCTCCGATCACTTGGGTCTTTACTACTTCAGGCCCATGTCTCAGCCAGGCTCTGACCCACACCACCTTCACTGACCAAAAGCAGTCTTCTTTGAAGGGAGCAGCGCTAACTATACACAGTCACACATCAATTAGGCAATATGAGCAAATGTTTAGTAGGGGTCGACTGACATCAGATGTGTTTTGTTTCAACAAAACTGAAACACGGACCAAGTCAGCAGATGTAAGCTAAGCAAGGACGCACCACTTCAGCCCACCTCTGACCTCAGCAGAATTCAGCTAACTCCTCACCTGGCCTGCAAGCCAACTCCTCGGCCCCATCACAGCCATCACTGAGAGTTACCAGCTAACAGCATTCTCCCCGTTGGCTAAGCTAGAATGCAGCTGCCACCTTAAAATACTTTGCCAAATGGAACAAAGAGGTTGTGAGCAAATGGTTGTACAAAGGCAGGACCAGCTGGAGAGGAGCCTAAAACAGGTCCCTCCCCACGAAGCTGTGTCCTCGCCCCCTCTCCAAGGCCAGGCATGCATGGCATACTTACTGCGTATGGGGATGAGCCGTGGACGTGCTCGAAGGAGTACTGGCGACTGTATTTCGGCATGGAATGTGCTGAACTGCTGTCGTTCAACATCAGGGGGCTGCAAAAGATTCCCAGACACCACAGGAGTTACCACGCTGCTGGCACCGGGTCTTGGGTACCACCTCTCCTCAGCAGAGCCCACCGCCCCAACCCCAGGAGCGCACCCACCCGAGGGGGCAAGGCACAACCGTCTCCAGGTCTGGGTGCCCTGGAGGGGCAAGTGGCCGTGGGGGGTGGTTTGTGTCAGCACAGCTAGAGCAGACAGCCCCATGACATGGAGAAAAGAGAATGAGCCCCCATAACCAGCCCCTGGGCTGGGTTTTGCAACTCCACTGAGCTGAAATGCAAAACCTTGGGCCTCGGAGGACTCCTTTACAGTCCCTGGTCACCCCCTTCTGCAGGCCTGTATTGTCAGTGCTCTGCTTGGCTTCACTTCTCCATGGCCAACTGCTCCAAAGATGGATTACTCGTGGTCAGCTGTGACACAACCACTTCTGTGGTCCTTTTCAAGTACTTGAGTACTGTGGAGAAACTCTTTCTCCTTACAAGATAAATCATTTCAGCACATCTTGGACATTATCACCATATAAACCACTATCTTCATTAATAATAATCAAGCCTGCTGTGGTGTTGTCTGCCATATGGTGCTGCTGGGCACTGTTCAAACACAAAAGGACAGCCTTGCGATTCCACAGGCAACATGGAACAAGGTGGGGGCAGGCACAGACACAACCGAGTATCTGTCAGTTCGGATGCGAACAAGTGTAAAAACTCAGGTGGAGGAGGAGGAGCCCATCGCACAGGATGAGGCTGGAAGAGCAGGGCCCGTTCAGTCCAGTGAACTGTCAGATGACAGACAACAGGAGAACCATCTGTAAAAGCTGAGGAGGGAGAAGGAACTGTGCTAAAGCACAATCTCGGGACCGAACCAAGCAACTATTAATTGGTCAAAGCAAATTAACCTGGAAATGTTCTTAACCGCTCAGGGCACTTAAGTCCCGACCGGTCATCCAGTACAACTAGCAAGGGGCAAAATAATCCACAGCACGTTTGAGGACAGGTTTGATTAGTCTGTGAAGGTGTCACAGCAGCCTGTGACAGCAGGAGGCTGGTCTGGATGGTCCAACGTTTCCCTTTCTGTATAATGACAGAAACATCACGGCAGCGCCCAAAGACTATTTTAGCAGTGCGAGACCCCAGCCCTCACTGCGTGTGCTGCCAGAGTGCAGCGGCACTTTCACACAGTGCGGTGGTTAGCTACGAAGTAGGTTCTGCACGGGCTCATGTGGCCTGGATCGCAAACCCTCCTTGGTATCAGTTGCATAGCAGTGTTAGCTGGTTTTGGCTGGAGCAAATACTTGAAGGCTCACATGATCCCAATGACCGCTGTCCAGTCCTACCCCACTGGCAAGGCTGCTACAGAAGACAGAGATCTGGGGGACCCACTCTGCTGATCCTCTCTTTATTCTCTCAGACAGGGAACCTTTATCTGGATGTAGAAATGCAGACTTACATCTTCCTCTTCACCCCAAGAATACGGTTGGATTGCACCAATGAAATCAAAAACTGGATAAGCTGTGAGGAGGAAAAAAAAGAAAAACTCGTTATGGTGCACACAGTACTTGGACAGAAATAGCTCTGGGAGCATTCGGTCCCCACACTCAGGCAGAGCCAGAGCTGGGCACAGAGGGACATGGCAGAACGCCGACCCCAACTCTAAGCACACAGGTGAAGGCCAAGGGTAAAACGGTTACACAGCTGCCGACTGAATTCTGCCCTGTAACCCCGCCAGCCCAAACTTAACCTCTCCCCGCCGGATTTCTGGAACCTCACGGTAACGGGAAGAAAACACAGGGGTCAAAATTATTCTTACACAGAACGAATGCCATCGCATCCCACTGATCCTGCGAGCGCCCAGCCTGGTCGCTACGTCCCTGCATACACGAACACGACAGCGTCCCAATCCCTCCATTTGGAAAACCAGGATTTACCTTATTGACAACTTTCTGCTGCTGAGCATGCTTCTGCCTCAAGCTGGCTACTTCCCTCCACAACGCCTCATTCTCACTGCAAGAGAAGAAAAAGCTGCCTGAGAAAAAAACACAGCCTCTCAGGCAGAGCAAATAAAGCATGGGGCAAGCTGGAAAACTGCAGCAGGGGATTTGCCGACATCTCCAGACACCGGCTCATTTACAACCTCCTGGGGCTGCGGGTGAAATTGTGTTCATTAACTTTGCTTTGCCATCATTTTAGCTTGCACACAGCTCCAGAAACAGCAGCTATTCACACGTGGGCAGTAACACAGAGCCTTACCCAGAGAGAGCGAGCAGTTCACATCTGCTACAAGCCATTACTGTGCCCTTGTGGAAAGGCCCCCGGTGACCGAGCTCAATCTCCTTGATCTGGCCCAGGTGCACGCAGGGCCAGTTATAAATCGGCATCTCTAGAGACGCAGGGGGGGGAAAGCTGAAGAGGAGAGAGCTCTGCACCCAGGCACAGACCCGGGCTGCGTCAGGATGCAGCGTGGGCTGCACAGCCCGTGTAGGGAGGAGCGGCACAGCACCTACCCCTCGGATTTCCTCCTCCTGCAGCAGCAATTCCCAAACTCTACACACTTTTTAGAACTCCAGATTTGGCTTTTCTACGCATATAAATGAAAACAGCAATGATCGGGTTTATGTGTTCTGTGAACATAAAAGACAATGGAGAAATTAGGAATATTCCTGCCACATTTTCTCTTGTTCTTAAAGCTACCAGAGCTCCAAGGAGCTCGTAGGTGGTGTGGTTTAAGTTATACGTTTACGGGGCTGCAGCACTGGTATGATCTCAATGCCGGAGAATGACTCTGCCAGAAAACCAGCCATGTCAAAGTTTTTTGGGGAACAACTCCCACACCACCTTACTGGGGTCTTGACTGCTAAAGCTACAATCTCCCTTTCAGATTTTAATTCAGAGACTTTCCCCTCTGGAGGGTTTTGAACTGGCGTCGATGATCCAGGAGAGGCTCGACGGCTTCCCTTGGACTTCAGGGAGGAGGAGCAGGATGACGGCGCCTGGCAGAGCCTGCCCAGAACGGGTCGGCCAGAGGCCCCCGCTCATACTCGGTTACGATGCAAGGGCATGCTGAGCCCTTGCCAGAGCAAAAGGGTGGGCGGCAAAAACTCCACAGAGGGAAAACTTGCACGAAATCACTCCAGCTTTCTCAGACAAGGCCATCACTTGCAAATGCATCAAAAATGTCTGAGTAAAGAGAGCGTTTCCCCCTTGGAGGGGACAGTCACCCCGAGCTGCCCGCAGCAAGGGGTGAGCCTACAGCTGAGGGGCTGCTACGGCAAGGAGCGGTCGGTGCTTTCGGCAGTGAAGCCAGGGTGTCCCCAAAGGCAGTGAGGGGACACGAGAGGCCTCGGGGGTGGGAGCCAGTGGCTGGCTGGGGAAGACAGGGCTGCCGTCGTATCGATGGGTACAGCTGCGGTTATCTCAGCTGCACCATTGCTCCCCATGCACCAGCTGCCAATTACGCGCACGGAGGATTGCTGCTCTGGGCCCCAGCGGGGATTTGGGGAGGTCTGTAAATTAGCCAAGCTTTCCTCGGCACAGACCATCTGAACGCGGCTCCCAGATTCGCCTCGGGACAGAAAGGCGCACCGAGAAATTGCTGGGCCCCGGTGTTAGAAAGGGAAGAGCCGCAGCCCTGCACCCGCTGCCGAAATCCCGAGGGTCAGAGGCAGAGATGAAGCTGTCCTCGCAGCACCGGCCGCTGCCCGTGCCACACCTGAGCCACGCAAAGAGGTCGAGGTCTGGTGGATCAGAGCCAGTGATGTATCATGAAAGGCAAAGAAAGAAGGTGGTAACTGCTCATTAGGCAGCGGGAGAGAAACAGCTGGACACAAGGTCCCCAAAGGGTTAAACTGATCCGAGAGCAGCGAAAAAAACCCCTTTAATACTTTCTTTAGCATACTGTTTTATGAGGCAATTAAATGCCGGTGAAGAGTTTACAAGGCCCAGTTTCAAACATTTCATTTCGGGAGTTATTAGAAGATCTTTGAAGCGTTTTGTTTATACATCATTTTACAGGACTGCATAAACTGGACCCCGCTCCGCACCTGCCTCTCTTAAACTGCTGCTCCTCGGGGACGGCCAGCGTGCCCTCCCCTGCCCCGCAGCTGGGACATTTCTGAAGCTGGGGATGAGTTCCAGCAGCCTTCAAAAAAAGTGGCCCGCCTCTCGGAAGCGAAAGACAAGGGAGTCCTTTCGCAGTGGACAGCGCGTGGGACCGGCTGACAAGCCAAGCGCTGCCTGTCCCTGGTCCCCCCCGGTACCCACTGCTCCTCCATCCGGATAACGCAGCATGTGCTCTGCAGGCAGAATCCCCATCCGGATGTCTCTTTTGTGTCTGTATCATCATCCCTCCCCCCACCACAAAACCCCAGTTTCCCCCAGTTTGAGACCGGAGCTGACGTGGGGCTGTTCAGAGGGAGCGGCTGCCTTCTCGCCGAAGCCCAGGGGCTCAGGACGCCCGCATGCTTCTGCCAGACACAGAATGACATTTGTTATCTCCCGAAGCCAGGAGAGACGCTCATTTATCACTGCGGCTGTACAAGGGTCCTCAGGAGAAACGTCCATCCTGCTTGAAAAACAGCCTTTCCAAAGAGCTTTAATTACCAGTATACACTCAGGAAAATAGTCGTTACTCTCTTTTCAGATAAAATTACTCTGGGTAAAAGCCACGCTTGACTTCACAGTTAGCAATTTTTGAAATAAATTACTATTTTTTATCCAATATTTTGCAATTTAAAGAAAATGCAGTCTTGCAAGCCGTCACGCTCTCGCTGGGGCCGTGCTGCTACTTGGCATTTTTCTCAAAACCAGGCTTTTAGAACCAGGCAACTACAGGAGAGGGTCGTCTTCTCTCATTCTGTCTGAAGATAAACTCCAACACTCAGCTGCAGAACGGAGCACGCAGCTGCGCACCGTACACACTCACCAAGAGTATCCACAGAAAAAAAACCCTCAACTCAAGTTTTTCAAATCTCCTGCTTTGGGGGTTTGAACCCCAGAGACTCAAGCTAGAAAATAAGCCATTTCCAATGGCAGCAGGTGATTGTGACCGCATACGAATACACTTGATGCCCACAGAGTTTGTGTTTGAGCTTTTCTCCATCCTACAGTATTTTTATCTCCTGTCATGAGCTTCCTTCAGAATTTATTTAGAAGTGGCACTGCAGCAAGCAGCAGATTCCTTCATCACGTTGTACATAGATGTTCTAGGACTTCAAACAAGAGCGTATAGAAAATAAAACTGGATTTTAATCAAGCAAACCAATCAAGATCTGAAAGGTCCTGCTACATCTGTGTTTGCCTGAAAAAACCCCAAACGGGCAAAGATCTTAATTTTGGCATAGTACGGGTCCAGAGCAAAGTCTTGGGTCACAGACGCTATGGCCTCACCCAAATTTCATCTTTCCAGCCCTTTTTGTGTAACCTGCACTTCCATGCTGAGCGGTGCATCCTGTACAACACTGTGCCCTGCCAGCTGCACACTCAGCTGTTTTCAAGGCTTTTCAGGATGAAGCGAGGGTGACTTTAGCCTTTGAGAGTAACTCTGAACCCTGTCGCTGGGCTTTTCAATGCATGCCCATGGATGTTCTGGAGAAGGGTGGAAAGCCGGGTAACTCTACCTTAGTTATGGCTGTAAAAATGAGTGAGAGCAATGCAGCGGGGCAGACAAAAATTACCCAGAAAACTATGAAGCAGCACACATCAGAGAACCTCAGCCCCAAGCTGAGCGGCGCTGCTCACGGAGGCGACTGCAACACGATGAGTGGTTCTGTAAAGCACCGACCCGGTGCCCCACAGCAGTGAAGTCAAAAGACAAAGCGAAGGCGAACAGGCAGCAACTGTTCCCTCTCCCTTCTGATTTGAGGCTAGGGATATCAGCTGAAGTCAGCAGCTGGCAGATTCAGTACAAACAAAGGGACACGGTTCTCCAGACACCACGTAATTAAGATGCAGACCTCTGCTGCCGGATCCCAGGAGTCGTCGGACAAAATCACACAAAGAAAAACAAATCTACTGAGGACCATTAAGTACCAGGGCATCACCTGTATTGCAGGAAGCCCCTAACTCACACCGGTGGTGCCAGGAGATTGCTCCAGGAGAGCAGCACTGCATGCTGGCCTTGCTCCCTTCCTCCTGCCCTTTGCGGATGCTCCTGTCAGAAACGGAGCTGGAGCAGCAGGACCTTTGCTTCCACACCTCATGATTTTCCAGTTTGTTCCCCAGACCTGTATGACTCCCGCCTGCAGTTAAATCCCGACTCATCTTGCAGTGTCTTGCAAACTACTGCTCTCCTTCAGTCAAACTAATTTTTAAGCTATTGTTTTAAGATCAATACTTGAGCCGTCAGCTCCTGGGCTTTAGGGCCTGTGCTGCCATCCATGATACCCAGAGGAAGATGCACTGGGCTCTGCAGGCGAGCTGAAGAGGGCAGGGTTCAGATGCCTCGAGGTGTGGTACCTCCCCAGGGAATGCGGCACATAAGGGAAAGGGTCAGAGGCAGAGCTCAGGGCAAGCCAGACTATCAAGGCAGAGATTGTGATGTGCTGGGTGAGGTGCTGAGCAAAGACCTTTGCTCCTGGTAATACCAGTTGTCCAGTGGAAGGAAGCAGCTGTGTCTCAGTTTGCACTAAATCAGCGACGAGACTCAAAAGCTATTGTGAATCCTGGCTCGACTGCTATCAACCCCTGATCTCCAGCAGGTATAACCTTCGGGGGGGATTCACTCTTGGAGAAGAGTGAAATAGCTGTAAACGGCTCTTACTTTAGAGTCTGGAAACAGCTCAGGAATACGGAAATATTAATGACTGCCCCCACCAAGAGAGACTGCCTGCATTCCGCTAACTGAAGAGCGATGCAAACCAAACGCAGCTATCAAGACTGTGTCAGTGCTGCTTTTGCTTTCTTTTTCTTACCACAGAGAGCTTGTAAGAGAACACAGCATTTCATTTCTGCAGACAGTCTGGCTGCAAGTAGCGACAGACCACGGGAGAAGCAGGTGTCGCAAGCAGCGAAGTGGCAACAGCACCCTCAGACATCCCTGCTCTTCCAAACCGCAAGCTACCTTGAACACAACAGCAAGGAGCCGGGGCGGAAAGAAAACACTAGAAAGACAAGTGGTTTTCAAAACTTGTAATGTAACACACCCCGGACACAGAGAAAAGGTTTGGTTTTGAGACCGAGTCCCTTCCAACAGCAAGCCCGCTCTGGAGCAGCCAGGGATCCTGGCTCCTGTTTGAAATCAGCACCCTAATACCTGCTGCCCAATGAGCCAGCCACAATGACACATTTTTTTGCTGCTTTTCAGCAACATGAGGAAAGCACAAGACCACCTGAGCTTAGAGGAAAGCCCGACCCTCCTAATTAAAAGCCATTTCCCTGTCTTTTATACTCATTTCCTTACCCGGTCTTGCATTCAGTTGGTACCTACAGCATCCACTACTGCAGCAGACCAATATTTTTGGACCACGGGCTCAGAGAGCTGCTGATGCCTTCACTTTCTCAAAGTATTTCATTTCAGTTGTTCCCACACACAAGCTGGCATCGCCACTGAAAAGCCATGCTGGCGTCTCCCCGGCGCAGCCTTTTCTCCCTTACGCCAAGGCACAGGCTGAAGCCCAGAAGCAGGTCAGGGAACAGTGCAGGGTGTTTTACAGAATGATGGAACAGTGGGGGTTGGAAGGGACCTCTGGAGACCACCCAGCCCACCCCCCTGCTAAAGCAGGCTCTCCTCTGGCAGGCTGCACGGGGTTGTGTCCAGGTGGGGTTTGGATGTCTCTGGAGAAGGAGACCCCCAACCTCTCTGGGCAGCCTGTCCCCGTGCTCCGACACTCTCATGGCAAAGTAGTTTTGCTCCACGCATCCATGACAGCGAGCACAGGAGGATCACTTCCAGGGTTAGCCTGGGGCTGTTTAAAGCTTTCATTGCTCTGCTGCCTGACATGAAACTGCCCGCTTCCATCCTTGTGAACATCCTGCACTTGGATGTAACAGAATAAAGTGTGCTAGGGGGGTTGAATTTCAAGGACTGTGCACAAGGGTACCTTGGGAAGTTCAGTCCCCAGCAAGAGGAATCTCAACTGCACCTTCTTAGTGCCACTCTCTGCTGGAGGACACGGGCCATAGTAGAGTTCATCGGATGTGCCACATAGCCCGTCTTGCTATAATGAAGAGATACGGTGAACGCTGAGGCTGAAGGTGATGGCATGCCTTCGCCTGGGTGAAGGAGGTCTGAAAGCTTTTCTCTGGGAGGATGGAAAAAACTTACTCTGCTCCTTTTCTCTTAATAAGATGAATCTTGCTTCCTTTTTATGGAGGAGGACACAGCTGACTGTGGTTTAGGTGTGGTGCAGAAACTTCAGCTACTCTTCACAGCCCAAATGGCTCACACGTTTTGTAGATCTTTCTAAATACCGAGACATTCAATAGTCCCAAAGAAGCACCTGTTCCCAGTTTATCAGTTTCCACTTTTTCAACATGCATAAAGGTAACAATTTCAAGACCTTTAACAACCTCTGCTCTACCACAGAAAATGGCATTTACTTTTGTTAGAGTAATGAGATAGGCATTTCTGTATTGGATTTACAGGAAAAAAGGCCTTTTTGTTCCCTCAAGGCTCAGAAGTCACCGTCTTAATCACCGTCTGAATCTTACGTAAAAAACTAGTACCGCACAGCAAACAGGGTGTTATTAGGTTGCTAGCTTGAGAAATAAAAACCCATAAGCTTTTTAAGTGTCTACATAATTTAGCGGGGAGTTTAGATAATGACATCCTTTGATTATAGAGGCAAAGAATCCCTTCCACCTTCCTCATTGATCAATCATATGAAGAAGTCAGAGGTAAACAAGGCCATGGAAAGAACAAACGATACCAGTGAGTAAATCCACAGCACAGGGGTATCCCGAACACCAGCCCCTGCTGTCACCGCTGTCACTGACATCACAGGAAATGAAAGGTCAGCAACCAGGGAGATCAAAGATGTGGCCAATCTCTGCAAAAGGAATGACCACAGGGATGAGGGTTCTTCAGGCTTAGAGAAGAGATCAAAGCAGGTATGTCAGAAGCCCTACAAAGTTGTGAATAATATGGGAAATAATGATTTGTTCACCCTTGCAAAACCAGAACTGAGTCATCTGACAGTTTTAACAAAAGAGTATTTTCACTGCACAAGGCAATTTAACTGCAGAGCTCACAGCCCCCAAAAGCTTGCATCCATGAATAGATAAACTCACCTCCTACAGGAACACCAGAAACTCCAAGACACAACAGGCACAGGCCTTGGCTCAGCAGTCTTGAAGTGCTGGAGCTCACTGCACAAGGCAAGCATACTCCTCCTCGCCCTGATGCTAATATTCTTTCCCTACACACTGGCAAAGAGTTTCTTTCAGCAGTTAAATAGCTGACCAGTAAATCCATTAGACCCATATCTACTTTTGTGTTTTGAATTCACTAATCTCCAGCAATCAACAGAGCATTCAGAGAAATGCAGATTTCAAATCTGTCAGTCAGACGCCCAACACAAGCAATCAGACACACGCCACCAAGGTCTTGCTGGAGGAATCTAAGAGAAAGCCATGAAGACTTGCTGCAGAGCAGTGGTTTTGATTGCTTCCCAGCGAGGATTTGATCTCAATTTTCAAGCAAAACATTTTGGAAGAACCACGTGACATCCTGCAAACCTGCTAGGGAGAGCTGGGGAGAAGAAGGGATCTTACAAGAGACGTGTTCAGAAGTCGTCGCAGACGGAGCAGAGCACTCTCCTACGAAGGCGCATTGGTCTGGGTCACAAAGTGCAACGCAGGCAATACCACAGTTCTCTGGAGCTGCAGAAATCAGTGATTTTTTTTCAGAAAGCTGACAGACAGGTGCTCTGGAATGCTCCAAGTAAGGTCACTCGCTCATTAAGCCTGGGGCCTCAGAGGCGGACAGACTGACTTGGTTATTAACTCACCTTTTAAAATAATCTTAACTACAACAGAACATTCAGGTAGCACCAGTTCGTACAAGCAGGGGATAAGCCCCTTCTTCTGTGTCAATAATGATCAACTGTCTGTCCAAATAAACTCACAGTTCAACTAAAAAGCTTGTACCTTGGGTTCCTGTCATGTTACGCTTCAACTGCCAACAGCTCTCGGGCTAAGCCAGCTATGAGCAGAGTGGCTCTAACACCACAGGCAGCTTTTTTCATAGAATCATTCAGGTTGGAAAAGACCTTTGAGATGTCGCTAAGCACCGCATCTACGCATTTTTCAAATGCCTCCAGGGATGGTGATTCCACCACCCCCTAGGCGTTTTTTAAAACAATTAGTTCTTTCAAAAGAACTAATCCAGAAAAAAACAGTTCTCAACGACCAAACCTGTAAGTACCAGGGAGGTTCTCCAGTCCTGAGCACAGCGTTAAGCTATGCTTGTGACCAAATTATTTAAGGTCCCAGTGGTGACCCGGCATAGGGACAACCACTGAACTTCAGCCGCGGCAGCAGTAACAGCCACTAGCACATTACTAGCAAGACAAGAGATGTAAATCAAAAATCAAACCAAATTTCATTTATCACTGCGCTATTCCTCCTCTTCCCAGTGAACCAGCAGAATCTGTTTCATTCTATACGCTGTTCTGAACCACATCAGATGAGGATGGACAGAGTAAACTGAATGCAGTTTTTAACTGTTCTCCACTTTTCCTCTGAAAAAGTGGAGGATCAAGAGAAAACCAGACCAGTTTATTGCTCCTTTGGCAATTATGTGACTGGAAGGATGCTGAAGAGGCAAGCGACCTACTCCTTCCAGCTCCGGCCAAGCCTCAGGGTACAGTTTGGGGCACAGTCTCAAACCCACCACCCCGGCAAAAGTCACTAGAAGACTCCAGACAGCTCTTCCTCCAGAATACTCTGAAAAAGCAAATTAGTGGAGACGAGGCAGGGGGAACAGGACAGTGCCGTGCAAGAAACAACTGGAGAGGTGGTGGGAACCCACTGCCAAATTGGGTGTTTCCATAACCGGTGAGACACCTGTAAGTGCTGTCCAGATACAGGCACCGGAGAAAACAGCCCATTGTGAAAAGGATAAAGTCCTGTTACGGACCACATACACAAACCTGCTAGAAAGCAGCCTACACTACACACCAGGGTTAAGAGATGCCAGTTGTGCTGAGTTATTTTAACATCAGTATGTCAGGCTATGGTGGTAATTAATTTCAGATTTAGATCACTGCGCTGAAAAACGAGTACTCCACAGGTCTTTAACCTATGGTTTGGAATGACCAATAAAACTGACTTCAGATGATCTCAAACAGTGACTAAGCTCATAAAAAGCAGCAGCATAGATAAAGCACACAGATCCCGCATTATACTCAGCATTATAAGCCATCAAAGCAATTTTAAGATCAAGCTGATGTTTGACTCTGAGCCAGCCCAGGTCCCCCAGGACCAGACTGACATGTGGAGGCCATGGTAGGAGAGTTAGTGTTTTGGCCCCAATCTCTGAACAGCTGGAGCCCGTGCAACCTTTGCACAGGAAGGCCATAAAACAACACATTACAATTGTCCAATTTAGAGGTCATAAAAGCATGGACCACAGTCTCAGCACAAGGCTGGAAGAGCCAGAGTTCAGCCAGCAGAACTCAAGCAGCGAGCGCACAAACGAGGAATAGCGCACTTGCAATTAGGGATACATGAGAGCCGCTGCAGACCGCAGAATCCTGGCCCTTCCTCCAGCAGTGCCGCAGCTTTGCCTGCGAGCAGCCAGGCCCGGCCGGGCAGGTATCCTTTTTCTTTCTGGCTCTTGGGAAAAATTTAATTATGCACACGCAGTCTTTCTTTCCATAAAATCAGGCTTAATAGCAACTGAGTTGCAGGAGCTTCATTTCCCCTCCACTGTGAAAGCTCTTGCCACTCCTTTTTGAAGTGGCAGATGCTCTAGCTGATGATGTTGATAGCACACCTGCATGCAGGCGGGCCTCAGTTTTGTTACTAGTGAAACCAAAAAGAGCAGCAGGTTGGGCGGCCGATCACCACCACCTCCATCTCTTTGCTCCAAGCAGGGCTGGGGACCACTTGTGCTAACAGATGGTCCTTCCCTCACGCACAACCCAGGAACGAGGGCTCTGGTGGGGCTGAAGCCAGAGGTAATTGTTTCTTTAGCAGCACACAAGGCAATGGGACGATGGAAACCCTGCTAACAGAATACAGCTGCTAGAGGAGACTACTTCAAGCACAAGCGTTCTCAAACGCTCGCTCCTGAGCTCCTGCAATCCCACCCTCAAGCCCAAGAAGCCTCCGCTGCATCAACCCCCCGAACAAGACACTGCTACGCTTCAAGATTTACTGCAGCGCTACGAGAAACCAGTGCCTTGACAGTGATGTCTCATTTCCAAATCCGAACCAGGAGCACATCATTACTTAACTCTGCTCTTGCTGCATTCTCACATATTTTGAAAAGGAAATTCAGCAACAAAGTAAAATCCTAATTTGTTATTTCCAGACAGGAACCAGTGAACTGAGAAGCAGAGCCCCCCACAAAACTGCTTGATACAGATTCTCGGCGACAGCGCTGTAATTAATCCTAATACCACTTCTTTCAGGGGGAAACAGCCAGTTAATAACAGGCAGAACACCACAGAGGAGGATGCAGACTCCTGAACAGGAATACACAGATGCTGTCCAGCTGCCCGACCCTATACAGTGCACAAAGAAAAAAGGCTCTTTCTATGCAGACAGACATCCATGGCTGCTCAGCTGCGCAGGGATGAGGCCCCCGAGGACAAGACGCTCCTCCATCTAGTTCCAATTCCAGCAGGCAGACCTGGCTCACAAGAGAATATAGATCACTACTGCCTCCAGAAGACTCTTTTGATAAAGAGGTTTGGCCACCCCAGCTGTAGACAGCAAAGGCACAGTCTCATTTGTTTGCTGACAGCTGAATATCCCTTCCTTTTTTCGCCCGGAAGAAGCAGAGGAAGCATCCAACCTGCTCAGGGGGGCAGCAGGAGGGCTTTGCACCGTGATTAAACCACCCAGAGGTGCAGAAAGCTGACTGCCTGGCATGCTTTCCTAGAGTTTCATAAGGTTTTGGGCATGACGATACATGGGCTGCCTCTTCGCCAGCTAGCTGTCTCTGTCCCATCAGCATGGACTGACCTTCCCAGTCGGCTTCCCTCCTGCTCCCCAGCAGCTCCAGACAGAAGCAGGGTGTGTAAGGAAGAGAAACAGGTTTTCTCTGGAGAGGGAAACTGTGTTTGTGAAAAAAGCTTTGGATTTATTGCACAGGACCTACTCCACAGGGGATCTGCCCCGAACAACCAAAACTGCAGGCATGCACTTTGGTACTGCGGTGACCAGTGCCATGGGTCTCAGACTGCGGTATCTCATGTTTTCCGTGGCAGGCAGACAACTGGACTGCAGTACAGGCATGGTCACTGCCTCTCAGCCCAGCACATCTCCAGGTTCTATGTGTCTGCCTCCCGTTTCTCCCCAGTGCAGCACCTCCAGCGCTATTCCTCCAGTCCAGCCTGCACACGACGCCTCCCTTCCCATGGCACATCCATCCCAGCAGGTTCACTGCCCACAACGAATCTCCACGCATGTTCTCTTGTGCTGCTCTTTCCTAGCAAAGATGTTGTTAAAAAAACATACATGAGAAGCAAAATGTTACTTGCTATTACTACCCTCACCGGCACGGCTTGCTGGGACAAAGCCAACGGGTCTCTGACTTCGTATCGCTACTGGGTGCTATTCAAAGGCAAGGGTCAAGTTTGGCTGTATAAAAGTTCGTGTGTAAAGCACAAAGTTAAAACTTGGTTCAAATGCACGGGGTACAGAAACCTGCAGTGCAAGCTCAAAAAGCAGCACAGAAACTCCTGTTCCAGCTTAGGAGACCACGTCCCCTCCTGCTCCAAAACACCTCGCACTGCTTGGCCAGGCTGCAGAAACAGGACACAAGATATTACGGACTCATAAAGCGTGGTGTAAAACACAGAAAATACCTGGCCAGCAATTTCACAGAAGATCATCTTACAAATTTTACGTCTTTGCTGTGTAGACTGGGCCTCATTTTTTCCATGCCGGGACAGACATGCAGAACAGATATGCAGAACAAAACAGTTGCGCTCTCAGAGCTATTGAGGAAAGGTGAAGAGAGAAACAGGGCTGCAAAGTCCTGCCTAGTTCTAAGTCCAGGACTAAAAGCCATGCAGTTACTCATCTCCCAGATGATTTTAAGCAGCTTTTAACCAGAGCACCTTCCTCCCCCAAAGGTGGGAGGGCTTCTGTTAATGAGGCTTTTCTGAGCATGGTGACTAAACTTGGATATCACCTAGTTGGCTTCATTATGTCCTAGCTCAGCTTTTCTCTCACCTAACACTGATGGATTCAATCTTTTCAACAAATGTTCTAATGCAAACTCTATCCCCCTAGGTCAGTGTCAAATGATAATATATATGTTGCTTTTGGAACCCTGAAACCATAAAGCAAGCTACACGGGTCAAAATTATTTGGTATGATTTACTGGGGGTTTGCATACGGTAAACTAATTCTGGTGAAGAGGAATTATCCTGCAAAAGGCCAAGTTCTTGTGTCTGTTTAGATTTATTTTTGTCAAGAGAAATTTTAACTTTTAAATTCTGTTAGCAACTGGGGCCTTGTAAAAGCGGCGGGGCCTTGTAAACAGAGTCTGGTCAGGAGGAAGTGCTCTCAGCGTCCCATGGCAGAGCTCCGCGTGCTGAGCCAAAGCGAACGCAATCCCTGAAGGAGACATGGAGAAAAGCGATAAAAACAGGTGCAGACACCAGGGCTAGCTTGCTGCTTTCAACAATCTGTTTAAAATTAAACTTACGGATACACTCGGGCTCCCACCGGGCCCAAGCAGAGCCGATGAATCACCGGGAAGTGACAGCCCCCCCGCCTCACCTTCCTGCCCCGTGCCTTGCACAAGGGCAGTAGCACTCGGGGAAGCTGCAGGGAAGCGCGGCGGCTGCCGGGACAGGCAGGCAGAGACCTCCTCCTGCCCTACAAAAGAACTTGTCAGGACAAATATTTCCAAACCAAGAGACAATGTCTCCATTGAGAGAGCTGGTTTGGTTTCTCCACCCTCCTTGTGCAGCCACTGCTCGAGCTGGTTTTGTTATGCTTGTAATGTTAGCAATCACTGCAATGCTTTTTTCCAGGGCAATGCCACAGCTGCACAGAAATCCACCATCTACTATTCTTTACCTACAGGAGAGGTATACAGATAAAAAAAAAACCCTCTGAGTGTTGCCTTCTGGAGTTGTGCACAGTCCTAAGGCAAGCAGGCTACCACACCTAAGGCCGAGCTAGAACACACTCCTCACAGAGCCACAGGCGGCTCACAGGAGACGAGGAATTACGGAAAGACACCGATAGATCTGGAGCTGGGAAAAGTACGTTATATTCAGTGAAATGTTGCTGAGTACTAGTGTGGCACCACCAGAGCCAGCTCTAACTGCAACTGTCAGTTTAAAATCTCAACAGTTCCAAGTTAAAAAGCCCAGAAGAAAACATTTGGCTCAGATGAGTCACTGCTTCAGAAGCTAAGAAAGCAGAATGGAAGCCAAAAGAAACTGCAGAAATTCTAGGTCAGTAACCTCCTCAAAATTTAGCGTAATTAATAACCACTCTTCGCCTGAAGATACCTCTAGAAGGCAACGGCCTCCTGGCTGAAGGGAGGGAGTTCAGGCGGATGCCGTTCCCCACCGCTGCAGCTGGGGCTCCTACTCCTTCTCCCGTGGTGGTTTCTGGACGACTTTCTGATTTTAAAATACCAGAAAATAAAAGCAATCAAAAATAAAAAAGGTACCGATAGCAACATTTTTAACGCAAAACTTCTCATGCGAGAAAAAACGTACTAGCTGTTGTAAATTAAATGTTGAAGTTACACCGTACCCTTTAACGTTAAGAGGACTTACTACAGCCAGCCTGTTAACCACTGTAGCAAAGCCTCACCGCTGATAAACTGCTGAGGGTGCTGCCAGGAGTAAAAAGCAAAACTTTCCAACGCACTTCCCAAATATCATCACAAAGAAGTCAGACAAGATGTTAAGTAAGCGGATGCTTAAACTGGACCAGTAATTACATGGAGACTGGAGGGAGAGCACAGGAGCTGTACAAGCACAAGTTGTGCAGCCAGAGCCTTGGTGCACCAGCTCTGGCAAGGCTTGCAGCATGAGCTGGTCACCACTGGTCTTCATGTTTGGAAAAAGCAAGCGTTCAAGCTGCAGGGTCTTTCAGCCACCGTGACCCTCAAGGTGCCCATGCGACGTCAGGCTGCAGGACTGCCAGCCTGCAGGGTGACAGTTTCTAAGAATCGCTTCTACACTGGACTTGCATGAGAGACCATGACTTAGAAAATAGGAAATCTAAAGGGGTGCATTAGAGTAAACTGTTCAAAGTCAAGTACAAAACCAAAACCCAGGGCCCCACTGCGACTTACTCCGCCCGCACAGGAACGCCCGAAGGGGTTGTCTTTATATGCTCCAATAAATTTCACTTCATGATAAAGGAGGGGTGGTGGGTGTAAGGGGAGCAACAATCAGCACAAGAAGCCATTTTCAAACGGCGAACTATCTGAAAAGTAGCTGAGAGTAACAGCGGAGTATAACCAAGCACAGCGATGCAGTTTCCACCTCGACTCCAGATCGAGCAGGAGGGGATGGAAGCTCGGCAGCAGCACCTGTGCCAGAATGGAAAGTGACACCTTGTTTCTTTAGCAAGGGGCAAGGGGACCCCAGGCTTGATGTTCCCCAGAATGAGATCTGCTCTTTTTGCACATCTTTCTCCATGAGGTAATTAAAAGGACAAAGAAATCGTGATGCAATGTGACCCTTAACTCTAAAAGCCAGAAAGGTGGGAGGCCATGAAGAGCATTACAACCCTCCCTAAAGCTCATGGCCATTTCAGACACTTGTTTCACCTGTAGCTTGTTTGCCTTTTCTTTTGGGGAAATAAATAAATAAAAAAAATAAACCACTCCAGAGGCCCATAAAATACCTGGAAGAAGACAAGGGACTCTGTTTTCCAGGAGAAGCAAAAAAACCCACCCTAAAACTAACAAGAAAACCCCCAGAATACATCAAGCTAAAGAGCACAGAAGTGCAGACTAACCAAACCTAAACAGGTGAGATTCCCCCACGCTCCAGGGAAGTGACGTCCTCGCTCTCCAAGCCTCAGCCCCTCAGGAGCACTATCCAGTTCTGCTGAAGGAGCTGCTGACAAGGAAGAATAAATATTTTCATACCCAAAGTTCAGTTTATCTACTTTCCATCATTTGCTGCCAGTGCCAGAGACTGACAGCAAATTATCCAGACACACATTATTACATGACAGCCGAGACGCCTTTGCCTGTATTCCTTAGTCTTTCAGGCAGACTTTTTGAGCTAAGCTGTGTCAATACCAAAAGATTTGAGAAGGTCTGTTCACAGCTGTGCAATAAAAAGACATTTACTGTGAGCATTATATTGGATGTGCCAAAGATGATATCCAATTTAAACCAGTAAAAATCCACAGAACAGCTTTCCCCCTACTAGTTTCAACCCATATGCATTTTCAATATGCTCTAAAGATCTTACTTTGACAGAAGACAAGCCGTGACCATAAACTTTTTTTATGCCAACAAAGCAGCTTATTATAAATTACACCTGGTGTGTTTAGCTAAAGTGGAGCCCCTTCCCTGATCAAAATACACCTTTAGATAGGGGGAAAAAATAAATAAATAATGGAATTAAGAATGGAGTGTTTCAGGCACTAAGATACAGCTTTATACTTCTGGCAGCCTTTGGAGATGACTGTCACTTTCAGGTAATACAAACCACCTGTAATTTCCCACCATAACCATGCAGAGACACCTCACCAGATGCATGAGGCAGATGTCAGACCAAGGCTGAGCACATCAGAGCCCTTTGTTGTAGGAGTATGATTGCACAGATGAAGACGACCTAGATTACAGACCCTCTCTCAGCTGCCACCTGTATAACGGGAACAACTCCCTGTTTCCACTGGTGTTTCCGTGCCACACTGAATCCAGCAGAATTTCACAGGAGTGACTCTCACGCTGCAGTTAAAGTGCGGGTCTCCTCTACAGCGGAGCAAACCTCTACTCAGATTCGAGTTCAACACGGAGAGCAAAGTCACATTTACAGTCGGCTCATGTTGCTGCCTGCTAACATAGCCTGTTCAAGGGGAAAAGTCTTGCAACTGGATTCCACAAAAATCTGGAAGATGGGTACAAGTCTATCTGCGAGGGGGAAAGAGAAGAGCACTAGAAAGATACCAGATACCAAAATCTTCCCAGTGCATACTTTGTGGCATCAGATTTTCGTGCTGACCCCCCGCCCCAGAACACTACAATCATCTGTCTGATGATCAGCCACAGCACTAACATGTGTTCGCTCCTGCTTCAGGTCCCACAGCTCTGCTGAAATGGAGAATCATAAAATCACATTTTTAGTGGTGAAGAAATCGACCACAGCCTTCCAAATACTATTCAAATACTTCTTTTCACTTGAGAGCACAGACCATATTGCTAATCTGACTTGACCTATTTTCACCTCCATCACTGCATGAAAAATACTCAGGCTACCATTCCTCAGATGGAATTACCTCCAGAGGTGCAAATCAGCGTTCATTCACCTTCCTTTTTCAGTAAAGGAGGCTGAGCTCCTTCAGTCACTCGTTACTCAGCAAGTTTTCTATTATTTTAGTCATTTGTGTTTCTGTTCCTGAAGTTTGCTCAATGATTCAGCACTCATACGCTGCTGGTACAAGCGTGAGACACACTCCTCTGGCTGTGGTCAGACCTATGTCTTTTACAAACCAACAAGTAACTGAGATCTCTTACATATAGCCATGACCATCCAAAAAAGAATGAATGCAGGGTGGTTTGGTCCTGCTGCAAGCTCATTTTCAAAGCTACCACTCCTTACTCATCGTTACCTTACACCTAGCCCAACAAAGATATGCTGTTTTTTTACAGCAAAGTTAACCTGCTTCTAACTCACAGCTGAAAAACCCACAGACGTTCAGCTGAAGTTCATTTCATGCAAACAACTTCAGCTAATCCGCTCCAGCATTTGAACGCTTGGTGGTTGCTTCTAGGCGCTGGTGTGCAAGACCAGCATGAGGAAGTCTGAACCCCGCCATACCTACTGCTGTGCAGAAAAACTTCAGGCAGTCACCAGTGTTAAACCTCTCCCTCCAAGACCAACACATGCCAGAGCCCGATTGACAGCCGGGCTCCTTACCAAGTCCCAGCCTGCTGCAGGCTGAACCGGGGCTTTTCTCCCCCAGTTCTGCTGCACATCGGTGGCTGCACAGCACCAGCCACGGTTATTTGTCTGCATTAGCGGCCAATGAAGCAGCATCAGCTCTGTCTGGAAGTTCTGCACCATGACTGAAGTCTCTTCTGTTTCGTGTGGATACAAACAGCTCCTGTATTGAGCCATTAATGTATTTCAAGCCTCTGCACGGGAGGATTAAGAGCCATTATTCCCAGAGCATTTGCGACAGACCTCTGTGCACTTCGTGGTGTGGTTAAGGCAGGAATCTGACAGGATTCTGGCTGCTGCCAGCCGTAGCTCTTCATCGAGAAGCAGCAGCACCACAGACACAAGCTGAAGGTCTTAATCCCATTTCACCTATGAAATGATGGTAGTTGAGCAGATGCTAAAGGAGGTTTACTGTTGACACCGGTGTGGTGAAGGGGAAGGAGGAGAACCTGGAATAACCCTGCTGTAGAGATGCAACATGATGTACACCAGCAGGCCCTCAAGAACATTTAAAAAAACACTTGTCAAGAAAACAAGTGACAGTGGTGTGAAGATAAGGACCAGCTGATGCATTGAAGCACTCCACAGATCCAGAACTAAAAAGACCAACCTTAAGTGAATCGGATGTATTATTATTCAAGAAGCAAGAAGAAAAATTTTAACCACAAGTTCCTGAGGAAATGAAGACATGAAAAATGGCTTGCAAACCCTACCCTCCAGAAAAGGAACAGCAATCCGAGTAAGGGGATTCGCTACTAATAACGGAGATGGGGAAAATGAAAGATACTGAAATGTAGACCTAAAAGCTGTGTTTATTGAGAGAGATGAAGAACCTGCAGAAGACTGAAAAAAACCCAGTTACTAAGGGCTGTGAAGGATGGGGAAGTAGCCAGGAAGAATGAAGTATATTTGACTGAGAAGTGGTTGTTATGCTCTCACAAGCTACGGAGAGCTTGCAGCTGGATATTCTAACCCAGAGCCTGTACAGCACTTGCTCGGGTTAAGTCCCCCCAGGCAGCTCAGCCCGGCACCCTGTCAGGGCCGAGGAGTGGTGGTCCCATCGCCCCGCTCCCAGTGCTCCCAGACCTGCTACTGAACCTGCCCTGCTCACTAGTCCCCCAGTCCTTTTCGTTGTTTTCTGTTGTGCTGGCGATGAAAGCAGCTCCTGTGGCAGAGCCCCAGAGCCCAGAGCCGTACAGAGCGGGAGCGCAGGCGGCAGCCAGCACGGCTAAGGGCAGCGGGCTGCTGCTCGGCTGGGACTGCACTTCTTCCAGGCATCAGGCTCAAGATGAACACCTGCTAACAGTCAGTTGCACAACGCTCAAAGTTCAGATGAAACATTTAATTCTGATTGTCTTACAGGAGACTATTTACCTGATCAGCCTTCATAAAAGTGCAAACAGCATTTTCTTTAATAATTGGTCAATAACTATCTTCCTAAAAGGAGGGGGGAAGCTCCTCTGCTTTGAGAGAGGCTCTCGGCTACGAGTAGAGCTCAAAGTCCTGCTGTAGGCACTCCACCTAGTGGTTTACAGACCATTTATAATTAATAATGCTAATGTTTGCCTTAGCAAGAGCCAATGGAGCAGCCAGAATGCAGCCTAGAGACCTATCACACATTTGTGAGTGTTCCCATCCTTAATACAGGGGCACAAGCCCCAACACTTAATCTCAAAACATGCCACAGGACTGCAAGAGCCATGGAAATTTAGATGAGCACCATGTGCTGGGACCACAAGACTGGTGGGTGGGTTTAAAGATGGCTCTTGACATTGCTTATGCTCCCTGCAACGGACAGAAAACAAACGTGCAAAAGCAGAAGCCTCCCACACGAACTTCTTGTGATAACGGCTGGGAGCAGAGCTGCCAAAAGGCACGATGCATCAGTGAGTGGCAAACTAATCGTTTCAAGCAGCTGAATGTTCTTCCAGGAAGGCGGAAAGAACAGCTTCCAACCCAGGGACATGCAGGTTCATCCCTGCATGTGGAGTTAACAGTGGGTTCATTACTAATAATACCTGATACAACTTGTACAACTGCTGGAGGACTAAAGAAGACTTTGTTTTGATTTGTTTTCTTTTAGGAAAGGAGTGCAGCTGGCTACAAGCATGTCGAGTACGCTTTGTTAAGGTAGGTTTTTTGGTCATTCAAGGCTGGCTGCAGGAAAGCTTTTCATTCAAAGCCATGTCAGGCAAGTCACTTAACTCACGTGAAAGGGAAACCAGAAAGAGCCACCTCTGCTGTCTACAGACCCCTGAAACTGCAGTATTGATAATGGTGCACAAATCTTTTACCTGCTGCCAGTTAGCAACAGGTTAGGACAATCTGCTTTTCTTTCTCCCTTTGCAAAGAGCCTGAGGAGAAGCACAGCCTAGAGGTAAGGTTGGGCGCTCATACCTGGGGCAAACAGAAGATGAAGAGAATCATCTAGAATGACCTTGGAGATGAAGCAGGTTCTCTCTCTTCCCATGAACACCAGAGGTGCTAGAGAAGTGATCTGCAAGCACAAGATACAGTAACAAAATCCAGGAAAAAGGAGGCTCTGGAGCACAGTGTGGAGGCAGTATGGTTCCACTGTGAAATTCCCTTCAAAATTCCCCACCCTGCTCTCCTGCTGCCTCCAGCAAGAACGGAGGGCTGCTTGCTCTGTTTTCCCCAAGACCCAGAACCAAATTCCTTAGAAACAACGGCAGAGATGAAGAAGGGAGGCATAAAATAAACTTCACTAATGTGTGATTCACTGTAATTTGTGGAGAAGTAAACAAGGGGGAAAAAAAAAAAAAAAAAGAGCTTTAAATCGAGATTTATAAAGGTACCTAAGGGAATCAGACATACACACCCACGTATTCATTGGCCTCAACAAGTAGCTAAAGTTCCAAGTTCTCAGTGAGATTGTATAACCAGCAGATTACACACAGACCCTGCTAACCAGGAGGGCAGCCTGCTCCTGGTGCATCAGGATTAAAGATTCCGATTAGGTGACATTAACTAAATTCCTCTGTATGACCACCATGGGAAAAAGTCACAGAAGGGTGAGCAACAGTGCCCTGATCATCTCTAAAGGTAAGGCAGTATTTATTACCGGGATTCCAGATCACCCATTTTGCCTCCCAACTCCACAGCAAATACTGGGTGAGCAGTATCCAGTGAGAATTTAACTGGGTGCAAGCAAGAAGAGCCTGAGTAAGAATATGGTATTAGAACAGAAGGACAGCAGGTGTTGTCCCAAATGACTTGAACACCCTGGTGCAGCATAAGACAAGACAGAATAGTGGTGATTTGGCGGGGGGAGGGAGGGAATCCCAAGGGAAAAACCCAGCAGATTTCAGATTGTAACCCCCGTGGCAGGGAAGGAAGCTCCTGAAGCCTTCACAGCCTTACCAACTGATATCTCCTCAGAGCTGTACTCCAAAGAAGCTTGACACCATTTGGGGTCACAGGTCTGGTTGCTGTGACACCAGGTCTTTAATGGGTTTTAATCGCATTCAAAAGATCCTTCCACCACCCCCTCCTTGCCCTACGCAGAAAGCCTCTTAAAGCCCAGGCTATACTCCCAAGACAACTGGAACAGAGAGCAAGCAAGCAGCAGCCAGCCTTCTCTCAGATAATGTCTTAAAAATAACGTGTTCAGAAAAGAAAATCACTGGGCAAACTCTCCTCCATTTTCTGCCACCCCCTACCCACATACATACTGCTTCATGGCTATCAGCTTGGAGTCCATGCTCTCCTGCTTTCCTTTCATCACCTGGATGTCAGTCAGTAACTTGGTTACATTGTCTTGCCGAACCTTTATATCCTCATTCTTTATACTGGATACCTGGAGACAGAAAGGAAGATGTCAGTGATGTTTCCTTCCTACAAAACGATTATTTCAGCTTCAAAGTTGATACTGCAAATAATTCACCTCCCCTCTCTAGACCAACTGCTGCATCCACACCCAAGTGCATTGTGTCAAGGGAATAAAACCGGCCATCTAACTAACAAAGCAGGTTTTCTGCAGGCATATAGCTCTTTGAAAACATCAAATTCTCTCACAGTCTAAAAGCAAAAAAAAAAAGGGGTTTTTTTGGATGAGAAACATAGTGCTTAGGTAAAAGTGAAGGCCCGCACACAAGCTGTTCACCTACGCAAACCTTCAGTTTGGTAATGGACAGAGACACTTACCTATGACAACCCTAAAACTCTAAAACTTTGCAACCACAAAGACCAAGAAGCACGTGCACTGCAGACAGGAAACAAACATTCTCCTCACACACTTTCACAAGTCTCTGCTGCGTGCACTGAACTAAATATCAGGCTTAGCAATTAAGAAAGTCATTAGCTGGTTTGAGAAAGAAAATTGGGAGAAAAAAGGCAGGTGAGCTCACTGCAGCAGAAAGCTCTGCAGGCAGAATGGGAAGCCCCTTCCAGTGATTCCCGAGCAGCAGCCGGTCGCTCGACAGCCTCATCATTTCCACTACTAGTGTTAAAGCAGCTGAGGAGAAGATTCTGAGCAGGCGATTTTATTTTTCTGATAAAATACTCATGAGAAATGACACCTAGGCATGTTTCACAAGAGCTGTACCACGTGAGAAGTCTATGAATCTGCCAACCACTATAGGGGTTAACACATCTCACCTATTCAATAGCAGCTCCTCTCCACTTCACTTGCCAGCAGGTCATATATCTTTAAGATCTCTTTACATCCTTCTAACGCATTTGCCCACTGTGAAAATGTCTAGAGGAACTAAATGCCTCAGTGAAAATGGTACTTACGGTTATTTGAGAGCACCATGGGATAGGCAGAAGAGTGAGCTACTCTCTCTACACATTGCTTTGATTAATATTTGGAAAAGAATGACAAAAACATGTTTCTCCAGCCCACACTTCAGGACTAATAAATTAGCCTGGAAAGTTCATAAGCATTTTTGGAACTCCTGATACCAACTGTCGCTAAAACATGTCTTCGGTACATGTACTGCAATTCTGTGTTTCAAGAAATGGGAGCAGTTGTAAAGCACATCTCTGAGTTTAAAGGGAAAATGTGTAAGTTTATATTTGGGATACACTGGAGGTTAACACATTTTAAAATAATTCAGGCATCTTATCCTTCCTTTTCTTCCTTCCACTACTACATCTAACATGCCTTCATCTGTCTCTGTGTGTACATGTGTTTCATTCCCTGAAGCATTTTAAGTAAAGACTGCAGCTCAACTAGTGATCACTGTCCCTCCTACTGAAAGGGACAATTGCTCTTCACTCTCTCCAGAGGACACAGCAAACCTCCCTCCATCCAGCTAACCTCAAACAGATGCTGCTTGTTCAGAAAACCAGGAAAAGTATAGTGACTCTTTTTTACTGAACTCAGAAAGAATTTGGTTTGCAAGGCCAGAGTGCTGGCTGTTTTCTGGTGGTGGTGTGGGAGAGAGGGGAAGCCTCAAGCAGTGCCATCACGAACCCTAGTGCTGACATTAAGAAAAAGACCCACGAGCAAAAGGGACTGGTACCAGCAACCTGAAGCCAGCTGATTAGCAGGACGGCACTGCAGCTCCTACCTGGGTGACAGGGTAGAGACAGCAAGAAGAGCTGCTGGTGTAAAACAATAATCAACGATGCCGACATCCCTCAACCCTCAGAGCACGCTGCTGCTTTTTGGACTAATCCTCTGTTTTAAAACAGTTTATCTGGAGCTCATCCTGAAAGATCTGTTGCACAAACTTACGCTGGTTACTTTCCTCTTGATGTTCTCCAGGAGATGTTCCTGGCCTCGGATGAAGTACGGATGCTGGAATTCAGTATCATCTTTCTCTGGCTTCACCAATCCTCCCTGCTCAATGTGGACAACCTTTCGAAAGCCATCTGCAAATCAAAGGGGAGAGAATTGGAGAAAAGCTTAACAGGCTAAATATGAACTCAAAAAAGCAGGAACTAGCACGAGTTACCCTTTGTTCGCTTGATGACCTGGTGCTCCACCACCGAGGTATTGCATTCTAACAAATCTCATGCTAAAAATGCTACATGGAAGGAGAAACCCCTCCTCAAAACAACAGACATTCAGACAGTAGCGACTGCTGATCCTCTCTACGTGGCCCAAGCAGCAAGTGGCAGGAGTCCTCTCCAGCCACCACATCCTTCCCCTGCCTCTGCTTCTCCCCCGGAGAGCAAACCCAGGCCACTCAGCTACCTGCCCCGAGCCACAGCTCAACAGATGGCTGAGAAGAGCAGGATCCACTTCTACATCCTAAATACATTTGAAAACCACCTTTTGCTGCTCTTGCAAGACCAACTTTTGCTGATGTTTGGCTGGTAGTGTGGGCCAGCAGGAAGAAATGATGAAATGACTGGATCTAAACCAAAAATCTCAAGTTAACCTTGCCGTTTCCTAATAAAACCCCCTCATTTGCAGGGAACTGTCGTGTTACATGAGTGAGCAGCGTCTTGCCTTGCCTTTTCAATGCAGAGTAAGATAAGGGAAGACATATATTTCAACAAAGCTTTTTTCAAGAACACCACCAAAAAGAGACTCAAACATTTAGCACATGCTCCAGGCAATCCCAGAGGGCTTCTGGTTTATTTATTCAGGGAATAAAATGGTTTCTGAGAGCAATTAGCCATGTACTCAGCAACATACATGATGCAGATAAGGCACCACTGCTTATCATCTGGCATTCTAATGAAAACAGGAGCACCTGGGAGACAAAACCGTGCAAGTGTCCACCAGCACACAATGGGAGATGAGTTATTCCTGCATTTAACTAAACTCCGTTCTCAGTGTCAGTGCCTCCTCACTGCAGCACATGCCAACTCACCCTACAGGTCCATGATGTAGCTGGCAGGCCTAGAATAAATTTGCACATTCCAGGGCACTGCAAGCACCCTGATCCTTAACCTGAAAATAAGGAGGAATGTTCTCAGTCAAGGATACCCCAAGGCACAGAAGGCAAGTGACTTTCCCAAGGCTTCTAAGCCTTTCCAGAAAACTTCTTCCTAAATGAGCTGCACAGCACTACAAGGACAGAGCTGACAATCCCTGCTGATGGGGCTAGCAGACATTCAAGTTACCAGTCTACTCACTTTTATACTGAAGCCCCGAATTATTTTATTTTAACCAGTCTACTCCACCTTAAGAAATATAAATCCCCAGCATTTCTCTCATTCTAATAAGTGATAATTAAAAACATCCTGGCTCCAAAGAATTCCCCAGAACCACAGCGACAAGCACCGCTTTTGTTATTCCTGCAGCAACACAACCTTGTGGTGAGGGTGACGGTGCAATTTCTCTGCTGCACTGGGAAAAGAGAGGCACGGCACGCTGGAAAGTGCTTCCTCAACAGTTCGGGTAGAAGTTATGCACCGAGATCTTCAGGTGTACTTGAAACACCTAAAAGCCACTCAAAAACAGAGTGTAGCGCATCAAAGTATTTTTGGATCTCAGCATTTTTGTAAACAGCTAGGGTAAATCAAGAGTGTTATTTAAGTTCTCAGACCACAGCTGTGGTTTAAAAAAAAATAATAAAAGCTTCCTGCACTTGCAGCAGAAAGTGATTTAGAGAAATTATACGTTATTGTAGTGATATTAGCCAGTTTTCAGTTATTCAAGTCATCCTTAAAAACTAAAGGCCCCGGTCACGAAGCACAGAATGTGCCCCACAGCTATTCAAAGAGCTGGTGTTGAAAGGTAATGAAAATGTCATCCTTTCTAATAACATTGGAATGCTCTCTGCAGCCCACATCTGGAGCATTAAAGTTAATCCCTGATATAACCTCCACGTGAGAGGTGTATGAAAGGCATCCTTTATGTTGCTGCCTATCACAAGAACCCGCAGCCAAAACGTAAATGCAGATCCGTGTGCGCGGGGAGGAAGCCGAGCAGACTGCCGTGAAGCAATGTCTCTGGGATAATCCCAGAACGTTCCTGCTAGCTGGCAGGAAAGAGCAGCTACAAACGCGCCCATCAATCTCGAAGCATTTACACAGTCAGCCAGTTCTCGATTTCCTTGTACATCCGAAAGGTAAGAGGAGGATTAAGCAGTATAAGTTTGGAAAGCCAGGACAGGGGGGAGCCATGGAGAAGAAGAATGCTGCCTGATTAGCACAGGGCAAGGAACCAGTGGCACGGAGATACTCGGACCGAACAGCAAAAGCTTCGGGAAGTCCTCCCTTCCTGTACCCAACCTGAAAGTCCAACTGTGATTCAGTTTGCTCATACAGCACCCAGAACAGGCACAGAGGTGTCCTGAGGCAAATTTTCCATCCATGCCCACAGCAGATTCCTTTTTTTGCCTGTGGATGTGCCCAGGAAGGTGACCCAGGCTCAGCACATGCCATCAAACACCAGTTCTGGAAAATTTCATAACCCTTACTCTGGTTTTATAGAGGGACCCACAGCCTGAAAGCTAGCTCAGAGACACTCTTCTTGTTACTGGACTGTCCACCCAGCCAGGATAACGAACTTCCAATTTCCCTGTGAACAGGTACTGCAGAAATACACAACTGTGCTAAACACGAAGTTGATTTGAGAAAAATACAACAAGCTGTACCAGAAGCTAACCAAGCAAATCCCCCCCAAATAAGTTTAGAAAATCATGTTCCATTTTGGGCATCTTTTTCTTCACTATACGTCCTTTAGCAGTCCCTATTCTTCAGGCAAACACAACAAGCCCCGTGCAGCGACAAACCCTGAATTTACCTTCAAGTTTGGATGTACATCCACCATATCACCCAACTCTAAATTAAATTGAAAACCTCAAACTGCCATCAATTACGTGCCGAGAAAATCCTTTTATAATTCAAGTAAATCAAAGTCTCTGTAATACAGGTTGGGAAGAACAGGATCAATGTTAAAAAAAAAGATTAAGCATAGAAAAAAATATTTATAAGCACCTGAATACTGAAGTTTCATTTACTCATCTTCTAGAAAGCCTAGCTTTCCATCATCTCAACACTGAATCATGCTAGCACGGTAGTGTAACTGAACGTATCAGAAAGATCAAAAAAAAGTGGTTGAGGGCAGGAACTTTGTTTGGAGAACCCAACTCAAGGTCTTAAAAAAATAATACATCTCAGTTCCATTTCTGATCAGAACACGTGGGTTTTTTTCTCAGAAATATTGAATCGCTTGGAAAAAGTGTTGCTAGAAAGAAGTTTCAGCCCTGCCTTAGCTTGGTTTTGGAGATTTATTACTTCTTGCTCCCTGCTTTTTAAAAGAACACCTTGTCACTCAGACATACTTTTGTCCAATCACCTCATTCTGTTCCAGCTCTTCTATCCCTGCAACTGAAAGGAGGAGCTGACACCCAGAATAATGTTATTCCCCCTGCCCTCCCCTACCCTTTTAACATTACGTAGAGTGAGAGGGAACAGACCAGACAGCTTGCTTGCTTCTTCTTACTCCCCCAGTTAAGCAGCAGCCGTTGGAGAGGCAGCCTTTACCTTATTTTATAAACTTTTATATATTTTATAAAATTTTATATATAAAGCATTTTATAAAAAAATGCTCAGGTCGATCCTATTCCAAAGCGTTCCTGGGTATGCGAGCACAGATGTGTGCTTTGGAGGGAACCATCCCCCTCCTCCTTCCAAACACAAGTCAGATGTGGTGACAGGACAGACAAGTGCAGCTGGAAAGGTCATTTTGGGCAGGGAAGCAAAGCTGCTGAAGGAGCCTGTCCTTCTGCAGGGTGCCCTCCCACCCACCGCCTGCAGACGGGAGCTGAGTCTTCCTCCCTCTCCTCCAGCAAAAGAAACAGCAAGCGAGGTGAAAGGCACTGCTAAGTGATATTCTGGAGGCGTCCCGCTGTCCCATGTCTAATTACACGTAAGCAGCTCAATGTGATCCTTGTTCTCCGGGCAGGATTTGGTATTTTGGGTATACCTCTCCTTGGCAGCGATGTGAAATGGGAGCACTCCCTATTCCTTCATTCTCTGGGAACTGCTGACCCTTCTCAGAGAGCTATGCAAGCAGGTGCCACTTCGCACGTACAAGCGTGCATAAGTTAAAAGAAACAAATCACCCAAAGCAAAACCCAAAACAAACCCAGAAGACAGAAAAAGGTCAGGTTAAACTGATTTAATTTTCTTCCACAGAATCACAGAATTGTTTAGGTTGGAAAAGACCCTTAAAATCACTCAGTCCAACCATTAACCCAACACTGCCAAGTCCATCACTAAAGCATGTCCTTAAATGCCACATCTAAAGACTTATCTTCATATGTTAAAAGTTGTGGATTATTGTTGGTTCAAATGGAGGTTTCCAATACACCAACAAGCACTAATCTGTACAAAATCATCAAAACCCAGGATTTCAATGACGGGATAGCAAGCTTTATCAACAGAAAACCAGCAGATCTCAACCAAAGCATGACATCCTCAAAGCAGGAAAATCAGCAAACTAATATAATCTGGACATAAACCCAACAGAAATAGGGAGCAGCTAGCAACAAATATTGTGGTGGCCCGTACACACGTGTGGGCCCAGACCCATTCAGCATCTTCATAAAGGGCATGAAGGACTGAACAGAGCGTGTTCAGTGTTGAAACACAGCTGGGAAGAGCTGTGAGCATTCTGGAAGACAAGACTGCAATTCAAAGCGGTTTTGACAAGAGGAATGAAAGTCAGTACCGGCAAATACAAGGTACAACTCCGAGGCAGGAATAAAACCAAACAAATATGGGAGGGAAAACCACCAGGTAGAGACAGTAGCTGAACAGAAGATGATCTGAATGCTGTAGCAGATCATGAGCTGAACACAAAAGTCAGTGTCACACTGCTGAGAAAAAGGCCAATGGCATAATGGGATATACAGAAAAGTATCACCTTCAAGACACACAAATTACTCTTTTTATTCTGTCCAGTGATACACCCAATGTTGGCTGCTGCACTTCAACAAAGAGATGGAACAAAGTCAGTTCAGAAAGGAATGCAAACAATTGAAGGCTGGAAAACAACCTACAAGAATTAAAAAAACAGGCCGTTTACTCTAAAAAATGTGTGTGAGGGGGAGAAAATAAAATATGAAAAAAAGAGAGAACTGAGGAGAGGTACCAAGTTTCCAAAGACACAAAGGCTGACACAAAGGGAAAAGGAATAAATCTCTTTATATCCACTGCAGAAAGCAAAGAAGTAGACTATTTAATCTGTAGCTGGGAAGGTTTGAGTTAGACATTCAGTAAACAACTCTACTGCCTCACAATCCTTACGCTAACAGCTTCTTGATGAACTTACAGAATCTTGGTTACTGGAGGTCTGGAAAAAATAGGTTAGATGCAAAGTCATCAGGAACAACACAGAGGCAGTCGATCTTGCCTTGAAGCAGAGGATTGGACTAAAATGATTGCGAAATCCCTTCAGGCCTATTTTGCTATGATTCTATGGATTTTTTTTTTTTTTTTAAAAATAATTGCTGCTGAGTAGAACAAGTTCAGTCCATGCCAGCTCTACATGATGCTGGCAGCAACATCCCCTCAAGAAAGAGAGTAGAAAATGAACAAGCTGTCACAGGGGGTGGGCCTGTCTCGGTGGAAGCATTCCAGAGGAGGTCCTCCTTTATGACACAGCACGGCCAAGAGTGCCATCACAAACATTTGTGATGGGCAAACACAAGGAAAACATTCAGAACTCCTGCGCTAAGAATCAGGGAATTTCAGGATAAAAGAAGTCTGAAGTTCCTTCCATCCAGCAGAGGTTTTCAGTTTTAGAAGTTGTTATTCCCTTCAGCAGAGGCCAAGCTTAAAACTACCACCTGGTCCCCAAAAGCCGAGCGATCGCAAAGCTAGCCAACACTCCCAGCTTGCTGAAACATCCCTTAAGCCTGGGCAGAAAAGGGGAACCTTATTTCAGGATGACTTTACACTTTGCACCCCGAGCTGCCCAGAAGATACTTACACATATTGAGCTGCCGTACAAAGCTGGCCATGTTGTTGTGTTTGAAGTACTTTGGAAGCACCTCCTTGGCAAATTGGCCTTGGTCAAACACATGGAAACTGCTTCCGCTCTGTCAAAAAACAAAACAAAATGAAACATTACCAACCACTGTTACGCAGAAAGGGAGAAGCCCACCCACCCCTTCATTTCACAAGTATAAATTCTGCATTACTGTGGGTGAAATCAGTAGCGGCCCCATACCTTGGAGGTCCCTCAGCTGCAGGTAAGAAGGCAGTTGATTAGCTTTGGTTGAAGCTGTTACCATCTGACCAGCGCAAGCTGCCATGAATACAGTTCCAAGGGACCTCAACGACACCCTTCAGCTCCTGATGCGTTGCGTCACGGTGGCTCAGCAGAGCCAGGGTAACTGCCCACAGGAGCACGCTTTGCCAGGGGGGATAAACCCCATTCCCTCACACTCGGCCCAGAAGAATAACACACAGCTGTCAGTTACCGGGAACGGGCGGACAGCTGGTAACTTTGTGCTATGATCAAGCTGCTAATGTGGAAGAACCAGCAAAGCACAACTGCCCAGGGACTTAAAAAAACACAACTCAGGGGGTGAAGCCGGCTACAAAGATTAAACCTCAATTTGCACACCTGCAAACCCATTGATTCCCCAACTTGTCCTAATTCACTTGTTTTCGTAGAGCCGACGAACTTCTGAGCAAATTAAGACAATCAGGCTACTCTGGCTTTAAGCATCAACGTCTGCATACAAATACAGACAGTTCCGTGTCAGGCCAGTCTCGGGCAGCTCACCGTGTCTGTGTCTGCGCAGACCAGGTCCGGAGCAGCTGAAAGCAACATGTGCTTTTGCTGGCAGAGTGAGGACAACACCGACTAGTGAGTTTTAATTTTGGCTGTGACTGATCGTTTTCTACATGTTAATTTAAAAAGTAGGAATAGGCAGGGGGAAGCATTCCTGCTCCTCTAAACCCTGAGGTACTTCTGCTGGTGGATTTTGGAAAATGAGTTATTGCCAATGGAACAGCACATGCCAAGAATAACTAGCTATTTTGACTATTATAACTATCTTGACTAGTAGTCAGGATCACATTTCAGTCAGTTAGCTCTCAGATCTGTGGTGCCATTTTATCAAGTATGGTTTCTATTACCTTTCTGGCACGCTGAGTGGGAATTATACTGTCAACATAAGCATCTGCAGAACAGCAAAGGAAGGGATTTTCGTTCTGGCAAAGCGACACAAGAACACCAAATGCATTTTACAACCTGCATTTTCTTCCATGACAAAGTCCCGCTCATGATCCATCCTCCTGGTAATACCATCCCCACGTAGCACCAGCACACTGCGCTGGCAGAGCACCAGAGGGGAGCCAAGCCTGACAAGATACCAACAAGTCATTGCACAGCCGTGAAACAACCAGATGTCTTAGTTCAAAAGGAAAGCAGCAGCGCCAGGCCAGACCACCCACATGACAGCAGAGGGATGGCGCCTCCAGAACTCCAAAGTCCTCTCCAGTTCGCTAAAAGACCTTCACAAGCAGGGGCTGCTGCTTCAGTGCTGAACTACATCTTGCTGCCCAAGGTTGGAAGAGCCCCTGGGGCTGTTACTGTGCCAAGCAACAAGATGAAGACAAAAACCACAAGCGCCCCAAACTCCAGTCTTGCCAGATCGGTGCTACAGTGAAACACCACAAGCATCTGCGGAACCACAGAACGGTGAGTGTTGGATGTGGCCTCTGGAGCCCAACCAGCCCACCCCCCTGCTAAAGCAGGTTCTCCTCCAGCAGGCTGCACGGGGTCATGTCCCGTTGGGGTCTGAATGTTCCCAGAGGAGACCCCCAGCCTCTCTGGCCAGCCTGTCCCTGTGCTCTGTCACTCTCAAGGTAAAGAAATTCTTCGTGTTCAGACGGAACCTCCCGTTTGCGGTTTGTGCCCGTTGCCCCTTGTCCTGTCGCTGGGCACCACTGAGAACAGCCTGGCCCCGTCCTCTTTACACTCGCCCTTAAGGTATTGATATAGTTTCTCTCTCTCTCCTGGTGCACAGTATTTGCAGACAGCCACCACAGCCCAGCACGAACCTTCAGGGAGAAGATGAGGACAAGCTCTTCTGAACTGTCTTAAGAGTATCAGACGAAATAGCCACAAGACTTGATTTTCAGACAGGTATGTCTTGCCTTTAAAGCTCCTGGGCAAATTCAATGTGGTGTTAATCCTAAAGAATTAAGACTACTAAGAAAAAACCCCACCCCAAAGCAGACTTCAAAAGATTCTGCCTGCCAGTAACAAAACCCGGTAAGGTTTTAGTAGAAGTTGTCAGTTCGGGCTTTTTGGTCCATGGATGAGTTTTGTTAATCCCTCAGAGGATTCACCTGTGTTTGAGTATTTGTCTTCATTAAGGTCCTTTACACTTTATCCAATATTTACAAGTACTCCGAGTTGATTCCAACAGCAAAAAAAGCAAGAGAAAGAAGGCAATGAAGCAAGGAAGCACATGCTAGCCACCTCCTAAGGATGGCAACTCACAGCAAAGAAACCACTTTTGAGTCCCATTCCGGGGGGTGGTGGTGGGGTGGTGTGTATTGTGCTGGAGTTGCTCCCTGCCAGAGTTCTTACTTTTTTTGCTCCTGGAAGATAAACAAGTTTGCTGGTGGTCTCCTCTGTGAACTCCAACCACTCGCTGTACGTCACCGCATCCAAAATACTCTGCTCCCTTTATCCACATCCAGAGCCCCCGAACCACCTCCCCACCGAACTGCTCCTGTCTGTCCTTGTAAACCCTCCCAGGTTTAGCTGCCCCACAGGACCCCATCCACGCTGCTAACAAGCGGAACAGATTTCCCTCTGTTTTCACAGAAGGATGGCTATTATGCCCCTCAACTTCAAGGAGTTTCACCCAAATCTCAGTGCAGTACCTGCTCCTTCCAGGGGAGTGGGGAGGAAGAGGGGCCTGAGGACAGGCTCTCAGCCTTCAAATCAAATACTGTCAGAAGCACCACACTGCTGTCTTCCTTCATAACGTTGTTATTCATCCTAAAATTCGTATTTTTTAACACTGTACCACTGAAGCATTTCTTTCTGCAATTCTTAGAAATATTCCCATTTACAGACTACTTATGGCCAGCTCATGCACATTTTATTGGGCTCACACCAACTACCTTTCGCTCAAGCAGCTCTTCTCTGCCCCCCCCCCCCCCGTGGTAGCCCACCACCAGCTGGCACGTGCCCCCAACACACGGCTACTGCTGCTTGGAGTAGCTGCCACCACGGAGCAGTAGAAGACTTGAGAGCAAGGTGAAAGGGCAGAGGTCTAAGGTATGTAAGAAGTTTACAGGGAAACCAACCCAAATTAAATTGCCTGTGACAGGATTATTTGCAGAGTTATGGCTAAATCAGCCCTGGACAGGCATCAACCAAATTCTGCCTCGTGCCTATTCTCAAGGTCATCTGGTTTCTTCTGCACGGCATCCCAAATCTTCGCCATGTTAACAAAGCCCAGCAATGTTTTGTGAAAATTTTCTCAGCTCACCTTCTGTGCCAAAGTCATTACAAAAAACGCATTCAGAAGGACTGTTCCAAGATTTCATCTTTGAGCAGCCCTGCCATGACCTCTCTGCAGACTGGAGGGACACTCCAAAAACTGTTGTCTCTGCTTTAGCCAGTGCCTCCCCCACAATTCTTGTATTAATCCTCAGCTTCTCTGCTTTCACTTCTGATTTTCCATGTGGCAAAATATCAAATGCTTTGTGGAAGTCCAGACACATTAGATCTGCCCCAATTCCTTTATCCAAAAAAAGGATTTCATGTCCAGAGAAGTGAGGAGGTACAATCAATTTTTGGTAAACCTATGTCATATTTTATCCTGTTTCCATTTACTTCTTATGGCTTCAGTTATTCTCCTCTTCAGAATAATTTCCAAAGCACTTCAAACCATCAAGGTCAGACTAGTTAGTCATTAATGTTCCTTTTAAAATCAACTAGCTTATATGAATGAGGTTAAGCATCTTTCTTGGGGTGACTGCTTATGTTGCAGAAAGGGGATGAGGGGGCTCCTGCTCTAAATCCCACCTCTCCTGCACAGTTAGGGGATGAAAACAGAAGGATCTTGGCTCCCTGGACTGGCAGAAGTCCCCCCTGAGCTGAAACTCATCTCTTGCACACCTGGAACCACGTTTGGCGTTAATGGGACTCAATGGGACAGTGCAGAGGTTGGACCATTTCCCTGCAGTTACCAGGGCTTGTTGAAAGGGAAGGAGCAGCACAGGCAGATCTCTTCACAAGGCAGTGCAAAAGTTCCGGCAGTAAATGAAATACAGCTCATCTTGCGTAATTTTGGTATACTTTTATCTTGATACGTTCCAAGTCTAGTTGAGACGGCATCAAACATTTTAGCACACATCAGGTTGTTCTGTCAAGAGCCTCAGCTCTCCCTAAGAGGGGGACAACACAAAGTCAAAATGACTCATGTAACACTAGACATCTTCAACGTGTTGGCCAGCACCATACTCACTCCTAGTCTAGACCGGCTCTGACCACCCACTGCACACTCCAGGTCTCCACATCTGCACTGGCACCCTGCTGCTCTTCCCATCCTCCACCTCCAAAGCCTCGTGGGCTTGAGAGACTATTTATTTATTCTTCTGGCAAACAAAAAAAACCTGAGATGCCCCAAAAGGGTTTTCTGAAACCGATGCTGGGTAAGAAAAGTGAGTCGATCCGGAAAAGTGGCTGAGTTTAGTCCTGGTGTAGAAAAGTCTCCTTCCGAGTCCAAGTGCTGCTTCTAAGCCACCACGCGTGACTTGCCTCGCTCCCTACTGCCTACGTGTGCTCTGTAGCAGGACATTTAGAGAAACCCTCAATGACCTTTTCAGAATTAAGATTGCAGAAGGGCACTTGTGTTGAGAAAACATCTTTCTGCAAGAGTAGTTCTGCAATGCAGTAAGCTGCTCAAACTTTGTTGTTAATCAGTTCTTGATGGCACTGAACGGCTGAGGTTAAGGGGCCAAAAACTGCAGAACGGGACTGAAGGCTGTAAGTCTTTTCACACACAGCTGGAACTAGAGCGATGAATCGGAAAACATTAAAGCTGCCCACAGGGTACGACCGCTTTGCGGCCGCCCCTCCAGAGGCATCGCAAGCCTGTGGCCCCAGAGCTGCCCCAAATGCTCCCAGCCCCTCCGGCTCCCAAGACAACCTTACAGTTTCGGTGCTCTCACACCAACGGTTTGCTCTGTACCTTCTGCTCCTTCCCCCACAACAAGTTATTTGCTCTCTGCAATGACAAACACAATGTCCGGAGTAATCGAGACGTCGTGGCAATCTGGTGAAGCTCCCACTGACTGCAAAAGGGGAACGTAACCCCAGTTTTCAGAAAGGGAAATAAGGAAGACCTGGGGAACTACGGTTGGTCAGTCTCACCTCCGTGCCTGGCAAGATCACAGAGCAGATCCTCCTGGAAGCTGTCATAAGGCACACGGAAAATAAGGAGGTCATTGGCTTCACTAAGGGCAAGTTGTGCCTGACAAATCTGGTGGCCTTCTATGATGGGGCTACAGTGTTGGTGGACGAGGGAAAGGCAACTGATGTCATCTACCTGGAGCTCTGCAAAGCATCTGACACTGTCCCGCACGACATCTTTGCCTCTAAACTGGTGAATGTGGACTTGACAGATGGACTGCTCGGTGGACAAGGAATCGGCTGGGTGGCTGCACTCAGAGTTGCGGTCAATGGCTCAATGCCCAGGCAGAGGCCGGTGACAAGCGCCGCTCCTCAGGGGGCCGTACTGGGACCAGTGCTGTTTAACACCTTTGCTGGCAGCAGCAGGATTGAGCACAGCCCCAGCAAGCTTGCCAACGACACCGAGCTGTGTGGTGCGGCTGACGCACTGGAGAGAAGGGATGCCATTCAGAGGGACCACGACAGGCTTGAGAGGTGGGTGCGTGTGAACCTCATGGAGTTCAACAAGGCCAAGGGCAAGGTCCTGCACCTGGGTCGGGGCAACCCCAAGCACAGACACAGGCTGGGCAGAGAATGCATTGGGAGCAGCCCTGAGGAGAAGGACTTGCGGGTGCTGGTGGACAAAAAGCTCAACAGCACCCGGCAACGTGCGCTCGCAGCCCACAAACCCAACCGTGCCCTGGGCTGCACCACCAGCAGCGTGGCCGGCAGGGCAAGGGGGGGGTTCTGCCCCTCTGCTCCGCTCCGGGGAGACCCCACCTGCAGCGCTGTGTCCAGCTCTGGGGCCCCCAGCACAAAAAGGACACAGACCTGTGGGAGCGGGGCCAGAGGAGGCCACGCAGATGCTCAGGGGGCTGGAGCACCTCCCCTGCGGGGACAGGCTGAGAGAGTTGGGGTGGTTCAGCCTGGAGCAGAGAAGGCTCCGGGGAGACCTTAGAGCACCTCCCAGTACCTGAAGGGACCCACAAGAAAGCTGGGGAGGGGCTTTGTACAAGGGCCTGTAGCAATGGGACAGGGGGGAACGGCTTTAAGCTGGAAGAGGGGAGATTTAGATCAGATATCAGGAAGAAATTTGTTACTGTGAGGGTGGTGAGGTGCTGGTACAAGCTGTCCAGAGCAGCTGTGGGTGCCCCATCCCTGGGAGCTCAGGGCCAGGCTGGACGGGGCTGGGAACAACCTGGTCTGCTGGGAGGTGTCGCCTGTAGCCATGGGTGGGACTGGGGGGTCTTTAGGGTCCCTTCCAACCCAAACCATTATCTGATTCTTTGATCTTTTAGCATGCCTGTTCTTGCTGCCTCTCTGAGCAGTCAGGTTTTCCTCTTTGCCACCTTCAAGTCAATCCATCAGGAACAGTTGGGCACAGCAGCTGTGAGCAGTAGTGTCCAGAACAGCAATCCATCCCAACACCAACTACTGAAAAACTATGGCTTCCCCCAACCAACAATCCCCATCATCTTGCTTCTGCCCTTCCATCGTCCATGCTATACATGGAAGCTAAGGACACTGGGTAGTATAGATTTAAGCCCTTGTAGGCATTACCTCCGCCCCCATCAACTAATTTGAGGAATCACTTCACTCTGCCTGGTTGCTAACCACTACATCTCCCAGCTCCTCTGCAGATAACGAGCTAGAAATAACATGGGCCAACAGTTTTCCACCTACCACCACCAGCAAGCAGGCCCCCATTTGAAAACTTCTAAAGAACTTGCAAAGTGATTTTACATATTCATTATTTCTGATACAGGTACTCTTAAACATAATTATTTTTTTTAAAAAATAAGTAACAGAAATCAGATTTTTTTTTTTTAAAAAATGCTGCAGTCATGCCCAGGTGAGCTAGAAGCTCTGATAACCACAACTGCTCTGACGCCCTACACTACGTCAGCTTCAGCTCGGAGCACTGCAGAATCAGGGTCACTTACCACGGCATCGGGATAGACAGAAAATCTCATTTCTAAAGTATAATTTAGGATCCTCTACGTATTTGGAAACTGAGTTTATAAGAGACTTGATCTGTGAAATAAGCAGGAAAATTCAGGAAAATATTGACTTTAGAGCAACAAATAAAAGGTTCAATACTATTTCCCAACATCTGACTGACATGCCAGACCTATTTTGGAAATGGAAATACTGATCACTATGATGCAAGCATCACTGCGCAGCCAAATTACCCAGATGGTAGGGCAGCAGCAAAACCATGACCTAACATAAAAAACCCCAAGTAATGTTATTGGAGTCTCATGAAGGCACACCAGGAAATGCAATCCTTACAAAATGAAAGCGGATCAACTATGGTAGATATTTAAAAAAAAAAAAGGGATGATAGTAAGTTTTTTAAAAACAAGCACTAGGAATACTCAAATTTGTGAGACTAGCATGAGATTCGACAATTCTCAGACTCCAGTTTAAATGTGATCATTAAAATTCTGAACACCTTTATAGCTGTCATCTGAGATATTAAAACAAACCCCAAGAACTGCCTCCCCCCCAACTTTGTGGCTCCACCACTGTTGAGAGCAAGATTAACCCCATTAAATTCTCTTACTCAGCCATGAAGATTAACTAGGCATTCCTCATGCCTCTCCAACAATACAATGGCTTTGTTTAAGCCTTAGAAACCCAGGAATTCGAAAAATTTACCTGTTTCTTTCCTCTTCCACCTTAAAGATGCTATGAAGCAGCACTGTTCTGGATTGATTCAGAGCATGCCAGCTCCAGAAGAACTATCTTTTATTTAAAAACCTGTAGTCCCAGAGGCGCAGCAGGCTGCAGGGCAGCTCACTGCCTGTTCTGCTCTGGTACCACCTTACTGATCTTAAAATACTGCGTGTGACCTGTGAGGGCTCAGGCTTTGCTTCCCAGGCAGCTCTGCCCCTAGACAAGCTGCACTTGGCCACCTCAGGGTCAGACAGACACGGAACTTCCCAGATGGAGGTGGCTGGAAGCAGCTTGCCTTCCCCAGTTCCTCGCTGCCACCTCGGCCCAGGCATCGTGGCTGCTTGCTGCTGGAGGTGCTGCTGAACCCAGGTTGGGGAAGCAACTCCGGCAGTGCTCCAGCAAATGGATGTCTTGGGAGGCGGGGAGAGTGAAGAAGGAAGCCATCTCTAGCAAAAGGACCATACCAGAATGGAACAAGGCCTTTCACTAGCATGGCAAAAGCACTGACTACACGACCGCAGCCTCAGGCACCAGTGCCAGTGTGGCAGGATCCAAATTGGCTCAGGAGCTGTCATCCCTGCAGGTTACTCGGTGTTTGTACACGATGAGTGCCAACTAAGAAGCTCGACCAAACCAAACCACCTGAAGGCTTACGTAGCAGTGCACTTGTTGCCTGCCTAAAGCAGCCAGAGCTGCCAGGATGGGTTTCCCTGGGCTTCTCAAAGGATGTACGGACAACTTCAGAGACGTTCAGATGACAGCTGGCGGGGAAAAAGGCTGATACCTCCTGCACCACAGCCTGCTCCCAACACCTGGCTCAGAAGCACACGGACTGGTGGCTTTCCCAGGAGGTGCAGCCACAGTAGCAAGGAAGAGAAAGCTGAGGAGATGAAATCCTGGTCCGAAGGCCAACCAAGAGACTTCCCCAAGGAGGGGTGGAAGTGGAGGGAGCAAAACTGTGGGTTCTGGTTCCTGTCCTAGGGGTTGCTCGTGTATTAATAAAGCATTTGGATAGAACATGCAGTGCTGGGGTCAGAGAAGGCTCACACCAGAAGTTTGCTGGGTGTCAGGAATCCCACTCTGAAACATGTATTCCTCCTATTCCAAACACAGCAACTGTTGTAAGCAACTCAGCCCTGTTAAATTCAGTTCCCGCAGCCCAGCACTAACCGCTCTGTCTCACCACAACAAGAGCAGTTTGTCCCGCTGGCCCAGGCTGTGGAGAAGACTTGGGGGTCCTGGCAGACAGAGCCGACCGTGCTGGCAGCGTGAAGGGGCCCACAGCACCCCAGGCTGTGCAAATCAATGACCTGGGCAGGATGGGAGCGTGGCCAGGGGATCACGGGAAGGGGTTATTCCCCTCTACACAGCATCTGCTAAACACTGCCTGGACAGTGGGTAGAGCCTGGGGCCCCAAATCCACAAAGACATGGATAAACTGGAGCGAATTCAGCGGAGGGCCTCACCAGGGTGGCGATGGGACCACAGCTCTTGCCTGGAAAGGGGAGGCTGAGGGAAGAAGGCTTGTTCAGCCTGGGGAAGAAACCGCTTCGGGGCGTCAGGGGAGCAGCAAGAACCAGCAGCACTGCAAGGGAAGGAGAGACAGGAGCGGAGGATAGTCACAAGGCAGACACAAGCGGGGACATCACCTACAAGGTGCTGGGGCACAGAGGAGCGAGTCTGGATCAGGATCAGAGCAACCTGATCTGACCCCCGAGCAGACCCTGCACTGAGCCGGAGCTGGGACTAGAGACCACCACAACTCCCTTCTCACCTGAATTACTCCATGATCTGTATTTTTTGTCCAGTTAGTTTTAACTAGGACCAGTTCCCCAGCACAGTCATGCATGCAGTCCCACAACCCTGTGTCAGTACCAGCATAGGTACAAACACTGCTATGAGCAGAAATCCTGACATGCTGACTTAAAGCAAAATGCACTGGCCTCATCTTCCTGTAGATAGGAGTGTTGAAAGACACACCTTTTAACATTAAAAAAAATAAACTTTCCTGCTATCAGCACCTGACCTACTGTTTAGGAGACGCCCTCCATACACAGTTAAAAGGGGGAGACTCACCTGCCAACTGCGGCGCAGCTGCTGTACGCAGCGTTGGACTGGGAAGCATTTGTACCCAGCAGGGCTGAAGGTGGTCGGGAAGTCGCTAGACCCAAGCAGCAAGAACCGAAGTGACTCAATTAGAAGTATCCTCACCATGTGCTAAGAACTGTTGAATTCAGCACATTTCCAATTTCACAAGAATGAACTGGGAGCTGAAAGCCAGCCTTCGTGTGACCTTCCACAAACTCATCGGTACACTACCTTGGGTGACCATGCCTGCAGCTAGACACAGGACACTGTCCTGTTACAGCTGCTTGAGAGGTAAGGCCACACAGGGGTGCCTATCCTTACATACTTTTCACTAAAAGTACAAAAATTCAGTCTATAAAGTCGATACCAACCGTGACAGCAGCAGCAGGCTGTTCCAAGGAAGGAACTGGAAGTTGTGGATCCAAGGTACATGCGATGGCTGGCACAGCGGGTTAGCATGCTAGCTGAGGTCTATGCACATCATCATATTTAGTTCCAGGATGGGATAATGCAGGATGAGCAGAATGTCTGCATTGGTGTGCTGCAACCAAAAGTTTGTCCTCTCTCTCCTTCCCCTTGATCTCAGCTGTATCCTCTCATCACCCTGCACAGACCATGATGCTCCACAGATTCGTCTTGCTTCTTTCTCCGAGACCTGATCTAACTTAATAATTCAGAAACCTACAATGGTTTCCCGTGGGGCCAGACAGCTCATAGAACGTCTCAAGCTGGACGGGACCCGTGAGGAGCTGAACCAGTTCACAGCCAGCCCGATAAGCACTGGAGACAGGACAAAGAGGGGCTGATCACGACACCAGCTCAGCTGCTCAAGAAACCACGCTGTTACCATCACTGAGTTTCAGTAATCCAGGCTGCGTGCGACAAACCCAGACTCCCGCAGCCATGTGTTCGCCTCTGTGGGAAACAGTTTACAGACTCTTCATGTTACATTTGGGAAACATGTAATTCTAGGAAAGAAATTCTCCTTCCCTGCCACTGTACAGAAAGAGCACATGCTGGTGTTGATTGTGCGCGAGCTATGTTCAATCACTGCACTATTTCCAGCTTCGGCGTGATGGAAAGAGAATCCTGCTCCAGTCCAAAAAGCTAAACAGGTCATCATTTCCAGCACAGAGATTTGAAACTCGACTTTTTGAAGACTGACTTTTCATGAAGCTCATCCACACCACGATTAGACACCTGTCACCACCTGAGGTCTGACTGCATTCCTCTTGTGTACACAGAACGGTGTGGAAGAGACGAGCTTTCGCTCACAAGAAAAAAAATCCAAACAAACCTGTAAGGTGCTGACAATCTCATACACAAGGGGACTTAACACAAACAACTGCCAAGGTGAAATTTTATCAGTTTACCCAGAGTTCAGACATCAGCAGAGCAGGACGGAAGTTTTCTGACACTCCACCAGAAAAATCCCTCCATCACATGCACAGCACTGGCAGAACCAAGGTCAAAGCTGTTGATCAACACTAGGTCTTTTTTAGCATCTACAGACAAACTGCCGACTGAACGGATGGATTGAAGATAATTTTGTTTTGTTTTGTTAAACGATAACACTGTTTCTTCAGCTTGCTGGCCCCGGTCTGCTCAAGCATGGCAGAGCACCACTGGCTCCTACTACAGGCAGACTTTCTGGGAAGGCACAAACAAGTGAGGAATCCTGCAGGAGAAGAGCTAGCAGGGCAGGAGGGAATAGAGCAGCAGCTTGCTTATCCACACGGTAAGGGACATGAAGAGACCTTGAGGGTGACCAGGTTTGGCCCCACGCTATTGCAGCACAACTGCATTCATGTTATTTATTCAGTCTCCATAGAACCACAGAACGGTTTGGGGTGGAAGGGACCTTAAAGATCATCTAGTTCCAACCCCCACCTTGAGACTTCTTTTGTGATGCCACAAGGCCTACAAGCGCGCAGACCCAACCCCCTTCTTATCTTTTACTTACAATTTTTCATTAAGGGAAGCTCACACCCACATGATACCGTTCATTTAGGCTTTATCTCTTCCCAGCCATTTTTTTTGCTGGGCTGAGGAAATAAAACTTTCAGACCATAGTTTCATATTGCTAAACTACATCAAAGTATCAGCTTAATGTATTCAGGCACCACTACTGCTTGTTCCCAACTCAAATGCAGTGCTGCCAAAACCCAGCCGGTTTCTGGGGACCACACTGTGGATCAGATCAGGTAACGGAGCTCACACACACACAAACATAAAAAAAGAAAACCTTCAAAGTGTGGTTTTGGTTTTGAAGCAGGAAAAGAAACAACCACCTGTGGGCATAACTAATGAATTCCCAGAAGATAGCAAAAATAATTTACTTGCATGACCTTGCACTTCACATGCACAGGGCCACACCACTCCTAAAGGCAAGTCTTTTTTCAGGACTGACTCAAGCCTCCCTGCAAGATAAGGCTCTGCGATACCAGCCTTCCCACTTTATTCATTTCACTTCACACAGCTGGGCCTTTGTTAAGCCAACATCATCAGAAGCCAATCTTTATTAGAACAACTACAGCAGACAGACCCCATGAACCCTGGGGAGCCCAGCTAGTAACCTCACCTGAAATGTAACAAAAGTATTTTCAAACAACACATTTGCTTTCTTTTTTGCTGGTTCCTCACTCGCTGATCTTGTGTTAGTTCTTACCTGCCTACAGCCAACACATTTTCTGTGCAGCAGTTACTGGAGTCACGTAGATGAGCGTTCCGAGCTAAGCAAAGACATCTGCACTTTTATTTACAAAACATTAAAGATGAAGAGAAAGCACAGCCCGTGAAAAATACATTGCTAATGGAAAAAAAAAAAAAAAGTAAAGAAGGAACTTCTGTGTATACAAAGGGATTTAAAATTGGCTGTTCACCATTCTTTATAACTGAAAGTGAAAGCACGCTGTGCTGGAAGTGGTATCGCAAGAACAGAAATCCTCCTGGGTGAGACCAGGGAGTCCTAAATCTAGAAAAACATGAGGAATACCCTAAACCTAGAAAAAGGCAAGGAATAATCACTCCTTTGTGGGACAAACCACAAGTTTTCATTGAGTGAGGCTGAGAAAAGTCCTCAGCCCCTGTTATCAATAACACTGGGGAGGAAGGCATACCAAATAGCACAATGGCACCTGCAGTAGATTTTATTTATCTAGGAATTTATATAATTAATGTGGGATCCAGAGTTGGATTTTTAAGTTCCACAACAGATCAACCACTGAAGTAATTCATGTTAATCACCAGCTGTAACTAACGTTTTAGCTTTCCGTGCACTTATCCTCTCTGATGAGCAAAATGCAGAAAAATGGGGAAAATGGTTGACATCTACCGCGATAAAAGTTTTTTTCCAAGCTCTGCATCAAGCTGACCCAAACGCTGATTGCATTGTTCTGATTAGCAACTTCGGCCACCACATGAAACACACCATGCTCGAGTTTATACAGTTGATCTGAATCTCTCTCCTGCTCCCAAGAGGCACAAGGAACTACGGCATGACTCGCTGCTGGCACAGGAGAGCGGGCTGCTCTGCCTCCCCGGCCCCATCGTCCACATCTGCACCCACCCTCATCCAGCAGCAGCTCCCACCGAACACCTCCATGAGCAGCCTTAACCCTGACACAGCAGAAAACAGAAAATCAAGTATTAGTGCCTTAAGGCGGTCCACTAAAGGCTCTGACAAGAGCCAGAGTCAGCTCAAACATGGGGCAGGATTCCTGTGGCCAAAACCGAGCGATCCCGTCACAGCAGCACGTGGTTAGATTTGCCAGCTGCCACCAGAGCACAAGAAATGAAACTGGAAAGAAACGAAGCGCCTGGTGTAAACAAGCACGGAACCACTGCTACACAGCCTTCACCAGAAAAACATCCCTGTACTGGAAAACTGCTCCTTGAAGCGGTCCAAGCACTCCTGTGCCATTCAGGAAGCAGACAAGCAATGTCACCTGTATGCAAAAAGCTGGCAAAGTTATTTATGTAGGAAAAAGGTACAATCAAAACCTTGAAAAGCCAAGGTTTCATTCAAAGGAGGGTTTCTGAATATCCAGTTTTGCAATGTGTCAGCAGATTACCACCTCAAAGTCTCTTCCAAGCAGCACTGAGAGCAGTTCCAGCTCTTTTGGCTACCAGCACTCTTAGGCTCCAAGTAGAGGTTTTCCATCAAGTGCTCCTCTTGAAGCTCTGACTTTAACCTCCTACCTAACACCCTGGACCTTCACCTTGTGATTCTAAATGCAGCTTTTAGCTTAAATGAGATAAAAACCCGCACCTTTAAAAGGTACACATTCTTGAATTTAAATTCAGTTGGAAATCCAACGCTACAGCTATCATTGCCCTGGAAAAATATGCAGTGTTTTGATCACCATGCTTAGAGGAGTAAGTTTTATTTTGAATTTCCATTGCAAACAGAATTTGAAAATATTTCAAACACAAAAGCTCTGAACAATGGTTAAATTTTATTTTATTAAAAGCCCAGTGCCTTTCATAAACCCTCACCCTATATGCTACACTGGATCAACTCCTGCTTGCAAAACCATGAAAGCTGCTATTATCTATGCGTGCACAGGATTAAATACAAGACAAAACATCACATTTTCCCTATTTGCTGCTTGGCAGCTATAAACCCTTCCTCTTTCCGATTCCTCCATTTTCAGTTAACTTCCACAGACCATAAATCAGAACTTCACAGATCAGAATCATGCCGGTACTGTAATTCTTCTGCACATTCCTCATTTCCAGCTACGCATTCAGATTTTCTGTGCCATACTTCACCAAAGCAATCACCTTGCCTTGAGATGACACTGGTGTTTGAGAACAGCAGGAAGGACAGCGGGGTCCCCCACACACCAAGAGTTAAGCCACCAGGAGTCTCCAGCGTTTTTGAAGGACCAAACCGGTGACAGGCAGTTTCAGCAAAGTCATTTTCCTAGCGCAGGCGAGGACCTCGGCACTGACCTCCTGAGAGCCGGCCTTGAATTTGGCAAGCTGTGCAGAAAGCGTGCGCATGTTTACAGGCAAAACAAGCTGCTGATGAGGTTATTTCATGCGCTCTGCTCCCCTCCACTGTCCAAGAGCATTAACAGAGCCATCAGACTGAGACATGACTGCATGGAAACAGCACCTCACTCATACTTTGCTGAAGATCAGCATGCCATGGAGGGCTCACCCTTCCACGTGTGGTTGCTTTCAAAGTCTGAGTCACCCTCTCAAATAGCCCAGCCACCTTCCTAGGTCTAAATCAGGGCAAGCCCCAGGGTCACTTGTACGCTTGGACTGATCCGGCCTAACAACCACAGCCTGGCTGGAGCACCCCGTGCCTCGCCACATGGACTTTCTGGTACTGGAATTCGGGCTTCTGCTGCTGCAGAAATGGGGACACAGGGTTTGCCACGGAGTTTTGTAACAGCTTTAGACTGTTGATACAAGGACTGATGCTCAGGCTCCACCAGCCTAAGCTCAGTATATTCTAAATTAAGGCTTAAGATTTGGACAAGAGTGGGATATTGAATTGCATGGCTTCCTCCTGACTCTCCCGGTCAGGAGCTTCTGTGTGTTCTCCCACACCCTCCCTCCCCACCTCTTTTGTTGCTGTTCCCCAAATGAGGAGAACTGAGCTGATGGCTCTGAATCTGAGGCTTGTTTCAAGATGAGTAATGTTAACAGCAAAGCGTTACAAGCCTGGACCTCCTCCCTCTAGCAGATGATGCTCCACAGGCACAACTTCACAGGATGCAGGGCCAGCCAGAAAACGGGCAACAACTGCAAGAAAAGGGAGGTCTTGCTCCGTCCCTCATGTACCTTGTACCAGTTTCAGCACCCAGGACCCCTCTGAACCAGCTCGGCTCTTTCACTTCAGCAGGTATGACAGGCTCAGCAGAGGGTCCAACGACAGGACAACCCAGGCAGAGTGAGAGAAAACATACCTCTCCCCACCTTGCCCCCAGCTTCTTGCATCTCCAAGCCTCCCAGGGAGCAGCATGGCACGCTGCAGCTTGTGCTGATGGATGGACCCACCACCACCGAGGCGGCCCCTAGCCCTGCTCGTTCTTGTGCAGCCGTCTACTTGCCTTTTTGCTGAGATGACTTAGCTTAGGAGGGGCCAAAACTACCACTAGAGCTGCTGTAATTAGCCACTGTGAGATGACTGGGGCTATGCTGTACACCTCCACTGTCAGCCACAGTTTCACCTGCAGTCACGCCAATCTTAGCACCCTGTGATGCCGAGGAGTGGCCCTGACCCACCTTTGCTGGCCTTATGCTCACCCAAGCCCAGAACACACCAGACTGTGGAAGTAAAAGCAAACCCAATTTTCTGCCAGTTTAGAACAGAAACATGGAATCATTTGGGTTGGAAAAGACCCTTAAGATCAAGTCCAACCATTAACACTGCCAAGCCCCCCAAACCATGTCCCTAAGCACCACATCTTCAGCTCCCTCTACAACAGCTCACTGGATCCAGATGAGACCCGGGGCTGCCAGGAGGGAAGAGGAGGGTGTCAAATCACCAGCAGACAGGGTGAGATGTCACATAAATGAGCCAAAGAAGCAGCCAAGGTACTGACACTGAAGTGGGCACAGCTTCGTTCCCCTGCTCTCCTGGCTCTGGCACTCCTCTGAGCTTTTCACTAGCTCTGTTCACCAAGAAGAGGACAAGTGCTACAGCAAGCACAAGGGAAGCAGGTGGGGAAGGTTCAGCACTGACCCAAGAGCTGCCTGCCAAGCCAGAACAGAGGTCTATGCATGACAGCAACCAGATAACTAAGAAGAAGCTTCTCTTAAGACCAGAGCAAATGCAGTGCTGCTTCCTCAGAGCATCTCCTGGCAGAGATTCACAAGCTGTCCACCCTCCAACTAACTCAATTTAAACAGGTGGCTGCTACCATCAAAGGTTGTCCCCCCTCTTCCTACCATCCCCAGGTACGCTTTTCCCATCACCTCTGGCAGTAATGGCAGCAGGATGAGTCACTAAAAGCCACCAGTTCAACAGAAAAATATCCGGGGTGGGGTGGGGCGTGAGGGGTGGGGCACAGCAAACCAACCAGAAACACCCAACCCATAGAGGACAAAAAGCTGAATCCGTTCACTGAGGCCCAGCGATCCCTAGCAGAGAGGCAAAGATGGTCTGCACTCTTCGGCAGCACCTAACTCCTAGTCAAGGTAAGTGCATGCCTTGGAGAGGGAGGTAAATGTAGCAAATAATGTCACAAATTAACTAGTCTTCAATTAGTCATGTTATTTATATCCTAAATGTACTGCAATTTGTTTTTTTTCAATGGAGAAATCTGCTGCAGAGTTAACATGACCTTCTGTCCCAGGTCAGACCAAGGTCCAGAGAGACAAGTTACCACCTCACACACTCGGGGAAAAGTCTAAGCAAGACAACATCAACCTTCCCTAACAAACTTATACCAGCAAACAGCAGCACTGGTACTTTTGAGGGCAGAAATTATATCCAGACATCGTGTTTTGTAAGAAAACAATCCACCCTCCTTGAACTCTTCTCAAATTCTTCTACGGTTTTGGCCTGTGCACCATCATTGTGGGGAGCAATTACACAATCTGTGAGCGACATTACGAGAGATTTGCCTTTTAAACTTCCTGCCCAGCAATTCCGCTGGGTGCCATCACATCTTTAGACACGAAGAGTACTGACTGATTTGAAACAATGAGGAAAATGCATTTCTATCTGCATGCCTTTGGAAAATACAGCTCAGCAGGCTGCCCAAGACTGAAGAGAGGCTTTGGTGACAGTGCAAGTATGCTGTGGTACTTTCCCACAATACTCTCGGTCTCTGTGATTAGCAAATCCAAGAGTCTCTGAACACAAAGTGGCAACCTTACACTTGAGAAAACAGGGCGGGATCTATGGATGAGGCAGGGCAGAAACCCAGCTGTCACAGCCTCTGATGCTGAGGACATGATAAATGCCCAAACCCCACTCTGCCTTTCAGATTTGCAGTGACGACACCTGGGGACGTTTAGATCATTGGTGTTAGCTGTAGGGACAAGAGACTTTTAAAAGTTGAGAAACTCAGGGGGGGAAAAAGTGTGCCATGTAATCACAAATAAAATTTGAAGATACTACCTTCAAAGGATTCGAATTAGAACACACATATTTTTGGAAGTTTGTTGTGTTTCTTTACCTCCCCTTTATGTTTATTTTTATGCTTTCTACTGAATTGATTTCTCCTCAGATGCACATAAAAGATCCCTTTCCTTTCTGCAGCCACTTAGAGATCCGTATTCCTGAACCCCTACAGCTTTGTTTCTTCCATCTATTACTAAAGGAAATTAAAAGAAAGCTGATTACCCAAGTAAGCTTGAGGATAATCACCTACTTTGTTTCTGTATCGCAGTCTGTATTAACAACACCAGCAGCAACAACAACAAAAAGTGAGAGAACTACTTAGGGGAAGACCTGATCCTTCCCCAAGTCTTCACAGATTCCATTGACTTGCACCATATTTACTTTCAACACTAGGAATAACAAGGAGCTCAGGCATCTGACACAGCCATTCCACACAGGCAGAACCCTGCTTCCAAAGTGCAGATCATCAGAGTCTAAGACTTAACAGTAAATTTTAAGTTGTATCCATCCAGACCATGCTTCCATAGTTCTTGCCAAGACCTAGAAGATTCATCCACCTATCAAGAGTATAAAGGACTTAAAAAAAATCTATCAGGCTGGCAAAGTTGCTTTGGAATAGAGTTTTAATTCAGGCAGAACTTCAGTCCAAGCTATCACACTGCTCACTGTCACCCCACAGCAAACATGTACCTCACCCAGCACACGTGCTCAGAGGCAAAACCAGTGTATGAATCTCCCTTTCCCATCTTTTCACTCTCACCTACCAACTGCAGGTCCCTTGCCCCCTGGGTGGGCTAAGTAAAGCTTGGGATAGTCATGCTACAAACCAAAATGGTCCTGATGAGCAATAACCCCAAAGAAGAATTCCAAAGTTCCCAAAGGGCAACTCCAGCCCCAACACCAGCACCTCTTCCCTTCCTCACTCAGGATACTTGCCAAGATCTTTTGGGCAAGGAGAAATGTAAAGACGTAGGCAACTTTCTTTACCTGTCAACATAAGCAAATTATATATATATATACACCTGTTTGCAAAAGCATGCCGACTGCATGTAGATACCAATCCCGTGGGTATTACTCTGCCTCCCCAGTGGCACAGCTTAGCTTAAAACACCAAACAGCAAACCTGCCTGCACTCAGAGGCCCAAAGTTTTCACAGTGTTCCCACATCGTCTCTCACACCCACCCCCTGGAGCCAGGTGACCTTCCTGTGCGCTGCAGTTCCCAGTGGCGTGGGGAATGGAGTAAGGACACTCGTCCCCTGCCCCTAAATGCAACTTCTCACAATGTTTCAGCAACACAAAACTGAACACAGACTCATTAAGCACAAGGCATTAAACCTCTCTTTGCTCTAGTAACAGGGCAAGGCGTTAGTTCAGAGGCGATGACTTGCAAAGTTAAGAGCAATGCAATATCTGCAGCAAACAGACAGCACAGGTCTTTCATCTCATTACTGCCACATTGAGTCAGATAAGCAAACAGTTTGAGTTGGTGGAGAGCAGCTACCACCACGGGTTTCGAAAAACCATGCCCAGCACGTTTCTGCTTTTATTTTGGTCCTTATCTTTCACGTTTTATTAACCTGAGAGGCAGCTCCACTTGTCTTAGCTCCTCATGCCCACCTGAAGTCAAACCTCTCTATGGCAGCCCTTCCTTGCTTCTACCAATACTACTGTGCTTCTCTTCACTCAATACTTTTAGCAGCAAACATCTGACCTGTGGCTGAAATAAGGCAATATGGCAGTACGGGAAGCAGAGTAACAGGGTATTCACAGGAACCTATTTCTACTTAACTGTTTGGGCTGCCAGGTTAAGAACCTAACAGCAAAAAACTTCTTCCCTTTAATCTCCAGTAAACACCACAGATGTAACTGCCTCCGAAAAACAAATGCTTGTGGCATTTGGCTCCAGATATCACCATCTTTTAGACAAAGTTAAGCTTCCCCAGGCAGCTAAAAAAGATGGAAAAATGGGACTTGCATGACTGGTGCAACCACAAACTGCGACAGAAACAGCACAGGCTGTCCTCCTGTTGCAATAATGACACGGTTGAAAGCCACGGAGCATCCCCTACGCTGGGAACAGTTAGAGGAGCGCCTGGACGCTGTGTTTTGCCTCCCTGAGCACAAGGGATAGCTCATTTCCCCACGAGGTACTGCAGTTGGGGTAATGAGCTGCACGGGCAGGACACCCGCAGGGGAAAGAGGCAGCACCTCTAATTAGGAGCGTGCAGGAGCGGCTGTGAGGCCCGGAGCGTCACGGGGACCGCTGCGATGCTGTGACACACCAGCACAGAGCGCGGCGCAGGCCCGCGGCTGGGAACGTCGCTCCGAGGCGGGGGGAGGCCGCGGCCGCGCCCGAAGCCCGCGGGAGCCAGGCCCGGGGGCCTCGCTCGCCGCCGTCCCCTCTACCGGGACTCACCGGGCTCCAGCAGATGAGCGAATCGGTGTCGGGATCCTCCACCAGGGTCCACAGCTTGGTGAGGAAAGCAGGCACGTTACTGCCGCCGGGGCCGGCGCCTACCGCCGCCGCGCCAGGCCCCTCCATGGCGGCAGCCGCCGCTGCGCCCTGAGGGCCCGGCTGCAGGCCCCGGGGCAGGTCGCGGCGCGCCGGCCCCCCCCGCCCCCGGGAAGCCGCCGCCAGGTGGGGTTTGCGGCGGACCGAGGCGGGCGGGCGGCGCGGGGCTCAGTGCCGCCGGCGGCCGCCGCCGCGGGGCCGGGCCGCTGCCTGCGCACTGCAACCCCCGGGGCCCAGCATGGCCGCCGCCATCTTGGGACGCCTCCGAGACCGGGCCCCCGCGCGCGGCGCCGCGGCGCGCATGCGTAGCCCCGCCCCCTGTGCGCCGGGGACACGCCCCCAACTCGGGACGTCACTGTCGGCAACCCGCGCGCGTGCGCCCCCCCGGCCGGCGCCCCCGCCGCCGCGGCGGGCCTCCCCGCCTGCGCGTGCGCCGTCCCCCCGGCGCGACCGCGGCGTCTGCCCGCTCGGCCCGCGCGCAAGCGCAGTGCGCCGCCCTGCTCCCGCTGTGCGCATGCGCGCCGCGCCGAGTCACCTCTCCCCTTTGACCCCTCCTCAAATCCCCCCCCCATACCCCCCCTCCCCCCCCCGCCGCCACTGGGAGCGCGGGCCCCTGCCCCGGTGCCGCCGCCTGGGCGCTGCTGGGTCTGGGCGGGGAACGGGGGCGGCGGGAAGGGGGGGCGGTGCCGTGACCTCTGACCTGCGCGCACGTGGTGCGCGGCGCGGCCGGCGGCGCACGCGGGGTCGCGGGACGGAGCCATGGAGCAGGTCGGGGCGCGCCTTGCCATGGTTACGGGGGCGGTGGGGCTCGGCCCGGTCCCGGGGGGGCCTGGCACTGCGGGGGGGTCCGGCCCGGTCCCGGCCTTCTTCCGGGGGTCCCGGCCCGGTCCCGGTGGCGCCTAGTGGGGCCCGGTCTTGTCCTGGGGGGGGGGGACCAACCCGGTCCCGGGGGGATCCCTGGCACTGCGGGGAGGGGAGCCCGGCCCGGTCCCTGCCTTGTTCTGGGGGTCCCAGCCCGGTCCTGGTGGTGCCTAGTGGGGCCTGGCCTCGTCCCGAGGGGGCCCGGTCCGGTCCCGGGTTCCCTGGCATTGCAGGGGGGCCGGGCCGGGCCGTGCGGCCCCTCCGTGAGGCGAGGGCCGCTAACGCGCTCCCCTGGCCCGTTCCCTTCCAGCCGTGTCCTGCCGGGGAGAGCGAGGAGCTGACGGACAGCGAGGAGAGTGTCTACTCGGGGCTGGAGGACTCGGGCAGCGACAGCACCTCGGAGGAGGAGGAGGAGGAGGAGGTGGAGGAGGAGGAAGGCCCCGGTGGCAGCTCGCCCCCCCGGACACACGTAAGAGCTGAGCGGCCTTTCCAGCCCCCAGACACGGCCTGGAAGGTCTCTCCGACCACCGAGAAACGCCGTTTCAGTGGGTGGGGGGTGAGGCCCGGCACCTCCCCACCTGCTTGGGGCCTCGGGGGAGCTGCCAGGGTCTGGTCCTACCTCACAGATAAAGGCACGTAGAGGCAAATCCGTGCCGGTGAAGTGTGGTTTTCTCCCCTGACCCAGCCCCCATTTGTGTCTGGAGGAGGCGGAGGGGGTGTGAGGAAGGTCCTGGGCCCTGTGTTGGTGCCCCTGTGTTGGTACTCCCCATTTCTACGTTGTGGAGAGAAAGCAAAACCAAACTTGCGTGCGCAAACCGTAGCAGAGGTTGGTGGAAAAATTAATCTTTATTTACTCAAATTTATCTTGAGATAGTAACGTGCAGATGCTGGGTACACCAGCCTTCTTCACTCATTAACAAAAGTTACCTTGTCGTTACCCTGGCTGTCTGGGTCTGTGTATTTTTTTTGAATGATGTCTAGAAGATTTACCGAGATCTGGAGTAGAAATTCAGTAGAAAGTTCCTTTAGAAACCTGCTCAGCAGTTGCACCAGACTGCCTCGGGCTGCGGGGGTTGCAGTTTGGCAGCTGTCCTGCTTGGGTTGTCTCCATCCACAGCCGCTTGTTCCCACCTGGATGCCATTGTCATGCTTCGACAGCTACTTACAAATCCACGGCATGCGCCAGGCCCAGTGGCCGATCCAGCCCAGAAATCGCTCTGCAGAAGTGGGCTTTTTTTTGTTGTTGTGCTTTGCTTTTCGGAACAATCAGTCCCCTGCACCACGCAGGTGGTTTGGCTGGTAGCGTAGGTTTTCCTTGGCATTGTCTCTCCACTCTCTTTTGCCATACGGCTGTGTAAGCAGAAGGACACTTGCTTAAGCCAGGACTGACTGCTAGTGCATCGTGCGTCCAACACTCTCAGAGCTGGGGCTGGTTCTGCACCCGCCACACCTGATTCTTCAGCCTTTTATTCAGTATCCAGGTGTCTGCAATGCTACAGGTCTGTAAAAAGTATCTGGAGATATCAGGATCCATCATTGTCTCGTTGCAACCTGGGTCAAGCTGGACATGATGCTCTGCGCCGTGCTGGCATGTTGTGCACCTAAAGAAGAGCCACAGCGGTTACAGCAGCAGCTGAAGAGGTCTATGGGGGGGATGGATCCTGAACCCTCTTTCCATTGCTGTGCGATATGTCCCTCTTTTGGCCTCGCCACTGCTTTGGGCAGCGATAGCCTGTTGGGTTTTTTAGTAGGATCTCGATGAAGTCAGATTCCTGATTTCCTTTCTTGCTTGGTCTTCGGCCTTTGGGGTCTTTGCTGTGCAAAGACAATGGCACCTCGGCAGGAGGACAGGAGCTAGTGCTGATCCTGCCAGGCAGGAGACCTGTGTGCTGCTGGGCTGCATGTGGAGAGAGTTACCCGACAGGCTGCAGCTGTCCTGAGCGGGAACATCAGAAACAGGGCAGAGACCTTGACTGGAGTCCCTCTTGTCGGGGAAGGGCCCTGAAGGGGTTTCGCATAGGGAAAAGGCATCAAACACATTGGACTGGGCCAGGAATTGCAGAACACTTTGGGTTGGAAGGGACCTTAAAGACCCCTCAGTCCCACCCCTGGCCACGAGCAGGGACACCTCCCAGCAGACCAGGTTGCTCCCAGCCCCGTCCAGCCTGGCCTTGAGCTCCCAGGGATGTGGCACCCACAGCTGCTCTGGGCAGCTTGTACCAGCACCTCACCACCCTCACAGTAACAAATTTCTTCCTGATATCTGACCTAAATCTCCCCTCTTCCAGCTTAAAGCCGTTCCCCCCATCCCATTGCTACAGGCCCTTGTACAAAGCCCCTCCCCAGCTTTCTTGTGGGTCCCTTCAGGTACTGGGAGGTGCTCTAAGGTCTCCCCGGAGCCTTCTCTGCTCCAGGCTGAACCACCCCAACTCTCTCAGCCTGTCCCCGCAGGGGAGGTGCTCCAGCCCCCTGAGTATCTGCGTGGCCTCCTCTGGCCCCGCTCCCGCAGGTCTGTGTCCTTTTTGTGCTGGGGGCCCCAGAGCTGGACACAGCGCTGCAGGTGGGGTCTCCCCGGAGCGGAGCAGAGGGGCAGAACCCCCCCCTTGCCCTGCCGGCCACGCTGCTGGTGGTGCAGCCCAGGGCACGGTTGGGTTTGTGGGCTGCGAGCGCACGTTGCCGGGTGCTGTTGAGCTTTTTGTCCACCAGCACCCGCAAGTCCTTCTCCTCAGGGCTGCTCCCAATGCATTCTCTGCCCAGCCTGTGTCTGTGCTTGGGGTTGCCCCGACCCAGGTGCAGGACCTTGCCCTTGGCCTTGTTGAACTCCATGAGGTTCACACGCGCCCACCTCTCAAGCTGTCGTGGTCCCTCTGAATGGCATCCCTTCTCTCCAGCGCGTCAGCCGCACCACACAGCTCGGTGTCGTCGGCAAGCTTGCTGGGGCTGTGCTCAATCCTGCTGCTGCCAGCAAAGGTGTTAAACAGCACTGGTCCCAGTACGGCCCCCTGAGGAGCGGCGCTTGTCACCGGCCTCTGCCTGGACATTGAGCCATTGACCGCAACTCTGAGTGCAGCCACCCAGCCGATTCCTTGTCCACCGAGCAGTCCATCTGTCAAGTCCACATTCACCAGTTTAGAGGCAAAGATGTCGTGCGGGACAGTGTCAGATGCTTTGCAGAGCTCCAGGTAGATGACATCAGTTGCCTTTCCCTCGTCCACCAACACTGTAGCCCCATCATAGAAGGCCACCAGATTTGTCAGGCACAACTTGCCCTTAGTGAAGCCAATGACCTCCTTATTTTCCGTGTGCCTTATGACAGCTTCCAGGAGGATCTGCTCTGTGATCTTGCCAGGCACGGAGGTGAGACTGACCAACCGTAGTTCCCCAGGTCTTCCTTATTTCCCTTTCTGAAAACTGGGGTTACGTTCCCCTTTTGCAGTCAGTGGGAGCTTCACCAGATTGCCACGACGTCTCGATTACTCCGGACATTGTGTTTGTCATTGCAGAGAGCAAATAACTTGTTGTGGGGGAAGGAGCAGAAGGTACAGAGCAAACCGTTGGTGTGAGAGCACCGAAACTGTAAGGTTGTCTTGGGAGCCAGAGGGGCTGGGAGCATTTGGGGCAGCTCTGGGGCCACAGGCTCGCGATGCCTCTGGAGGGGCGGCCGCAAAGCGGTCGTACCCTGTGGGCAGCTTTAATGTTTTCCGATTCATCGCTCTAGTTCCAGCTGTGTGTGAAAAGACTTACAGCCTTCAGTCCCGTTCTGCAGTTTTTGGCCCCTTAACCTCAGCCGTTCAGTGCCATCAAGAATGTCCTATTCATATAATATGTTCATACTTAAAAATGGATTTAGAGCTTTGGGACAAGAATGAAGAGAAATAGCTTCTCATTAGAAAATATTTTACTTGCTAGCATTGACGAACTGTTTATTTGCCTTGGGTGGATGTGTTTAATTTTGAATGATATTTCCCAAATTCTGGTCTCTTAATTGCAGGCTCTTAAAATCTTTGCTTGCTATAGATCAGCTCTCCAGTAGGCAATTCTGCTTAATTTACTAGGAATTAGTTGTGAAAACATTATTAAAAGGAAAGCTGAAATTTTTCTTGGGTTGGTTGTGATGGCAAAACCTGCTTGGGGAATTATTTTTTACTATCTTTATAAGATAAGAGGATTGACTGGGGGTATCTATGACTGCAGCTAAGTGCTTGTCAAGTGTTGGATCTGCCGTTAGCATGACAGGTAAGAAACTGAGACCCGCTGCAGGTTGTGAGTTGCCACAGTGCAGTCTTCTCTGCCGTGGGAGCAGTGGGGCAGCAGGAGGATCTGCTCACGAGACCTTGCTCTCACTCTCACTGGTATTTGTGGTATTAGCTTGCGCTGGCTCTTTGGTCCGTGCCCTTGACCTGGCCCGTGCACCCATTGCCTCCTCTGCTGCCCTAAGCACCCACTTTATTTATTTTTAAATTTTGTTTAGTTTGCTGTGCTCTGTAGGAGTGGCTTAGCTGAAGTGATGTACAAACCCTATGCAGTCTTCAGACGCCACCAAAGAAGTTTTTATTCTGGCAGGGTAGAATTGTTGGGTTCTTAGTTACAGGAACATGAGAAAGAGAAGAAAAGGACTCCAAAAATAAACACAGGCTCTGAGTGTCCTTGATGTTAATCCGTGGCTTTGGCTGCTTGTTAGGATCTCCTCCAAGCTGTGTTCCCTGTAAAGGAAGACAGGATGCTGCTACCCTGGGCTGTGCTCCTAAATTACCCTGGAGAGACCTTGTGGGAGTTTAATCCCTGTGAGAGGGGAAATGGTTTGATTTGTACTTCTGGCAGCAGCCTTTTCAGAAGGGAGCTCATCCCTGCTCCTTTGGGGGGGGGGGGGGATTTTAATGCTTGCCTGAAGGGTTATAGCCAGTTCTTAGATGTTTTCTTTTTGTTTGGTGGGTTGGTGTGGGGACTTTGGCACTCCTGGGGGTGTTGCTGAATGATGGTTTGTGCTCTGCCTGTGAACAGGTATCTCTGAAGAGCAGGCATCTCTGGAGGCCGGTCTCTTCTGCTTTCGTTTAACTTGTTCTCTGAAATGTAATGGATTTTTAGCCCTAAGCTTAAAATATGTTGCAAATTATACGACATTCATTTCCAACACAGTGTAGCACTGTCGGGGACATGATGTGTAAGTGCCAAAAGCAGCCGTCAGCTGTAATGCAGAGCTGTCGTTATTAAGTGTGGTGGTGAGAGCCCCCAGTTCTTCCTGCTCCTTGCAGTTAGGTAATAAAGTGCAAATACAGAGCGCGGACCCTCCCTGGCAGCTTCTCTGAAGCAGTGTTTTCACAGCAGACTAACGAACTTTGCAGTCAGCAGCTTCTCCGAAGGCTGCCAGAGTGGAGATGTTTCCCATCTCCAGCCTTGCCCTCTCTCTTTTGGTTCTGCTGCGTCTCAGGAGATGCTGCCTTGAGCCAGGTCACCTCACCGGCGTGACCAGGAGCTCTCTTTCCTCCTGCTGAGGTAGTTTCCTTTCCACAAGGAACACAAGGTGAGCAGGTTGAACGGGCTCCCCAGGGAGTGTGTCATGAGCCGAGCCGGCACACGGGGAGCCTCGAGAGGAGGGTGGGAGGTAAAGACTACTTTTCAGCACCAGAGGTGGTAGATCAGCTTACCCCCTCTTAGGCACTCAGGCCTGATTTTTACAGCCCTCTTGCATGTTTTGCTGAGCACGCTCGTTCTTGCTGTCCCCGTTTTTCAAAACCAGGCCTTGTTCTGCCTCGTGAAAATTCACTCTGAACCTGCCTTTAGACCTCCCAGCTGATGCCAGTTTGTTCCAATGTCACTTGTGCCTTGCTGGCAGTGTGGACACCTTAGCTGGTGCCAGAGAAGCCTCCTGCTCCCCCACATCGGATTTTCAGCCTCGCTGTTAAAGACAACTTTGTTCTCTGGTAACGGCCTGTCACTGTGCACATCACTCGAGCCAGGCTCCGGAGGGCTTTTGGAGGGTCTTGTGCCTGTCCTGGGTCTCTTGCTTTCAGTATCTCCTGGCTGTTCAGCAAGTTAACTGAGTTCGGGGAGGACTCCCAAGCTGCTGCTTCCAGAGGCTTCTGGACTATGCGCGGGGAGAGCTACATGCGTCGGCTGAATGCATACGGCACTTCATAATCAACAGGAGGGTCTCCTGCTCTGCCAGAGAAATGCGGAGAGCATCAGGGAGCTCATGGAGAAGGATGGTGTGTGGATGGAGAAGGGAAGCTTACAGATGTTCTCTGATTACACTGAGGCTTCCTGCTGAGAGACCAGACAGCAAGGAGCCTTGCTTGCTCAGGTTGCCAGAGCTTTTCTGTAGACTCAGCGTCATGGTCCTCCCAGAGAGGCCTGTCTGGGGCTCCAGGAAGAGGTGGGAGCTCTGACCCACGGACAGAGAGGACACTGCTCGTGTCGCACCTCACAGCGATGGGTTGTGGCATTGTTCTGCCAACTGACTCCTTTAATTGTGGCCTCTCGCTGCTTCCATAAAACCTGTGGTATTCTCCTGGTGGAAGTCGATGGTTTGGAGGGTGCTGAAGCCAAGCCGATGCTCTTTGGCTGCTCTGGTCTTCGTCTTTCCTGCTCCATCTGTGGAATCAGTGGCTCTGGCAAGGGAGAAATGCTTTAGACGCAGAGGGGGGTGTTGCTGCTCTCTGAACATTTCAGTGTTTGAAATGCTCTTGCTGGAAGTTTGTATTTTTATCACGTGAGGTATTCCAGTTTGTGATGGTTGTGTTTGACCAGCCTGGAGAAGCGATGGGAAGACTGACAGCTCCTGAGACAGCAAAACGCGAAACAGTTTAGGATGTGTTGCTCTGTTTGCAGAATTTGAGTGTAGATGGTGGTGGGATGATAAAGTGCCTCTCCAGAGCTGCACACCTTCTCACGATCCTGGTGGTTTTCTGCAGCTCTCCCCAAAAAGATGCTTTGGGGAAGCTGGAATGTAAGAATTCTTGTCTTCGGGGCTTAAAAAGCCCACAGAGGAGTAAAAGCAGGCTCTCCTGAGGACAGAAGAGAGATGTACTGAACTGTGAGCCAGTGCTGGCGCCTCAGCCTGTGGAGAAGTGTTAATCTGGTCTGAGCAACAAGGTGCTGAACTGAGTTGTGCTGTCCCAGCTCCCTTTGGGATCCAGGAGTGAGAAAGGCCACTGCTTCCACCACCTGCCTGTCAGCAGATTGCAAAGCCCCGTTCTTAGTGCCTCTCTAGCTCGCAGGGCTCTGTAAATATTAGGCTGTCCTTGTCGGATTAGATTTCCTCTTAATGACTTCCAGCGTTCTGACAAGCTGTGCTTTCTTCCTTGGCAGCCCCAGTGCTGAGCTGAGCCGTCCGACTGCTCTCAGAGCCCCTGGGGAAAAGCCCGGTGGCCTGTGGTTGAAGGCCAGGCTGAAATGTTTATTTGCTGCTTTTATAATCCAGGAAGCCCCTTCAGTGCTGCTCTGTCGGAGAGTCCTTGCTGTGGCACTGAGCGCCTGAAGCAGATCTGTCCTGTGCTGGGTGTAGGGGAGGCACTGCTGGTGCAGCCAGAGCCTCTTAACTCTTCTCCTCTTGCAGCGACTGCACCCGGAGACCTTGTCTTGCTCTCATCTGCTCCGCTGCACAGCTCAGAGCATCCTCACAGGGCTCTGGGCTGCAGTACCACATCCAGCTCCTCTCTGCTTCTCCATCAGCACCCGTCAGTAAGCCTGTGCTCATTCTCCTCCTTCTCGGTGGCCCCATGCTGCCTCCAGCTCAGCACCACACAGCCACAGCAGCAGGACACAGACGTCTGGGGCTGATGGAGTCTCATCAGTAAGCGTGTGTGCGGGGACTGGACAGAGGAGCCCCTTGGTTCAGTTCTCTCTAGCCCTGCATCGCTTTTTCTCCTCTCCTCCGGATTAATTTGTACTCCTGTTTGCCACAGCAGTCTGCAATAGAAAAGCAGCTGACAAATTCTTTTGTGCAGAGCCTTCTTGCCTGTTGGCCCCAGGGATGTGTTTCTAGTAGTCATGGAAGGAAGGAAGCAAGCCCATGTTCATGCTAGCAGCAGGGAAGCACGGCCTGACGTGTCTGCAGTGCCTTGCTAAGGCACCATACCAGGAAAGAGCGGCAGATCTTGGCATCCCCAGTCTGCTGTGCTGACCCCTGCACCAGCCTGTGCCGGTATTACCGGGGTGCAGAGGGCTGTGCTCAGCTGTGAGCTTCAGCAGGGCTTCATGCTCCCAGGGGTGACAAGCCAGCTTTCACACAGACAGCGCTATGCCCTCCGGACAGAAGCTGTGCAGAGGAAAGCTGAGGTGATAAACGGCAAACCTGCTGAATCTGCCTGGCACTCTGGCAAGCTGTCTCTGTCCTGAGATGTGTTAGTTCTTGAGTCTGGCATGTGAGCGAGACTTTTCCCATGTCAGGCTTCGACTTTCTGTGCTGTTAGCAGTTCTGTCAGCCCCATGAAGTCGAACAAATTGATGTTTGCCCACGGGGTGAAAAATTTCGGGCTCGTTACTTGCACTGACGGTCTTAGTGTGAGTAACCTCTCCCCACCCTCAGGGCTTCAACTCTCGCAGCCATGCATCTTACAGAGATACAACAGGCTGCCCGATCAACACATCGGTACTAGCAGACAGTGATGTGTAGAGCCAGGTAATAAAAGAGTTAGCAGCAGCTGACTTCTTCAAAGCGCTGCACGTGACATGGCCTCCGAGGTTGTTCCCTCGTTTTACAGTGGTTAATGAAATGAGGCTTGACCTGGTAGAAGCGAGGCAACATCCACTCTGCCGAGGGCACCAGGACGTGGAAAGCTTACTTTGTCTCCGACTGCAAGGGGGGCCTGCTGTCAGTATTGGCCTGATGTCACTTGGTTTGTCCTACGGGGAGGATCCCCGCGAGTTCCTCCTGGGCTCCCAGCCGCAGGTGTGTTCCAGAGGCTGCCGTTCGGATAGCTACTTGCACAGGCTCCGTTTTGCATAGTCCTGGTTCTGCGAGGCTGGTTGAGCCAGGTGGTTTGTGCTGGCCCTGGTAGAAGCCACTTTACTTCTCCAGTCTGGAAGGCGTCGATTTGGATCTTCTTACATCTAAGCTCGAACTTGAGGCGTGCATGTGTGTTCACTTAGCAGCAGGCTGTGATTGCTTGAGATGCCGTCTTGCATCTTCTTGCTTGCAAGAGGCTGCCTGAGAGCAGAAACCTCTTCAAACGCAACAGCTGCTAATGAGGTAAACATGCATTTTAAGTGCTTAAACTGCCACTAGGCTTAGCCAGTCTGACTGGCTTGTCGGACCCGAGGCCCCACTCACCAGAAGGAATTATGTGGCTTCACCTTAGCTTTCTCCACAAGCTTAGCGTGTTGTTGATCCCTAAATCAGCAGCGGTTGGTGTAGAGGCACTGGAACAGCTGGAGGTGCTGCGGGTTGGTGTTTACCTGTGTTGAGGGGAGGTGGAGGAGGACAGGTCCTAGGGAGCAGCTCCCACAAGTACACTGTAGCTCACGTGGCTGTGAATTTGGGTAACCTCTTTGTAGTCCTGCTGCAAGCTGGATTGCTGCTGCTCCTTTACATGTCATTTTCCTGTGTGTAAAACTTGTTTGCAGTTGGTTTGCCTCACAGGGTGGGCAGAACAACTGACAACATTAGGCCCAAGAACCATCTTATAGAATTGTTTAGCTTGGAAAAGACCTTAACACCATCGAGTCCGACTGTTAACCTGGCACTGCCAAGCCCACCACTAAACCATGTCCCCGGGCATCACTTCTGCATGTCTTTTAAACACCCCCCAGGGATGGTGGCTCCACCACCTCCCTGGGCAGCCTGTTCCAGTGCTGGACGACCCTTTCGGTGAAGGAACTTTTCCCAGTACCCAATCTAAACCTCCCCTGGCGCAGCCTGAGGCCGTTCCCTCCTGTCCTGTCATTTGTTATCTGGGTGAAGAGACCGACCCCACCTCACTACAGCCCCCCTGTAGGTAGTTGTAGGGAGCGATCAGGTCCCCGCTGAGCCTCCTCTTCTCCAGGCTGAGCACCCCCAGCTCCCTCAGTTGCCCCTCATCAGACTCGTGCTCCAGCCCCTTCCCCAGCCCTGTTGCCCATCTCTGGACACGCTCCAGCCCCTCTACACCCCCCTTGGAGTCAGGGGCCCAAGACTGAACCCAGGATTCGAGGTGCGGCCCCACCAGCACCGAGTACAGGGGGGCGATCGCTGCCTGGTCCTGCTGGCCACGCTGTTTTGGATATGAGCCAGGATGCCATTGTCTACTTGGGCCACCTGGGCACGCTGCTGGCTCATGTTCAGCTGGCCACAGATCAGTCCCCCAGGCCCTTTCCCCTCCCCGGCCAGCTTCCCAGCCGCGCTGCCCTAAGCCTGCAGCGCTGCCTGGGGCTGCTGTGACCCACGGGCAGGGCCCAGCAGTGAGCCTTGAACCTCATACAGCTGGCCTCAACCCATCGGTCCGACCTGCCCAGATCCTTCTGTAGAGCCTTCCTGCCCTCCAGCACATCAGTGCTCCCACCCAGCTTGGTGTCATCTGCAAACTGCCTGAGGGTGCACTCGATCCCCTTGTCCAGATCATCAATAAAAGATACTGAACAGAACCGGCCCCAGCACGGAGCCCTGGGGAACGCCACGTGTGACCAGCCGCCAGCGGGATGTCACTCCATTCCCCACCACCTTTGGGCCTGGCCACCCACCAGCTTCTAACCCAGTGCAGAGCACACCCGTCCCAGCCACGAGCAGCCAGTTTCTCCAGGAGATGCTGTGGGAGATGGTGTCAAAGGCTTTACTGAAGTCTAGGTGGACAACATCCACAGCCTTTCCCTCATCCGCTAAGCGGGTCACTTTGTCATAGAAGATCTGGTTCATCAAGCAGGCCCTGCCTTTCATGAACCTGTTCTGGCTGGGTCTGATCACCTGGTTGTCCTGCACATGCCACATGGAATTGTGGAACCATGTTCGTAGGTTGGAAAAGACCTTTGAGATCATAGAGTCCAACCGTTAACTCGGCACTGTGAAGTCCATCACTAAACCATGTTGCTAAGCACTACATCTACACGTTTTTCAAATGCCTCCATGGATGGTGATTCTACCACCTCCCTGGGCAGCCCTGGTCCAATGCTTCACCACCCTTTTGGTGAAAATTTTTTTCCTAAAAATAATGGCACTCAAGATGATCTGCTCCCTAACCTTCCCCAGCACCAAGGTCAGGCTAACAGGCCCATAGTTCTCTGGATCCTCCTTCTTGTAGATGGGCATTACATTTGTTAACCCCAGTCTTCTGGCACCTCCCCAGTTAGCCAGGGCTGCTAGTAAATGATGGAGAGTGGCTTGGTGAGCACTTCTGCCAGCTCCCTGAGTGCCCTTGGTTGGATCCCACCAGCCCCATAGACTCATGTCTGAGCGGCGCAGCAGGTCGCTAACAATTTTCCTTGGGTTGCGGGGGCTTCATCCTGCTCCCCATCTTCCTGCACAGGGTGCTGGGTACCTGGAGAACAACTGGTCTTACCATTAAAAACTGAGGCAAAGAAGGCATCAAGTACCTCAGCCTTTTCCTCATCCTTTGTCACTGTGTTTCTCCCTGCATCTGGTAAAGGATGGTGATTCTCCTTAGCCCTCCTGTTGTTGCTAATGTACGTATAGAAACATATTTTTATTATCTTTTACGACAGTAGCCAGATTAAGTTCTAGCGGGGCTTTTGCCCTTCTAATTTTCTCCTTGTGTAACCTCATGACATCCTTGTAGTCCTCTCAAGTTGCCTGCCCCTTCTTCAAAAGGTCATAAACTCTTCCTTTTTTGGTTTTTTTTCCTGAGTTCTGCCAAAACTCTCTGTTGAGCCTGGCCAGTCGCCTTCCCCTCCGGCTCATCTTTCGGCACATCTTGCTTCAGCAAAGGAATAGATGACATATGTGTGTGTTGGTTCCTTGCTTTTCCCCACCTTGACCATGTGATCTTAGCAAGGTCTGGACTTGGCACAGCAGAGCAAGGTTCTCTCTCTACTTGTGTGCACATCCCGGCATCTGGTAAAGCTGAGAGAGAAACCTTGCAGCCCCTCCTGAGCGTGAGGGGTGGTCGCTTTGGCCTACAAGAAGTGATGCTGGTACCACAGCTCCTGCGCCCATCTGCTTTAGGGCTGCTTCCATGTTAGGGTCTGTTACCTGTTACATGCTCCAGGCCTGACTAGCACATCTGGGCTTGCTGCTGCCCATCCTACCCCTCGCCGATTTGGCTACCCCTTGGCACAGCTCCGTCTTTGCAGCAGCAGCACCCAGCTGCTGCACCCCCTTCCTCCAGCTGTCCTGCCGCTGTGGCTCCGCCGAGGAAATTCTGCTCCGCTGTAGCTGGGGATCGCTGGGGTGGCAGGGACCTTTCTCCCTTCCTGCTGGAAAATTGCAAGCCAGGAGTTTCTGATCTTTTCTCCACAACCAAGGAGGAACTGCGTGGGAGCACTTTGAGAACTTTGTGGTGGGAGGCAAGCAGGTTTTGCTTAGGGGAAGGGGAGCCAAAGGAGATGCTGGTGTTTTAATCTGGCTTCCAGTGGCTATTGGTTTGAGGAGGAAAAGGAGGATCTAACTGGGCCATTAACATGTTCTGGTGCTTATTTTACTGACTAGCAAATGCAGCAGGGGACGGTTCCCTTGCCGATTCAGCTAGTCCAGGCAGCTGCTGAACAGCCTGCCCAGCTGGGCTTCCGAGGCTCTCCAGTATGGATGTCGTAGCAGTGATAGCTGAAGGAAATAGGCAGAGGTGGTATCTTTTATTACGCACGTTTCTCCAGCTGGAGGACGTAGTAGAGCTTTGGGATAGACAAGCCTTGTTCAGTTCTGCTTCTCTTTCGCGCCTCAGGGCCTTGCGTTTCTGAAAGCATATTTCCTTTCTCTAATTTATAACTAACGATACTGCCTCTCCTTAGCAGCTTTGCTGTCATAAGACTGTCTATGCAGTCAGGTATGTGGTGCGCTTTTTTTGCAGTGGAAGTGGGGAGAGCTGGCTCTGCCTGTGCTGCAAAGCTGGTTTCTCAGCCTGGCCAAGGCGCGAGGAGGCTCGTGCGGCTCAGCAGCATAGCACTTGCGTCCGACCACATGTGGTTTGCCTGCCATCCTGCGTGCCTTTTTGATGCCATAAAGTAGAACGCTCTGAGGATGTGGCTCTCCTCAAAGCCTGCTGGCAGTATTCTGCCTCTCCCTTTTGCCTGTCAGATTTGTGTTTTACTTTCGCTTAATCCTTTTTTTTTTTTTTTTTTTTTTTCTAGTTCCTCTGAGCTCTTCTGTTGAATTTGCTTGTTGGAGGTCGGGGTAGAGGAACCCCAGCTGATCTGCAGTGGGAAGCAGAGGGTGGATTTGGAGGGAGGGTGGTTACAGGTCTCACTGGTGTGGGAGGCTTTGGTCTTTCTTCCCTTACCCCCTCGTTAGAGCTAAACCTGTTCTCACATCCCGTCTGTGACGCTGAAACCCACCAGCCGACCCAGGTCTCCCGTTCAGCGACCAAAACTGCCAGAACTGGGGTCTGGCGATGGCTGTCGTTGATGCTTAGCACTGCCTTGCTCCCCGCTGAGCCGAGGTCTGGGGGTGTCAGCTCCTGCACCCCCAGCTGCCGTGGATGCCAAGGCAAGGGGGGCAGGTGGCCCTCGTCCCCCAGCCAGGGGGTTGCCGGCAGGGCAATTTTGAGGGGCTTCGCAGGGTTTGGCGGCACGGCCGGCATTGCTTGCCGCCCTCTGGTGGAACCGGCCTTTCTGCTGGGGCTGCCGGGGCGGCCTAGCACAGCTCTGGCTTCATTTCTGAATCTGCACGCAGCCCCCTGGGAAGCTAAGGGGACCAGCCTGTCCCTGCCTGCCCGGCTGGCCGGGACCCAGGCAGGCCAATACCCAGCTGCGGGGCCAAAAAGCCTTTGCACGCATCGAGGTAAGTGTCCCTGGAAGACGCAGAGAGATGTTGGCGATAAGCCTGCAAGAGGAGTGAACGGTGACTGCACTCTCCTGCGACCAGGTCTGCTGGCCCCTCCGCTCCTGGTACCTTTTGCTGATCCTGAAGCCCCCTTAGAGCCCTGTCTGGTTCAGACAGATTGTTTTGGTTTTGCTGGTAAAGTGGTTTCAGTGTTCAGTGTGAGTTCACTCTTTCCCACGTGGGCTTTAGTCAAGTATTATAGGGTGCTGGGGGTGTGATTGGTGTCCTAGCTGAAGTCTGTCTTATTTTCCTGGCGAAGCTTTCTTGCAGGGTTTGAACCTGGCAGTAGACATGCCTGATCCCTGAATGCTGGTCTGCAGACGTGCCAGCCAGGGTGAATCTCCTGCAGGAATCCTGGATAGGATCCTGGCTTGTGCCAGCTCTCAGAGTAAACTCGGGACCCGGGAGCCCGTGGGCCTCTGTTTTCCTTCCTAAGGGCATGGATGAGAGACTGAGCATCGCCGGGGTGAGAGCAGGAGTGGTGGAGTGACTGTGTGCCACCTGCTGGCACGGCCTTCGCTCTTGAGGGCACTGGCAGCTGGTAGCACCAACAACCCAGATTTGCGGCACAGGATCTTTCTCCAGTCTCATCGTGGCAGTGGAGAGAGGGGGGAAATGAGGGAAAGATGGAAACTCAAGTCCAAAGCCATTGTAGCGCCAAAAGCCTGGGAAAAAACTTATCTCCAATCGCCCTTTTTAAAAAATTTTTAATAAAGCCTTTTGTTTTTGCAGTAATCTCATCCTCTTGCCGGCCCAGTATTTTCCAGGCTCTCTCCCACCCCTCTCCCTACGGCTCGGGGGAGCTGCGCTGGTGTGTACGTACAGCAGAAGGTGATCACACACTGTGTGGATTTTACTGCTCCCGCGAGGGACGTTTTCTGGGGCTGTTTTTCCGATTATTTCACTGAATCCTCCCGTAAACCTGATCTAGCCAGGGTCCCCATTCTCCCCCTACCCCCACTCCGAGTGGTGCGCGGGGGGAGAGAGAATCTCTTTTCCAGGGAAGGATCTGTAGCCTATTCGGCACCCACACAGCAGGTCAGCGAGTGGGCGAAGTCTGATGTTCGGTGCTGTCTGATTACCCGTGTCTGCGCAGGGAGTTAGCTCCTGCCCGAGGCATGCCCCGTGGGTTGCATCTGCGATGGGAGGAGAACGTGTGGCCCATGGGCCCCGCAGCAGGACAAGCTCTACTTCGGTGCAGGAGGTGTCCTGCCCGCTGTGGGTGCTGGCGTGGAAAAAATTTGGGATAACCCAAGTAACAGAGGCTGCGTTCAGCTCCCTCTTAATAAGGCTGGTGCCATCACTCCTGACAGGTAACCTCAGCTGGACACATGAGGCACGGCATGTAGTACGTGTGATGGTGCAAGTCTCTTACTGTGATGACGTTGCCACCTTGGGGGCTGTGTCTGCAGCTTGTTCCTGCCCTGTTCTCTACCCAGGTCTCTTCCAGAGAGGTTCAGAGTGGCTCCAAACATGCACATTACTTCAAAATTCACCAGATTATGCAGGTGAGACCGTTGTGTGGTTTACCCAATCTCAAACACTTTGTCCAGCGGCTCTGGAGTCCTGAGTGCTGACGTGGTGGAGCCCATTGGATAGGCAGGAACCTTTGCTGAAGTTCAGCGCTGGGACAAGCCTGCCCTTACACTAGCGTTGTGGGACGCACCACCACTCCCCTGCACTTGTCCTGACAGTTAGAGAGCATGGAGCTCATGGCTCTGTCCTTACTTGAGAGATCCAGGCTCTGGGGTCTGGGGGAGATCTGCCTTTCAGAGAGACCTTTATGGGCAGGAGAGGATGGCTGGCAGGCATCTTGTGAAGTTCAAGGGTGATAAATGTGAAGTCCTGCAACTGGGACAGAATAATCCTGTGCAAGTGGGGCTGAATGCCAAGGAGCAGCTCTGGAGGAAAGGACCTGGGCATCCTGGGGACAGCCTGGAAGTCACCAGGTGTCCCGAGCAGCACTGACCGACCACATCTTGGGCTGTACTGGCAGGAGCACAGCTGGCAGAGTCGGGGATGGGGTCCTTCACCTTTCTTAGGCACTTGAGACTTGTCCGGGCTTGGGGTGCAGTCTGGGGCTCCCCAGTAGAACACAGTGGGGAACACAGGTGGGAATGAGTCCAGTGGAGGGCACTGAGATGGTCAGGGCTGGAGTGTGGGACACAAGAGGGTCTGCAAGCTTCTTCAGGCAGGAGAAGGGACAAAGGGAGATCCCATTGCTGTCTGCAGCTTCATGAGGGAGTGCGGAGGAGATGGAGCCAGGCCCTCGTGATGCCTGGGGTGGAGGGAGAGGCAGCGGGGACGAGGTGCAGCAGGGTTGAACGTGAGGAGTGCTTTTGCCCACGGGAGCGGTGTGGCCCTGGAACAGGACCCAGTGAGGTGGTGAGATCTCTGTCCTTGAATATACTCAAAACTTGACCAGACAGGATGCCAAGCATCTTGACCTAACTTCGAAGTGAGCTCTGCTTTGAGCAGGAGGTTGGATTAGGGACCTCCAGAGGACCTTTCTGGCATAAATTTTTCTGCTTCCATGATCTGAGTTTGTGCGGTTTCTGATACACACCTTACCTCTGAGCCTGGAGCCGCGCTGGCACCTCATCCATGGCTGTTTATGATCTGACTGATGCTCAGAGGAAACCGTGTTGCTGGGAAATCCTTCCCTCATTCTGCCTGTCCTTGCAGGTTGGGTCGTTGCATGTTCTGCCCTGGCTGTGTCTTTGTGTGGCCTCAGTGGCGTGGAGCTCCAGGGGAAAAGAGGGACAGAGAACCTTGACGTATCTCTGGAAGGTGGCTGGGATATGGAAGCTCCAGAGGGAGGATCATTTTGGGTGCAATGAGTGAGAATGCAACTCCTGTGCGAGCTCAGCAGCTGCCAGAGAGCTTCTTGGGCAGCCTGTCCTCAGTAGAGGGGTGATTGACTTTCTCTTTTTTCAGTCCCAGGTGGATGTAAGCATACGCTGCTTAATGAGCCCTTTCCTTCCTTCCTTCCTTCCTTCCTTCCTTCCTTCCTTCCTTCCTTCCTTCCCTTTGTAATGTGGTGTCCCAGAGGACCTCCGAGTGAGAGGTTGTACTGCACAGTACTGTCCAGGTTGGGGCATGAAGTGCTTTGTGGTGATCTCAGACCTGGAAGCAAACTAGATGTAGGTGGCAGCTTCAGATTTCATTGCCCAGCTAAGGTCTCTGATGTTGTGAACACAAAAATGCATGGATTCACGTGATGGGATCTTACTAAGCTATTTTTTTCTGTCTTTCAGGCCAAAGGGGCTCCCAGGAAGAGCAAAATCTTGGAGGATGATTCGTCATTAAAGGAAAACAAGGATCTGCTTCCTCAGGATGAATATGAAGAAGACAGCTCAGATGAAGAGGTAGGACACATTGCAACTTTTTCCTTTTTTTTAAATATGTGGATATGGGAGACAGGTGATGGATTTCCCCTCTCCGTGCTGGCTTCTGCGTGAGCTCAAAGGGAGGGGATATAGTCAAGTAATGCTGCCTCTGAACGGGAATTGCCCAAACTGCTCTTTGCTGCTAATGTAGAGCAGGCCAGAGCCACCAAGGTAGGGCTGCTCAGAAGACTTGGTGAGCGTGTGTTGCTCAAGTGTGTCACTTGGTGCGTTTGGAGCAGCTGCAAGCAATATCACATCCACCGCGGAAAGGGCAGCGCTTCCCATATGAGAAGAGCCTCCCTGCCACCCTTGCTAAAAGTCGCACAACAAGCACTGTCTTTGCCCGGCCAGAGCTGGGGCTTGCAGCCCAGGTGACCAGGGAGGGTTTCTTCAGCTGTTTAAAAGGTGACTGAGCCTTACTGGGGGCTCGTGGGGTTATGCTTGTCATTCTGGGGTCTGCCCTGCTCTTGGGGGGAACCTCTCTGGGTTTCGCACATCGGAAGAGTGGAAACTGCTTGTGTAGAAGATAGCAGGATCTCGGCAGTGAAATGCCCCTAGGGTCTGGTTGTTCCAGACAAACTTCATTGCCTTTCTTAATCGTCTGCTAAATCAATTAATGCGATTGGCATCAATCAGCTGTTTCAGCAGAGCCCTGGGGTGAGATGGAGGGATTGCCAAAGGCTGTGGGGGCGTTTGGACCTGGCCCTTATTGCTGGGAATTAGGTTCACCTGAAAGGGTACTGGGTAGCCTCATACATGACTTGGACAAGTGCTTGCAGAAGCCTCCTGGGCGCCGGTTAGGTGGAATGTTTCAGGCTGTCTCCTCCTCAGCCGCTGAGAAGTAACAGAGCACAGAAAATCCTGTGTGACCAGGCAGGTGAAGAGCCAGCCGGTCCTGCTGCGCGCTGCAAGCGCTCTGAGTGAGGAGCTCCAACAGCTCGCTCACATGGGGCGCCTGGCCGGCGTGCAATAGCCGTGGGTGCAGGGGGACCGTCGGGAGTAACAGCAGCATAGCACGGGGGGCTTGGGGACAGGAGTTTGTGAGTGGGGCGGGACTCTTGGCTGCCCACCAGGTTTCAGGAGAGCTCTTTGGCATCACTGACACTTCAAAGGGTCCAGGCTTGCCTTTACTGGTGCTTTGAGGGATGCATCTGTTCCTGTTTCAGTCCCAGTGGAGGGGAGGGGGAGGATTGGGTACCTGCTGGCCTTTCTGGTCCAGCGAGGGCCCGAAAGGTTAGATGTTAGAGGCCCACCTGGGCTAGCACTGAAGCTGCCGGCAGTCCCTGCCCCCAGGTCTGGAATAGAGATTTAGAGAGAGGGGAAATATATGACTATAGAAAACATACACTTGTGTAATGTCTCCAGCATAACCCAGGAAAAAAACCCTTTCATGCAGGAATTCAAGGTCTCTCTCTCCCCAGCTGGTCCTGCTTCAGGGCCCCGGTGGGGGGAGCGCTGATTCAGAACCTATTGACATCAGAGTAGCTTCCAGTGGCTTTGTTCCTTGTTCCCCATTCCCAGCCCCCTGCCCTCCCTCTGTAATTGTATTTATCTCTCTTCCATAAGAACCCTGATGCTTCTGCTTCCTGCGGCTGGGATGCGCACACTGGGTGCTTTGTGCTCGCCTCCGCGAGGAGCATTGCCCAGCACTTGTCTGTTGCTTTGTGTCTCGGTGGCCCAGGAGCGCTGGGGGGGGAGGGCATCATTCCCCCCGTTCAGGCAGGGGCAGCTCAGACACGAGGAGGGCCAGCAAAACACTTCCTTGCTGCGAATAGGATCTGTATTTTTTTTATTTTTCATTGTCTCTTTTCGTTGAGACCTAGCTTGCAGCACAGCCTCATCCCAGTTAATGCATAGCTTTATCCTAATTAAAGTCTTCGTGAAACGCAATGCTTTGGTGCGTTGCTTTTCAGGAGGGCACTGAAGACATGGACATCCTCATCCCTCACTCATCCCTTGGCCTGAGGTGGCTGGTCAGTGGGCCAGCTGTGTGTCGGGGGGCGGCTAAGTGCAGTACTGGGCTTTGGAGGGTGCACAGCGTGCCGCCTGTGTCCTACCGCCTCTGCTGGCCTTGCTGCCAGCCTCGTGTGGCTATGGTTGCTTCACCGCCTCGAAGTGAGCCAGCAAACGGCAGTGGTTTGCATGGGACCATGCAGCTGGGGTGGAAACACCTCCTGGATCTGCAGTCCTTGATGGCGGAGGGTCCTGATCCACCCTTCATGTGAAAGGCACCATGGTTCCTCTGGATGTCCCAGCCCAGGGGTTAGCTGCGTGGTGCAGCCTGAACTGGCGTCTCGAGAGCAGAGCTGTGAAAGTTGGTGCTGGCATGGCTACAGCACCCCCTTTCCTGCCAGACGCGGGGGTCTCAGCCTTTGTCCCTGCGCCGGGGTGCCCTGCCAGGGCACGGCATAGGGCTGCAGGAGCAGATCGTCCCTGGGCTCTGGTTGCGGTTGGGGGAACACACAAGAAGTCTGGCAGCCTCTGGGTAAAAAATTAAGCCTTGTGCTCCCTGGCTATATCTATCTCCATGATAATTATCTCTGACCTGGTGGTTCTTTTCAACAGTAGCCACCCTAAATGTTCCTGATGGGCAGTAACCGCCCCGTGCTTGTTCGTACGGTGGCGTTCAGCAGCCGTGAGCTCCAGCAGCCACGTGCTGCTGTGGGAGGATGGCCCCTGTCCCCTTTAGCTCCTTCCCCTGCTGCTCTCCCCACTGTTTTTGCTGGTGGATGCTGCTCAGTGCAGACCCCAGCTGTGAGCACCCTGGGTGCAGCTTGGGATGCTCTCCAGCGTCCCTTTGCCTGGCTTCATCTGCAAACCTCTAATGGGGCACCTGCACCCGTAGCTGACCGTGCAGCCTGCCCTGTTGCTCCACTCCCAGCAGTGCCCATGGGATTGCTCCCTGAACCAGCAGCAGTCTGGGAAAACATCCAATGCCACCGCTGGCATGGCTGGTGCTCCGGGGCACACTGCCGCTGTGCCGGCTGTCACTCACCCGCCAGCCGCTGGCTCCGAGCTTGCGCACTCTCCCTTCTGCCTGTGCGTGGGCTTCAGAGCTCTTTAATAAAGAATAATAGCTCAGACCTGCTATGCCCCTGTGTTTAGCACAGACTAAATTTCTTCTAGCTGTGCTCCTGCTCACTTGGCAGCTGCCGGCGCTCAGCCTGGCCGGGCGCCCAGGCCGGTCTCTGCCGTGTACTCTGAGAAGAGACACAACAAAATAAATTGGTTTCCTGGCCGGGGCGGGTAGGGGAGCCCGTGTCGCATGCAGGGCCCTTTCCTGGTGCCCGGCAGGCAGGGTCCCTACGCTGGGTGGCATGAGAGCCCCGGTGCATGTGAGCTGGCTGCCGTGCTGGTGGTGCCGGGGAGCCGGTCGCCGTGCCAGGCCCCCCCGGTGATCCCTTCGGTGCTCACATGCAGCCCGAGCGTCCCTTCCTCTCGGCCGCTCCGAGATGAATGGCCGTGAGCTGCAGAGGCTGTCAGGGCCTCGCTGGGAGGAAGCAGTTTGGGGCTTTTGTTTGGTTCTGTTTCCTCCCGCAATGACTATTCCATATGTCAGTGGATAATGAATGAAGGCGCGTTGAGTGCTCCTCGGTGAGCCGGCGGCTGTTCCAAGCCCACTTCCCTCCTCCGCAGCGCAGCTGACCCGGGCGGGGGGGCTCAGCGGCTGGCCAGGCTGAGGGAGCTCTTCTTTCAGTAGCTGATTAGCCAAGAGGAAAAAAAAAAATTAAATAATAAAAAAAAATCCTGCAGAATGTGCTGCTGGCAGACAGCTCCTTCAACTCATCGCTCTGTGTGTGTGTGCGCGGCTGTGCGTGCGCTTCCCGACCTGCCTGGCTCCAGCAGATGCTCCAGGCTTCCCACTCGCCGGCTGCGTTAACCACTTAGCAAATCTCCCCCACGAGCGTGTCTGGCTGGGCAGCTGCGTGTGCTCAGCCCCATCTGATGGCCACAAAGGTGTGAAAAAAAGGGCTGTGAGGAGCCTGGAATGTGGGCTCAGAGCAGGAAGGGCACACCGGGATGGAGCTGAGCGTGTTGGAGCCAGGAGAGGAGGGACCCGGCGGGTGCTTTGCCACCGGCCCGCTGGGCTTGGCCTCTCTCAGTGATGTGGCGGGAAGGTTGCAGCTCCTTCACTCCGCTGTCTGCCCTCCCAGCTCTGCAGAAGCTTGTGAGTACCCAAGGGCAGAGCCTGGATGAGCTCCGGCCCCAGCCTGGTGCTCCCAGTGTGTGCCCACCAGCACTGCACCCCGAGACAGAGAGCCCCACTCCAGCTTGCCCTGGGGAAACGTGTGAGAGCAGGTTCCCGAATCGTGCCGGCCGCTCAGTGGGCGAATGTGTCTGCTGCTGAATTCAATACTTGTTTCTTTTCCTGCCCTTTTCTGTTGAGGGGAAGATAACCTCCTTAGTGTTGCTGTGGCCTTTCCAAAATGTGCCTGTTCCCGTCTTGGGGAATACCGACGCGCTGCGGTTGCTTTATACACTGAGAAGGGAGCAGGGTGGGGAGCTTTAGAGAGAGCTTCAAATCCAGGTGAAGAGCTCACCCTAACCCACGTTTCCCTGTGCTAAAGGATGTGGCTGTAAGGGTAGCATGGGCTCCTTCGTGCCTTCCTGGCTGCCAAGGAGTCACTCGCTCACAGAAACAAAGTTCTTAGAAAGTACTCGGTGAAAGTGTCTGCCGCTGTGCTCAGCACTGGGAAGAAGGTGGAAGTGGGAGGCAAGAAGGGAAGCACTGAAAGGTTTGTTACAGCCCATCAGTGAGGTCCTCCAGCTGCAGTGCCATGCCCCATTTCCATTATTCCATTTTGAAAAGAGGTAGGGAGAGAAAAAGGTGCACCAGAGATGGATAGCAGGGATAATTGGTGGCCTGGGCGGGATCTACAGATGAAGAGATGTAAAAAGACAAGATTTGTGTAGTTTGGAGGCGAAGCAGAGTCTGAGAGGACACAGTAACAGGATGTAGAATGTAGCACGGGGGGATATTTGACAAGATGAAAAGGCATCAGGTTTAAAACTGAAATGGCAGGAGAGGGACGCGCACACCATGCAGGCGGATTATCTTACACACCACTGGCCTGCAGATTTCGTGGCCGTGAGATGCTGGTGGTGCCAAAGGCTTTGCAAATGCCGAGGTTTGCAGATACTAATGTGAATAGCAAGAACGTCTGGAGCTACAGCATTGTAAAATAAAATTGATGCTCTCAGGATCTTGTGGATCAAAGTGTGGTCCTTAAACCGTGCGCACTGGCAAAGCTCCCTGGCTGTGCCTTGGGGCTGCTGGGCGGCCGGAGCCTCCTGAGCAGGCTTGGGTGAGGGGATGGAAGCAGAAAAGGCAAAGGATGGGGGGATCCAGGAGCCATTTTGCCTCCAGCTCGGAGGAGGGGAGGGAGGTCTCTGCAGTGCTGTTGGCAGCAATCTTATCTCCAGCCAGACCCAACCGGTCTTTGGTTAGGTGCCACCACTGAAGGTGGTCTTCCCTGCTGACCGGGGCATTTGGAGTTCCTGTGGATTTCCCAGTAAAAGGCATCACGCGGACTGGTGTAGAGACCTCGACCGTGGTGCTTTCTGCTTGAAGTGCCAGCTGGACAGAGGCGGAGAGGCCTGAGCATCACTTCATGCCCCTGCCTAAGGTCTTTCCCTGTTTCTTGGTGAAGAAGTGGGAGGTTTCGGGATGGACCCTGCGCCGCCTGCATTTTGGTGCTCAGTGTCTGTCCGCGGGGCCCTTGCGGCACAGCCTGGGCTCACCCAGGAGCGCCAACGTCAGCAGCTGTGAGCAGCTCGGGCACTCGCTCGGGTTTCTAGCGTTTGCAGCCAGAACAGAAAGTTTCCGTATGCTGCGTGTGATGGAGGGTGGGGGAACTGGGGCTGGAGCCACCGGCACGGAGGCAAGACCATTCCCCACGGTGCTGCTGGTGATGGCTCAGCCCTCACCGCGCATCCCCCGGCTGTGTCCTGGCCTCGCTGGGCTGGCGTGTGGGGATGGAAAGTGGGCTGGCTCCACGCAGCCCCTTGGCGTGGGACCCTCTCCAGCGGGCTGGCCCAGTGGGGGTTTCTCTCCAGGTCGGGATTAGGGAGACCTTTAGGTCCAGGTGAGGCTGGTGCAGGGTGGAGGGGAAAGCTGCCAATTAATAGGTGCTGATACAACTGTTAAAAAAAAAAAAAAAAAAAAAAAAAAAAGAGCTAAATTACTCTGTCTTTTGGCTGCCCCAGACTTGATATTTAAAGCGTTTGTAAAGCAGCTCAGTTGGGGCAGGAAAGGCTTTTTCCTTCTGGAAGGAATGACATCACCGAATACACTTAAACGATCAGGTCCCTGACCCAAAGAGAGCGAGAAACCCACAACAACTTTTGGCTGATGAGTGGAAACTTTTCTTTCTTTCTTTTTCTTTTTTTTCTTTTTTTTTGTTTTTTTCCATTTGCTTTCCCCCTCTGTGTGCTGGGTCTGCGCGCTCTGCTGTAGCTCAGCTTACGGCCCATCCTTTCCAAAGTAAGCTGACGTCTCTCTGAGCGGGCTCCTGCGACCGGGGCGACCTGGGAGCTGCAGGGGGGCTCATCTGCCTCTGCCCTGCGCTTCGCCCAGGCCCAGGATCCTGCCGGGAGTTGAAGGGCTGTGCTCGTGGTGTTCGCGGCGCAGCGCGGCAGAGCATTACACCGAGGCTGCCACCGCAGCATGTGCTCACCGCTGCTGGCAGTGCCTGCTCAGTAGGATTGAAGTTGCCTTCTGGCGGTGCTGCCTGCATCCCATTTTCCCTGCCAGGGCCCGGCCGCAACATCACCTCCCCTTGGCACAGGGGTGCCGGCTGCTCTGTTGGCAGTGTGGGCTCCCTGCCAGGTACCCACAGCTCCCCTGAGCAGGCAGCAGAGGCAGACATCAGCCTGCCTGCAAATCCAAGATGGACAAGGCTAAGTATTCCGCTGGCCCCAGATAGGCTATACAGGAGTTTTGCACCACCTCGCCAGGTCTGGCAGCGTGCCCTTCCTCTCCCGCTCCGGGCAGCGTTGTGCCAGCGGGATTCGCACCGCGGATCCCCCTGAACTTGGCATGACCTGGGCCATTTGTGCTGTGCTCTGGCTACCCGCGGTGCCCTGCACCAGCTAGCTGTGGCATCCAGAGAGCCGCTGAAAGGCACGCCAGCCTCCTGGCTGGCTGTTCCTGCAAGGATGGCAAGTGCAGCGTGCTCCCCCCGCCTTCACTGCGTGACTCCAATCCCTCCGCTGACTCGGCTGGCAGAGCCTTCCCTCCGGGAAGCCAGGGATCCTGGTTATAGTTCAACCAACAACTTGTCTCTTTCTGGAGGAGCAGCCTGTCTGCGTGCCTTGGAAGCACGGCCCTCTGCCAGAAGCGTGGGCATTTTCCTCTGGGCAGGGACCTGCGCGGCAGCCCCGGTGCTGGGGTCGTTGCTCCACTGCCCCGAGCTCGGGGGCTGGCCTCGGCCTTCCTCCTCTTGGAGCGGAGGGGCCTGGGGACACGTGCATCTCCAGACCTGAATCGCTGGCTGCTGTTCCAATGTCCCACTTCATTAGGCTCGGCTCCGCTCCGGGTACTAGAGAACGTGCAGAGGAAGCAGGAGGCTGCTTGGCCAGTTCAGGGGACCGGGGTGGGTTGGTTTGTTAGTCCAGGGCTAACGCTCCAGCCCAAAGATCATTTTCCTCAAGCTGTAACGTGCCAAGCAGATACTTGCTGCCCGTTTAAATGGACGGTGCTGATAGCAGCAGAGACACGCTCATCTCCGGCGGGGAAGGTTTTGCAAATCTATTTTCCACTCCTGGCAACAGCGTCCCATGCTTCTTGCCCCAGTGCCTGCATTTGACCCTGCATCTCCTGCCCATCAGGTCATCACTACCGTTGTGCCCGTTGCCTGGGCATGGTTTTGCCAGCACTTCATCGGAGCACCTGCGCTGTCAACGGGCACCCCCCGGCAGCGCCTGCAGGGAGAGGGCTTGTGCATGGATCTCACCCGGTGTTTTGTTTGGCTTTTACAGCCCCAGCTGTGTCAGTGGTGTCAGGGAGCTATTTGGGAAGATTCCTGGGTTTGCTGTGGTGACTGTCGATTCCTAAGACAGTACTCAGAAACATGGGGGGAGGTTTATACATACATACACACACACACACACATATATATATATATATATAAAAGGCTCTTTGCAAACTGATATTTCACCACCAGCCTTGGGGCTGACAGCTGGCTCCCAAGGGAGCTTTGGAGTGGCCTGTGCCTGCTAGGATTCCTCTGAGCACACGTCAGCTGGGTGTATCTGAAAGCTTAGATCTGAGGCCAGAAAGGAGATACTTTGTGGAGTTGGCAAGGAAGAAAAAGTGTCCAGACAGTCAGGGCTGTTGGGAAGAGGTGCATGACTCAAGTGAAAAACAGCATGAGCACCCTTATTTTCCCGAGATTTGTACTGTTGAGCGTGGATGGGCAACCTGGGGGCGAGCAGGGCATGGAAACAATTATTTGGACTTTGCCTTCAGAGGGTTGTGCTCTTGGAAGGATTTTAACATATTAAAAAAAAAAAAAAAAAGCCTGTTGAACTCCCAAGCCATAAACAAACTCAGCAAAATAGCAAATAATTCCGTGCTGGCCAAAAAAACCCCACCCCAAAACAAACCAAAAAGCAGGTGCTGATCCATCTTGCTACCCTGGTGATGACTCCTTCCTCCGTGCTGCCTAAAGATCATGCAAGGGCACTGGTAGCAACAACTGAGTTGAAAATTTGGCCTGGTTGGTTTCGGTGAGGCTCGGGCTTTGCCTGCGAAGCACACACCGGTGACGCTGGAGGAGGGGAAGGGATGTGGAAGTCATCCAGCTCACTGTGGGACAATCCTCAGGATTTGCAGCTACAGCAGACCTGCGTGCAGCAAGCACACAGCGTTGCTTTTAAGTCATGGCAAAGGGAACTTGGCGGATGCCTGGTGAATTAAAATCCTCATTCAAAGCCAGCCAGGTCAGTTTATAAATTCCTAACCATCTCCTGGGAAAAAGGCAGGAGACCTGCACTCAGCAGGCAGAGCGCTTGGGGCAGAGCTCACAGGTGAGGAGGAAAGGTTGCCTCGGGGCTGAGACAGTGCCCTGGAAGCTGGAGTGGTGAATTTGGCCGACAGTGGACAGTGTCGGTCTGCCCTCGGCTTCCTGGGAAAAGGGCAGGTGGGAAAGGGCTTTCCTGTGCAAAGTCTGCACCTCCTTTCCCCGCCACTGGAAGGGTGCTGATGCTTCCCCGCTGCCTCTTCTCAGGCTGTCTTTGGCGCCAGACGTTTCTCACCCGTGGTCTCTGGGTGCTCTCATACTCCCAGTAATGGGTGATCCAGGAAGAGCCCAGGGAAGCTTTAGCTCGGCCACTTTGCTGTGTCCTTGGGCTGAAAGTGCCGGCTCTGACTGGCACGGGCTGCGTGTGCCGGGCTCTGGGCAGGGATGCTCTGTCTTTGCTCCATCACCTCCAGCGTGGGGGCAGCATGGCAGCTGTAAGTCCTGGGCTTGCAGACCTGAGCCTGGTCCCTCCTTCCTTTTGCTCATGGTTCTCTCACAGAGAGAGAATTCTAATTTTTTTTTCATCTCTCCCTATCCAGTAGCACAACTTGTCCAAAAAAACACCGCTCAGCTTAACTTCAATTCCTGGAAAAACTCTGGAACAAAACAATCAACCCGTTTGCAAACCTCTGGAAGATAGCGAGCGGACTCGTAACTGCCAACATAGACAAGTCTGTCAAAACAATCTCGCTTCCTTCTTCAACAGGGGAGCGATGTCCGAGCAGGGCAGGGCGGTAGGTGTCAGTGACAGTGACACTGGCATTGCCTCGTGTCTCTTTCTGGGGCTTCGTGGGAGAGCCCAGGTGAAATTTTTGCACATGGGTGCACAGCTGGCAGTGACTCTTCATGGGGCACCAGCATCCAGGGTCCGTGGGGAGGGTGGCAGGATGCACTCCCTGGTCCTGCAGGGATCTGCGCCCATCCATTGCCTGCATAGTGACTTTTATTCGTGACCATGGGCAGGGACACCTCCCAGCAGACCAGGTTGTTCCCAGCCCCGTCCAGCCTGGCCTTGAGCTCCCAGGGATGGGGCACCCACAGCTGCTCTGGGCAGCTTGTACCAGCACCTCACCACCCTCACAGTAACAAATTTCTTCCTGATATCTGATCTAAATCTCCCCTCTTCCAGCTTAAAGCCGTTCCCCCCATCCCATTGCTACAGGCCCTTGTACAAAGCCCCTCCCCAGCTTTCTTGTGGGTCCCTTCAGGTACTGGGAGGTGCTCTAAGGTCTCCCCGGAGCCTTCTCTGCTCCAGGCTGAACCACCCCAACTCTCTCAGCCTGTCCCCGCAGGGGAGGTGCTCCAGCCCCCTGAACATCTGCGTGGCCTCCTCTGGCCCCGCTCCCACAGGTCCGTGTCCTTTTTGTGCTGGGGGCCCCAGAGCTGGACACAGCGCTGCAGGTGGGGTCTCCCCGGAGCGGAGCAGAGGGGCAGAACCCCCCCCTTGCCCTGCCGGCCACGCTGCTGGTGGTGCAGCCCAGGGCACAGTTGGGTTTGTGGGCTGCGAGCGCACGTTGCCGGGTGCTGTTGAGCTTTTTGTCCACCAGCACCCCCAAGTCCTTCTCCTCAGGGCTGCTCCCAATGCATTCTCTGCCCAGCCTGTGTCTGTGCTTGGGGTTGCCCCGACCCAGGTGCAGGACCTTGCCCTTGGCCTTGTTGAACTCCATGAGATGGTGTCCTACAAAGAGGAACACAGGCTGATCGTGTGTGAGAGCATCACGCTGTTGTGAAAAAGGCGAATGCTGAGCAAAGGCACCTGAGCAGGCTTCTACTGCAGCACCCACGCAGCATCTGCTCTGCTCAGCATGGACATGGTCTTGGCTGGAAAGGGAATCCTGCTTCTGTGCTGCTCCTCAGGAGAAGGGGGCCCTAATGGGAAAGCACAAAAGCGAGCGCTGAGAAGTTCTCCCTTGGGTTTCAGTCTGAGATTTTTAGCCTCCAGGAGACATGTCTGAGAGCCAGTGTCCAGTTCCTCAGTACAAGAGAGACATGGGGTGACTGGAGCAAGTCCAGCACAGGGCCACCAAGATGTTGAAGGGACTGGAGCATCTTCCATACGAGGAGAGGCTGAGAGGGCTGGGACTGCTTTGCTGGGAGACAAGGAAGCCCCCAACATGTGTAAATCCCTGATGGGAGTGAGGGAAGTCAAGGAAGCCCAGCTCTTCTCAGGAGTCCCTGTGGCCAGGGCAAGGGACAAAGGGCATAAATTAAAACCTGTGAAATTCCATCAGAGCATCAGAAACCACTTGCTGTCTGTGAGGGTGACCAAGCGCTGGCAGAGGTTGCCCAGGAAGGTGGTAGTCACCACCCGTGGGGATATTCAAAAGTCATCTAGCTGTGGTCCTGAGTGACCTGCTCCTGGTGACCCTACTTGAGCAGGGGGTTGGACTGGGTGATCTCCAGAGATCCTGTCCACCCTAAACAAACTGAACCCTGTCTAGTCCATCTCTGAACACACTGGTTCCTGTGTGCTGAAGGTGGTTCAGGATGGGGCAGAACAGGGTGTAGGAGACTGGTCACCTCAGCTGAAGCACACGTGTGTCTTCACGTGTGCCCTTGTGTCTTCTGACATGCTCGGCAGCACTTTGGACAAACTCCCACGCTGCTCCTACTGCCTTTCCTCTCTGCTGCCATTGCTGCTGCTGGATTGGCTTTCCTTTCATCCCGATATGCAGCATTTGGGTTTTTTCTCTCAAACGGGGCTAAGGTTCTGGCCCCTGGTTGTCGGTTAACAGCCTGGGTGATTAACCGGGGTGGGCTTGATGGGCAGTCTTCCCCCAGGGGGGCCGTTTTCTGGCCATGGCCGCTCAGTGGGGCAAAGTGAGCAGCTGCAAGAACAAACTGAACCCTGTTGAGCTTCCAGGAGCGAGCCCCAGGTTTCTGGGAGCCCACAGGGACTCTCGGGCATCCCTCTTCCATCCCCAGAAGAGGTGGTTAGCAAGAAGAATTTTTAGAAGGACCTTTTGGCCTGCCCTTGGGCTGGGTGTCAGGGACATGGGTGGTCAGCCAGCAGGGCCCTTCCTATAATGCAGGCCTGGGGACATGCACAGCATGCCAGGGCTCAGCATCCCTCCAGACAGTGGCCAGAGGGGAGGGAAGGGTCTTTTCCTTAGATGGGAGGGTGCAGGCTCCACGCGTGGGCGGTCAGCACTGCTCTGCAGAGGCAGGAGCTGTCTGGAGCAAAATCCAGGGCTCCGCAGCCCTTGGGGATGGTTCTTCCCGGCTCAAAAGCGCAGAGCCCGTCCAGGAGGGCAAAGGGCCAGACCTTGGAGCGGTCCCCACGCTGAGCCGGCTGCGCTCCGGCCGCTGCAGTAGCCGTGCTGCGGAAGCATCGGGCCGTGCCTGCGCTGGCCTGCGGGGCTGGGCTGTAACTGTAGAGCGTGCGGAGCCGCTGCCGAGCGCCTGTTTGTGTGTCCGGGAACCACGCGTCGCTTTGCTCTGCAGCCAAACGCCGTTAATGGCTTCTGCCGGCTACCGAACCGACAGCTGCCAGAGGACTTGGCCTCGGCCCCCTGCTCCCAGAGCGTGTCCCCACTTCCCTCTGCATCCCACCCCAGCTGCAAGGCTCGCTCGCAGCCTGTGCTCTGGCAGCGGGGCTCTTTCTCATGTTTCCTAAGCTTCAGAGCGATCCCTCTTTGTTTAGGAAAGTGCCTGTCCCGATGGCCCACGAGTCTTGAAAATCGCTCCCAGCCAAAAGGCTCCCGGCCGCTGCCCTTCACCTGGGCTGGGGGCCCCGCTCCCCCCGCCCTGCCTGCCGGTTCTTGGGGAGCAAACCCACCCTGAACCCCCTTTTCCTTCGCGTGCCCCCGCATGAGTTCGTCCCATCTCTTTGCTCTCCCAGCGTCAGGTTTTCCTACCACATCGTGTTTTCCTATTACGCATTACCGAGGCGTGGTGGATGTGGGTGACAGACACTTGATTTCGAAGGGGCGCGCGTCCATCTGCCTGCGGGAGGAGAGCATCATGCCCCTCCGAGGGGCTACCGCGGGGGTGCCACCTCCCTCTGGAGCGGGGCTCGGATGGCAGGAGCGCGGTGGGTAGATGGGCCGACAGCTGGCTTTGGAGGGTTATTTCTTTAAGAGACTTGGGAGCCATTAAAACCTGCCTTGCTTTTTGCTTAATGGCTGAGGCTTGCGGGTGGCAGTCCCGGTGTGGCAGAGGTGGGGATGGGTGGTGGGCTTCCAGTGTGCTTTGGGGGGCAGCGACCCACACCGCTCCATGATGTGGCATCGCAGCCCCTGCCTGGAGCTTCCTATCTTCCTGAGGTTCTCCAGGGCTTGGGCTTTGCCCTCAGAGAGGACCTGTGCAGTTCAAACTACACCAGTCCCATCAGCTGGAAACGACCCTCTGGGCTGTAGCGAAGTGGGTGCGAATGGTGTGACCAGGTCTGTGCACTGTGCTGGGCTCTTGCTGTGAGGGTGGAGGAGTCCTGGTCCCTTCCAGGAGGCTGGTGCGGTGCAAGGAGGCTGTGGTGCCTCTGCCGCGGCTCAGGAGGCTGGTGGAGCTGGTGCTGAGAGTTGGCCAAGAGCACTGCAAGGTCCTGGCTGCTGTGCTCAGGACACACACGATTTACTTTTTCATTTAAAGGAAATTGCAAAATGTAAGCCTCCCCTTCCATGGTGGGAGCTTAGACAGCCGAGCAGGGCCATCAGCACAGACCCCGAGCTTCCCTGGACTGGACTGGTTGGCTTCTGAAGGCAGGGAGAGCAGCAGCATTGCAAGTCACTTGCACTCTCTGAAGTGCAAATATTTTATCCATAAGCACTGGAAGAAGGGCTCCGGTAAGAGAGGCTGCACATCATCTTGCCTTTGCTAAGAGAGAGGTGGCCAGATGCTCCAGGAAAAACTCTGTTGTAGAGCTGTGGTGCTTGTTGTGTGCCCTTTTTCCCAGAGGACCATGTTTTCTCTCGCTGTTCCCACTGCCACGGGTCACTCCGGGGATCTTTGTCAGGTTACTGCTCTTGGTTTGCCTGGCTGCACACCATGCCCTCAGGAGTCAGCATGCGGTGATGTGCAGAGCTGCTGGCCGTGCAGCCCTGGTGCTGTGCAGGGCACGGCCAAGGCAGACCCCCGCTGTCGGTAGCAGCGTGGTCCCGTCCGGGGGTGAGGGCAGAGTCCCTTGTGTGCCTGCAGGCTGGTGAGGGCTGCAGGCAAGGACCAGGGCAGTGGGCTGGCCTAAGGGGACTGTGATCACCCTCCGAAGGGGGGCTGGGATCAAACGTGCCTCCTCAGTGTCCTCTGGTGTGTGACTGATCCTGGGATACAGCTGGGACGGTACAGGGAAAACCATCCTGTGGGGCAGGAGGAAAACAGAGCCGGGGAGGCTTCTCAGCCAGACAGCACTTGTCAGAGCTGTTTCTCCTGGTGCGTGATGCAGTGAGAGGAGCTGGTGTGGTGTGGGACATGGAGCCCTCTCTGCTCACTCCTGATGGCATCTTCATCACCTCTAGACATGCGGAGGAGCCGCTTGCCTCAAGCTGGGCCCTGCCTGGGGCCGGTGCAGCGGCCATCGGTCAGTTGTATCACGCATCCCCGATCTTGGCCGGGCTCCGGTACCTCCCTCTGCTTTCTTTCCACCACCCGGCAGGAAATCTCTCTTTAATAGGCTATTCAGGGGAATGGGCCGTGTTTTCCTAAGCAGGAGGAATGTTGACATGGAAGACTCTGCTCTTTCCTTCTGGCAGGTCCCTGCGAGCAGTGGTGCTGGATCGCGTGCTGCTCCTGCTGTGCCGGCTAATCCTTCCTTGGGTTGCGGAGCAGGGCTTGGGCGAGGAGGGGGAGCTGGGGGGGATGCAGGTGCGTATCTAACATGGTGGAGGGGGCGGCTGGGTGAGAGGGGCTTTCTGCTGCCTTTGCCAGACCTGCCGCCCGGCATTCTGCAGGGAGGGCTTGCGCAGGGTTTCCTTTCATCCGCATTTAGCTCTGCTCCCAGATGGTTGGGAGAGAGGGTCCCGGGAGGGGTTTGCTGGGCATGATTGAAACCAGCTGGAGGACGGAGCCCGCCTGCGTCTGCCTTGTTCCCTTCTCCAGGGGAGACTGGGTGTAAGGGACAGCAGGGGCATCTCCGAGCCCACCGAGAGAGGGGGAGGCCAGTACTGAGAAAGTTCCGTGCTTTGGGAGTGTGGGCTGCGCATCCCCGGGACGCTGCACGCCGGTGGCCCTGTCACCCCATCCCTCTCTTCCATCCCATCCCCCTTGCCCTGCTTGGGAAGATGCCGAGGCAGGGGGCCTGCGCTGTGCCTTTACATCTCATAATCTTTAACGAGCTGGGCCTGCTCTGCACAGAAGCGAGATGTGGGCGGCTCCTTTATAAGGCAGCGCTTGGCCGCAAGGAGGGGGGATCTGTGCGCAGGCCAGCACAAGGACTTGGCATCCCAGCGAGGGACGCGGCGGCACCTCCAGGGCTCCCACAGCGCTTGGGGCCCTCAGCCCTCACCCCTGGGAGCAGTGCAGGGTGCGGCGGGCGCCTCTTGCCCTCCGTTGGTGCTGGATGTGTTTGTGGGGCAACTTGCAAATCTGTTTAGCCACAGGTTCCCCCACAAAGTGACTGCTTGCTGTGGTTTCTCTTCCCCCAGCTCTGCTGGTGGATCTCCATGGCCTCCCCTGCCAGACAGCTGCTCCCCGCTTGGAGCTAGCGGAGCCGAGCCAAGCTCCTCTTTGCCGCACTGGGCGGTTGCCCACTGGGCCAGAGAAGACCACGGCTCCGGGCTGGCTGCTGAAGTGGGACCTCTTCAGACCTACCTGGCTCACTCCTGAGCTCTGCCAGTAACGTAACAGTAAACACCAGCCCAGAGCAGGGTGGGGAGCAGGGGGCTCTGGGTTTGACTCGTCTGTGCAGTGTCAGCCCTCATGGCAGCAGCGGCAGCAGCAGCAGGTCCTCCCAGTCCTTGGTTTGTAACAGGGAGGGCAGAGTGCCCAGGAAGAGAAGGGGATGCCTGTGCCCCCCCCACCCCCCCCTGGGAACAGCTCCCAAGGTGTTGAGAATGGAAAAGTCCGACCATGGTCAGAGCGAAGAAGGGGGCTTGCCAAAATTAACAGTTGATTCGGGTTTGCGGGAGCAGGAGCCAAAACACAAGGAATCTTGGATTCAGAGAGGGAAACTTTTTCTGTGGGCAGTAAATCAGCACGGAAATATTGGAGGTGGGGAGGGAGGGGGAGACCGGCCCCCGCACGCTGCAGCCCCTGGTAGCGGGCAGAGTTGTGAGCATGGGCCATGGCCACAGCTGGTCCCGTGGCCGTGGCTGGTCCTGTGGCCATGGCTGGTCCCATGGCTGTGGCCAGTCCCATGGCTGCGGCTGGTTCTGTGGCCATGGCTGGTCCCGTGGCCAGTCCCATTGCTGTGCCTGGTCCCGTGGCTGTGCCGGGTCCTGTGGCTATGGGTGGTCCGGTGGCCGTGGCTGGTCCCGGGGTGAGCTCAGCTGCAGGCACTGCGCTGGGTTTTGCTGCTGTTCTTTGCACGGCCTCCCGGCATGGCTGTGGAGGAGCAGGAGCGAGGTAGGTGGTGTGGGGAGGGCTGAGGCAGGCTGGGCTCTTTTCTGCCTCTCCCAGCAGAACTTACCTTCTGGCACGTGCTGTTGGTGAGAAAGGTCGTGCTGGGAAGTCCCAGGACTTCCCCACCGGCACATCCAGGAACACTTCCAACCTGCCAGACGAGGAGACCTTCCCGGAGGGGTGGCAGGAGCACAGACCCAGCTCTGCACCGACTGGGGCGATAGTTCAGCTGTTTTTATGGAGGTTTATAGTCCTTGCTGCTGTTGGATGCGAAGTGGGTCTCAGCTGCGCTGCTGGGCCTGCGTGGTGGCAGCGACTCGCAGGCTGCCGTCCCTTGCCACGCGAGCCCCTGTTTACTCTGAAACCTAGCGGTTACCGTGTAAATTGCTCGAGGCCCAAGCTTGCTCGCCCTGTGGGAGGAGAGGGGTCTCTCTGGGGTCTCATCCCCCAGCACTGAACCCCGGAGCGGCTGGCTGGGGCTGGCGGGGGCTGCTGGAGTGTGTCTGGTCCAGCCCTTGGCTGGGGCAGGGTCAGCTGGAGCAGGCTGTCCAGGACCGTGTCCAGGCAGGTGCTGAATATCTCCAAGGATGGGGACTCCACTGCAGGCCACAGCTTGACCAACCTCGCCGTAAAAAAAGTGTCATCTTGTGTTCGGGTTGAATGTCACGTTGTCTTCATTTGTGCCCACAGCCTTCTACCTTGGCAGTGGGCACCACTGAGAAGATCCCGGCTCCCTCGCCTTTCCCCTCCTCCCGCACGTAGGAGTGATCCCCTCTGCCCCTTCCCAGCTCCGTGCAGGGGGAGGACGGGCCATCCCTGCCTCCCCAGCCTCTCCAGGTGCAGAGCGGGGTAAAAGGCATCGGCAGGAAGGCCACCGGCAGCTGGGTTTGCTAAAGAAAACACCCCCCCGTAAATCAGGGAGGGCTGGGGGAGGGCACGGTGCAGCCTCTGCCTTCCCCCTCAGCCCCGGTGATGGCTTTCCCCCTCATTAACCGCTGCGGTTCCTGTGGGGGGAATCCCACCCCCCACCTCCGTCGCCCTCCTGCTCTGGCTCCCTCTGCACCCAGCCCTGTCCAGGGGCAGCGGGCTGATGTGCTTCGGTGCCCTGCTGGGGCAGGAGCTGACAGGAGCGCAGGGGTGACAGCCTGCTGCCTTTCCCACTGGTCTGCACCCCCTTGCGCCTTCTGCTTCACTGCTGAGCTGCCTTGAGGAAGGTCAGGGCCAGGGTGCTCCTCCGCAGGGCATGGGCATCGATTGTGGGGGCGGGGGGGGCTGCAGAGGCTGCTGCCCCCTGCGCTGCCCCGTCGCAGGCTGGGTCCTCAGCCAGGCTGCTGCTCATCCCCTGCCCCGTGGGACAGCCAGGGTGAGGACACAGGGTAGCCCATGTCCCAGTGCCCCTTGTAGGGAAGGAGGATCCCTGGCAGAGCCAACCGCTGCTGCCCAGTGCCAGGGGCTTGGGCTGCGGCCAGGCGCCCGCTGCCTTGCCTTTGGGAGGAGGTGGCCTGTGCTCGGAGCAGCAGAGACCCAGGTCCATCCATCTGTCCCATCAAGAAGTGCTGGAAGTCTCTGAATCCTGCTTCCATAGCCCTGTGCTCTGCTCTGGGCTTCCTCCTAGGCTAGGAGACCCCCCCCTCAGATCCCCAGCTACCCGGTGCAGCCTCAGGCTGACCCTCTGCAGCCTGCCGTGCCTTGTGCAGGCCAGGGGAGCCCCACGTTTGCTCGGAGTTGTGCTGCTCCATGCCCTGCCTTGCAGTCCCGCTCAGCTTCTGGGCAGGAGCAAAGTGCCTAGAGGCCAGCTCAGGCACTGGACACGCATTCTCAGCCCTTGGGGAGAGCCGGCCCTGTGTGCTAGAGGGAAACTGAGGCAGGTGAGGATGACAGATTGTGTGGGAGGTCTTGGCTGCCTCGGGTGGCCTCCAAGCCCGGGGGCCCTGCTCTGAGCTCTTTGTTCTGGGATGTCCCATCTGAGCACTGGCAGTGACTGGGATTTGGTGCACGGAGCTGGGGAGCCGCGTGTCTCTGCCTGCTGGGACCCCTTGTACTGGCTCCCCGCTCACTCGCCCTCCTCCGTGGCTCCTGGCTGCTCCCACAGCCCCTTCCCCATCCCGCTCACTCCAATTGGAGCTGACGTGCTCTATTTGTCAGAGATAAAAAATAGCGGAGGAGGAATGGAAAGACAGGAGGCACAGGAAAGCAGTTTGGTAGTTAGAGACAGAGGAACAGAATTAACGTGCAGTGGGGGATTTGGAGCGAACACTGCATGCATTGTAATCTGATAGGGGCAAGGGAAAAAAGAGAGACCGAGAGAGAGAGGCTGACCCCGAATCCCCGGGGGAGACGCGGGGAGAGCAGGAACGAGGAGAGAGTGAAGGATTCCAGAGGTGGACTGGCTTCCTCTTTCACCAGACAGACACAGGGGAGACGGGCAGGGAGCCAGCAGCGTACCTGCACTTCCCATCGAGCCACTGACAGCTGGAGCTGCTTTGGGAGGGGGCCGGGGCGGTGGGGGGGCAGCAGTGGGGAGGGGGCACGCAGGCCACTGTCGGGGACGGGGAGACCGCGGGGCACGAACCGGGAGCGCTTGCCGCTGCCGGGGAGCGCGGCCGTGCGGCCGAGCGATAGGATCGGAGTCGGGGTGGCGAGGGGCTCGGGGGTCCTGGCTCCCCGGGGGGGCTCGGGGCGGCACCTGCCCCTGCTCGGGGGAGCGGGGCTGGTGAGTCCCAGCTGGCAAGCATTCAGCAAGGAGGGCAGGCAGTGGAGTGAGGCAAGGGGGAGGGTGGGAAAAAAGCTAACAGCAACTAAATCAGAGGAAGAAAGGCCTGCCGAGCCATACCAGCGGGGTCACATGTGTTTCCTGGCAGCCTCGCAGGTGCTAAGCAGGGATGCAGGCAGGGAGCACCTTGTGATGGATCATGTGGTGAGTGCAGCAGCTCATTCCCTCAAGCCTGGGGACAGGTAGTTGTGAGTGGGGGGCTCGCCCAGGCCAGGCTTTCTGCTGCTGTGGACGTGGGACCCCTCTGAGGGCTGGCGGCATGAGCAGCGAGGCGCCCACGGTGGGACGGCTGGTGCTGCTGCGTGCCGCCCCACTGGCCCACGGAGGCTGGGAGCCCACAGAGGCACGGCTGTGACAGGAGGGCTGTGCATCCTTCCCCGCAAGTCCCACCCTGCGCCGGGCGTGCAGCTCTTTGGCCAGGGCAGGGAAAGGCAGCGTCCTGGCCGAGAGCTGGGGCTCCAGATGCGGCAGATGCATTAAACATGTCACAGAGCAAGGTGCTCTCACCCTGGCTGCTTTCAGGTTTCACCTGCTTTTTAGCTTCCCCACCTCTCCCAGCCCTGGTGCGCATCCTAAAACCGCTCCAGGTCCCGGGGTACCTGCAGCCTTGTGAGAGGGGGGCTAGGGAGGCACAGCCCCGCTCACTCAGCCCCGGGGGCTCCAGTACAGTCACACTGCTCCACACAGCAAGTGACAGAGGTGCGTCAGCCAGAGCGGGAGGTTTCTTAGGGAGCGACAGGCATGAGGGTGGTGTCTGCGCTTCTCCCAGGCTGGCCAGCAGCATGCCCTGCGGTAAGACCCCTCTTGTTCTCCCCACCTCGGTGTGCCCCAGCAGCCCTCCCTGCGCACATGGCGGTGGGAGAGCACGGGGCAGCCAGTGTGGCTTCAACCGGGCTGCTGGGAAGGGGCAGTGGGACAACAGCCCGTTTGGGTGGAGGGGAGAGCATCCGAGGGCGCAGCACTCGCCTCGCTGCGGGAGAGGAGCAGCCCGCCGTCAGCCTGAGCGAGCAGCAGGGACCTTTCATCGGCGGAGGGCCCCGGCTTGCTCGGTGTGAAGCCAGAGCTCTGCCTTAAGCTGTAAACCAGGAGAGCTGCAGGTAGTCGCTGTTTCGGAAGGGGCTGTTTGGCAGCAGGGCTGACCACACAGGAGAGCACCCCATCTCGTACCCGCACAAGGAGGTGCTTGATCCCGGTGCCATGCGGCTTCCTGGTGGCACCGGGGACACAGGAATGGCAGCGTCGGCCCCGCCAGACTGCCTGGGCATGGCCCCCTCCCCCAGCCATCTGCGGGTTCCTGCAGGATTAAGCAGAGGAAATCTGGAATTGGGTTACTCTCAATATTGAACCTGCCATTATGATGTTTTTTATTTTGTTCTATTCCGATCGAATTGGATGCAGCCTCCTTTTTAGCCCTTAATGGCTTGGCTTTGAGAATTTCCTTCAAAATTACACCACTGGCTTCCTGTTTTTAGAGCTCCCCGGAGCCCCGCAGCCGTGTGGAATAGCTGGGGAAATTGATCCCCGGAGCTGAGCTGGAGCGTTTGAGACCTGCCGTGCCTGTGGGTGTGCGCGGGCGTGTTTGGGCTTTCTTCTCTTTCTTTTTTTATCATTTCACTCGTCCCCCGGGGCCGAGGGCTGAGCACTCGTAAACAGAGTTAGTGCATGCCTGCGCAAGGAGAAAATCCCACCGACTGGCAAGTCTGCAGCCACGCTTTCCTCTTCTTGCTGGGGTGCGGAGGGAGGAGGAGCCCTGGGGAGGACCGGCAAGGAGGGATGGTGGCCCAGGGAGGGGCCAGGTCCCCCCAGGCACTGCTGCTCCTGCCCTGGAGCCCTCCTTGTGGTGGCGAGACCCATCTCCTCTTTCTGAAACCCAGTGGCGAGACCCATCTCCCCTTTCTGAAACCCGTCTGCATGCAAACCCGCATGTGCTGTGGTCTCTCTGGGGGAACGGGACCTGCAGTCTCGTGTTCTTCATCCCTGGTCCTGCCCTGTCGCATGCAGGGTTTCCCCCAGTGGCAGGTTGTCTCTCCTCGCTCCCAGCATATGATTGGGAGCAGAAACAACTGCCTGGAGCTGTCGTGGAGCTCCGGGCAGCCTCCTCTAGCTGGGTCAGGCTGTACGGGTGATGCTGTGCCTCGGTGATGCTGTGCCTCGCAGGACTCAGGTTACTGCGTGTGTGGTACGGTGCATTTGTCTTTTCAGAGGCTCCCAGCATCCTTCCAGTGGCCCTGAATGGCTGTCTGCTTTCCCTGGGGTGAGTGTGGCTGTGCCATCTCCACGCCTCTTGCCAGCCTGGCCCCTTGCCTGGCCAGCCCCACGTGTGGCACAGGCCAGTGCCCAGGCTGGGGAATGTGCTGCTGGTTACCAGCAAGTGCTGCACCCAGACCCAGCTGCTCTCAGAGCATGCTGACTAACGCAGAACTTGGATTACTTAGGTTAGTCACCATATGGTTGCTGGAAAGCATTTTTCCAGGCTGCATTTGTGTGGCTTTCCCTAGGGATCTGTCAGCAGGTAGAATACCAGTAAGCAGTTAACTGGGGATCTGGAAAGGTGCTGGAGCTGAAAAGGCCAGTGGCACTCCTGCCCCAGATCATCCCAGACTCACAGCAGTGATCCCCAGAAGCACTCCTGCTTCCCCAGTAGCACTCCCAGCTCCCCAGCAGCACTCCCAGCTCCCCAGCAATGATGCCAGCTCCCCAGTAGCAATCCCCGTTCCTCAGTAGCACTCCCAGCTCCCTAGTAGTACTCCCAGCTCCTCAGTAGTACTCCCAGCTCCCCAGCAGTGCTCCCAGCTCCCCAGCAGCACTCCCAGCTCCTCAGCAGTGATCCCAGCTCCCCAGTAGCAATCCCAGCTCCCCAGTAGCACACCCAGCTCCCCAGCAGCGCTCCCGGCTGCCGTGCAGGCATGGGGCTGCTCCTGCCCGTGCTCTCGGGGCCCTGGCCCTGCTGCTTCCCGCTCAGCTTTTCCTGAGCTGCTTTGGCTGCCGGCGAGCACCGAGCACGCAGCGGCTGCCTCTCCTTGCACCTGAAGCCGTGGGGCAGGATCCTCTCCCTGGCCCCTGCGGCCCGAGCTCTCTGGAGAGCTGCCGGGCTGTGCTGGCCCCGCTCCATCCCCGAGTGCCGGCCAACGTGTGCCCCACCAGCTGCTGCGCCGGCAGCTCCCCAAGGCATTGTGCTGTGCCGCTCCTCCAGCTTCCAGCCTGCCATGGTAAAGCCCTTCTGCCCCGGTCCTCTGGCTGTCGCTGCCGCAAGCGGGCTCTGTCCATCTGGAGCATCTTCCTGCGTCACCAATTCCCTGCTGGGACAGTCCCGGGGACTCCCCTGGCACTGGGACTGAGAGGGGTGGCATCCCCAGCTTGTCTGGAGCCAATTCTTTCCCTGTCTGGTAAATGCAGGAGATAAGCAGGCTGGACTTGAACCCCAGCAGCCCAGAGCATGCGTGGGACGGACAGGGTTCTCCCTGGAGGGCAGGTTTCTGCAGCCTCAGCAGTACGGGAGTGTTTGGGAAAAGCTGCCTAAGGGAGGTTTCATCCCCTTTTCCACCTGTGCCTGGGGAAGTTGTGGCATCTCTACCCTGGAGATGCTCAAACCCAGCTGGACACGGCCCCGTTGTCCCATGGGATCCTGAGCAGCCTGCTTCAGCTGACCCTGCTGTGGTCGGTGCTGCAGCTCTGCGACAGGATTTTTCCTGCGCCCGCCATGGCGGGGGGCAGCTGGGCCCCTTGCAAGGAGCTCAAGAGCATCCTCCCCTTGCGTTGCTTCTGCTTGCGCGTGCTGGTGGCTGGCTGCATCGCCTCCTTCGGCACCTCACCCGCTCGTTTTCCTCTGCAGCTTCTGGCCTTTTGCAGAACAGCAGGGAGAGGAAAACACTTGGCGAGCCCGCTGGGCCGGTGCCCGGCAGTGCGGTGACAGGCACCAGGGACCCATGGGGATGCTCCCGAATTGCTTGAGCCCTTGGCAGCGGCGCTGGGCGAAGGCAGGCGGCTCCGTGCCATGGGGAGTGGGTCGGAGACCTGCTGGCCCCCTGAGCGCTCGTGAGCCAATGCTGCAGGGAGCAGGGGGGTCAGGCGAGGGGAAGGGGTGCCGGGGGAGCGATGCCGGGGGTCAGGTGAGGGGCAGGGGTGACTGAGCTCTGCTGGCCCTGCAGCTGGCCAGCCTCGAAGCTAGGAGGGCTGCAGCACGCCCTGGGGCAGCTCTGTTTCCCCAGCCGCCAGAAAGGTGTGTTTAAAGACCCTTTTCCTTTCTTCTTGAGACCTCTGTAAGGCTTTACTAGCTAACCTATAATTTTCACCTGCATTATTTTAATAGCTTGCCAGCTGCACACGTTGCCGAAGGGCGGCAGAGAAAGGGGCTGGGGGAGGTGTGTGGAGGGGATCGGGAGCAACGGCAGCAGCGTGCAGGCCCCCGTCCCGGGGGCAGGGACACGGGGGTGCTGCCGGAGGGGCTGTGCACACCACGCACTGCACCGCCAGCTCCGTGCCCGAGCTGCCCTGCACAGGAGAGTCACGCTCAGCCTCTGTGAACTCGCTGCTGGTTTAGCTCTGGCATTTTGGCTCAGCTGCCACGCGGTCTGTGCCAGTCGGCAGCTTTGGGACAGGTGTGGGGGCAGATGGTGAGAAGCTGGGCTGGGCATAGCGGGAGGCGTGGTGGGGCTGACAGGCATCACTGGCATCACTGGGCTAACAGGTATGAAAGTGCTGTGAGGCTGCCCTGCTGGCATCCAGGGGTCTCTGCTGTTAGTTCGGTGGTCATTGCCGGGGCATCCCAGTCACTCTGGAAGGCGCGGGGGTCAGTGAGGGTATGGCCGTGATGGGCAGCAAGATCCTGCAGCGGGGCTGCTGGCAGCTCCGTCTTGGGCTGCTGCTGGTGCTGGGGTGTCGTGAGTTGGCGCTGGCTCAGACCCCCAGCTGGGGTTTGGAGGGGTGCAAAGCCCGTGGCAAGCGGTAGCCTCAGCCTGTGCCGTGGGCTGGGCGGTGACGGAGGCAGCATTCATTCCCGACTGCTCGAGGTGGAGCGGCTTGCTGTGAAACCTCTTGTCTCTCCGCTGGCAGGGGTTTTGCTGAGCAGTTCTGCCCGGAGGAGAGGAGGGTGGGGGGAAACGGGCTGGTGCCTCCCCACCTCGGCCCAGCGTGCTGTGGCACCACGGTGTGACACCGCGGACTGTTCCCAGGCAGCAACTGCAGTGCGGTTCTGCTCTGGGATCTGCTTCGTGCAATCATCCGTTTTGTTTCTTTCTCTGCTGGTTGTGGGTTCTCCTAGCTCTCCTGGTTGTGGGTTCTCCTGGCTCACAGTGAGGGCAGGAGCTGCCAGCTCTCATCCCCTGGAGCATGTCTCAGGTGACCAAAGGTGGGGTAGCACTGTGGGGACTGGCTTTCAGCCCCAAAGCCCTCTGCTCCTTCCTCTGCCTCCAGCGGGAGCTGACCCATGCTCCTGGAGCTTGCAGCACGGCTGCGGGCCGGGGGCTGCGCTCTGGGGAACATCCCAGGCGCTGAAGGCAAGGGCTGGAGTGGGAATTACGAGGAGAGCTGTGGTGCCCGGGGCTGGCAGCGAGGAGCTCGCAGCAGCCCACCCAAGGCTTGCTGCCAGTCCCGCGGGAGCGTTGCTGAGGGAGCTGCAGCCCGTCTCCCTGACCTTCCCGAGCCAGCGGCACGTCCTGGATGTGGGCAGACGTGCAAATCCTGCAGCTACCTGTGACTTCACAGAGCAAATATGTGGTGGAAAATTGCTCTGCACCCGGGCAGGCCCTATCACACAGCTGAGAGCAATTGCCGCACAGCTCTCTGCGGATGGCCGCCCGTCCCCCCCGGCACCAACCGGTGAGCAGACATGGCCTCCCGAGCTGGGAATGCTTTTCTGCTGGTCGTGGGAGCTTTTCACCTCTTGCAGTGTGGCACGTGCCCCACGTGCATCGGGAGCAGGGCAAGGAGGTGAGCAGCTGCACGGGGGAATGGACCTGGCTGCTGCCTCCGCTCACGGCTGTGCCTGCTGGACACAGCCCATCGGCACTTGGCTTTGCACAGAGCCTGGTGCTGCCAGCAGCGCAGCTGGGGAGTGCTGTTAGAGCAGGAGGAAAGCTGCATCTCCTGCAGCTGTACCTGTGCAAGCACGTCCCTTTCTGGCTGGCTCTGGAGCTTTTTCCCTGCTCCACCCGGACAGAGCAGTGCCTGCGCTCGGCTCGTGGTCACGGTGATGAGCTGGGAGAGGAATTTGTGCCTGGAAGAGGCCCCACGGGATCCGGTGGCAGCATCGCGGAGCTGCTGCCTGCCAAGGTATGCGCGGCACGCTGTCTGCCAGGGCACTGCTGCTCGGGCCCTCCTCTTCTGCTGTGCCTTCTGCACCTTGTTGGTGCCGAGCTGCGGCTCGGCAGCTTCACTTCAGCTCGGATGCTCCAGTGGTGCGGGGACCCAGCGGATTGCCGGCACCGTTCCACCAGGCCCATGCAAAGGCAAACCACACTGCCTTGCCGTGTTTTTATTTGCTTGAGCACCGATCCCCTGTCCCTGCATGACCGCAGCAGCCTCGGTGTGGGTGGGGACAAGTTGGCAGCGTCCCTTGGAATTGGTGAAGCATCATTTAAGTGTTGAGTGTTACGACCTCATCTGCAGGACTCGAAAGGGCTCCACTGAATCGAAGTTTTCCTCCCCAGTGCCTCCAAATTTCATTTCAACAGTATCCATCACTGCTTGTGTATGCCTCTGAGTCCTGCCTGAGAGGCAGGGAGGCTTTCCAAACCTCTTTCTCCAGCTTCGAAACCACTAATATTGAAATTAAAAATCTAAAAATTTCCATCCCCGTAAAGCGGAGCACTTCCAAATCCCGGCACCCAGCCGGGCTCCCTGCGAGCAAAGCACCAGACATGTCAAACTAGCAGCCCCACACTCGAGCCACTCGGGGCCTCTGAACCCTTCAGCGTGAAAGGAACGGCCCGTTGCCACTCTGTTAGTGCTGGGGGAGCTGGGCCAAGCGGTGGCACGAGCTGCCTCTGACGTTCCTGTAGCCGAGGGCTGTGCGGAGCAGCGAGGGAGCCCTCCTGCACCTCCTGGCCGGGGAGCTTAGCATGCCTGGTGGCTGTGTGCTGTGCCCGGCTGGGGGACGCTGCCCTACCCCAGCCCATGGCTTGCCAGTGGCAGAGGGCCATATTTCCCAACGCTGGACTGGTGTATGTGGAAGGAGGAGCTGTGGACAGTTGTGCGCTGCTTCCCAGTGCTGAGCATCCCTAAGCCCTGCTGCTCCCCCCTCGTCTTCCCCGCCACAGAGCGTGGCCCCCAGCCCCTCCAAGACCCACCCACAACCCTCATAATTCATCCCAGGCAAATTGTAAAAGCTTTCGGTCATCTTTGGGGAGTGCCTGCGACCGGTGTGGAGCAGCCCTGGGTCCCAGGGGACTGGGCTCTCCAGGGCTCACAGCCGTTCCTGTCTTCAACAGCTGGTGTCCCCTGCACAGCTGGGGGCAGGGTGCGGTGGTCCCCAGGACACTGGCTGGCGCCCCTTCGGCTGCCCACCTCGATCCCGGGCCCCGGGCAGTGGCCAGGTCCCTGCTGCGCTGAGCAGGGAGATGCTTTGTGGCACGTTTTAGCCATCCAGGCTGGGCCCACCTGCACCGCGGGTACTCGCCAGCGCTAGCGAGGGGTGCCGTGGTCTGCTGGCTCCCCGTGTGCCGTGGGGTCTGGAGCGCTGGCTCCTCCTTCCCCCTGCCGCAGCACATGGAGCCCACCGCCCCAGTGCCCTGCGCTGCCTCCCATCTTCCTGGCCTCTTTCCTCTCCAGCCCCCTCTCACGGCATCCCCCCCAGTCCTGCACACACACGGTGCCAGCGTACCGGTGCCAGCGTACCCCTCCCCGCCGAGCTGGGTGCCAGAGCACCCCGGGTCCCTCCCACAGAGGGGGTTCCCAAGGAGGAGTTCAGTATGACCAGCAGCCCGTGTCACTCAGGGGAGGTCTGGGTCCCACTGGCAGGGCAAGGAGAAGCTGGCGTTTCTGGTGCGTGCATGTATCACCGGCAGAGCTCAGAGCCCCGGCCCACCGGGACCCCCGCACTCGAGCAGCCGTTTGGCACAGGGACTGACCCCCATTGGGTTCCCGAGGGGCTGGAGGGAGCGAGGAGGAGCTGGCAGCCCCTCACCTGCTGCTCGAGGGGGCCAGGGCTCAACCTTGACTCCATCTTGCGCATTTTAGAACCTCAGGACACTGTTTTGGTGACATAAGGAGCATTTCATTGCCCTGCAGCCAGAGGCCCACGCAATCTCGGAGCGAGCGCTGGAGCGCCGGCAAGCGCTGAGATGCCATGGCGTATGTGTGTAATTTATTTCCCCAGGAAACTCAGCTCAGCTGCAGCATCTGGTTTTCACTGAGTCCCTGCTTTTTACCTGGTCCTCCAGCTGGGTCTAAGCGTAGCACATGGGGCTCAGTGCTTGCCCCAGGCCACCCTGTGGGAAGGGTCGTCTCCGCCCCCCCCCCCCCCCCCCCCCCCCCCCCCCCCAAACCCTGCGCCTGGGCTCAGTCCCAAGGGCAGGGGGGCAGGCGGAGGAGCTGTGCCTGGCGCAGGGAGTGGACCTCGAGCTGTGGCTCCATCGCTTGCTGACCGGCCGGTGTTTAAAGCCAGTGTGGGTGAGGTGAAACCAGAGGTTTATTGTGTGAGAGGGGTCAGGGGCTCTGGAAGGAAGGAAGTTCCTGCCCTGAGTCTGAACCATATTCATTTTTAATTATACAAATTGCTCAGGCTTTATATTATCATATCAATGACATGAAACACCAGCATGTATTGATTAAACTCAACAAATGCAGCACCCCAGGACTCAGAGTTCAGGGGATGGAGTGGCTCAAAGCTGGAAGGGGACAGGGAGAGCAGGGTGTTTCCATAAGCGGTTTCACCAGCGCTGCTCAAGTCAGACCTGGGACGGGGCACGTCCGAGTGCCAGCTCTCCCCCAGGAGCCGCCTTGTGTGGCATCCGCAGAGACCGGGGCAGGGACTCCCCTTCCAAGGAGCCCCGGAGCAGGTCCCCTGCCCCTTCGGCTCACCGGGCAGCGGCTGCATTGCCTGCGCCATCACGGAGTGTCCTTGCGCAGCGAGCATTCCTCTGAGCCGCCGCACGCGGTCCTGCAAAGTCCTGCCGCGTCCGTGTTCGCCTCCCATCTGCGGTCACCCCTCCGAGCCGGGGGAGGACACCTGGCCTCTGCCAAGGTGTGTGTCCGGGTCAGGGTAAGGTCCTCCGGGGCGATGCCGTGCAGCTCTCCCCAGCAGCAGGGTGAAGGCAGGAGTGTCCATGGCTGTGGTTTTGTGTGTGTGGCTTTTCCATCCTTCCTCCTTCTGCTCCTCCTTGTTGTCCTTCCTGAAAACTGTGATCATCTAGCTCCGAATCGCCGTCTTCCTGTCTCGGTCTTTACTCTGCAGAGAAAAAGGAGAAGGCCAAGTTAAAAAAAACACACCTGGGGCTGGGAGTTTTGCCAGGACGCTGGCTGCAGCCCGGGAGCCTCTCGCTCCTCCCCGCGCGGGTGCTTGGCAGGAGAGTCCTGCGGCAGCTCTGCTCTGACAGCTCCTGGGAGCCATGGGGCAGCTTTCCCGAGGTGTCATTGTCATCCCTCCATGTCTCTCGGCAAGGGGTAGGGGTCTGGAGGAGTCAGCAGGACCCGGAGCTGCATCTGCCCCAAAGCCCTGCTCCTGCAGGTGCCTTCATATCTGCCCTGGCCCTGCCAGGGGATTCCCCTTACTGCCTCCCCTCTGCCACCTGCGCTCGTCGGGATGCCTGGCACTTCACCGCCCTGTGCCGCGCCCCAGCATCCAGCCGCCTGCCTCCCGAGCCCTCTCCCCGCACAGAGGTAGCGGCAGGACGGGAACCCTCTACACTGCCCGAATCGCCGATAGCAGCGCTGGTCTGGGGGCCTCTGCAGCCCAAGTTCCTGCGGTCGGGACCTCTGTGCTCTGCTGAGGCCTCAAAAAACACTAGCCTGTCCCTGTCCACCTGGTTGGGGACCGCAACTTGCAGGAAACTTTCCTGGGCCATCGCAGAGTCCTCCTGGCCAGCCCCTCGGTGGCAGCCGGGCTGCGAGTTGGGTTTTGCTCCCCGGGCACCAGAAAAGCCCTCCAGCACCAGCACCAGCACCACCACCATTACCACCAGCAGCCCCACCAGCCCCACCACTGCCCCAGCCAGGTGTGCGCAGGCAGAGCTGGCGCTTCTCCTTTCCAGTTTGATGGGATTCCTGGCTGTCTGGAGTTTGACCAGGTTGGCTGCAGGTCTCTCCACCCAGGGACCAGGTGTTAGGTGGTGTTTCCACTTCTTTGCTGGCCTGTGGCTTGCCAGCGTGTCCCGGCTGAGGCCACGTCCCGGGGCTGGTCCGCAGGGCTTGCTGCTGCGCAGCCTCCCCCACGGCTGCACGTGCGGCCCCTGCTCTGACTCTTCCTTTGTTACCAGGGGTGGGGAGGGGGAGGGGAGGGGAAGGGGAGTTCAGCTCAGAAATGGTAAAATTAAATTTCCCAGATGTTCAGGCCCCAGGAGTTCTTGTGCTGTCTGGAGAGGAAATGGGGATTCGGAAAATCCCGCCTCATATTTTTTCCCCTATCACCTTGCCTTTCCGCTGCCATTAAGTGCAGCAGGAACAGTAAATTACAGGGCTGCGGAGCTGTCCCATCTTGTAGATACCGTGGGGGGAGCGGGGGGATGGCGCTGGGGCAAGGCATGGAGCTCCTGGGCTCTGCCCGTGGCTCTGGGCAGCTCGTCATCCATGCCTGCAGGCAGCTTTTGGGGGTGCGCACAGAGCCCTCCACTGCCCGGCACTGTCCCCATCCCTACAGCCCGGCGATGTGCCACCCCATGCCCAAATCATGGGGTTTTGCACATAAAACCTGCAGGTGGGTCCAGACTCCCGTCCCCACTGGCTGATGCCAAGGCCTGGCTGTCCCGTGGGCTTGGTGGCAGGGTGACCGTGGGCTGGGTCGTGGCAGGAGGGATGTGGGGAGTGCTGGTGGCGACAGCCGTTGCAATGAGGGCACTAAGCTCTCCCCTCTGTGCCTGGGGCGAGGGCAAGGGGGGGCTCCATCCTGGGGTCGCCTCAGCCATGCCTGTGCTGGAGCCTGGAGCGGCTGCTCCGAGCGGTGCCTCTGGGTGCCCTGCAGCTGCAGCTGCCCCTGCAGACCCGTTGGGGCAGGGCACCGCCAGCCACGGTGGAGCAAGGGCGGCTCTCCCAGTGCTCTGTGCCGAGCACCCGGGCTCAGCCCTTCCTGCGCCTGCCCCCACTGCGTCCAGCGTGGCACTCGGCGCCGCAGGGGAGGTGGCTGCCAGCGGTTTTGCTGCAACAAGCAATCAAACCTAAGGGATGCAGGCAAAGCAGTGTGTGACAGGAGCCCAAACCCATCATCCCACTCATCCCTCTCTTTCCTCCTCTCCCCCTCCTCACAGTTACTGTTACCCCTGACGTAGGCTGCGAGTTTCTCAGTGTTGAATCACAAGCCTGCTCGGCCGAGGCTGCCCTTAAAAAAGCTTTGCCAGCATTTTGCCTCCCGAGGGACAGAGCATTAAGAGCCAGCAGCTCTGAGCTGGGCACCCATGGCTGCACAGGGTCCAGTCAGCAAAACCCTCTGTGATCGGCTGCCTCACTCACCCCAGGTGCTGCGGCACCCCCTGTGCCTGTGGCAGGGGCTGGCGGTGGTGGTTCAGCCAGACCCAGCACACCCACGCTGCCTTCCCGGCACTCAGCCGCTGCCCATATTGCCCCCTCCTGCTCCGTGCAGTGATGCCAGCTGCCCTGGCAGGGCTCCTCGCCAGCCCCAGCCCTTTTGCCAAGCCCCACAGGTCCCTGCAGGCCAGGTTAAACTCCCCCCTGATATCGCTGCTCTCCTGCTTGGTTACCTTGCCCCTTCCCGAGGTCCTGTCCTAGCCGCCCAGGAAAACCTGCACTCCTCTCATCACTCTGCTCCGGCCCTGTGCCCTGTCGCATCTCTCTCTACTGAAAACTCCTCTCTGCTCCCTTTCCCTGGGACCAGAGCTGGTTTGGTAGATGCTCTGGAAGAGTTTGCTGAAGGGCTCCTGCCTCACCTGCCCCACGTGCCCCCTGCCAGGGCAGGCATCGGGCAGGGGCTGGGGGTCTGCATGGCCATCACCTTTCTCTCCCCATGCTGCCTGGAAGCGCTGCAGCCTCTCTCCTCCTGCCCATTCCTCTGGGGGATGGCGAGGCACAGACCAGCCTGCGGCGCCTGGCTCTGCCCTCCCTGCCCGCCTGCTCTGCCCACGAAGGGTGGCTGCAGGACCTGGAGCTGCTCCGGCCCCTGGCACAAAGCTGGTGGCACTGAGCCACTGCCTGCCCCTCCGGCTCCTCTGCCCGGGATGGGGCAGCGTGCACACACAGCGGGTACCCCTCTGTCCCTTCCCTCCACTCTGATTGACACGGGGGCCCGGGGGCTTCTTTTACAGCCTTGCCATGCCCCAGGCTCGGTTGCTTCTCTCTGACACGTCACCTGGCTGGCGGTGCTGGCAATTAACGCCACGGCTGTGCCATGACCCCATCCTGCTCTTTGCAGGGCTCCCACCTGCCTCCAAAGGGCTGGCTGGGTCAGGCATGCCACCTCAAGGTCAGGGGAGAGCGATCATGCTCTGGGCCCCCCCCAAGGGGCTGCAGCATGGGCTGGGTGCTCTCTGTGGGTCTGGGTTCCCAGAAGACGCAGAGGGGAAGCTTGAGTGTCACTCTGCCTGCGCCCCAGGATCAGGTATGGCTCTGCATGGCTGGCCTAGGTGGGATGTTCTGCTGCCGCTGTGGCTTGGGAAGGGACGTGGTGCTCGTTGCACTGTTCCTGCCCGTGGGTGATGGGACAGGTCAGCCCTCCGGTGAGTCAGGCTGGGGGCTTTAGCCGTGGTTGCCCTTGTGACACCTTTTAGCTCCCGGGTGGTCTCAGTGTCCCCTCCCTCGTTTGCCTTCCGTGCAAATGCGTGCTCTTGCGCCAGAAGACGGAGTGGCCACTGCTGGCCACTCTTCCTTCATCACTTCAACTGGTGTGCAATGCTGGCACTGACTGCTCAAGGTGACCCCCACTCTGCCCCCAGGCCCCCTTGCCCCTCAGTCCCTTACAGCTCAACGCAACACGGGCAGCAGGGACAAGTGCTTGGTGAGGGCGGGTGGCACACAGAGGATGCTGCGAGGGCCCTCAGCCCAGAGCAGCTTTGGCAAGAGGCCTGGCTTGGGTTTGGACTTACGGGCATTTACACAAGCCCAGTCCACCACCCCCCGACCCAGGCAGTGTGCGAGCTGCTTGAGCTGTGGCTCTTCACAGCAACTCTCCCAGCTGACACGGTCGCTGGAGGAGAAACCTGATCGTGTCCCCCCCGCCCCCAGTGAGTGCTGATGGGACGATGGCACAGGCAACAGCTATGGAGGAAAACCCGGAGAAGCACAAGCCTGGCGGGGATGATGGGTGTCCAGGGCACCATGGCCCCGGGACCCCCACTCCCGGCACTCTCTTACGGGAGCGGCAGGAGCCTGCTCCCTGGCAATGCTGGGGACTGTCCCCTCTGTCACTGCTACCCGCCCACACATTGTCCTGGAACGCCTGTGGCGAGTGCGACGCTCCTACCACTTGGCATCCACCTCCCTCCTGCTTGTGTCCTCACTGGGGCCTTGGCCAAGTCCAAGGCCTTGTCCCCACGTGGGTTTTTAACCTTTTGATTAGTTCCAGGGGAACTGACAGAAGCCTGAGCAGCCGCCAGCCTCGGCAGCTCCTTCCTCCAGCGGGCGGGGGACACCTACGTGAGTCATTTTAAAGAAAGATCTTTCCAGTGAGGAGATGGTGTTGGGTTCAGCGCTATCTGGGAAAGTCCCTGGGATAAGGCGTCGGGATGCCTGGGTGCGAGGCAAGGCTGAGTCATGCAGCATGAATCTGGGCAAGCCCCTTCGCCCCCGGGGTGCTGCTCAGCCAGCAAAAGTGATTTGAGGCCTTTGGTTTGAGGCATAGGCCGTGGAAAGTGCTGCCCAACTCAGCTGTCCCTTGGGGTGCCCGCAGCATCTGGCAACCCCAAACACCCCATCCGAGCCCTGTCCTGTGACCCCTGTCACGAGAAGGAGCATCTGCACAGCAGCCCACACCTTCTGTCCCGTTTCCCCTCTCGCAGTGACTGCAGATGCTCACCCACCGCATCCCTGGTGCTCCTGCCTTCCCCACCAGGGTGCCTGGGAGCCAGGCGGCCACGCTGTCTCACAGGCTTGTGCCACGTCTGCCATCTCCTGCCAAATTCCTGCCAAGCTTTTAACGAGGGGAGCTGAGACATCAGGTGTCATGGCTCAGGGGCAGCCTCCCACGCTCGGGTGGGGATGGCATGCCCGGCGCGTCCAGGGGCTTTTGGGCAGGAGGTTTTAGGGAGCTGGCCACAGCAGGCACCTGCAGGCTGGCCAGCTCTCACGGGGGAGCCGGTGGCACATCTGGCACCAAATGGACGGCCAGAACTGGTGGCAGGGGGCAAATGGGGCAGGGGCTTGCCAGGGGGCACCACAAAGGAGAGCCCTCCCAAGGTTACTCTTTCTTTGGCAAAGGCGAGAAAGATGGAGGCAGATGGAATCACATACCCCAAGGCCACGTCGGCTGAAACGACATCCTTACCCGTGAGCGAAAAGGCATGGTGGAAAAGCAGACCTTTCCGAGGGGGACGGGTGGGCCGTGCTGAGCTGAGCACCCAGCAGCATGAGGCAGTGTATATTCTGGTATGATCAAGCTGCTCTCCTCTCAGCTCAGCGTGGAGCGAAGCTGTGTGTGTGTTTGGGAGAGAAGTGGCTCTGCCTCCTTCCCCGGTGGGACAGGTAGGTGGGAAGGGGGTCCTGGAGGAGCTGTGTGCCGTCGCTGAGCTCCCAAGCCGGTGGGTGCTGGGGCGAAGGGCCTGAGCTGCCGTGCACCTTGGCCCTGGCTCGGTGTTGGCCACAAGGCGAGGCCAGCAGCCCCGCATCGAGCTGCTTTCTCCAGAACGGGACGGTGGCCATCTGGCTCCCCAGAGCCAAGGCACCCAATGTCAAACGGACTGTGAGCTCCCAGCTGCGCCAGGTTTGCAGCTCCAGAGGAGACTGCTTCCATTTCCTCACCATTTGTCACAATACCTTCCTGATAAAAGATGGTTTATTTTATTCCTCACACAATAAAACCTATCGAGTTGTTATCTGGCCGTAAAATCTCAAGCACAGAGCGAGTGCACTGCTTAGGCACTGTCTGTTCGGACCTGTCTTGCCAGCGTGAGCCTGACCTAGCTTATTTCTCAGCCAAACCCAAGTATCTCGTCCCCTTTGACTGCCACTCCGGATCTAATCTCGCCAAGGTTTATCCAGATGAGCTGCAGGAAGGGAGTTGGCCCATCTTGGCCCAGGAGTCCTGCGCTGCTTATCCTTTCCCTGCGCCTTGGCACATGTGCCTGTCCTGGGATTTGCTCCTGCACAGCAGCCTGTGCTGGGAAGTGATGCAAAAGCCATGATGGGAATTTATCAGAATTGGTGCAAAAGCGGAGATGGGGATTTATTGGAGTTGATGCAAAAGCGGCAATACCAGCAAAAGAGGGGGAGAATGCTTGATCTTTGTAGCTGTTAGAGGAGGTTTCCCAACAGGCTGGTAACTGGAAGGTGGAGTTTTCCAGTTCAGCCCTGTAGGAGCTTCTTCCCCACCTGCAGCCTCTGTTTTTAAACTGGGCTGATACTGGCTGGGGCAGCTTGCTGGGGCACGAGGGCACTCGGCAGCTGGTGGTCTGCATCCCTCACCCACTGAGAAGCGTTGGACTCTGGGGCTTGTGAAAGCTACGGACGGGACAGGCTCTTGGTCTCCCTGGGTGTTCATCTTTGATGACCTAAGGTTTAGCGGTGCAAATCCCAGCAGTTGCAAAGACTCCCGACGCCATTCCCTCCTGCCTGCTGCTCCCAGCTCTGTCTCCTTCTCTAGTGAATTGGAAAGGATGTGCAAGGGGGATTAACAGCGTTTGGGGGTTTCCTGCTCTGAAATACTCAGGCTGTCAGAGTTTGCTCGTGACTAGTTTTACCGCCACTGCTTCATGCTTAATGAGCCTTGAATCCTTAACAAAGACTTCTCCCTCTTCAGGGCATTACTCACTGGGGTTAAACAGGTTCAAACGGTGCAGCATGCGTGCACGGCTCCGGCTGCCCTCCCGACGCCTCTGCCTCAGCTCTTGCGCTCCCATTTACCTCTGCCCTGCCAGACACCATCTGCACCGGCCAGGAGACCAACAGGTTTTTAAAACCCCGCTGCCCGGGGCACAGCCTTCTTGAGCAAGGCTGGAGGCTCTTGACAGCCACCTCCTCGCAGCGCCTCCGCTCCCCCGTGGTTCTGTGTGCCTGGCAAGAGCTGCCCCATACGTTGGGAGAGCTCTGAGAAGAGCTGCAGCCCCGCATGGCTCCCCTGGGGCAGCTTGGCTTTCCCCACGCTGCTGGAGGTCTGACGGCACAGGGAGCTGCTCGCTGCCTCTCCTACCTGGTGGCAGTCAGGCAAACAGCCCCCGGAGCCTCGGCAGAGCTGCCACTGGAGCTGGATTTTCCCAGTCTGGCTGCCAGGCTTGTGTCCTGCTCCACCTGCCCCCCCTCACCCTCCGTGGGCGGTTGGTGCCCACCCCACCGGAGCCGTGGGCTGGCATGGCAGGTGCTGGCTGGTGCTGGTGCCAGGCAGACAGGCAGACAGCCTCTGCTGGGACGCAGTGGGGAGCGCACATCCCTAAGGACAGGGGGCTGAGAGCCAGGAGCTGGGGACACTGGGTGGACTGGGTTGGCTGGAGTGTTACAGCTCCTACTCGGCGGTGGAGACTCACCAGTGCCTTCGGCAAACTGGGACAGCCCGTCCCACTTTGCGAGTGCTCGTGGGGCAGAGCTGTTGGTCCCCCCGATCCACTGGGATGCTGGAGGGGCACCTAAGTGCCCTGGCGGTAACCTCAGCTTCTCCCCATCCCTGTCCCAGCACGGCTCCCTGGGACACCAAGCCTGCAGCTGGGTGCGCAGGGGATGGAGCAGCTGGCCCTGTGGCCAGCCACCGGCCCCAGGGGGCTGGTAGCCCTGGCTGCCACCAGCCCCACACCCAGACCACTCTCAGCTCTCCGTCTGCTGCCTGTGCTCTGCCCGAGGGGAGAGGCAGATTCTTTCCAGACTCTTACTTTCCCTCCGCCCGATTTCCAGCTCCTAAAATCCCATTTCTCGCCCTTGCAGGGTTTCCCCTTCTCCTGTCCCTTTGCCTTTCAGCAAACGCGTGCGAGGTTTGGAAGCAGCTGCTGGGGGCTTTGGGCAGCAAATCTCTATGTGCTGAAGGGAGGCACCGTATTTTCCACCCCCAGGTTTTGGGCTTGCCAGCAGGGTCTGGCGTGCTCTGCAGCTCGTGTCGACACAGCTCCTCTCCCCCCGTCATCCCATCTCCCCTTCGGCTCACAGCAGCCCCAACAGCTATAGCCAGCACCCCGGCGCTCCCTAACCCCTTCCTCGCGCGGCTGTGGCTGGGGACACCTGGGGGTCCCCCAACGCAACCAGCGCAGCCCCCTCCGGCCAAAAGCCCCGGGGGGACGGTGCGAGCAGCCACTTACCAGCTTCCTCTGGTTGCTGAGGCAGAAAGTGCAGATCTGTTTGGGCTGGGAGTTCTCGGTGTCGCGCGCGGGGGGGCTGCCGCCGCCGTGGTGGTAGAAGGCAGGGGTGGTGTGGCAGGGCTGCCCGTCCCCGCACGCCTCCCCCACCAGCAGCACGTTCCCCAGGTGGGAGATGTAGCTGGAGGCCAGTCTCAAGGTCTCGATCTTGGAGAGCTTTCTGTCGGCCGGCTCGGTGGGGATGAGCGTGCGGAGGGCGGTGAAGGCAGTGTTGACGCTGTTGGTGCGGTCACGCTCCCGCGCGTTGGCCGTGTGACGCTGCCGGGGCTCCCTGTTGATCCGGTTGGGTTTCTTGCCGCTCCTGCGCTTGCTGGCCTTGAGGCCATAGCCGTCGGCATCCAGGTGGTAGGGCTTCTCGTCGGAGCCGGAGCTCTCGCTGCCGTTCTCCTCGTCCTCCGACAGCATGCTGATCTCGGGGTACAGGTACCGGCTGGGGGCCGAGCGCAGCATGGCAAAGGACATGATGGGCGATGAGGGGACACCGGGGGAAGCCGCGTGGGGACCGCCGTGCTCTGCCGACCTCCTCCTGCTGCAGGCAGCCTCAGCTCCAGGCGCTCATGCTGCTGCCCCGCGGGGGTCCGGGGAGCCCCGGCTGGCTGGCAGCTGGTGTCGCCCTCCCCGGGCAGGGGCAGGCTGGGGCTGGGGGGTGGTGCTGCGGGGGGCCCCCTCCCCAGCTCCCCGCCGGCTGGCTCCGCGCTCTGGGGCTACGGGCTGCTTGCAGGCAGCGCTGCCTGTTTCCTCTCCCCACACATGTGCATCTTAAGGCTCCGAGTGTGGCAGGAGCTGGGAGTTTTATAGCAGCAGCAGTGGTCAGCCAGGCCCCTCCTCCGGCTCCGGCAGGCAGCCCTGCTCCAGCTCTGGATGTGGGAGCCCGACAGGCTCACGCCTACCTGAGCTCACCCTCCATCCCCGCAGGGGAATTAACCCTTCAGGGCTCGGGGGGGTGGGTTGTCCTGCCCGAGGCCAGTGGGCTGCAGGCACCGTGGCCAGGATGAGGATGGGAGCGCTTGCTGTGGTTCACCTGCCAGCCCTGAGCCTCGGCACGTGGTGGGCACACGGTGACCTGGGCGGCTTCCTCGCCCATTGACTGCCTGGACACGAAGCTGCTGGGGGGTGGGCACCGGTGTGGGCGTCCCTGGGGGCTCCCAGAGGCCCCCAGAAGATCCTCAGTGCTGAGGCAGGAGCAAGCCCAGTGCCTGCGGGGCTCGTGGGCAGCTCGCACCTCAGGCAGGGTTGGGGACAGGGCTGTGTCACCCCCAGGCTGGGGCTAGGGCTGCTCAGCAGTCCCTGCAACGAGAGCCCCTGAGAGCACTCCCTCCCCTTCCCGCAGCATGAGCAAATCCATCCTGCTGCTGCTGCTGCTGCTGCTGCTGCTGCTGCTGCTGCTAATGGGGCAGAGAGGGAGGAATTAACCCTTGAGGAGCTGCCCACCGGCACACCTCCACCAAAGCTCCTGCCTGGTGCATGCCTGCTGCTTGAATTTGCTTTAATTTCCACCCCAGATTACAAGAACATCGTTTGTGTCTCTGTCACCTGGATAGGTGCGTGCAGGTACAGAGCCTGCTTGTGTCCCTGTAACCTCCCCCCATAGCCTGTCCCATAACCATGCTGGCTCTGCTGAGCCTGCAGAAGCTGGCACCTGCTGGCAGGGTCGACTTTGCAACCTGCCCCAAACTACCCCCTGCTCCCCTTCCTGTGCCAGCTCACCTCACGCAGCAAGCTCGAGCAGATTCCTTGGAGGACAGAGGGCTTGGGGGGTCAGTCAGGGGTCCCCAGTGGCTGCCACTTCAGCGGGGCCATCCTGGCTGGCTGTGCCCAAACGTGGGACCAAAGGAAATTTTCTGTGCTCCGCAGGTGAGCTTAGAGGCTCGTGGCAATGGGACCCAGCTCTGGCTTTGCTCCGCAAGGCTCTCCGCTCGGTGGCAGCCCCAGGGCCACTGGAATTCATAGCGTAGATTGTGGACCTGGAGCCACAGAGGTGCTGCAAGGCTGCTCTGTAGCTTGCTGGCCCTTGCTGCAGTGGCAGAGGGCAGACAGGGAGGTTCGGCCCTGGTGAAGGCCATCAGCCTCCTCCTCTGGGGCCAGGCATGTGGGAATCCCCACAGCATCCTGGGCCACAGAGCTGCCCCTAAGATGTGGGGACCCAGGATGGGTCCAGGGAACCGGTGGACCTCCTAGCACTGGAGCAGGCTGTGCCTGAGCTGGCAGGGAGTTGCTTCAGCTCCAGGCTGCCTTGTCCCAGCTCCATAACCTCGTCCCCTTCAGCTGTACACTCTGTCTTTGTGCAGGGAGAGCAGCAGCACCCACAGAAAGCCCACCCGTGCGCGGGCACATCCCCCTGCCCGGCAGAGCTCCTGCCGCCCGGGACCCTCAGGGCAGCATCACCCCCTGGCAGGGTGGCTGCAGACCCACAGCCTGGGGGTTGGTGGGGCTCAGGGCTGCTCTCCCCTTGCCAGCAGGAGGGACACCGGCTGCTCTTGGGGAGGGGGGGACTGGCAGTCCCCAACAGCGGCAGCTCCAGCCCTGCCTGCATGCAGCCCCAGGGGAGCCAGGTGAGACCCCCCCCTGCTCTGCTGGTACAGCTGCCTCATGGCCTTCGAGTGCACTGCGTTGGTGTGGTGTGCTGATAAGCAGCGGTTTAACTTGGCCAGAAACGGGAATTGCCATTTGCTGTGGAGTCTCGGGTTTCCCCTCCGTGTCGGCGGTGGTGGTGGTGCACGGTGTGTGCCCCCCCCCCCCCCCCCCCTCCCCGAGCACACTCCCAAGCAGGAGCTCCACACAGGGTGTTGTCACTCCGAGCCGGTGTTTTGCACCTTTGCAGTGCGCTACCACAGTTCATCAGCAGCCTCGGCAGCTTCTGAAATCTAAGCCACTGTCATCTCCTTCCACAGTGCTGGGCGCTCACCATGTGTGCTTTGGAAAACCAGGCTCCTGTAGGCATCTGCTTTCGTTTAGCTCCGCTAATGATCTTGCTTTTCTCTAGCACCTTCTATCCAAGTGCAATCCCTGGGCGCTTTTCTTGCGCTGTCCTTCCTGGTGAGAAGCACATCCATCTGCCTGTGGCTCAGCTCCTCCGGCTCGGGGCGGGATGGAGAGTGGTCCTGTGTGCAGGTGAAGCTCAGCCCCGGGTCAGGACATTAGCACCACACCTGGCACTGGCTCGGAAAGCCCCAGTCTTAAATAAGCAGAGATTTTTGGCACTGGAGATTGCAGCATCCCGACCCCTGGCCCTGTGGCTGTCCTGGCTTCCCAGAGAGCTTCCATGATGTCCCGCTTTGGGCATTGTCTTCCAGGCCCTGGCGAGCCTGGTGTCAGAGCCTTCTCCCAGGGAGGCTGTGGAGCCAAGGCCGAGGAGTCTGAAATTCCCGGCTGCGGTCCACCCCCTGCCACAGCTTTATTATCTGGAAGCTTGGCCTGGCTGCCTGCAATGACGCCATGGCTCTGCTGCAGAGGAGGTGCTGCCTGCAGCAGCTGCCTGCCTTGCCCCCCTTCCTTTGTGGTCCCTTTTAAATCTGCCTCCCCTGTCTTCAGGAGCTGCCCCCTCCCCAGTTAACAGCCCTGCAGAGCGTGGGGCGCCTGGGGTGGCTTTCCTGCAGACAACCTGATTCCGGGCTCTGTGGAGCTTCCTTCCCTGCAGAGTGTGCCTGGTGTTCGTGCCCTCGAGGACCCTGCTCCTATGGGAAGTGTTGCTGGGGGTGCAGAGCCCTCCCCAGCGCTGCTGGAGTCTGGACTGTGCTCACCCCGGGGAGCATCCGAAACGCCCTTGTGCCATGGTGCTGGGATCCCCAGCACCCCACCGGCACCCGGGCACGCCGCTGCGGTCCCTGGGATGGGGGGGTGGGAGGGCCGAGCTTGCCCCGTCCCCTTTCTCCTCCACGTGGACCGGATATTTTCAAGAGAAGAATCTTTCCTACGAGGCTCTCCAGCTGCCAGGAATGTGCGTCTAGGAATGCCCAGGACCCATCCAAGAACAACTTCCAGACGTGAGGCTGAGTGACGGCAGTCCCTCGCGCCGGGGCTCCAGACTCCCCCGCGCTCGCTCGGAGGACGCGGCTCATGTGTTAACGGCACGGGAGGCAGCCCAGCTGCCCGAGTGGGTGGGTGGGAGTCGAGGGGAGGCACACGGGGCTACTGCGCTGCTTCGACACTCTGAAGAAACTCAAGTCTGGGAGGAATTTGCTCCTTCCTCCATACTGTGGGGCTGCGGAGGGAACATGGGTCCCACCGCTGTGGATTAGCCCCCTGGGGGAAGCCACAGCCCGGCCATCCTCCCGCCCTGGCCCCAGACATGCATGTCCCTCTACGGGATTTTGTCGGGGCTGAGATCCCCATCCTGACCTACGGAGCGGCACCATCAGTGCTCGGGGTTTGCTTCCTGCCCTGGAGCCACCAGGGCTGGGGACACCCAGTCGGGCCTCCCAGTGTCCTCCCCAGCGGTCACTGGGGTGTCTGTGCCAGGCACATAAGTGCAGGGACAGGAGCAGTGCGTGGGGCACGCTGCTGGCGCCGAGGCCGTCCCTGCGTGGGGGCACCTCCCGTTTCGGGGTGCGGGCTGGGGCGGCCGGGGTGCGCTCCCACGTGGCCAGCACGGGACCCTGGGGCTCTCGTTTGAGGGGAAAATATTCCAGGCCTGCTGGGATCCTGCCTGTGCTCCTGGCAAGAGCTTTGCCCAGGGATTCCTGCGTCAAGTCCGCAGCTCCTGGCGGAGCTGAGCTGGCCTTCGGGAAGAGACGCCCAGTCTGGGCTTCCAGGCTCCAGGCAAGGCAGCGCTCCCTGTGCAGCAGCCCGGGGTGTTAAAAATACTTGTTTGTCTCTGCGCCGACTGTGTCCCTGCAGCTGAAGGCTGCGGCCACCCCTGCTCAGCCGTGCCGCGGTGGGAGCGGCCCCCCTGCTCACGTCTCTCCCCACGTGAGTGGAGCCTGTGTTTATCAGAGAGCATCACATGGGGAGAAAGGGCAGAGGGAGCAAAGCTGCTCCGATCTGTGGGCCGCAGAGCCCAGAGAAATAGTTTGTGTCGCTGTCCCCGTGTCATCACCCGGGTACCCATCCAGCCGATCCCCTAGTGTCCTCTCGCTCTGTGGCCCACCGCCGTCACTGTGTCCGCAGAGGTGAAGCAGAGTGGCTCCAGCATTGCTGCCTGGCCAGGACTGCTGCGTCCCCTCCCCTGCTTCTCCCCAGAGGCTCCGTGGCCCTGCCGGGACAGGTGCTTATGCTACAGATGTGGCGGGGCGCAGCTGGGCGGGTGGCCGTGCACCTCTGCTGGGCCAGCATGCCTCATGCCACCTGGGTGCTGACAGCAAGCGTCAGCTGTCACCGAGCCTGTCACCGGTCCCTTGGCCTTTGCAGGCCCCCAAGGGGCTGCTGTGAGCTTGAGAAGTGGCAGGTTGGCCAGAGCAGTCCCCGTGCCTGTGGGGACTCCTGCCTCGACACCACAGCCCCTCGGGGAGCCAGCGTCTGCTGCCCCATCGCAGAAGTCTCCTTCCCAGGTGAGGCAGCAGCTCCAGCCCCGACAGCCCCGGCGGCGGCAGGCGGCTGCCTGGCCAAGAGCTGGCACCACCACCTGGAGCTGCAACACCGCACGGGAGAGCTGCGGGCATCGGGCATCTCACCAGCATTTCCTGGGCTGTGCCGGGGCACCCAAGGGGTGGGTGGCTGGAGAACAGCCTGTGCCAGGCTCCCAGAGCTCCTTGGATAACAGCCTGGCTTCCTGGATAATGGCTTGGCGGCTGCCAGCCACGGGGTGAGGCTTCCGGAGATGTCTGTCTGTCTGTCTGTCTGTCTGTCTGTCTGTCTGTCTGTCTGTCTGTCTGCCTGCACGAGCCCCAGTGGGGCAGCTGCGGAGGGCAGCACCCGGTGGGGCTCCGCCTGCAGGTGCAGGGGCTCTGCCGGGTCGGTCGCAGGTGGTCCAAGGAGCCCCCCCGGGTCTCGGCTGTGCCCCAGTAGCCTCCAGCCAAGCGCAGCAAGTGGCTTCCCAAGACCGGGCTGGCCCTTGCTGATGTGGAGGGGAAAATTCCTGCCCAGATCCCTGTGGGGGCTGCGCACATCCTGCGCTGACTCTGTTCAGAGAGTGATGGATGGGTCCAACACGGACCCTGGGGCTCCTGCCGGCTGTGCCTTCCCGAGGCTCCCAGTGCCTTTCTGTGGGAGGCTCCGTGGTGTTTGCAAGTGTTTATGGGGACCAGATGGTGCCGCGGGGCGAGGGTGACCCCTGACTGCGGGGTGTACGGGGCACAGGTCACCTTCACACCTTTATCCCCTGTGGCCGTAACTGGGGACGGGGTCTCTGCGTTCTGCAGCACGAGGGCAGCTGGGGGAGGCCAGAGGGCCCTTGTCCCAGGCTCCTGCCTGACCCCACCAGCCCCGAGGTGCAGGATGCAGCCGGGGTGGGTGAGCAGCAGGGGCTGGCACTGGGGGCTGGCACTGGGGGCCAGGCAGGACCACCTGCCCGGTGCTGACCCCCACCAGCAGGCTGCATCCTGCCCTCGTGTATAGGTGCAGGGGCTCCATCCCCAGGGCATGCCATGGGCTTGCTGCCAATGGCGGTGAGCCTGGAGGTCTGCCTTGCTGGGGCTGCCTCGCTGGTTTGGAGAATTTGCCTTGTCCGCAGGCACTGCTGCTGGGCAGTGGGCTAAGCGGGAGAAGTTTCGCTGCTGGCTTTGAATCTCCCTTTGCCAAACGTGTCCTTGCTCCCGTCCAGGGAGGGTGCGGAATGAAACACCCCCAGCTGTGTCCTGGCATCGGGCCCCCCAGTCGGTGCTCCGTGCCTGGGTGAGCTCTTTGGGTGGGCTCTCCGTCCTCACCACTCCCCTCTGAGCCCTGTGCGGGTCCTGCCAGGGAGCTGGAGCCGGTGGGTGTCCGGAGCCCCTGCTGGGGCTGGTTCCTGCCCCCAGCCTCTCGTGAAGGGAAGCGGAGCTGCTTCAGCACTTCCCCCATCTCCCCCAGCACCCCCCAGACCACAGCAGGTCAGGGACAGCCCATCTCCGCAGCGTGTCCCCATGCAAGCTGCTGATGGGGCCAGGGCAGCCGTCCCTCGTGCCACCCGCCGGCACTGGGGCCAGGCGATGCGGAGCCTGCCGGCATTTCCAAAACTTGCCCATAGTGCCGGCTGGCCCAGTCTGCCACGATGCCAAGGGCTGCCTTTGCCCCAGAGCCTTGGGACCCCTGGCCACACGCAGAGGCCACGGAGCCATGGGGAGGGACGAAGCCACCGGTGCACTGCGGGCAGCTGCCTGCGGCCAGGCCGGGCAGCCAGGAAAGGCAGCGGCTGGCCGGGTGCGCGTGCAGGGGGAGCAGGCCTGGCAGCTGGCGATCGGAAAATGTGAGGCGCACTCCTGCCTGCGGAATGGACGCAGGAATGTGCTCAGCCGTGGCGCTGCTGACCGCCCGCAGCCCCCTGCCCGCGCACGCCGGCAGGCAGCTGAAGCCTGGCCGCAGCCAGCGCCACGCTCCGCCGTTCCCGTCCATCAAACCCTTAAAAGGTTTTTAAAAACTTTCCTGCTGCTGTAAATGAGCCCAGGCGCTGCTCACCTTGACTGCTTGCATCCTCTGCCCCCAGCACAGAGGAGGGGGGTGCACATCCCCTAACGAAGCCCATGCATGGCGCTGGCATTGGAGGTCGGACCTTGCTGAGCCCCCTGCAGCTTTGGGGTCACTGCCCTGGTGCAGCCCCCCTCCAGCGCCGTGCCACCCCGGCGGGGTGTGGGTGCCAGAGCAGTGCCGTGCAGCAGTGAGAGCATTGGCAGCCCGCAGCCGGGGTCTGCTTCACTCCCACGGGGTTTGGGGCATCCCTCGCTACAAGCCGTGGGCAGAGCACCTGCCTGGGCACTGTTACAGCTTTTCGGTGCCTGCAAGTGGGCAAGAAAGGGGCAGCGGCGTTCAGCCAGTACCTGGGGGAGGGAGTGGGGTGGGTGGGCATCACATGGCTTTCCTGCCCTCCCTCCTTTTTTAACCACCCCAGTTTGGAATGGTGTCCCCTCCCTTCACACCACTCCCCTCCACTCCCCTCCAGGACATTCGCAACACGGTGGGCAACATCCCCATGGAGTGGTACCAGGACTTCCCACACATCGGCTACAACCTGGAGGGCAAGAAGATCTACAAGCCCATCCGGAACAAGGATGAGCTGGACATGTTCCTGGAGAAGATGGAGAACCCTGACTACTGGTGAGCGTGTCAGGGAAGACCACATTGGTGCATGGCGTGATGTGCTTACCGTGTGGAGTGTGTGGTGTCCACACATGTGTGCACCGGGGCTTGAAGTGCCCCAATTCCCCAGAGGCCAGGACTGGAGAACACAGACTGGACACCTCGAGGTCCCCCGGTGTGACTCTGGGCACATGGCTTTGGGAGTCCAGGTCTTCATGGTAGTCCCCCGCTACGGGACAGATGCCGCAATCCAGCCCTAACCCTTTCTCCGTTCCCTGCAGGCGAACGGTCCAGGACAAGGTGACGGGTGCAGACATAAAGCTGACAGATGAGCAGGTGGACTTGGTGCATCGGCTCCAGAAAGGGCAGTTTGGGGATGTCCACTTCAATCCCTACGAGGTAGGCTGATGGCACACCCTCTGCGCTTGCTCTGAGCCCTGGGTTGTCCCAGGATGGGGCCAACATGGATCTGTGTCTCCCCAGCCGGCCGTTGACTTCTTCACCCACGAAGTCATGATCCACCCGGTGACAAATCGCCCAGCGGACAAGCGGAGCTTCATCCCCTCCCTCATCGAGAAGGAGAAGGTGAGAGGTCTGACTGCACCTTGGGTGAGCTGGGAGCACAGAGCCGAGCTCTGCCTGTGATGGCAGCCCCCTCGCAGGCCGCAGCCCTGAACGCTGATGAGCGTGGCTGCTCTCCTGTCTGGTGGTCCCTCCTGTCCCTGCCATGTCTCACCCAGCCCCACTCACCCAGATTGTTCCTGCTGCTGCAGTTCATGTCTTCATCTAAACCTGTGCCAAGTTCTCTGGTCCTGCGCAGCCCCACTGGGCTCCCAGGGCTGCAGAGCTGTGCCCAGAGACGTTCATTTCCATCCTCACATCCCACACCTCCTCCTCCTCCCCAAGCCTGAGGAGTCCTGTGGCTCCTGGGGTTGACCTCGCCCTGCCCCACAGGTCTCCAAGCTAGTCCACGCCATCAAGATGGGCTGGATCAAGCCCCGTAAACCCAAAGACGACACACCTACATACTACGACCTCTGGGCCCATGAGGATCCCAACTCCATCCTGGGCCGCCACAAGATGCACGTCCCAGCTCCCAAGATGAAGCTGCCTGGGCACGAGGAGTCCTACAACCCCCCACCTGAGTACCTGCTCAGCGAGGAGGAGGTACGGGGGGGCCGTGGGTGACTAGAAGCCACAGGGGAAAGCACTGGGTGCAGGGGGAGCTCAGCTGGGACCAGAGAGGGCTGTGCTGGGGAGGGCAGCAAGGGGAAGGGCTGCGCCTCGGAGGGGAACCCTGGAGACCACATCATGTGGAGATGAGACCCCGCAAGGGAACTGAAAGCAAAGGTTCTTCCACCCCTTGAATGAAAAGAGCAGTGGGGGAAGCTCCCAGGGCGCAGCGTGTCCCTGTGACAGCAAGGCGCAGCCTCCAAGCTAAACTACTGCGGGGTCTCCTGGTGCATGCAGCGGCACGTTCAGCCCAGGGGACTGGGGGAAAAAAAGCAGGCAGTGAACCCCCAGCAGGCTGAGGAGGGCTTGCTTGGAGGCAGGCAGTGGGTGCTGGGGCAAAGGGGGTAAACGCCATGCCGGCTGGTGGGCAGGCGGCCCCAGGATGGTTCTTGCTTGGCGCAGGGGGATGTGCCGGGGCTGGGGCAGCAGCACCTCGCCATCCAGGGGTCCTGCTGGCCCTGCTGACCCCAGTCCCCTCCACCCCGCAGAAGCTGGCCTGGGAGCAGCAGGAGCCGGCCGAGCGGAAGCTGAACTTCGTGCCACAGCAGTACCGGTGTCTGCGGGCAGTGCCTGCCTACTCCCGCTTCATCCACGAGCGCTTCGAGCGCTGCCTGGACCTCTACCTCTGCCCGCGCCAGAGGAAAATGCGGGTGAGGGCTTCTCCTACCCCATCATCTGGATGCCCTGGGCATGTTTCTGAGTGGCCCCTGCTCAAGCCTATGTATGCCCTGATGCCACGCAGCTGGTCAGGGGACCACGATGCTATGGGGCACAAACTGCTGCTCCTCATGACCTCTTGCCCCTCCTCACCTACCCACAGCACCAGTCCCAGCTCCCTGCAGAGCTCCTGAGCTGTGACAGGGGCCGTGCCCACGCTTGCAAAAGTGCTGTCCTATGATCCCCCTCTGGCTCTGAGCCACGCACCTGGGCTTCCCAGCTGGAGCCTGCCCTGGTACGCCTGGCACCAGCACCGGCCAAGTGCCAGGGGGCCGAGGTGCCGCCTGAGCGTGTCTCACCGCCTGCCTCTCACAGGTCAACGTGGACCCAGAGGATCTGATCCCCAAGCTACCGAAGCCGCGGGACCTGCAGCCCTTCCCAACCACCCAGGCCCTGGTGAGTGGGTGCGCAGAGCTGGGGGGGGGTGGTGTGCATGCCCGTGGCAGTGGGCTGTGCCCAAGCTGCTCCGGGTGAGACCAAGCATGCCCACGCACCCATAAGGGCTGTTCTGGCCACAGCTGCTGCCTGCTTGCCCCCAAGGGAGAGGAGCTGCCTTGCAGCCCCCACTGGGCAGAGCCGGGCAGCAGCAGGGTCCTGCCTGTGGCGGGTGAGGCAGGGCTGGGATCAGCGCCATTGCAGATGAGCAGAGCGGGGGACCTGCCCCAGGAAAAGAGCAGGGGCCCTGGGTCTGCTCATGCAGGGCGGCTGGTGGCGCGCAGACCTGCTTTCCCCTAGACACAGGTGACCCCCAGGCCCCCCTCTCCCTCGGTGAGGAGCCCGGGGCAGGGCAGGGAGGTCCCCACAGAGGAGCCACTGGGCTGCATGGGGCCCTCACCCACTTCTCGTCTCCCTCCCCAGGTCTACCGTGGGCACACCAGCCTGGTGCGATGCCTCAGCATCTCTCCCAGCGGGCAGTGGCTGGTATCAGGTAAGGAAGGATTCACTCCCCAGCCATGCCGGGTGCCACCAGCCCAGCCCCAGCCCCAAGCCAGTGGCAGTCGGGGCAGCCGGGCTTCCTCGTATGGAAGCCAGGGCTCCTGCGCGCTGCCGGGCACCGGGGAGCCTGCCAGCCCCTTCCATCGGGGCACGGCTTTTGGAGGGAGCCCAGGCAAGGAGCATCCCTGGGAGTCCCGCAGCAGCCTGAGCCAGCGGCATGCCCCCCCCCCCCGCCCCGACACAGGGTGTTTTTCCAGCCGCTCTTGGGACCCCACCCAGGAGCCTGCGTCCCTCCCGCTCAGGAGTGGAGAAAGTGAGGCTGGAGGAGCAAACGGCAGAGCCCTGCGTGGCCGGCCGGAGGCTGGAGATTGAGAGCAGATGGCAGTTTAACAGCCCACAAAGGCACATGTGCTTTTTATAGCGCTGGAGTTTCCAGGCTGCCAGCTCCCGGTGGCCGCGGTGTCGGTCGGTTGCACAACGTGGAATTCCTGGCCCCGGGCTGGGAAAGTGGCTGAGATCAGGCGTTAAAAATAACTACCTGCTCCCGCCGTGCCTGCTTGCGGAAAAGCCTGCCCAAGGAGCTGCCTGCCTGCATCTTGCAGCTCGACGGGGCCGTGCAATGCGGTGCCGTGCCGAGCTGAGCCAGGCGTGCTGCCAGCACAGCAGCTGCGCTGGGAGCCGTGCACGTCAGGAGGGGACCATGGGCAGAGACGCGGTGCTGGAGGGAGCGGGGTAGGGGCTGTTCTCTCAGCAGCAGTCCCTGGTCACGTCTCGCCTTTGTGGTGCTGGAGCTGCTGTCGCGCAGAGAAGCTGCTGGGGAATCAAGGGCACTGGGGCACTGCTGCGTTCCTCTTGCTGCTCCCAGTGCTCCTCCGCAGAGGCTGTGGGGCTCAGGGCTGCTCTCCCCTCTGGCTTGGTGCCATGCCCTGGAGCCCGGTGCTGCTGAGCTAAGCTGTGGCAGCCCCTGGCCCAGCATGCCCAGCCCTGGCCCACCCTGCCCTGTCCTGCAGGCTCCGATGACTGCACGGTGCGGTTCTGGGAGGTGTGCACGGCTCGCTGCATGAAGACCCTGCCTGTGGGTGGTGTGGTGAAGAGCGTTGCCTGGAACCCCAACCCCACCATCTGCCTGGTGGCCGTCTGCGTGTGAGTGTCCCGGCATGGCCTTCTCCACCCTCCAGCTGGGAGCTCCCAGAGCTGGAAGCGGTTGCAGGATTTCCTCTCCCAAAGCCCGTCCAGCCTCCCAGGATCACCTCGTGGTAAACTCGTGGCAGCCTCCAGCAGCGAGGGTGGCCACACTGCAGTGTGCAAAGCCACCTCTGCTTGCTGTGACCCTGCCTCCTGCTTCGTTTGGTGGCCCTCATCATCCTGTGAAAGAGCCAGTCAGTCCCCACCATCCTCCCTGGGGCATTTGGGCTAAGGCAGAGCTCCACCATGTTCTCTCTTTGCTGGCCTGCTGAAGGGCCAGGCTGTCAGCAGAGTCCCACGTGTCCCTCCCTGTGGCCCTGGCTCAGCGCTGGGGCCACCCTTCTCACTCTGCAGCTGCCTGATAGGAGGCTGTGGGCAGGTGGGGTCGGTCTCTTCTCCCAAGTAACAAGAAACAAAACAAGGAAAACAACCTCCAGTTACACCAGGGGAGGTTTAGATTGGATATTTGTAGAGGAATGAAGCTGGGTTAATTAGCATTGATAATATACAACTGTGGGCTGGCCTCAGGGGCGGTGGGTTGGCCGATATAGATAAGGTGCAGCTGTGGCTGGTTAAGTGAAGTGGTTGAGAGCCAATGAAGGGAGAGCAGCTAAGGAAGAAGTGGAGAGAGGAAGGAGAAGAGAGAAAACACTTGTTGTGGATGAGGTCAGACTAGAAGGCAGCAGAGAGACTGGCATGAAGAGTATGCTGGTGTGAGATGGTAAAGGATCTTGTTGCAGCTGGCTAGTTTGGAGAGTGCTGTGACAGATACTGGGAAAAATGCCTTCACTGGAAGGGTGATCAAGCATTGGAACAGGCTGCCCACGGACATGGTGGTGTCACCATCCCTGGAGGTGTTCAAAAAATGGTGCAGATGTGGTGCTTAGGGACATGGTTTAGCATTGGGCTTGGCAGTGCTGGGTTAATGGTTGGACTTAATGTTCTTAAAGGTCTTTTCCAACCAAAATGCTTCAATGATCCCATGGTGGTACAGGGCCTGCGGAGGGGTTGCCTCTCCTCAGCGGTGCCCTGATCCATCTGCTCGCCCCACGCTACAGGGAGCAGTCGGTGCTGCTGGTGAACCCTTGCCTTGGGGACAAGCTGCTCTATGGGGCCACTGACCAGCTGCTTGAGTCCTACGTGGCACCGGAGGAGGAGAGGGTCCAGCCCATCCAGTGGGTGACAGCCACTGTGGAGGAGCACAGAAAAGGCATCCGGCTGGTTGTGAAGCACAGCAAGGTAGGGATGAGGAGGCCCTGCGGGAGCCAGGTTGGCTGGGTGGGGGCCTGCTCCCTGGGGAGGTGTGGGGCAGTCCCACTGATGGGTCTGACCCATGGCTGTCCCCCTCCCTGCTCTCCACAGGCCGTGAAGCAGGTGACCTGGCATGGCAAAGGCGACTACTTTGCCAGTGTCGTGTCTGACAACAGCAACATGCAAGTGCTGATTCACCAGACCAGCAAGCGCTGGAGCCAGAACCCCTTCCGTAAGAGCAAGGGGCTGGTGCAGTGCGTGCTCTTTCACCCCATCCGGCCCTACTTCTTCGTGGCCACCCAGCGCTACGTCCGCATCTACAATCTCCTCAAGCAGGAGCTCACCAAGAAGCTGATGACTAACTGCAAGTGGGTGTCCAGCATGGCCATTCACCCTGGAGGTACGTGGCCTGTGCGCTCCCCAGGAGCTGCCAGGTCTTGTAAGCTGGTATGGAGTGTGGTGCTCCACTGGGGTGCAGGCAGGGCTCTGGGTGCTGGCAGGTCACCGTGGGGTTCGCTGGCAACCCCGCAAAGACCCTGTTCTCTCTCACAGGTGACAACATCATCTGCGGCAGCTACGACAGCAAGCTGGCCTGGTTCGATCTGGACCTCTCCACCAGACCCTACCAGCTGCTACGGTGAGCCCCAGGGCCTTGGCCAGTCTCTGCCTGTTCCCCATTAACCTGCCGGCAGCCCCCCTAAACCCCATGGGGCATCTTCCCAGAGTTGTTCCTTCTCCTGGGAGCTGGCAGCAGGATGGAGCCTGCCAGGGCCGTGCCAGGAGCAGCCATCTCCCAGCATGTTGGTGGCTCACACTCTCGTGTGCTGGGGTGGGGGTGACCACAGCTCTCCTGGGGCTCACGGTGGGGCAAAGCCCCTAGGGCAGTAGGTGCTGCGCTGATCTGAGCTGCCCACAGCGGGTCCCAGTTGCCCTCTCCCATCCCATGCACGCGGTCATTCATGGCAGAGCTTGGGGTCCATAAAGCCTGGCCATGTGCAAAGCCAGGCACCCTGGCCAAGCGTCAGGACAGGGGCAGAGCACCCCCCACCCCCTGGCATCATGCACACTGCCTTTGCAGGCACCACAAGAAAGCGCTGCGGGCTGTGGCCTTCCACAAGCACTACCCGCTCTTCGCCTCGGGCTCGGATGACGGAACCGTCATAGTTTGCCACGGGATGGTCTACAAGTAGGTAGCAGGGGGGGAAGGCACAGGGGTTCGGTGTCGGGTCACTTCTCTGGCACGCGGCAGCATGGCAGAGCCCTGCTGGGCAGGGAGGGTGCGGTGCTGCCCACACCGGGGTCAGGGGGGATGAAGCAGAGCTTGCAGGGGGGGTGACTCTGGGGGTACCCCAGGGAGGTCGGGGTGGGGGGTGGGGCAAAGCCCTGCACTGACCTGTCCCCTCCATCGCAGCGACCTGCTGCAGAATCCGCTGCTGGTGCCCGTGAAGGTGCTGAAGGGCCATGTGATTACATTGGACCTGGCTGTCCTCGACGTGATCTTCCACCCCACGCAGCCCTGGGTCTTCTCGTCTGGTGCCGATGGCACCATCCGGCTCTACACATAGGTGCCACCTGGCACCCACGCACCCCCAGCCCAACCACAGAGCGGGCAAGGGGCAGCACCGGGACCACCGCGCTCTGCTGGGAAGGTCATTCCCACTCCTGCTCCTGGACTTCTGTGGCCTTTCTCATTAAACCTTTTGGACACAATCCTGCGCTTTTCCTGCATTGCCGGCTCAGCCCAGGCTGGGCTGAGGCTGGGGGGGACACATGGCTGATGCCTCCCCCAGCCCAGCGTGGTGCCCACCGGCCAGCACAGCTGCCTTTCCCCGGGGTTCTTGTGGGAGCTCCCCGGAGCCATTCCTGCCTGATGGGGGTTGGGCAGATGGGGTCTGTCCTGTCCCAGCCCTGGCTGAGCCCCATCCCTGCAGGGAAGCCACCCCACCGCAGTGGCTGTGTGCTGGAGAGCTGGGCTGCGGTTGCCATCCTGCCTATCCCAGCTGGAGGGAAGGGTGGTGGGACAAGGCAGGGGCAGGTGATGGGGTGGAAGGAAGGACAATCAGATGTTTGTCTCAGCCCTCCTCAGGGTCTCCACTCCAGTGGGACCCCTGACACCCGCTGCCCCGCGTGCAGCCAGAGCACAGACACAGCCAGCCCTAGCCCCAGCCAAAATGCACCAGGCCCCCAGCTCCATGGTAACCCCAGCATCACCCCACATAGCTCCTGGGGTCACCCCAGTGGGGGGCACAGGGCCCTGGCTTCCCCCTGCCCATGGTCCCAGCGCAGGATCCCCATGGGCACTGTGAGCTCATCCCACACATGAGCTCAGCAATGGCCACAGGCACTGTCCCTCCCCGTGCCAGGCCCTGGGGGGATCCAGCTGGGACCCTCCCTGGTCCACACACCCACGTGGCCGGGGGCTGCCGGGAGCCAGCGTGGCCCCCCCAGCACGTAGCACCCTCTCTGTGGGGTCCCACAGCACCTGGGGTCATCCCGGAGTGGGGCCATGGGCCAGGGCTGCCAACAAACCCGATGCAAAGCGCCCACCTACGGCTTCCAAAGTTGAAGGTGGCTGGGAGAGGGGGAGCGCAGGAAGGGGACCCCCTCGTTGCCCCCTGAGGCTGGTTAGAGGGCCTGGTGCAGCCCAACTCCCTGCCCGGTCATCCCAGGAATCCTGCCACCACGAGGGCTGCGGGAGCTGCTCCAGCCCAGGGAGCAGGTAGGGCTGAAGGTTTGTCCCACAGCAATGGAAGAGGCAGCAGCCGAGGAAGCACCAGAGCCTACAGGTGCCACCGTGCCATGCCGGGGCCAAGAGCTTACAGGACACCTCCTGCCACCAAACCCCAGGCGGCCTCTGCCCCACCTGCAGCACTGGGCACAAACAACAGGTCTTCTCTGATCTGGCTTGTTCACTCTGAGCCTTACTGACACCAGGACTGCCCCTGACACTGCAAGCCCTGCTGGATGTCACTGCTGAGCGCTGAGAAGAAGCACTGCCGGGACAGGGCCGAGCCATGCTATGGGACCACTGCCACCCTACACGTCCCTCGGCTGCTGCCAGGCCCTGTGTAGCACCTGCAGCCCAGCAAAGGAGCCCGGGGAGCAGAGCGGGGCCAGGAACAGCAGGAACTGAACCTGAGGGAGAAAAAGAACCTGTGACAAGGAGCAGGGAGAGCTGTGGCAGGACCACCTCGGGGGGTGGAGGGGGCAGGGGTAGAGCCAGGGCCAGTACTGGGCTTCCCCTTGGGCAAGAGGGTGGAGAAGAGACCCAGCACCTTTTTCCAAAGGGGATCCCAGCAGACCCCACACCTCTGCATCCCTCCCCAAGACACCAGCTCCCACAGCTGCCAGGGGGGCACCCCTCTCCTTCACCCCACCACAACGCTGTGAGGAGCAAAGAGCTTTATTTAAAAATACATTTATGTACACATGTGTCGAGAGGACGGTCACATTCATCCAGTAGGGCCCCGTGTTCAGCACCGGGGAGCAGCAGGGTGGGACCAGGGGCTAGTGGCAGCCGGGGGGGGTCGGGCTCCATCCTGCTCCCAGTTAAGTGGGAGCCACGTGGGGAGCCCGGGGATGCCACCTGCCCATGGCCCCAGGGCAGCTGCAGCCCCTTCACACCATGTCCTGCCACCAAGGCCCCCTGCCCAGGACCCTCAACCCGCAGGACAACCCGGGCGCTGCACAGCAGCCTGCAGAGAGGAGCCGCGTCGTGCCCACCGTGTCCTCCAGCTGCTGTGATGTCATGGCCAGGCTGAGCAGGTTCTGGAGGCAGGCTGCAAAGGTGCTGGACCGGGCAGGCTCCCGCAGGCTGGTGAGAGCAGAGGAAGACGATGGTGCTGCCGCGGAGGCAGGCGAGCCGGGCCCCAGGTGGGTGCTCAATGCAGGAAGACGTGGCAGTGCCCGTGGATGCCCCAAGCTGTGGGGCTGGTGGTGAGGAGCCGACCCAACTATTGCTGTGGTGGAGCCGGGGTGCCCCGGGGCTCACAGGATCCTGACGAGGCGGCCCAGCGTCTCGGCCACCTTCACGCGGACGGCGGGGACGGGGTCCTTCAGGAGCAGGTTCAGAGCTGGAAGGAGCAGAGCACAGAGATGTTGGTGGCTGCAGGGCTGTGGCCACCCACCCCTGCCCCAGCCAGGGACCCTGCCACGGCTCAGCCACGTCCTGGCTTTGCTCCGTTACAGAAGGAAGGAGAAAAATCCACTCTGGCCCCAGGGGTGCAGAGCCCCTCTGCTAGCTCTAGTGCCCACACCCCAGGGGTGAACAGGCACCCTAGCTCCTCTTTGTGTGCCCCTCCCCCACCCCATGGACCCTACAGCCCTGGGACCGAAGCCAAGGTAGCAGGATGGTGCTGTGTGCGGCTCCTGCTGGCCCAGTGCCCCAGGGTGATGGGACCAGGTTGGGGGGGTCTCCAGGCACAGGGTTGAAGCTGGTGGGGCTGCTGCCCTGGGGAGGGGAAGGGCCCCAGCGTGTGTGTGTGGGGGGGGGGGGATGGGACACAGAGCTGGGAGCTGAGCCCCCACAGCCCTGCAGACACTCGCCCAGCCAAGCCTCCCCTATCAGCACGATTTCCTAATGCCTGGAACGGCTCCCGGTAGTAAGAAAACAATCCAGGTAGTTTTTCCTAGCAGTAAAAGGATAATAATATTTTTCCAGTAGCTTGTTTACCTGGCGCAGGAGAGCCCTTGCCTCCCCCTGGCCCCCCAGCTCCTGCGGTGAGCCAGGCCCCCGCCACTGACGTGCCCGCCGGTGGCACCTCGTGCCTCACCGAGCCCGGTGGGGGGTGGCCCGGGGTGGGTGTAAGGCCGAAGCCCCCCCGGACCCCGTGCAGCCAAGCCACTCAACACGGGAAGCTCGCGCAACCCAATCCAGCCCCGCTCGCTCCAGCGATTACTCACACACAGGCAGATTATCTTTCACTTGTTTCAAACAGACAGGCCTCTTTCTTCTGGAAGGGCTTGGGGAGCCAACGGAAAGATAGTTTTTCCTTTTTTAGTGTTTTTTAAGCTCCCTTGGAACAATCCAAAAGTTTCCATGCATTACTATATACTATGAGGTCACTAGTGACAGGGAAAAAATCCCTGAAATCCAGGAAAATTACTTAACTCTGCTCCAAAATGCCACCAGCTTCAAGTTGACTTTTTATTAGCCCTTCATAATGAGCCCTAACTCTGCCGTTTAACGGTTAACGCGTTACCTACAGATGCTGCGAGTCTCTCCTGCTTACCCTAAGCCACTGCAAATAATGCCCCACGAGCCCGCCGCGAGCCCCCCGCCCCCCCCCCCCCCCCCCCCGATGTCACAGCCTGCGGAGGGGCTGTGCCATAAGGGGGGCTCGGGCTTGGCTGGGCACCTGCCAGCAGACCCCGCTCCTGGCCGAGCTGCCACCCTGGCCCTGGGGTGCCCGCGGGGTGCAAAGCAAATGCCGGCTCAGCATCCCACCGCCGCCTTGGAGGCAGGGTTTAGCAGCAGGCTTGGCAGCACTGAGGTAACAGTTGAGCTTGAGCATCAAGCTAAACGATGCTACGATTCTGACCGCTCAGCCCCTCGCAGCACCGTGGCTTTCCAGCCCCGGCCCCTCCCAGCCCTGCTGCCTGCAGGGGCTGGGCCTGCCCTGGCCACAGCTCTGGCTTCCTGTGCTGACCGGGGGGTCAGGGACATTCCTCACGTCCCCCAGCTCCCCCGGGACGCAGCTGGGGGCTGCCTGGGGGCCAACACTGGATCTCACTGCACCCGTGCATCTGGGAGGGAGTGGGATCCTGCTGTAGCCTCATTCCTCTGCAATGGCCGGTCCTGGCGGGGTGCAGGGGGCTGCCCCAGGCTGTCCCATCCCGGAGGGCTGAGCGGGAGCCTCGGGCACAGCAGTGGCAGAGCCTGGGAGCCGTGTCTCGTGGGGCTCAGCTCCAGCTCCAGTGGGCAGAGGCAAGTCCCCGCTCCCCAGCAGCGAACACCGCGGGTGGCAGCACCTACTCACCCGAAATTAGTTGGTCCAGGTCCACCTGCTGACAGTGGTCTTCGTCCACATGCAGCACGAGGAAGCCTGAGGAAGAATTTCAGAGTCAGGGCTCGGTCTGGATTCCACCACGGAGCCCCACATCTGAGGAGACAGGTAATGGTGCCACGCTGCCAGGCGCCAGCTCGCTCACCGCTGCGTCAGCGCCTGGTGCGGGGGCTCAATGGAAACCCCACAACAACCGCTCAGGGAAGGGCCATCATGGCTGTTGTACGTGCAGCACCCTAACATGCACCCCAAGGAGATGCCTGCCAGTGTTTCTGCTGCCTGCAGCTCTAGCAACTTATCCTAGAGCATCACAGGGCACATCCAAGCACGGCACTGTGCTGAGAGCAGCAAAACCTCCACACACGCACCATCCCCAAGGGGTAAAAGCAAGGCTGGGTACGACCCTCCCTCCCCAGAAAGAAGGAACCACAGCAATACACGGAGCTGAGGCAGCTCATCTGGCCGCGTTGCTCACCTCACCTGCCTGCTGCACAATGACCCTGGAGACCTCTACAGCGATGGACCGAGCTGGTCCAGGCCCCATAGAGGGCATCATCTGTGCAGCCTGCAGGCAGCCCACTCCTGCTGCAAACCAGGGTCTGTAGAGGCACTGCCCATGGCAGGCGGCCACCCAAACCACGGCATGACCTGGCCACATGCTTTCCACCTCGGCTGGTCATGCAGACACTGTGCACCCAACCAGCATCAGCGGCACATGGCTGGAGAGAAGTTTCTGGGGCACATGGCACATGCACCCGTCCCCAGGCCGGGCACGGCAAGGTGCAGGCCTTGCTTCCGCGGGACACGGGAGCACCAGATGACCTGGCCGTTACCAGTGCCCTCTCAGCAAAGCCAGGGACAAAAAGCATTCCTGGGACAACAGGGACAGGTGTGCACACCATCTGGGGAGTGGACACCCCCGCAAAGCCTGAGGAGCAGCTTGGGAGTGGGGCCCCAGCAGCCTCACCGATGAACATGGGTGCTGCCGCTCGAATGTCCACCCAGTTGCTCTTGAAGTAGAACAAGTTGGTTACTATCAGGCGGTTGAGCATCTCAGGGTAGGTCTGCATCTAAGGAGAGAAAGAGCCACCGCACAAGTCACGCAGGACATGAGACTGGCTGCCTGCAGCACTGGCACCATCTCCTGGAAGCCAGGAGCTCCCGGGGAGGCTGAGGGCAGCCCAGGAACACACCTGAGCCTGGAAAAGTGCCCAGTGGGGACGCAAGGGCAGGACCCTGAGGACCTTATGGACCAGCAGCCCCTGCCTGAGCCCTGCCAGGCTGCACCAAGCCCCGTGGGCAGTGCCGGCACCGGTGCCACGGGCACTGGCGGCTGCTCACCAGGTGTTTGCAGACGTTGTTCATGAACTCGCCGTAGTGCAGGCTCCTGTCTTCCCGCAGGTGGTTGAGGAACATGTCGCAGAGCCCCTCACAGCCCATGTTGGGGCCGCACATGCGCAGAGCAAACTTGCAGGCCTGCAGCACAGAGAGGGGAGGCTGCAGCGTGCACTCGAGAGCTCAGCACCTCGCAGGATCCCTGCGCTGAGGCAGAGGACCCCTGTTCCAGCCAGCCAAAGCGGGCAGCAGGGCACTCACTTTGACAACCTCCGGCTTCGGGTCCTGGAGGTGCAGCAGCAGTGTCACCAGCCCGTTCAGGATCTGCTCAAAGAAGACTTCGCAGTTGTCTTCGCTGAACTTGGTCAGGTTGCCAAAAAGCACGATGGATGACTGGCGGAGGTCAGGCTGCTCCTGTGGGCAGAGGGGATGAGCAGGGTCCAGCGGGAACCGATCTGCACTAGGTATCTCCTGCCTTGGGGGATATGACTGGCATGGCTGTTCCCACCACCCATCACCCTGCTTCTCAGGTTGGAGGGCTTCAGAGCAGCAGGAGAAACGCTGCCGTCTGTCCTGAACCCTTGGCACCTCCTTCCCTGGCTGCCCTGCTCTTCAGCTGCAGGACCTCAGCTTTTCTGTTTGTTTTTGAAAACCACTTTAGATGGTTCTTCACCAGGAAATACCAAAACTGCCCATGGCTGGGACGGCTGGGACACCCACGGACAACTTCTCCCCTCTCCCCGGCCTCACTCTGCCCCAGGACACCCGCACAAACCAGCTCTGGCTCAACCCCACACCCGCTACCTGGTGAAATCAAGGTCCAACAGCCCATGCAATGGGCACCTCCGCTTCCCAACCACCCTGTGTCCTTACACAGGCAGCACTGAGCTCCCAGACCTCCTTCCCCAGCCCCAGGGATGTGCCCCGCAGCACCTGCGCACGTGTCCCCTGTTAAGCAGGCGCTGGCTCGGCAGAGGAGCCATTTCAGACGTGCCGGGCAAAGGCACGAGCTTGCCCTGCCTGGCACAGCCAGGGCGCTGCCTTACACTGTCAAAGAAGGGCCGGATCCTGATGGCGATGTGGAGGAGCATGGACTGGATGTCTCTCTCCTCTACATGATCCAGGAGCTTGGAGAGACTGGACATGGCCTCAAGCGCAACCAGGTTGTGCGGGTCGTCTTTGTCATCCATGCCATTGACCATGGACGCCAGGAGCGTGGCCCCGTGCTTCCTCACCTGCAAGGGAAGCGGCAAGAAAAGTGGTCCTGGCAGGGCAAGGACAGGGGGCTGGCAGGGACACGTCCCCTGGGTGCTTCGCAGCAGGCTCCTGCCCCATGCTGCCCTTCCAGCCAGAAAGAGCTGAAAGAAAACTTAAATTACGACTGCCCCGGGTAAAGCATCTTCTGCAGAGGCCAGTTACTGCACGTGGTAACCGCTTACCACAGTCACCAGTTCCCCTCCCGCTGGAACCATCAACGCAGTATTTCACTGTGTAATCAGAGCTGGTGCATACACAGCAAAGGGGGAAATTCAGTTTGCGTAAGCCACGTTAAGTCTGCCATCACTTAATTCTAAGTGCTCGGCTTTGCAAACTAAGCCATGCTACCCATGGCTTACGGAGCGTAGCTGGGAAGGCACAAGGATGGACAGACAGACCGCTGTCCCTGAGCCACCTGGGGACGGTAGGAGCCCTGGAGCCCTCCCAGACCTGCACCTGCCCGGCATTGCTCCCGGCTGCCCCAGCGGATCACAGACAGGAGCATCCGCAGCTCTCCCAAGGGGCTGGAAAGGCGGTTGCACTCCGGCTGGGGTGAGCGGTGGAGCCGGCGACAGCTCATCTCTGCCAACACCCCAACTGCAACTGCACGGGCTCTGCGCTGCCCTCCTCATCCTCGCCGGGCTGCACTGAGCACTCCCGGTTTCTCGCTTCCCCAAGGCAGCGCTCGCAGCTCAGAGTGCCAGATGCTGGTAGAGCGGCGGCTCCGACTGGGATATGCCAACAGAATGGTATTTTTAGTAGCTATGTATATTTTAGCAGCAGATCACGGTAGTGTATCGCCTGCCTTGGGCTGGCCCACCGTGACCTCTTCCTGGGCTTTGGCACAGTCAAGAACAGGAGCGGGGTGCCTGCCAAGCCCCCCACTGCCGCCAATCAGCTGTCGGGTACGGAGAGCTGCGGGGCTGGGCCGGCAGCTCCAGGCAGCCCGATGCTCCCACATCTGCAGGGTTTGTGGCATCGGCTCCTCTCCTGGGCAGGAAAGGGGGGGTCAGCCACGGCGTCCTGGCTGCGAGGTGCACCTGGACCACCACGCATCCTCCAGGTGAAGAGCTGCGAGCACAGAGCACCCTGTGCCTGCCCTCCCCACAGGGTGCTCCGCAGAGTAAGCACTTCGGAGAGTGGGGATACCGACTCCTGCCTGCCTGAACCCTGTTGCTGGGACAGGGGACCGCTTTGCTTTTAAGGATCCATTTCTTGGCCAGCAAAACCACCGCAGCAGCAGGGAAGAGCGATGGGCTCGCAGGTCTTGCACAGGCACGATGCTGCTGCCTGCGTGGGCAGCTCCACGGGTGAGCTGGCTTGTTCAGGCCAGCCAGCCTCCCCCGAGGAGACCAGGCTTTCCTCCCAAGCCAGGCTTTTATAAAGGTGTCTCCTAAAGCACTCAGAAGTCTGAACCAGAGCAGCGCCTGCCTGCAGAGGTAGGGATGCACAGGACCACTGTCACCACGGTTCTGGAGTAGGCAGATGCAGTAGCCAAAGGGCAAGTAGGCAGGGCCACCAGCCACCCCAGCACCCACCCTGTCTTTGATGAGCAGCATCTCCTGGTAGATGGTAGCATCTCCTGCCTCCTATTCCCACCAAGCCTCGGCCAGGACTCCCCGGCTGAGCAGCACCACGCTCACTCTCACCTTATCTGGCGAGCCAGAGGCGATGTTGCCGAGCCCCCGGAGCGCTAGCATCCGCACCAACATGCAGCTGTCCTTCTGCCTCCCCGTCATGTTATCCATCATGGTCTCCAGCAGGATCAGGTCATTCACCACGTTACTATTGAGGAGCTAAAGCAGAAGAGTCTCAGCATCAACAGGACAGGCGCCACACAAACCACAAGGGAGATGATGGCCAGGCTTCAGACACTCTTATTCCTTTACACTGGGGAAGACCCCCAGGAGAGTTGCTTTGCCCCCTGGTTCCCCTCAGGCCCTCGCTCCATATTTGCATGCTAGGGGAACCCACAGCCCCTGCGCCACTCAGATTTAGGGAATTTGTAACAATTTGTAACATGTAAATTGAGAAAACTGAGGACCCCAAGTTGGGAAAAAGGGGGAAGCCCGGGTGAGCACCGACAGCTGGGAGAAACCCACAGAACCTACATGAAAGCTGAATCCTTGCCCTGAGATCGATCGCCTGCCAGCTGCGATGGGCTGGGCTATGAAGAAGTTGGGGTGTTGACTGCGCCAGAGGACCAAAGTGCATCCCCTGGGCTGTGGGGTGGCCAGCAGCACAGCCAGCTGCCCTTCCTGAGCGGTGCAGGGGCAGCCGCAGCCCCCACAGCCCCCGGCAGCATCCCCAGCACTGAGCAGCAGAAACAGCGATTTTGGCGAGCAGCTCCCGGTTCCCGGAGCGCTCTGGGAGGAGCCGGCCAGGCAGGAGCTCAAGGAGACACATGCAGGACACCTGGCTGGAGATGGCAGAGCTGCTTTCCTGCCGACCCTCCAGCCAAGCCCCTGGGTGGTGGGGAGAGCCACATACGGGAGCGGGATGTGCTCCAAGGAGCATCGCTGGCCCTCACCGGTGGGGCTCGGCTCCTCCCAGATGGATCAGGCTGTGCTTTACTGAGCAGAGGCTTAGCCACCAGCAGCGGTGGGGTCCAGCAGGAGCCCAGTGCTGAAGGGGCACTTCTGGGTTCGTGGGTGCCAGCGTGGCTGCCCTGGTGTGGTCACTCCCTCTCCCCAGAGCTCCCCTCCGGCCTCCAGCTGCGGCAGGGGACTCCCCATGTGTGCCCAGTCACCTGCTGGCACCACTGGGAGGCCAGGAGCCCAGAGGGACCCACGACACAAGACCCAGAACCCCAGAGCCTGACCCACAGGCAGGCACCGCTGTGCGAGCACAGAGCTGGGGCTGGATGGCTGTGGGCAGCCAGGGCTGCGGGCAGCCACCAGTGGCATCCTCCTGGGTCCCATGGGCTGGCACGGAGCCCCCCATCTTGCTGGGATGGGGCAGTGACAGCTATCCTGAGGGGGCAGCTGCACCTCTGCCACCGTGCAGGGGACCCCCAGAGGCTGGGGGAGCAGAGGCTGCCGAACACCGGCCCCGTGCTGCCCATCTTCTCGCTGCGCCGGCCCTGTGGCCGTTCCCCTCCTTGCTTCCCCTCTGTCATCTCCGTCACTGGCACGGCCGAGAGAAAAGGGACTGCGCTCTCACCTCATCAGTTTTGAGAGAGAGGGAGACACAGGCATTTGCTTCCTTCCCCTCCAGCTCCACGGTGAGGCAAAGCTGCTATTTTAAACCCTTTAAGGATGCAGAGAGCCAACCACACTCCAAAACTAAAGCAGATTCTGGGACAGGCTCCAGGAGCCGGGCCAGCAGCTCCCCCAGCCAAACAGAAAATAAAAACAGTGCCTTAATCCCAGGCTGCTTAAGCAGCTGAGAATTTAAAAGGTGGTTTATAAGGGGGGATATAGTTCTGCATTGTTGGCATAAGGTGCTCCTTTATGTAACAAAAACTCCTCGAGTGGCCCAGGGCTTTAAGGTGGTATGTACGGAGAGATAGTGTTACAGTCTGCTGGCTGCGCTGCCGGCGAGGGGAAAGGACTTGAGTCACTTCATTCCTCAGGGTGGTACGTAAGGACGGAGTTACGGTTTGCTGGCTCATGGCGGTGATGTGTTCAGAGTTGGACTCCTGCGAGCGCTTCTCTGCCATCCCCTCTACCAGAGGGTCGGGAAGCCGAGGAGGACAGGCAGAGCCCTGCTGCCGCGTAACCCTCGTCCCAGCTGCTCTCCAGCCAGGCAGGGAGAGTTGGGCGGATGGCCAAGGGCCACCCTGCAGCGGTGGCTCGGCCACGCTGCACCTCCCCGCGATGCCCCCTGCTCACCTCGGCGAAGAAGGCGGTGGTGGTGATTCTCTGGCTGTCAAAGACGCTGCTCAGCGTCGGGATAAGGTTCTTCACGATCAAGGGGAGCCGGGGGCCGGCGTGTCGTGCCATCGCACTACCAAGAGAAGTGGCATGTGTCACCCACACCGCCTGGCTGCACTCGGGGCTACAGGTGGCTTCCGGACCCCGGGGGGGCTTCAAAGTGGTTGGTGAGACCCCCCTGCCCAGAGGTCTGAAAACTGCCAAGCACAGCGAGGTGCTGGCACCGAGCCCCAAGCCGTGGGGCACCAGTGGGCTGCTGCAACGTGCCTCTGCTGGGCACCGCCACTTCCCATGCACAGGGTGGGCAGCTGCAGCCTGGGGCACTTTGAGCAGCAGCGGAGCCTCAGGCAGTCCCGCCTTTCGCGCCTCTGCGTCCTGCTGCTGTGCAGAAACACATGTTGACATCCGGGACAGAAAAGCCGGTGGCCCTGGCCTGGCATTGTCCCCTCCTACCACCCACTCGCTCAGAAATGCAGGGCAGGACCTCAGCCCATGCCTGATGTGTGCTGGGCACCCTGGCAGGAGCCTGTTCTGGCAGACCCGGGCCAGGAGGGACGGGTTTTGTTTTGGATGAGACGCTCTCAAGTGTTTGGGAGGTTCAATAAAGCACTTTTGCAAATACTGGAAAATCCCAAACCGCTCATCTCCTCCGTGGCCATCCAAGAGCTATTAACAGCCCTGGGTGGAGGGACAGTGAAGTCCCCGGCTGAACCAGGCTCCGCCGAACCGAACTATGGTCTGTGGCTGTCCCTCGGCCTCGCCGACTCGTGCCAAGCTCACTGCCGCTGGCACCAGGCTGCGCAGCTGCGGTGGGAAGGACAGGCAGCCCAGCCGGCCGTCTGCAGGGATCAAATGCTGCTGCTATACTCAATGAACCACAAGGACATTTCAGGAGCAGCAAAAGGGGGGGGGGTGAGAAGTTTCTATCCGAAACCTTTTAGTGTCCGTCACACCTTGGTTAGGAGGGAACAGGGAGCCTGAGCTGTGGCAAGAGCACAGCAGAGCAGCTGAGGGCAGTGAAGGTTTGGGTGACGTGGCTGGAGAGCTGCCACCCAGCCCGAGCAAGGGGCGTGCTGGGGCAGCAGGGGCAGCAGGCATGGCAGCACCACCAGCCGGCGGGCACTGCAGCTCCCCCTCCCCGCTTGCTGTCCCACTCCCAACAGCCGCGGTGCAGCTCTTGCACCAAAACTAAAGGGAATAGCGGCGAACCAGTGTGTGGCACCACCACCTTACCGGGCGAGCACGGCGATCCCATCGTGGTGCCTCTCCGGACTTGCCATCAGCTCCCAGCCGCCGGCGTTGCCCACAGCCCTGGCCACCTCCTCGCTGCCCCCCCGGGCCAGCATGACCTTCAGTGTTTCCACGGCACAGCTGGGGAGAGAAGCACGGCGGTCAGGTCCGGGTGGGCTGCCTGCCCTGCCTGCAGCCCTGCCCGTGGCGGCAGGTCATGGGGTGGCGGGCAAGGGAACCTCTTGCCCGGGGAGTGCGGGGACACGCGGGAGGCGTTCAGGTGCTTGAGGACGGGATGAGTTATGCGAGGGCTTTAGCTGGAGTGAGCGAGCCCATAACTCACTGCTACTTCCATTTATGCTGTGACGTTTCCCGTTAAAGTGATCCAAGACAATAGACTGAAAAGTAAAGAAGTCCAGAACTACTTTAAGGAGGGGTTTTTTGCATTAATATTTTATAGGTAGGGATTATTTTGCTGTGAGCACAGAGCAGCATATGGGAAACATACATTATCCTGTCAAAACAAAACAAATATTAGCAATGGATAAATCTTAGCCTTCAATACAAGCAAGAGGAATGTAGTTACCACACACACAAAGAAAACATCATTTAGTAGGAGCGTCTCCACACGAAGGTCTTGCAGCTTATGAGCTGTATTCCTGCTATTTTGGCTTCTTGTAGGGACGGGCCAAGCTGCCGTGACAAGGGACCAGTGCTTGGAGGGACCGCCACCCCCGCCAAGCCCCAGGAGGCTGGAGGGTGAAGGCAACCACAGGGTTCCACTGCAGCCACGTCCTCCAGCAGCTGCAGGAGCCCCACAGAGCCCGGCTTGCCTTAATGAAGGACACCCAGTCACACGTCTGGCACAGCCCAAGTTGAGACTAACAACAGAAAATGAGCCCTGACCACCGTACACACAGGCAATGCACCTCGCCACACCAGACCTGAGGCTTTGGGCAGTTTTGTACCACACTCATCTGTTTTATCAGGAGCTGGGGCTGGGGTTCTCCAGCAAAAGCACCCAGAGGACCTGCTCCCCCAAGCAGAGCATCCTTAAGGGCCAAAGCCGAGCACCTGCCCACGACAAAATCGTGAGGAGCAGGAAAGGAAACAAGTAGAAGAACGCAGGTTTGCTTTTCTGCTTGGCACAGCCACGTCTAGCGCGCAAAGCAAGAGACCTGCGCTGCATCCCCTGTGAGCCAGAGCAGGAGCTGGCTGGTCCTGCACCGCTCTGGTGCAGGGGGCACATGGTAGCCAGTCAGGCAGCAGGGTATGGACCCCTGGGGTGGATAGTGCAGGACCCTCAGGTCTGCCCTGCAAAACCGATCCGGGTGAGCCCACAGAGCAGCCACTGGGCTCCACTAGCCACGGCAAACGGAAAAGCGGAAGCACGAATGCTTGCTGCGCCAGCTTGCTCCGCTCTTGGGAAGAGCCCAGGCTGGCAGAGAGTCTTCCAGCATCCTTTAAGCATCCCTGCATCACGAAGACTACAGGACAACAAGGAATTAATTACTAATTAAAGAAAACCTTAGGTGGAAGCATTCTTCCACCATCTGTCCGTGCCAATCTGCCAGTCTACGTAACAGTCCTGGTTTCACTGTTCCGGAGTCTGGCTGCCCAGGCCTTCCGAGTTTTCTCGCCCAGCCAGAGGCAGCCCGAGCTGCTGCAGGGCACGCAGCTCCCACGCTGGCTGAGCCCTTCCTTCCCGTCAGCCATGGCTGAAAGGGCCAAGTGACGTGCAGCGGCTCCATTTAGAGAGGTCCTTCCAACAGTGCAAGTCTCTGACCTCAAAAATCCCTTCCAGCAGCCTGGAATAAAAACCAGGCTCTTTTTTTTCATCGCGGCAGTTCATTTGGTGGGGAGGTGTGGTGCGTACTTCACCTACTACTGCCTGTTTGGAGCAGGAGAGCCAGACACATGCCGGCTCTGCCAGCCCGGCAGCTCCGCTCCCCAGGAGCCATATGGTCCTGCAGAGTGGGTCCCACACAGCAGAGCTCCGCCAGTGCTGCTGCTCAGCAGATACGTGGCCGTACCTCTGCCCACAGCATGCCCCTGGGGCACGCTCTCCCTAGGGCAGAAATCATCACTGCACGCTGCCACTGCACTGGGGCCACCCAGCCCCAGAACCACAGAACACTTTGGGTTGGAAAGGACCTTAGAGACCCCCCAGTCCTACCCATGGCTATGGGCGACACCTCCCACCAGACCAGGTTGTTCCCAGCCCCGTCCAGCCTGGCCTTGAGCTCCCAGGGATGTGGCACCCACAGCTGCTCTGGGCAGCTTGTACCAGCACCTCACCACCCTCACAGTAACAAATTTCTTCCTGATATCTGACCTAAATCTCCCCTCTTCCAGCTTAAAGCCGTTCCCCCTGTCCCATTGCTACAGGCCCTTGTACAAAGCCCCTCCCCAGCTTTCTTGTGGGTCCCTTCAGGTACTGGGAGGTGCTCCAAGGTCTCCCCGGAGCCTTCTCTGCTCCAGGCTGAACCACCCCAACTCTCTCAGCCTGTCCCCGCAGGAGAGGTGCTCCAGCCCCCTGAGCATCTGCATGGCCTCCTCTGGCCCCGCTCCCACAGGTCCGTGTCCTTTTTGTGCTGGGGGCCCCAGAGCTGGATGCAGCGCTGCAGGTAAGAACACCAAGCCAGTCTCCCTGCCCCAAGACGAGGTCCACCTAATTCTGGTCTGATTATTCGCTACATCTCCAGTCCTTTCAGCCCGTTCCTGGGGTTTTCGCCCTTGCTGGCAGGGAGCCCACCACCCCCAAAGCCCAACCTGAATTGCACTCCAGCTTTGGAGACCTCCCCTCCTGCAGCAGCATGAGGACCACTGACATTTTTGAAGAGTAAGAAAACTCCATAAGCCTCAAAACTCAATGCTTGCACACAGGTGAACCTGTCACGTAGTCCAAGAAAGCTGCAGTGGCATTTATTTTCTTGCAATGTAGGAGAACAGCAACAGAAAGCCTCCCGGCAGATGCTCATGGACAGCAGATGCCCACCAGCTCCTTGCCTGTGGACAGGCTCTGACAGGCGACGTCCCAGCACCAGCCCAGTGCTCTGGGTGGCTCCTCAGGAGGGATTGTTCCCGGCAAAGCCCCTGCACGCCACTGCAGGATTCCCACTCTGCTCGAAGCTCCCCGATATTTCGGCTCCCAGCCTGCTGCTCCAGACTCTCCTGCTCCTTAACAAGAGCTAAAAAGCCCAAGGTGAGTGCAGCAGGTTAAGCCCCCACACAACCAGAGGCTGCTCCTGCATGACAGATGGCGAAAGCCGCTCATTCACAAGGTTTGCTTTTTCCACAGTGTCCTATAGACACTTCCTTCCTTTCCAACAAAAGCCCATGTCTTCCAGCCTCCCTTTCCTGCCAAGCTATCATATTCACCTTTACCATCTCTCTTTGGCATTTAAATATCATGAAGACTTAGAATTCAAAACGCGTACAGGAAATTACTTTGATATTGTAACCAGCTCCTGGGACAAGGCTGGAATTTCACATCCCCGCGGTTTTTCTGCGCGTTGGACAAAGGCTGCTCCCCCTCCATCCGTCAGCGCTGGCTTCACGGGCACGCAGCCGCCTGCCTGCACCCACGTGGCAGGAGCGAAAACAGGGCTCTGAGCAGAGCCACGTGCTATCCCCTGCCCCTCCAGTCAGGCCCTGAAGATTTCTGGCAGGAGCCAGCATGACGAAGCACCTCTCCGGGCTCCCCGAAAGCCGGCAGCGTCACCAACACACAGCCCGGCCACGGGGGCTCCGTACCAACACCTGCAAGATCAGGCGGGGAGATGAGAAGCGGCACTGAGAAAGCCAGCAGAGCGCCTGCCCGCCGGCCATGTCTGGGGAGCGGCGACAAAGGAAGCTTCTTCCCTTCTTGAGGGCACACACGCTGCATGTGACCCACCGACTGCGGTCCCAGTGGAGTGAGGCGGAGCGTCGCCAGCACACCCACGGTTGGGCCAGCCCTAGCAATGCAAGCCGTGGGCTCAGACCAGTGAGAAACCTCTCTGGACCAATCCTGCCCAGCTTCACCCCGCAAAGCCTGGGACCAAGTTGGCTGCCTCTATTGGCGCCGGCAGGAGAGAACCAGCCTCTGGCAGAGCTGCTCCCTGGGGGCTGCAGGAGAGGGGCTGGGGGCTCCCCCATCCCACATCTAGGGTGTCCGCCTTGAAGAGCTGCTGGTTCCTACTGATTTTCTGGCCAGCACATCGCCTTTTCTCCCAACAAGGACCCTGGGGGGCTCTTGTACCCCGATGGTTCGCTCTGGGGATAGACAGCCAGACAGAAGCCTAGGCCAGCAGTGGGGAGGGCCACGGGCTTGACCAGCCCCAGCCCCCCTCCACGGATGGAGCAGTGGGCCCAGCAATAGTTCAGCACGCTCTGCTTTGTATCCCCTCTGCTGTTTGGAGTCCAGACGCTTTTGGAGGAACAGCACTCATTCCTGGCTCCGACACCTCCTTCCCTGGGAGGCAACCAGTTGCTTCGAGTTCCCTTCAGTGCTCCCCACGTTATGGCACGGGGTCTGGCTGGGACCTGCCCACGCCTCCCTTCCAGGAGCTGTTAAGGGGGAAGAGCATGACGAGAACAGACAGTTCTGGCTGCACGAGCCCAAAGCCACAAAGGCAGTGCAAGTGTCCGCTCCCGCTGCAGGGACCTGCACAAAGCCATCACAGTCTGCGGCCATGCAAAACACCCAAGGGGACGGGGCGGGCGCTGCAAGCTCGGGAAGCGATGCCGCCACAGGGCGACCCACGATCGGCCTTAACCAGCCGGCTCCTCCAATGCATTTGGCTCGTTTAATTTTATTCTAACATGTGGTCTAAATAAAACACTAATCAGATAGCAGCCCTGCCATCCCGCACAACAACCTGCTTCCACTCATTACATCTCCCTGCTGGAGAGGTCACCTCCACGCCAGCGGCAGCTCCCCGAGGTGAAGAGGGAGCGCACAGCAGCACGGCGGGGTGCTGCTCAGCGTGCCCAGTGCCACCGCGCCACTCGCTCCGCTCAGGGGGGAGAAAACAGCCTTTCCAGGGGAGGAAGCAATCCTTTGGGATTTAACAAATGAACCGTCAAGCGATGCTAGAGCTCTTTCAGCTCGCAGCTGCTTTGTCTGGTGTCTTTTTGGGCTCCTCCAGTCTTCCCCCCTCCCCCCCCAAGACTAATAATACCCTGTCAAAAACCCAAGTTTGGAAACCCACAAGAGGATAAAACTGAGAATGAGGGCTGAGCTCCCTCCCCGCGCTCTGCACTGCTCTGACCCACGCTCCAGGGGAACCTGTAAACATTTTGCTAGTGGAGGGAGCAAGCAGGTAGCTGGAGAAGCAGCTCCAGAGAAGGGCTCCCTGCCCTTCCAGCCCCACTAAGCCCACAGTACCTCCTGCCACCGCTGCCTCAGGTCTGGGCTTAACCCCGACATCCCCATAGATTTAACGGTCCCGCTGGTCAGCCAGACCGCTGGCTGCAGGACGAGGGCACCCCCGGTCGCAACAGCAGGGCTGCGCGGCGGCAGACGAGCCACCAGGAGTTGGGCTGAAGGCTGAGGGGCACTGGTGCCGCTTCAGACACCGCATCCAGAGTAGGCAGTGTGGCCGGTTGGGATGACCGATGCGTGTCAGCACCCAGCCCAGCCCCGGAGCAGCTCCACAAGGGTCGCCAGGCAGGCAGAGCCACCGCGTGCAGGAGCAGGACTGTTTGTATCTCATTCATATCCACATCACCTACAGAGGCTGAAGAGAGAAGCCCTGATCCTTTCTCCTACAGACCAAGGCATCCCCAGGGTAGCTCAGAGGTGCAGGAGAGAAGAAGAACCCCTTCGAGCTGCGAGGCACAGGCAGGCCCCGCAGGAGCCCCAGCCGGAGCCACACAGGGCACAGGCAACAGCTGGAGAGCCAGCGCTGCGCACCAATCCAGCCCAACGCCCACAAGAAGCTGAGGACCTGCACAGATTGACGGGACACATCCAGTGGCCCGGCAGCCCCCCCTGCACCAGGGGCTACAGCCACTCGCTCCCAGGGGGGAGCCCTGCAGCTTGCCAAAGACGGGCTCTGTCTTCATGGTATCCCAGCTCTCCCAGGGCAAAGGCTCTGCTGGAAACCTCCGGGAGCTGATGGCGCTCAGCACGTCTGAGCGAGGCTCAGGAGTGGTGTGGAACAGTAGCCTGCACTGGATGCAGAGCCCACAGGGGACATGGACCCTGCGCACCTGGACCTGGCAGAGGGCTGCAGCCACCACCTCCGCTGCAGCCCCAGGAAAGCCCCACATGCAGGGGCCCTTTCAGCATCCTTGCTCTCTAAGGAGGGCAGATGCACAGGACTGACACGGGCACCCTGCGCCAGCAGACACCCTTCGGTGCTTGAACGGGGCCGCCTGGCTCAGCAGAGGATTATTTTTTAGCAGCTGTGGTGACTCTTTCCTGGGTTCAGCAACCGGCCCTTTGAGGCTGCCCGGACTCTCAGGAAAGAGAAATCATTTTTACAACACTCTTCAAATCTAGATGAGCCAGCCCCAGAGAGAGGCCAGGACCTGAACCCACATTTTAAAAAAGGTGCTGCTCACCCCGCTGCCCGCCCAGCATCGCCTCTCGGTGCGGCCACCCAAAGGCATTTGCTGCAAGCAGGCTGGGGGGCACAGCAGCCGAGTGGTGGCTGTTTGGGACCCCATCCCTCAGCAGGCAGAAAGCACCGCAGGAGGACAAGGCAGATGCAGTGGCTTGGCACTGCCACCTGTATGTGGGAGAAGACAGCAGCGTGGCCCAGTGCTGCTCGCTCAAGGGGCAGCAACTTGTTGTGACAGAGACATGCTGCAGCCATCGACACAACGAAGCCAAAAAGTTTGCTCTTTCCAGCTTCCCCTCCTCATCCTTCAGGGAAGCGGAGACATCCTCCCTCCCCGAGAAATGGTCATCTGCCTCCAACGTGCCCAGCCAGCCCTGGGGGGGCCCTGCCAAGACCCGCTCCTGAAAGCCAGCAAGGGTTTTTCGGGAGGCTGCGGCAGGAACGCAATCTGGCAGAGCTCTGGCACCGTGGCTGCCCCGGCTCTGCAAAGCACATCTTTCCCTGCGGCTGCAGGGGCGGCTGATTTAATGCTTCCCAATTTAGAGTTTGTGTTCTGAAGAAGAAAACACACACACAAAAAAACCCAAACCCCCAAAAACACACACCCCCCCAAGCCCAAACCGCACCAGAGGTCAGGCCGTCATACCTAAGGCGTTATGTCCCGGGTGTTATTACCCAGCCCGACGATTACAGCCACAGCACACACTATTGTGTTTGTACAAACAAAAATGAGTTCCACATGGCGGGTCGGCGCGTTCCCTCCGCACCGGCCGCCCAGCGCCCTGGCTTGGCCGTACCTGCAGGGATGGAGGCTCCGAGGGGCCGGGCCGTGGCTGCTGCTCCTCCTTTCCCTGCTCTGCAGGTTCTTCGGTAGCTGAACACCCACGGTGCAGCTGACGCGCAGCAGGAGAGTCACAAACAGCGGCGGGTAGAGTCCCAGCACTGCTGCCCCAGACTCCGGAGCAGACATGATCTCATACAAAGCACATGTGGCCTGGAGAGAGAGGGGGAACACGCGGGAGAAGAGGATTAGGAGGGGATCTCCCACACCATGCTGCTATCTGTTAGTAAATAACCCAGCGAGAGCACGGGGGGGCTTTTTTCCCTCCTTCCTGCAACGCCAAGTCTAACAATGCATCGGCATCTACCCGTAGCGTAACCTCTCCGCATCCCACACGCGGCTCTGATGGAGCTAGAGCTGCTGTTAAAAGCCCTGCTCCTGGGGAAAGCTGGGTGTTTCCAGCTGGGAGAGGTTTGAAGTCTGTACCTGGGGAAGGAGAGCAGATCCAAGAGCTCAGGTTTTATGGGCAGGAAGACAAGGCACACACAGAGCCCTTCGCAGAGCCCTATTCCGGCCAAGTTAAAAAGCCATAATTACACGGCACAATATAGAGGGGTGTTAAAACCAGAGTGGGGAGGGGAGGGGGAGTTGCTTTCCGTGTGGCTGATTGTGTACCATCTGCATTTGGTCCTTCAGAGAAGGAGGAAATTTTCACAGCTGCTTTACTGCTTAGAAAGCTGCCAAGCTGGGTTTATTTTTTCTGAAGGGATAAAATGCAAAGTGGTCTCCCTTGAGGATGGACACCTGAGAGGCTTTTTACGAGCCGGTGGATTAGCTCTAATAGGCATTACACAGCGATGCGTTATTTCCAGAGTCCACGCCTGGCACAAACCCCCGAGCCAAGGAAATGAAAAAAGCATTCCAGGTGTCCGTGTGGGGAAGGGCATCTCCTGCGGGGCTGGGAGCAGGGCAGGGCCAGTGGCAGGACACTTACAGCCAAGGGCAGGGGTGTCGCGATGCGCTCGGATCCACTCCCCAGCAGGAAGCACTTGCTCTCCTTGTACGGGACATCCCTGTTCACCTTCTCCAAGAGCTGCTCCAGGATCTGCGAGGTGAGGGTGGGCTCGGTGGCCAGTGACCTCCACATGGTGCATGTGTGGCTAGAGGAGAAGAGGGAGGGGAGCGCTGCGTTGGCACCAGCTGCCATCTCATTAACTCCCTCGTTTGAGGGGCAGTGAGCATCGGCCCTCTCCTTGCGCCAGGGAACACCTGGGTCACTTCACCCACCACACAAAAGCAGGCGAGGAGCACATCAACACCAGACAGGAGCCCCACTGCCACAGTGGCTAGTGCCTCGCTGCTGGCAAAGCCGGCACTGAGAGTGGGAGCCCACAACAATGGCAAGCCCCGGCCGGACAGCTGTCCTGGGTGGGAGCTGTGTGCAGTGCAAGGCTGGGCAGCAGCCTCCCCCGACAGCAGTGGCTGCACAGGGCGATCCTCACGCAGCAGCTGCTCTCAGACAAGATCCAGAGCTGCCCTGCAACCCCAAAACCCCACAGCTGCCCCGATACCAGCTCCTGCCTTGCCCCGTATGGTTCGCAAGCCTGCCTGCCGCGGCAGGAACAGTACGAGGAGGAGGAGAACATCTGCCCAAGGCTCAGCCCAGGGCTGGCACTGACTCAGCAGCTCTGGGGCAGGTGGCTGGCTCCGTAAAGCAGCACCAAGCACCCCAGCCATGCTCGGCTCTCTAGCTTTGCTAGTTCGCACTGCCAGAGCCTCTAAGCCCATCAAGCCCCCCGAAAGGCAGCTCCAGCAGCAAGCGGCCATGCTGATCCTTGAGCGTGCAAAGGAAATTCCAGCAGGGTCTGATTACTGGCATAAGCAGCCAAAAGATTATCCGCAGCTTAGGCGAAAGCTGCTCTGAAGCCCAGGCACCGTGAGAGCACGTGCGGGCACCGGGCCACCGCGACAGAGTGGGGCAGGACCTGTCAAAGGGTAGCGAGCTGCCCAGCAGGCTGGAGACCACCACGCTCTTGTGCTGGGAGGCCAGGATATACACTGTCTGCTGGGCTGCTTTGCGGATGTGCTCCTCGTCCACCTCCTCCAGCTTGCTGTGGATGATGCTCATGATGTCAGGCACCTGTGGGAAGAAAACAGAGCGGCATCCAGCTGAGGGCCAGGACATACTGAGCACTTGGGGTCACCATCAGAGAGTCCCTGCAGCCAGGACACCCGTGTCCCTTCCCTTGACGGCAGCCCAGGCGGGTAACGGGACTTTAGGAGACAAGGTGGGTGGGTGGACCATCAGGCTCATCCTCACAGTTGAGGGAAGTCTCCCTGCTCGCTGGGCGGGTGCATGCAGAACCACAGACCTCTCTGGAATTCAAGGACCCTCCCCCACCCTGCCACACAGGTGTCAGGGGAGGCTGCAGGGTATTCCCAGGGGAAAGAGGATCCAACAAGGACCCCCACCTCCCCCGAGACACAGCCTCCCGGCAAGGCGCTCATGCTAAAGGCCCAGCCTCGACACGGGTGCAGCAAGAGGAGCTCGGCAAGCGAGTTCCTAAGAGGAACTCAAGCTGAACACAGGGAGACACCTCGGCACTCGCTACAAGCCATAAAACGCACGTTAAGACAAATAGGAAGTTCACGCGCAGACCAGGCCTGGCAGCAAATTCCCGAGATTAGGCGCAGAGCAGCCGAGTGCTCCGTCCCCAGCTGCGCTCGGGTCTGCCCCACCGACTCCGAGGCTTAGCATCGGTTCAGATTTCAGGATCTGGGCTGGACTGGATCTGACCGAAAGGTGAGTCATGTAAGCTGGAGCAATCCCGCGTAGGAGAGAGGCTAATAGGTAGCGAGCAGGACTTTAGCAGAAGCTCTAGCACAAAAGCAAGCCCGAGGAGTCACGGGAGACCTGGTGTTTCCAATTACTGCGAGAGAAAGGGGGAGCTTAGCCCAAAAGGTAGTGGATTAGACAAAAAAAGCCTTCTGTGTCCAGCACCTCTAAGCCCTCAGACTGGCTTCCCAGCCAGGAACCCTGGGCTCCCCCAGAGCTTGCAAAGGTTTCACAGGGAGCCTGAGCCCTTCTGGTAAAGTGAGCTTCTCTGAACTCCTCAACTCGAGCGGGAGCCAGACCGGAGCTGGCCTCGCCAGCAGCCGCCTCCTACCACACAGCAGCCTTCCCCGGCTACGAGGATGGAGGAGGAGAGCATGAGCGCACATGCCCATGGGACACAAAGAAGGTCAGGCGCCACAGCCCCCAAAAGCTCTGGGGCAAGCGTTCCTCCCGGCCAGGGATGCAAGGGCAATAGCTGATACAGACGGGGGTTAAACACCTCCCTTCTTCCATCAGGGCTGGACCCCTTCCTGTGCTGGGCATCATGCTCCCGCCCAGGGCTTGCCCCTTGCTGGAGCATCTCTGCCTATACCAGGGAAGCCCACCCCCCCCATCAAACCAGCTGCTGGAGCCGCAAGGGGAAGCTATCAGGCTGAGTACGCAGGAAGAAGGGGCAGCAGCAAGACCTGGCTGGAGTTGCCTCCCCAGGGCTGCGTTTGGACCAGGGAGGCCGTGCCAAGGCCAAGCAGCAGCAGCTCACCTTCTCCTGCAAGACCCCCCCACGCTCTTTGAGGAGGGAGTTGATCATGACGGTGGCTGCTCGGGAACAGTTCTTATCAGGGTCTGCCAGCCCCTCGAACATGGCGAGCAGGAGGCTCATCAGCTGGTCCGGAGGGATGCGCTTCCCGATCACCTAAGGGGAGGGCAAGCGGAGTTAAGCTACAGGTTTTTGTCACTCTCTGACAAGAGCGGACCCTTCGCCGACACTGGCAGAGCCCAGACAACGGGCGCCCAGCACAGCTTACGGCTCCCCCAGCTGCAGGCAGGATGACCCGTTCCTTGGCTCAGTGCCCTGTGGGACCGTCAGCCCAGAGCCCAAATCGGTGGTAATGAAGAGGAGCAAGGGCCAGGCCACCTGCCCCCAGGCCACCTGCCCCACGCCACTGGCCAAATAACCTGGGGCTCTCTTGGGATGGGTTGGTACAATGCAACCAAGCCATTAACCCTGCTCTGGTGACCACTGAGAGATGCTTTCCCAGGTCTTATGCTCTCCAGACCTGAGGGTGGAATAAGCTGCTCAGTAGAGAAGTTAGGGAGAATGAAGACAGGCTGAGAGAGTTGGGGTGGTTCAGCCTGGAGAAGAGAAGGCTCCAGGGAGACCTTAGAGCACCTCCCAGCACCTGAAGAAAGCTGGCAAGAGACTTTGTACAAGGGCCTGTAGCAATAGGACAAGAAGGAACGGCTTTAAGCTGAAAAAGGGGAGATTTAGGTCAGATATAAGGAAGAAATTTTTTACGCTGAGGGTGGTGAGGTGCTGGCACAGGCTGCCCAGAGCAGCTGTGGGTGCCCCATCCCTGGGAGCTCAAGGCCAGGTTGGATGGGGCTTTGAGCAACCTGGTCTAGTGAAAGGTGTCCCTGCCCATGGCAGGGGGTTGGAACTGGATGGTCTTTAAGGTCCCTTCCAACCCAAAGCATTCTGTGATTCTATGAATGTCCACTGGAGCAACAACACTTGGGAAATCGCAGCTTTTCCACGACAAAAAGATCCCACCAGCTTCTCCACAGCTACAGGTCCTTCCGGAGCAATGCTTGCGGAGCTCTCAGCAGAGAAAATGGCCATCAGAGAGGAGCTGACGCATGCAGCTCCCACAAAAGCCGAGTGGTCACCCCTCCTCCCATCCCTCACCACCAGACCCCAGATACTGTCCACAACTATTGAATCACTGTGGTTTGAGCACCACATTCGGACCCTTTTGGGTGTCCAGTATGTGCCCAGAATGGCTTTACCAGTGTCACAGCCATACTGGGAGGCAGCCAGGAGCCCAGGACCTGCAGGTCCCAAGCCAACCACCCCATGCTCCACAGGAGAGCCCAGCCAGCAACAGGGCTTCCTTCAGCCAGCAGCTTCCATAAAGGAGAACAATGTACCAAAGTCTCCACCACGGAGCATGCCGGTGGCCCCAGACAGGTCCCACAGGGCTGAGCTAGACACCTCTTTTAGGTGACATGCACAGAAACTATGTGCATTTTATACAGCAAGGTAAGTTTTTGACCCCAGCACTGGGAGCATCGATGGCTGAAGGGTTCAGGCTGCCTGTCAGAGCCCCGAACAGATGCACCGAGCCATGGCACAGCCAGGCATGAGTCCCTGTGTGCCCCCAGAGCATCTGCACAGATGTCCTCATTGGGGCATGCATGCCCAAAGAGGGCACCCAGCAGCTTCCCAATGGGGGTGAGATGCTCTAAGCATCCCCTGGCCAAGCCAGGGGAACCCTCCAGCTGGAGAAGACTGCAGACCAAAACCAAGGTAAGTTTTTGACTCCCCAGCAGCCTCCAGACCGTGTGGCTGGTCAGAACAGATGAGGCATCAAGTCTTCTGCAGCTCCCACTCCACAGCCTCACCACCCTGCAAAGACCAGGGCCAGGCTGGATGTGCCCTCCACCTTACCATGGCGATGTTGTTGCAGGTATGGAAGAGAACGGTGAAGTCAGGCTCCTCCAGGCCTTTCTTCAGAGCTTTCAGCCCCTCCACCATCTCATCTCTGTGATCCCGAGCAAAACCTGGATTCAGGGGGAGCATTCAGTGAGCAGCATTCCTCTGATTTTACACCCAAAAGAGACCTCCCCGTGCTGCTGCGGAGAGCTGCGCTTTACTCGCCAGCTGGCCCAGCTCCCAGGAGGGAGCCAAGAAACCGAAGCTGCTGCCAAGAGCCAGGAGAGCTTGCCCTGCAAGGAGCCACAGCGCTCTGGAGAGCGGGACCCAAAGTCCTCCCCAGGGCTTCACTTTGCTCAATGCTCGGGCCACCTGAAGTGGAGGACTGACCTCTCCCGGAGAGAAGGAGAACGCCAGGCTCAGAGCCCTGCTCCTCCACGCTCAGGCGATGGAGAGAGCCTTGGAAACCCAAACCCTCGCGGGATGCTCTCCACCAGCCCTGCTCCCGCAGCAAACCGCGCCGGCGGGTTCCCCCTTCGGGATGGCGTACGCGAAGGGATGGGACGTGCACCCCTCTGCCCAGCTGCAGAGAACCGGGCTCCTGCTGCCGGCACCGACCGCCTGAGCGGTGAAACCCCCCGCCGCCAGCACGCCCACCTTCATAGCACAGCTGGATGTAGAGCAGGCTGTAGACGCAGTCGACGGCATGCTGCCGAACGCTGGCCAAGGAGTCCGAGCAGCGCGGGGAGAAGAGCGCGATCAGGACGCTGAGGTTGTAGAAGGGGATAACGGTCTGCAGGGACGACACATGCAGGCAATGCTAGCGAGGAGAGCAGGGGAGGACGCTTCTAGAGGGTACAGCATTTCCTGACCGCCACGAAGCCCACCCTCACACCCCCGTGGGGGAGGACGTACGCACGCACGAGCCCCAGCAAGGCCGGCAGCGGTGGGAAGAAAGGCACTCGAGCACTGGGCTTACTTACATTGACGTTCAGCTTGCTCAGGTAGAAGTCCAGCAAGGCAGCGCTGACCTCCACCGCTCGCTGCCGCTCATGTTCCTTGTTCGACTTGATCCAGGGGCCTAAATGCTGCAGGCGAACAGCATCAGAAAGGTGAGCAGAGGCTCAGCTGCGTTGCCTTGCACAGCCAAGGCAACCTCAGCCCATGGTGCACACATGGGCTGTGGGAAATACGGCCCCGACCCAAGCAAACAACTCATCCTGGCTCATCTTCAGGACAACACGAGGTCTCTGCCTCCTGGTGAGGCTGCATGCACGCCCCCCCACTACCAGAGACCTCCTCCTGGGCCATGTGCTGGCCACCCTTCTCAGGCAACAGCAAGAATGCCCAAAGGGGCAATTGTCTGTGCCCTCCCCTCCAGACCTTGCCTCAGCCAGGCAGCATGAGCACCACCCCAGAGCAGCCATGCTGTGTGCCCAGCCTCTGCAGGAGGGTGACGAGGGTCACACTGGACCTCACATCACACAGAGAAACAAGGACCCGTCTCACTGTCTCCTGCCCTGGGTCCAAAGCTGTCTCTGCCTGGTGACCTCTGGTCAGCAGGCAGGCACCTCTGCCTCCCTGCTTCTCCCCAAAGAACCCCGCAAAGCCAGCCTGCACCTACCGCAAACATGTCCTGCAGCCCATGGGGGGTCAAGTTCCTCTGCAGGAGACTCTTCAGCAGGTCTTTAAGGGCACTGATGGTGTCACCATACAGCATCTAAGGAGGAAAGACCGACTGCAGGCTACACAAGCGCTGTGCCTCGTCCCAGAGAGCCAGCCCAGGCACCCGGGGAGGAACAGTGCTCTCTCTGTGCCTATTCCCAGCTTGTGGCACTCTCCCAGGTGTCGGGTGCCAAGAGGCAGCCACCTCCAGCTTAGCAGGAAAACACAGCAGGGACCAAAACCCCAGCTGCACAATCCACCTCCGCTGGAAGCGCCAGGTACGTGGTGGGGGTCAGCACTGCGGTGGTCATGATCTGCACCAGGTGCCAGCAGCTAGTCAGAGCCAAGCACGCTAGTACACAGGCTTCAGCACAGACCTTCCAGAAGGGAATTTGGTCCTTCTCCCCCTTGGGGACAAATTCCAGTGAGCCCAGTCTGAATGAGCCCTTTGAAGATGCTTACTGTTTCCTTCCAGGACTTATTTTGGGAGAAACTCCAAAAAAGAAAAGCTACAAAGCTTCATAGGATGGAAGGGAAGGAGAAAAGGATTAACAACTGAAACTTTTAGGCCAGATGCCTGCAAACACTAGCCAGGGACAGGCAGAGCCCCAGGCTGCTGCTCTGCAGCTCACCTTGAAAGAGCCGCAGCAGCGGCAGGCGATATGGTGGAACAAGGGGCTGCTCTGCAGCCACCCAGCAGCTGCAACAACTTCATTAGCAGCATGTTATTTTCATTCATTAAGCACTCAACCACAACTGAGAAGCAGCTGCAGCCTTTCAAAAGCTAGTTATGTAAAGGCCCCTTCTACCCTGCAGGGTTTCCAGGATCATTTGATTTTTTCCCTCAAGGGAGTTCATGCTCTTATTAGCAGCATTTGGACTTGCTGATAAGCTCATATTTTCTCACTTGCTATCAGCGCACAGAAGGGCCAGGCTTTTTCCAGAGATAAGTGAGCAGAGGAAATGGTGCAGCTTGCTTCCCCCGAGGTGCCCAGCTGAATGGAAAACAGGCCTTTCCCACGGCCGGTCTGCTGCCGGGGAGATGCCGGGGCCATGGCACCCAGTGGCTCACGGGACTGTGGAAAAGCATCTGTGCGCTGCCCGGGAACCGGTGCCCGGGATCGGCCGTGACCACGGCTCCCACACTGCGGAACGAAGCTCTATCACCCAGCCGGGTCGTGAGCGACCTGGTGTTAGTTCCGCAGCGGCTTTGTGCTGCCAACGCCAGGCAGGCACCCCAGCAGCTCCCTGCCTGCCTCAGCCTGCTGGTGCCAGATCCCGCACCTCCTTGTGTAAGGCATCGCCTCCATTCTCATCTCTCTCCTTCACCAGCTCCAGTGGTGGAAGGGCAAGCACGCTAGCAAGGCAGGTATCAATCAGCTCTGTCCTGTCGGGATCACTGAGGTGAGGCTCCAGGATGCTGACCCCAGGTTAAGGAAGCAACACGGATGCATCGAGCGCTCTGGGAGCGCCTTTCACCTGGCTAAGCAGGGAACAAGGATTTTAATATGCATTCCGTCTGACTTGACTCCACACTAAGTGGCAGCAGCTTTAATGGGAAGCAGGCAGAGTGTTCCCAGTATCTGTGTCAGGAGCTGTGACGTGCTGGGTATTTTTAACTGGAGCTCAGAAGTCATCTTTGCGTAACTGAGAGTGCAGTGCCCTTGGCTCTGCTTTGTAGCAAGAACATTCACTGCAGAGTACGACGAGAACCGAGCCCAGGAGCACTGAGGGAAGCCAGCTGGCAGCCGTGCCAGGCCGCCCAGCTTCACCGTGACTGGCACAGCACCGCTAACGCGCCCACTGAGGGAGAGCCCCTCACTCTGCTGTCAGACCCGTGGGGCAAACTGGGGAGCGGGGTCGGGCTCCATGGGTGCAGCAGCTCCAGCCAGCGCTGCCCTGAGAGCGGCATTCCCGCAGGGATGGGCACAGAGGAAGGATACACCAGGTAAGTGCAGGTGATCATCGCCCGCTGGCGAACTGGCGTCCGCATCGCCTCCGGCGGCTCTGCTTTTATGAACTCCTGGAAGGCAGAACAAGGGGACGGTTACGGTCACAGCCAGCCCCATCCCACACTGGGCAGAGGCTTCAGGGTGACTGCTGCCCCGAAGCCCAGCCTCCCTCATGCAGCAAGCCAGGCGCCCCTCCACATTAGCCCGACGCTCCAAGTGCCACCCAACGACCCCATGCCTCTGGCAGGAGAAGCCAGTCTGGTTTGGCTCGCAGCCAGCCATCCTCCCGCTGCTCACCCCCCTGCTGGGACCCGAGCCCAGGCCGGAGGGCTGCAGGACCACAGACGGCTGCATCCTGCCCCAGCAGAACCTGGCAGACACATGGAGACAGGGCTCATCGGGGCACTCGTGCCTGCCCTTCGCACAGACTCCAGATGGAGCAGCTACACCCACACATAACCCTCAGAAGTGTGGGTTGGGACCCTTCCCCGGTGTCCTCTAGACCAGCCCCTAGCCCGGCCACCCTCCAGAGCTTGCTCTTACCACCATCTGGGCCACCAGCTCAGCTTTGCGGGAGAAGACGAAGTCCCCGCACTTCACACCATTGTAGATGGCTTGGCTGATCATGCAGATGCTCCGGATGAGGCACAGCTTCAGGGTCAGGTCCTGAGAGCAGAACCCAGCGTGAGAAGCGAAGACCGGGCTTACCACACAGCCGTAAGGTCTCATCCCACCCGGCACTGGTGACCCTCCAAGCAAACATGCTCAGGCTGAGCACGACAGCTTGGCTTGTGCTGTTAGCAGCGTATGGGCTCAGCTCTCTGCTCTTTATCCATGTTACAGGCTCTCTGGTGACCGGGGAGCAGAAGGACACCCTGTCCCCAGTGTCTCGGGCTAGCTGGACACCAGGAACTCCCTGGCAGCACTTGGGATGAGGACAGCCCTCCAGGGTCTCCCTCCTCCCCGCCGAGGACGAGGCAGCACCCTCAGCACTCAGATGCTCAAGGCAACTCCAGAAGTTGCCAGCCAGGAGCTCTTCCTCCACAGCTTGGGTCCCAGGACAGTCGAGAGGAGGCACCCCAATTAAAAAGCACTCCCCTTGTCCCCACTGCTCACAGGTGAGCATCCCAGGAAGGTTTGAGCCAGAGGGTCCCCAGCTCGGGGGCTGGAGATGCTCTGCAGAAGCTGTTAGTGCCAGCGGGAGCCCAGAAGGAAAACGCATTAGTGGAGCCCAGAGAAGGAATCCTTGGCCTGACAGTTCAGTTTGACAAATGCCATTTTTCTTGTTCAGCCTTAGAAAGAGAAATATAAAAATACAGCCCCTCACTGCCCCCAGGACAGTAATCTTGGTTTTAATACCATCCCACTGAATGATTGTTCCAGGGTGAAGCAGGAAAATTAGTTTAGTGGATTTTAGCCCAGCGGTGGGTTGCAGCTTGGTCTCTGGAGTCCCTGAGCTACCCTGGCAAAGCACGTGTGCTGGGGGGCAGGGGGCTGCCTGACTGCCCGCCGCTCCCTGCTGCGGGCAGGGGAGGCGAGCATCACTCTGGGGAGCAACCCCCAGTCCTCGCCTCCCAGGGTGGGCACGGCATGGCTTGCCACGAGAGCAAACGCACACCGACTCGCTCTCTCCTGGGGATGGCTCTGTGAGCTCCAGCCACGCAGAGCTCGCAGGAAAGGCACGGCCTCAGCAGAACGGGTGGAAGGCAGCAGGCTCAAGGCAGCCCCTGGGCAGCGAGCTTGACCATGGGAGGCCAATGCAGCCTTTGGCCAGCTCAGCATTTCAGCAGGGTGGTGCCCCCCTGAGCCACGCTTTCACCCGCAGCTCCTGTCCTGCCAGAAAAGCATTTTTCTCTTCCCCTCTGCTGTGAGTTTTAGCACTCTCAGGCAACAGTTCCAGCATGGAGGACCGGGCTGGGGCACCCGGGGCGAGGAGCAGCAGCTCCTGCGGCTCTCCCAGTCCCCACGGGCAGAGGAGTGCTGCTGCGAGCACAGCTCGGGGCTGCTCTCCAGGGGAACCCAGAGCAAGAGGCAGACAGACACAGCGGGAAAGAGCAGAGAGGAGTTCAGATTTAATGCCTCACACTGTACCTTGGTTTCTACCTTTATTCCCAGAACCTGAACAAGTGAAAAAACAACACACGTTAGCAATGCACGCAAGAGAGAAGACTCCGTAGTGAATGACCTTCTCCCAGGGGCTGCCCACGTGTCCCAGCAGGACCCTTCAGGCAGAGCATCCAGAAGAGCCTGGCTGCTCCAGCTCATCCAGGCGTGCTCTCCCTCCCCGGGGAGGATGGGCTGTCCCAACAGCTTACCTTAGTGTTAAAGTACTGGAAGATGTTCTTCAGGATGTCTGCTTCAATCCTAGACAGCACCAGCTCCTTGGGCGCGTACACAGCGACGTATCCATAGCACAGGATGAGAGTGCTCTTTATTTTCTCCACTTCAGTGTCGCTACGGTCCTGTTAGAGCAGGTGAGAAAGTGAATGGGGGGGACTGGTGGGGAAGCCACGGCTGGCTCTTCCCAGGTCTCACAGGGAGGTGGCCCGCCTCACCGGCTGAAGGTACCCCCTAGAAGACAGGGCCCCTCCAAGCTGGATTCGGAACTTTGCTGTCCATCCTTTTGGTGGTGGCAACAACCCCCCAGAGCCCTGATGGAGCATCCGTCACCCAAGCGCAATCTGCACTAACGGCAGCTGTTAGAGCCCTGTGGGGAAGCACGTGAGCCCCAGCCTGGGCAAGTTAACCAGGTTAACTGCTGGTTAACTACCATGCTAGAAATCAGCATCCCCTGCCTGTTAACCAGCGGGGCTCAAAGGTTTCTGCTCTGTCCCAGGGAGCAGCTGGTGGCTGACCCACCTTGTGCCACAGCCCGAGGGGCAGGGCAAGGACAAGGGTGGCACGAGGGCTTCCCTGGCCAGCCGCTGAGCTCTAGGCACCCTTCTGTTGTGGGCCAGTGTCTCTTCCACATCCGCGCAGCGCTAATCCTGTCCCTCAAACACCCGGTCTTAGAGATCAGGAATTAAGACAGCTGCCTAGGTCAGAAAATTTGAGGAAAGACTTTTGCTGCCAGTGCTCAGGGCACGAAACTGCCCCATCTCCTGGGGCACACGCACAGCTGCAGGAGCTGCTCGGGGATCGCTCTCAGGCACCGGCGTGGGTGACAGCCAAACCACGCTCCACATCAGGCCAGGGTCCCCTGGCAGATGCAGGAGCCAAGTTACAGCTCGCCCAGGCCCAGCCAGCCAAGCAAGCAGCTCCGCCGGGGCGCGAGCCTCCAGCAGCGTGTGGCTGAGAGCGAGGGGCTGGTGCCAAACAGCCCGTGATGCCGGGAGCAGCTCTCCGGTGAGGTGCAGGGTCCCCCAGCCCCCAGCCAAACCCACCAAGGCAGGAAATTAACTCCTCTCCCAAGGAGCGCTCCAGCACACGCCGCATCTGAAGAAGCCTGCGCGAGCCTTTTGCTGCTGGCTGTGTCGCAGCGGGGGCCCTTTGGCTCTTACCTTAAAGATACTGAACAGGCCCACGGATTTCTTGAAGACATCAGACCGAACAAAATCTTCCAGCTTGGCCAGGGTTTCCTCCAGGTGATTTATTGCACATATCCCAAAGCAGGAAGCAAGTCCCTAGAGGAAGCAGAGAAAACACATTAGCAGAAAGCTATTAATTCACCAGCCCCAGCTGACAGTTAAAGAGAGCCTGTTTATTGGTTTAATTCCCAGCACCTGAGCTGTGCCCAGCTGGGAGCAGTCCTGGCAGCCAGCGCTCTGCTCTCTCCAGCCAGGGACTCCCCTCCAGGGGACACAGGGCACAATAACGCTGTCCTTGTCTGGGTGACAGCCCGGGACAGAGCTCAGAGAAAAGCCATGGGGGCAGGACAGACATGGCACGCTCTCTGGCAGGCAGACGTCAGCCACTCTGCGGGAGGCAGGAGCCCAGTCGAGCGCTCTGGCTGGAAGCAAGAGCAAAGCAGGCTTAGCAGGTCCTGCCTTTCTGCTGTACCTCCAGGAGGTCTAGCGAGCTGGGCTGAAACTCCATAAACAGTTTATTCAAGAGCGGCCCTCGACAGAGTTGCATAAGCTGGAGCAAAGCCAGGCACCATTAGCTTGTGTTTGCACTGCGCTGGAAGGCAGCCGCAGGCGGGGGGAGCGCTCGGCAGTGGGGCGATCCAGCCAGGCACGGCAATGTGGCTCGGCCAAGGTTAACGGGAAGCCGGGGAGTGTGCGAAGCCGGAGCATCAGTCTGGCCAGGACAGGCAGGAAGGGCTCGACCCCGACCTCAGCTCCAGGGTAGCGAAGGAGCGTCTGAGCTGGCGGTGAAGAAAATGCTGCAAAGCATCCATAAGCAGATGGCTTTTTAAGCAGGGCCCGTAGCAATAGGACCAGGCGTGATGGTTCTAAGCTGAAAGAGGGGAGATTTGGATTAGACATTAGGAAGAAAGTCTTTACTGTGAGGGTGGTGAGGCACTGGCACAGGTTGCCCAGAGAGGTGGTCGATGCCCCATCCCTGGAAATATTCAAGGTCAGGTTTAACGGGGCTCTGAGCAACCTAGTCTAGCAGGAGATGTCCCTGCCCGTGGCACGGGGTTGGACTAGATGACCTTCAGAGGTCCCTCCCAGTGCAAACCGCTCAATGATTTTATGACTTGAGCACATGAGCTGGAGGCTGCCCAAGAAAGATGAGGTAGCATCCCCAGCGAAGGCAGCAGCAGGTCCATGGTGTGACGGTGAGCGCGAGGATTGAGGGGCACTGCACAGGAAGATGTCACCAGACCATCCTGGCGCAGCCAAGAACTGCTGGAGCTCAGAGAAGTGTCTCACCAGCTGCAGATGCCCTGGGGAGCAGTGGGAGGTGTAGCCCCAGCCCCAGGGTGACAGCAGCTCAGTGGGCTGCAGCCCAGAAGAGTGGGAAGAGCTAGGTCCTCTTCCCCATCGCAGGGATGGGGCAACACTGGAGGGTCCAAGGGAGCAAAAGCTCACACTGGAGACACAAGTTAACGCTGCAGAGGATGGCAACGTGTCATGATTCAGCCACGCTAATGGAACAATTGGCTGTCAAAGCAGGGCGCTGAGCCCACCTGACCCCACGGCACACCAGGACAGGCAGCTGAACCAAAAGAAAACTCCTGGGTTTTTTTTTTTCCTATGGCTCTGGCTTAACTCCCCAGAACTGTGGGGCTACATGAGGCCCCAGCCCAACGATGAAGCCAGAGCCAAAAACACCCTGTATGGCATCAGGCTGATGCTCGCTGGGCACAGAGGCGTGGAGCCAGGCAGGCAGCTGGGGGCAGCACAGCAGTGATGGCAATGCCCACGAGAAGGCACCTGGCAGTAACAGGGCACCGGCAGCTCCGAACGCACCCCAGGCTGCCACGGCACCGCCATCCCTGAAACCTGCAGAGACCCTCCTGGCACCAAAGGATTCGTGCATCTGTTCAACAGGGCCAAGTGCAAGGTCCTGCCCCTGTGTCGAGGCCGTACCCCCTGTACCAACACAGGCTGGGGGGGACGGGGGGAGCAGCCCTGTGGAGAAGGACCGGGGAGGTGACAAACGGGGCACGAGCCGACAACGTGCGCTCACAGCCCAGAAACCCAACCGGCTCCTGGGCTGCACCCCGAGCGGCGTGGCCGGCAGGGCGAGGGAGGGGATTCTGCCCCTCTGCTCCGCTCTGGGGAGACCCCCCGGAGCACTGCGCCCAGCTCGGGGGTCCCCAGCACAAGCCAGGCAGGGACCTGCTGGAGCGGGGCCGGGGGAGGGACACGGAGCTGGTCCGAGGGCTGGAAGCCCTCTGCTGCGGAGAAAGGCTGCGAGAGCTGGGGGGGCTCAGCCCAGAGCAGAGGAGGCTGCGGGGAGACCTGGCTGCAGCCACTCAGTGCCTACAGGGGCTGTAGGAAGGTGGGGACGGGCTTTTTAGCAGGGCCTGGGGCGACAGGACTGGGGGGGCGGCTTTGAACTGAAAGGGGGAGATGTAGGGTGGACACAAGGAAGAAATTTGTTACGCTGAGGGTGGTGAGGCACTGGCACAGGCTGCCTGGAGCAGGGATTGATGCCCCATCCCTATAAACACACAAGGCCAGGCTGGCTGGGGCTCTGAGCAACCTGGTCTAGCGGGAGATGTCCCTGCCCATGGCACCGGGACTAGGTGATCTTCAAAGGTCCCTCCCAACTCCAGCTATTCTGTAATTTGATGATTTCCCTGAGAAAGGAGCTTGCCAGCACATTCAGGGCTGGGGAACAACAGCACGCTGTCCCAGTCTGGGTTCACACCCCACTTGAGACAGTGTCCCAAGGCACCCCCTGCATCTCACCCAGCTTCAGAGCCCCCTTGCCGTTGGGTTGCTGCACATGGGCTCTCTTCACTTTTCTGCGCCCATTCACCCAGATGCTGTGACCTACCCTACAAGCCTTTCTCCAGAAGGTACGAGCCCTGGCCAGGTGTGGTGGGACTGGAAAAAGAGAGGTCATCATGGTAGGACTGCTCTCCTGGTCCATCAGGATGACCTTTGGGGTGTTTGACGTAACTCCTCCTCACCTCCCTTTCTGCCTCCTCGTGGTATCTGGCTGTTTCCAGGAGCTCCTGCAGCTGCTTTTGCACGAGGTCTTTGCTGGCACATGCCCCAAGCGTCGTCCCGATGCATTTATACAGGAAGTTCTGGAAAAGCAAGAGTAACGTTACCACCCCGTGAAACCCTGCCAAGCCCTCGCGGGCAGGCCGAGCTCGGTCACGCAGGTTGCTCCTCACAGCACCCTGAAGGTGCGTGCCCTAAAGCAAAGGTGTAGGGCAGAGTCTGGCTGTAAGCTGGGGTACGAGGGCCCACCGGGACAGAAATTGCACCACAGAGCAGCGCTCTGTCCAAGGAAGTGCCAACTGTATTCATCGGAGCCAGGGACAGGGATAACAAAACCCTTGGTCCTGCCCAGAGGAAAACAAAGTCACCGCGACAGAGGGAGCGCGAAGACAGATTTTCCAGCGATGCCTCAGCAGCCCCTGGTGACCAGTCAAGCTGGGCTCGGCTCCAGCTTCTCCTACATCCCTGCAGAAACACCATGGCCCTCGGCAGCCACCTCTTCCACCCCGACCCCCCAGAAGGAGACTTCCCCTGTTTCCTGCGCTCGCCAGCTGGAGGTCACCGCTCACTGCACACCCCTGCGCCGGCGCGGTGGGAAATGGGGTCGTTCGGTTCCTGCCCTTCGCACCAGAGAGCTCTTGGCCTGGCTCAGCCCGCAGCTCGCTGGCTCTGACCAGCACAGGCGGAGCAGCGCAGCCCGGCCGGGACCTCTCGAGCCAGGGATTTGGCTGTGGACCGGCCAATATATTCCATTTTCAAGCCTGCCCAGCCACCTCGCCAACCTCCTGCTACCCCTTCCCTCCTCACACACCCTTCCCCAGCACCAAGCTACCGGCAGAACAATGCCTTGGGAAAGCACCGAGGGCTGGATTGGCCCCTGCCCCGCTAACGCGCTGCGGCAGGACAGGTGCTTGCCAGCCCGTCGCTGCCCCCACTCCCCCCCGGTGATCACCTTCTCCAGTGGGAAGCCGTTGTAGCTGTGCAGCTGCCTGCACATCTCCGTGACAAAATGGCAAATCCACGTGTTGTCAGACACAGCCACCAGCGTCTCCTGCAGGAACTGCGGGAGGAAGAGCTGTCAGCCGCAGGCGTCCTAACGGACCTAGCTGAGCGAGGAGCCTCAGTGCAATAAATAAAACACGGGGGGCTCGTGTCGGACATACCCAGACCCTGGGCTGCACTGGATCACCACGGGATCCCCTTTGGAAGGCAGGCTGCCCACCCGAGTGGATCCTGCCAGCCATTCCCCCTGCTCCAGAAATGTGGGGTTTTTTCCTCAGGGTCAGGTCTCTTCCAAGATAAACTACCCTAAGTAACACTGCCATCAGCAGAGAGGCAGGATGGGCCCTGCCCAGTTTTAATTGCTTCTCCATGCCCTATTTTAAGGCTCTCCAATTAAGTGGGGAGACACTCCTGGGACCGCTGTTCTCTGACCCACCAGCAAGCCTGAAAGCTTATTTTTCACCTTCCCTGCAGTCACTCTCCACGCTGACCTGCATCTCCGCCTCTGAAGCGAACAAGACCTGGCAGCATGACGATGAGTGACCACCTCTGCCACCAGGGTCAGGGTGGGTGATGGCAAATGCCTGCCTCTGTGGAGCCAGCTCATGTCACCATGCTGCATGCCGAGCCTGGGCGAGCCCAGCCCGGGAGCTCTGGAGCTGACTGCCACTTGCCCTCCCACCACCCCATCGCCTCCCCAGCACAGGGACCCTCACCAGCAGCAGCTTCTCCTCCCAATCCTTCTGGGACAGGGACTTCTCCATGTTCTCTAGGAGAAAGCACATTTTTTTACACTGGTTTCTCACCCGCACTGCACGTCATGTAGTAGGGGCAGACCGCTCTTCAAACGCGGTGTGTCCTGTACTTGACGCAGCGGCGCTAACCACTTCAAAGGCACGCCCGGTAGGAATTAGTAGCACCAGGGTGATTAAAATCCTTATTAAAATAGGAAATGGCACTTCAGAGAGCTTCAACAGACCGAGGGTCAACAGGCATGTGGGCAGCACCCCACCCTATTCCTGCACACCTCCAAGCGTCCAGGCACACGCAATCCAGTTTGAAGAAGGTGACTCCAGCAGAGGGTTTCTCCCAAGCAGAAGCCCCTTCCTACCTTCTATGTGCTCCACCAAGAGAGGGATCTTCTTGCTCCAAAGCTGGTCCAGCGCAGGGTGGACGCTGTAATGCAACACGTTCAGCAGACGCAAGGCAGCCGTCCCCCGGCAGTCTCCTACATACGGCTGTGAAGATACAACCTGAAAGGTCGGGGATGGAACAAAGGGTGTTAAGTGCAGAGAAAAGTCATCTCCAGGCTGCAAGTCAGAAAATTGGAATCAAAACGCAAGAATGTGACACTGGGAAGCGACTGCTCGCTACACCTCAAAGAAACTACAGCCTCCTCCTTTTGCTCCAGCTGTTGATAGAGAAATGTTGTCGGGAGAGAACATCTCTCCATAACCTGGATTCACCCCAGAGGAGCAAACCCCGGCCTCTCCAGGGCTGAGGAGCAGTTTCTCAAAGCCCTGGAAGTGCAACTGGAGATGTGCACTGCAGCCCAGCCCACTCACGCAGCCCTGGGCACCTCCGTCTGCGCTTTCACTACCTACACAGAGGCACCCCTGCACCCAGAGGGGAAGGGGGGGCACCCACGAGGTGCACAATGGTTCTGGATACGGGCACCTCTGCCTGGAGCAGCGAGGAGAAATGGGGCGTTCACCCTGCCCATTGTCTGGGGCAGGTTCCTCCGAGTCCATCCAGGACAGGGGAGGGAGAACGCTTTCTCCAGACGTGCCAGTCACCGGAGAAAGGAAGAGCTCTGCCTCCAGGCCACTCACCAGCAATCTCGTCGTTAAAGCATAGGGCGAAGGAAGATTTGCTGCGAAAAGAAGGGAAAAGCAGCATAAGACGGCACCAGGCACGAAGCAGGGCAGCAGCTGCCTGGTGTGCGGGCAACTCTCAAGCTGGTGCAGCCCAGCATCTGCAGGGGTGAGCCAGGACTGACCGTTCAGGTCGTAGCGGATAAGGGATGCGCTTTCTCCCTCCTCTTGCTTCTTCATGGCCAAGTACATGAGGCTCTTGCAGAGTGGGGTCAGGGCGTTGGTGAACTGTATGGGGGTCACAAACTCCAGCAGGTACGGCCACAGGACCTGCCAGGAAAAGGGGAGCAAGGCGCTTGCCACGTCTGCTGGCTGAGGGCAGCTGGCAGGAGCCCACCTGCAGGAGGGGGACCCTGAATCGGAGCACGGGACTGAGAGGGAGAGGAGGGAAAGATGCCAATCCAAAAGGCCTTTTGCTGACAGGGAAAATCCCCGAGTACCCTCAACCAGTGCTATTGTTCAGGAAGGGAGAGGTCTCTGCTACCTGCGCTCCACTCCAGCAGCACCAAAGCTCCAGCCCATGGGTGTTCCTTTTACAGAATTACAGGACGGTTTGGGTTTGGGAGGGGGGCGGGGAGACCTTCCAAGAGAAGCCAGTCCCACCCCCCTGCCATGGGCAGGGACATCTCCCGCTAGACCAGGTTGCTCCCAGCCCCGTCCAGCCTGGCCTTGAGCTCCCAGGGATGGGGCACCCACAGCTGCTCTGGGCAGCCTCTGCCAGCACCTCGCCACCCTCAGCGTAACGAATTTCTTCCTTGTGTCCACCCTACATCTCCCCCTTTCAGTTCAAAGCCGCCCCCCAGTCCTGTCGCCCCAGGCCCTGCTAAAAAGCCCGTCCCCACCTTCCTACAGCCCCTGTAGGCACTGAGTGGCCGCAGCCAGGTCTCCCCGCAGCCTCCTCTGCTCCGGGCTGAGCCCCCCCAGCTCTCGCAGCCTTTCTCCGCAGCAGAGGGCTTCCAGCCCTCGGACCAGCTCCGTGTCCCTCCCCTGGCCCCACTCCAGCAGGTCCCTGCCTGGCTTGTGCTGGGGACTTCCAGCACTACTGCCTTGCTCCAGCCTTAGAGAAGCTCACAGGGTGGGTACACACAGGTCCTTGGGCAGACAGCTTCCCCAGCCAGACCTCTGCCCTGCTCCCAGAGGGATGGGGATAATGGCAATAGCTCCTACAAGTACTGGGAGTGGTGACAATCCATCCCACCTGGCAGACAGGCCACCCTGCATGTTGCACGGGTCGTGCTGGCTGTGCTGAGGGTGAGACAGGACCCCCAGCATGTGGACGGTGGCTCTGGGAGCAGCACCCACCACCCCAGAGGCGGAGATGTCTCCGCAGACTCACATTGCTCATCCTGTCAACAGTCGTGCTAAGGAGAAACAGCGTATTGACGCTGATGCTCTGGACGCTGTCACTAGTGAGGTCATCGGCATCTGGTGGCTGCTTTTTAGGTTGCTGGAAGAGAGGGAGAGCACAGGTCAGCACGGATGCTGCAGCAGGGCTGGCAGCAGCCGGGAGCAGCTCTGGCTGACTGCCTCAGCAAACATGCTTCCCAAGCCATCGAGATGGGATGCCTGGCAAACAGCGTGCTGGCAGGAACGGGCAGAACATGAAAGCCCATCTCCATTGTGGCCCATCCCCGGCACATGCTCCAGCTCCATCCAGGATGTACAGAGGTGCTGCTGCAGCCCCAGCCATCGCCCCTGCTCCTCTTTGAGGAAAACGGGAGGAGCCCAAGGGTGTTTTTTGTTGTGCCCACATCTCTGCAGCTCAGCTGGACTAGTGGGGCTGGAGGCAGCCAAGCCCCCATGTCAAGGAGCTACCCTCATACTGAGAGGGCAAGCAGCCTGACTCAGGCTGGCTACAAGGGGGGCACAGAGCAGGAAGTCCTGCCAGCACGGCCCCCTGAGTCCTGGCTGGCATCTTTTGGATGCAGGGAGAGCTGTCCCAACAGGTCCTTGCTCCGGAGGCAAGAACCACATGACCATAGGGAAAAGACAGGGAAGAAGCTGCAGTGCTGCTGCACAAGGGCTGGATGGCGGGGATGGCAAGGGGGACATCCTGAGGGTCTGAGGTGGGGAACCTGCATTGGGACAGAACTGGGGGGGTATGGTTGGTTCAGACGCTCGGGTCCTAGAGCAGAGGCTGCCCTGGGGAGGGTGCAGGCTCGGGAGGCTGCAGGTGAAGCAAAGCAAAGCACGCAGGCTTCTGCGCCGCTCCGCTGAGGACAGTGCTGAGCAGCAGCTGGACGGCAGAGCTCTGCAGGCTGCACAGCACGGCCACACATCTGGGTACTGGGCTGCCTCCACCACCGGCCTGCCTAAATCGGTGCTGCAGTGAGCCAGCGATGTGCACGGCTACAGACAGGGACTTGCCCAGTGCCACCCGGTACCTTTCCTGAGGAGTTTTTAGTCCACCCAGGCGTGCTTACCGCATCCGAGGAAAGGGCGCACTGACGGACAAGGAACTCCATCATCGCCTCCCCGCCAGGCTGCTCCAGGTAGCCGTGGTGAGCCATGGCACTGATCACCTGCACCATGGCCCGCTTCACCTGCACGGGCAGAGCAGCAGCACCAGCGTCGGCAAAGGGCAGAGGGGAGAAGCTGCAAGCAGCGGGGATTTCTGCCTGCAGCAGGGTCCTCCTCACAGCTGCCCTTTGCCACCTCCTCCTCGGCAGCAGGGAGTGTTATTATGGGTTACACACAGCCTTTCAACTGGGTTTGGGCTCCGCCAGCGGCAGCCGGGCACGGCACAGGACGCTGGAGTCAGCTGCCCGCTGCTCACACCTGTGGGGTTAGCCCAGGGGGGGCCGGGCAGGAGCCCACAGCCCCACCACCCACTGCAGGCAGTTATGTCTGGCAAAGCCAGGTCTGTGTTTTGCAAGTGGGACGCATCCTGCGACCATGTCAGCCAAGTTGCTGGCGGCACAGCACTCCCGGCACTGCCATGCACATCACTCACATGTGGCACTTCAGGCAGGACCAGACTTTGCAGCAGCGATACGCCCTGCTAGGCAGGGCTGCCTGCGCTCAGCCCTGCTCCTTGCGCAGGGCACATGGAAAACAAGCCCCCGTGTGCTCCTCTGTTATGGGGAGGGTATCTCCTGGGCATGTTGGCAGAACTGTGCCAAAGCCCCCAGCTAGGAGAGAGGTGAGCAACAGGAGGAGGCAGCGGACGACAGCTGGGCTGGCAGTGGCGGGAGTATGGCTGTGCAGGGTCCCAGAAATAAACCCTCACCCCTGCAGCACCCCACGGAAGAGCAGAAGCTTAGCTCACCTTATTGTTGCTGTCTTGCAGAGGAAGTTTCATAGATGAAAGAATAAAGGGCTTTTTAATCTCCATTTGAGAGGCTGGGAAAAAAAAAATAAAAGATGACAGACTGAAGCTCGGTGATGCTCTTGAGCTGCCAAGGACAGAGCTGCTGGTCCCCAACTTCCCCCTTCTGTGACAAGGAAGGCTTTGTCCCTCGCCCCCTCCCCAGCTGGCCGGGCCACCAGGCTGGTTTCCTACTCCCCTGACCCCGCAGCCACGGATGGGCTCGTCACCTCACCCCAGGTCCCAGCAAGGGAGGGAGGGGACTCGTGGAGAGGGACCAGTCTGAGGAAGCCTGCACAGAGCCCCTCTGCACCTTGCTGCTTCGAGACCCCGAGAGGGACCGTGGCCAGCCAGGTGGCAGCTGCCCTGGTACTCACGGGCGCTGTTGATGATCTGCCTCATGATGAGGAGCGTCCCCACGCGAGTCCTCTCGTTGCTGCTCTCCAGCTTTGGGAGGAGGAAGGCCAGCACGCGGTCAGGGAACGAGCAGGCTGCGGGAGCCAAAACAACCGTCACGGACGCACGTCGCCCCGGGGATGACACACAACCGAAAGGTTTGGGATGTGGGCACTGCATCCCCTGCATGGGGACATCCCAGTCCATGTATCCCCATGTGCAATGGGGAGCTGCACACCTGCTGCACACGGTGGGGCTTTGCCAGCTGCGTCTAACCATGTGCGGTGTGGTGAGCACCGCCGCTCCTCTCCTGGCCTGGCAGCTCCCTGGGGAAGCCACCCGCTGCCATGTCACCCTGTGAGCCGGGCTCACCGGCCCATCCTGCTCCTCACATCCAGACCTCAGCTTTCCTCCGGTGCTCTCAGCACGTCTCCTGCACTCTCTAGGGAGCTGGAGTTTAAATTATACCTTCCAACAAGTGCTGCCCTGTCTATCAAAACATTTTGATTGTTAAAAATAAAACCAGCCTGTAGATGCTGAAATGGGAGCAGCGCTCGTGGGCATTTGAGGGGCAGGTTTGAGGAGGGACAGGCACTCAGCGGCAGGGCAGCCTGGAGATGGCTCAGGCAAAGGCAGCTCGGCTGCAGGTTCGCCTTCATGAATGCTAGCAAGAAAGGGACGGCACCCAGCCCTGACTCAGCAGCAGCTTGTCACACCACTGCTCTTTTTCTGGCAATGGCACAGGCTTCTGTCTGTACCACAGCCATTCGGTGTCTGTGCCACAGCCATTCGGTGGGGACAGCACCGGGGGAGGCCAGGCTCCAGCCACAGAGCTCCACGCACAGGCTGAGAACATCCAAGCTGTAGGTCAGCCCACATTTCCTGCTCAGCCAGACCACCGGGGACCCTGCTGCACTCTGAATGTTTGCAGGAACCCCGAATAACCACGGCATTAGCCGTACACAAGATACAGCAACGAGACATACAGATGAGCAGGGTACCCCCAAAGTCAAGCTACACCTACTGCCCTGCACCACAGGCACAGCACGCTGCAGAACCCGGCTGCCAGAGAGGTTGCAGTGGGATGGTACAGCTCAAAATGCTCCAAAGACACTTTTGAAACCAAGACAGGTGCCTTTGGGAAGGTCCCTGAGAGGGGATGATCAGGCCTGAGCCAGCAGTGAGCTCCAGGGGAGCAGAGCTGGCCCCATGCTCTTCCTCAGAGAGCTCCAGCATCCCTGGATGCCAGACTTTAGGGACACGCAAAGCTACCGCCTGCTGCAAGCCTGAAGCCGCGGGCTTGAGCCAGGACAGAAACCACCACCGTCCCCTCCCTCCCATCTTTCTGCACGTCCATGACATCCCCCAAGATACAGATAAATGTAGATATATATATGAGTTGTCCACGATATCCTCCCAGATATAAATATGTACACGAGATGTCCACAATATCCTCCCAGATAGATATAGTTATAAATACATACATAAGATATCCACAATATCCTCCAAGATAGATATAAATATATAGATATACATAAGATGTACACGATATCCTCCAAGCCCAGCTGAGAGGATATCTCAGGGGAACAAATGCCTTACCCAGGACGGTGAAGCATCGAAGAACCTCAGTGTGATTTTTCACAGTCAGGGGAACAGATGGATCTGCAGGAGCGCAAATCTGTTGGAGAAATGGCTGCGGTCAGGGACATTACCTGCAACGGGCACTGGCAGGCCCTGGAGAGGCAGAGCTGTGCTAAGCACAGGTATGGAGTTGAGATTTGGGACAGACAAAGCCATGGGCCGGTGGGTGACAGTGTCCCACCACACAGATGCCCACAGCGGTGCTTTCTGCCTGCTGCTGGCCGAGCAGAGCTCTGCCTGTGCTCTCAGGGAGACCACGTGGGAATGAGGTGCCTGCTCAGGAGCTGCAGGTTCCTCTGCTTGTTTAACGGTGCCCCACCACCCGGCTGGGACCACTGGCCATCTCCTCTGGAACCTCTTCGAAATGAGTCAACACTTCCATGTGCTCTTAAAATAAATCAGGCTCTTAATTCAACGTACACTAGCGTTGTAGCAAGGACAACATGCATCTGCTTATTCTGGGCTGCAGCTGAGCCAGAGCTGGTGTGAGGGCAGCCACATCCCAGAGCCCCAGAGCTGCCCCTCTGCACCCACCAGCAGCTTCTGCCTGTTGAAGCCCATCCTCAAGTGGTTGTTCCTACAAACAGCACCGTTATTGCATTATTGCATGTGCATTTTCAAGGACAGCCTCTCTGCTGGCACTTTTGAGACTCAGCCAGTTTAGTATATATATATATATATAAAAAAATAGCCTTCAGACCTGGTTTAAGCCCCAGGAATACGATTTTAAGAGTTTGGTAAGACGGCAGACCTCACGTCCCTGCCGCTGAGGAACTGGCTGAGGAGGAATCTGGGCTCAGCAGCCTGAGAAGGGCTCCCGGGCTGCGCGGTCACCGCTCTGCGACAAGTCAATGCCCTCGCTTATTCTCACAGAGCAAACTTCTTAAGAGGCCCATTGCTTCGGAGGTGCTTGCTTTCAGTTTGCTGCCCTGGTGTGCAGCCAGAGCTGCCCTCACTGCAGACAGCCCAGCGGCGCGCTGACATCTCCCGTACATCGGGCACCAGCAAGCCGGCCACAACACTGGTGAGCGGCGGAGAAGCCTCGGGGTGGCAGGACCAGGGGACAGGAGAGCCCAGCAGGCTGCATGCCCCTGCCTGGGGCTGCTCCAGGGGAAACCTCCAGCCCTGCGGATGGAGCTCACCGCCAGGTTCCAGCGTTACACCTTGCAGGAAGCCCACCTGCCCGCCCCACCGCCCCCTGCCCCGTCCTTACCTGGGGGTGCAGGGTGCCCAGGAGAGAGTCCAGCTGCACGTCAAGGCTGCGGCTGCCAATGTTGACAGAAGCTTCCAGGATCTGGCAAAGGCTCTGCTCAGCAAGAGACCAGGTTGCAGTTAAGCATTGGGAAAATACTTGGGCTCCAGAGGAGGACAGAGGATCGTGACACACACACACCACCACCCCCCCCGCTGTTATGCCAGTCCATGGGAAGGGGACTGCAGGTGAGAGCCACCACAGCAGCAGCCGGCAGCACAATCCATCTCCCGTGGGCTGACACAGCTCCGGCGTTCCCGAGAGCTGCTTGATGCTGTGGCGGCACGCTGGCCACTGCGAGCCACAGCTGGGTGCGTGGTGACAACCTGGCACATGGCAGAGCACCTGGGGATGGCAGCGGAGACGGGCTGCAGGTTGCTCCATCCTCCCAGACCACTGGGCACAACCAGCTGAGGCTTGGGCGCAGTAGCCAGAGGGGTCACGATGCCAGGAAAGGAAACTCACATGGAAAAGGCAGTTGCAGCCCAGTCCAGCTGGGTAGAGGAGGCACAGCACGAGCTGTGTGACACCACCAGTAAGGTAAAAACTAAGACTGCGCTGCTGCTGCTGCTTTTCCACACTGCTCTCTGAAATGGGCAGAGCCGCCGCTCTGCACCCCTGAGCTCAGCATCCCTCCTGCACCCCACTTGTATCCAAAACAGCGTGGCCAGCAGGACCAGGGTGGTGATCATCCCCTCTACTTGGCACTGGTGAGGCCACACCTCAAATCCTGGGTTCGGTTTTGGGCCCCTCACTTCAAAACGGACATAGAGGAGCTGGAGCATATCCAGAGAAGGGCAACGGAGCTGGTGAAGGGGCTAGAGCACACATCTTATGAGGGGTGTGTGAGGGAACTGGGGGTGCTCAGCCTGGAGAAGAGGAGGCTTGGTGGGACCTGATCGCTCCCTACAACTACCTGCAGGGGGGCTGTAGCGAGGTGGGGACGGTCTCTTCGCCCAAGTAACAAGCTACAAGACAAGAGGAAACGACCTCAAGTCGTGCCAGGAGAGGTTTAGATTGGGTACTGGGAAAAGTTCCTTCACCGAAAGGGTCGTCCAGCACTGGAACAGGCTGCCCAGGGAGGTGGTGGAGCCACCATCCCTGGGGGGTGTGGAAAAAACACGCAGATGTGGTGCTTAGGGACATGGTTTAGCAATGGGCTTGGCAGTGCTGAGTGAACGGTCAAACTTAATGTTCTTAAAGGCTTTTTCCAATCTAAACGATTCTGTGATTCAGGAACGGCTGTCAGCATGCCCGAACCACAGCCCAAGCCGTGGCAGTGGGCAGAAGCACACTACCCACCCAACACCCCACCAAGGCTCCAGTCAGTGGGGATGGGGATGGGTCACAGAACGGTGGGGCCTGGAAGGGACCTCTGGAGACCACCCAGCCCAACTCCCTGCTAGAGCAGGCTCTCCTCCAGCAGGCTGCACGGAGTCGTGTCCAGGTGGGGTTTCAATGTCCCCAGAGGAGACCCCCAGCCTCTCTGGCCAGCCTGTCCCCATGCTCTGTCACTCTCAAGGGAAAGAAGTTTTTCCTTATGTTCAGATGGAACCTCCTGTGCTGTGGTTTGTGCCCGTTGCCCCTCGTCCTGTCGCTGGGCACCACTGAGAAGAGCCTGGTCCCATCCTCCTGATGCTCACCATTAAGGTGTTTGTATGCGTTGATAAGTCCCCTCTCAGCCTTCTCCTCTCCAGGCTGAACAGCCCCAGCTCCCTCAGCCTGTCCTTCCAAGGGAGATGCTCCAGCCCCTCATCATCTTCACAGCTTCCGCTGGTCCCTCTCCAGCCGTTCCCCATCTCTCTTGAACTGGGGAGCTCACGACCGGGCCTTGACCTGCGCCACCAGCACTCAGAGCTGCTTACCTTGGAGATGTAGAAGGCTTCCGTGTGCTTCTTGTAGAGGGCGAGGATGCCTGGAATCAGCTTCGGGAGCTGCTCCTCCAGCTTGTCACTGGGCATCAGGTAACTCATGGGTCCCAGCGCCTCCACCACGGCCAGTCTCAGCTGCAGGGAGAGATGGCACATCAAGAGCATGGTGGCCCAGGCCCTGGGGGACACGCCTGCCACAGCGTCGCCCCACTGCTACAGAGCTGCTCTTCCTGGTGCTTCTAGAAGCCTCCGAGCCGAGGCAGGGACAGCATTTCGTCCAGCTTTGCCAATGTGAGTGCAAAGGGTACTCAGCGGAGAAGGGGGACACCTAAACATGTCACCCATGCCTGCAGAGGACAAAACCTGGCTGGCCACCTCCCAGCTGTGGCATACGCCCAGAGTGCCACCCAAAGTGGTGCAGAAGGACCCCGTGCCCTGCTTTCCAGCAACAGGGAGCAAGCGCCCCATTCCGCAGGTGTCACACAAGGACAGAGGGAACCGAGCAGAGCTGCAGGGCACAAGGAGAAAAAAAGCATCCAGCCCTAAATCAGAGCTGGGGGCTCACTCTCTGGGGGCCACCTCCTCACCTAAGGGCACAGCTGAGATGCTGCAAGGCCAATGTCAGACTAACGCCCCTCCCTCCGCACCCAGGGAGGTCCTGCCCCCCCACCTTGGCTTCCCGGTGCTGCAGCCAGCTGTTGAAGAGCACTTCGTACGCACTGAAGATCTCGTTTGAGAAGGTGTCCTTCCTGACCGTGGGGTCTGGGGCTTTGTCCAAGTTTGCCAAGTACTCCTGGATGCTCTCACTGAAGTGCTGCAGAGCTAGGAGACAGATTGCCTAGTTAGATTTTCCACACGTACAAGGGAGTGTTTGTTTTAGCCCCTCCAGAAAGCAGATGGTTGACGTGCTGTTTTGCTGGGCAGCATCTCAAGGGATAGCAGATGCACCGGGACTTTCCCTGGCAGGCAGATTTTCCGAAAGGCGCCCTGGCTACGAGGGATTGTGGCAGGCAGCCGCGCCAGAGATGCATGCTGCTTTGTGCTTCCTGGGCGATGGCTGATGTAACCCACTCCAGAGACCCAGCCCCAGGGTCCCACAGGAGCCTGGATTTGCCACTCAGGTTATCTCCTTAGCAGCTCAGGTGGCCAAGAACTACAGCCTTGCAGCCAGAGGCAAGCCAGAACACCGCACCTCAACGAGTTTGTCCGGTCTGTGGGCCAGCAAGCGCTGTGTGTTAGCACGTGTTACTTCTCCCCCGGTGAATCAGACCAGTGATGAGAGCATGTTTGCATAAAGGCATGCATCCTGGCTCAGCAAGAGACTGCTGACCGCAGGGGACACCCATTGTCCATCTCTCCCCTCCAAGGAAGCCTTTGCCATGGCTTTACAGGGTTCCCCAAAGGCTTTACAAACCTTCTGGGGCTGCCGAGGGATCACCTAACACCAGGAGCAGGTCTCAGCTGATAGCACCCGAGGGCTGCAAACACCCTCCTACTCTTACTTGGGGAATTACCCAACCACGGAGCCCACCGAACAGGCTCCCAGCTTCAGGAGCCCCTGCACAGGGTGTTGCTCCAGATGCTCAGCACGAACCTCTCGGGGCTGAGCCCCATGCGATTGCTGCACAGGGACGCAGCAGGCCGGCTGCCTGGGAGGTGCCACTCACTGCAAGCCTTGCCCAGCTGCCCCAGCCGACCTGGAACCCCCCCTGCGCTGTCTGCCCATCCCCCCAGCTCCTTCCAGCCCCACTGCCCAGGACCCCCAGGCACCAGAGCGCACATACACAGACGCTGCTCTCCCTCCACATTGTGCTGGGGGCCCGTGTGTGCTCCCTTCCATAATCCATTAACGCACAGTGAGGCTCTTCCAGATGCCCCACCCTTTGCCAGGCTTTTCCTAAGGAAGGAAGCGGCCTGGGGCTTGCAGAGCCAATGCCGTGCCACCACCCGGCCAGGTCCAGAGCCCTGGCTGCCAGCATCACCAGGGACTGCCAAGCACCAGAGTGGGAGCCATGAGGGGTGAGGCCAAGGCAAGGGGAGCGGAGAAGGATCACAGCCTGCTCAAGCATGGAGGCACCCCCAGAGCCTGGCTCAAGCGCCGGCTCAAGAAGGGCCACCTGGAGCAGCCTGCCCAGGCCAAGCTCATCCACCCCTCTCCTGCTAGAGCCAGACGGCTCCTGCAGCTGATCCCACAGCGGGGAAGGGGCCGCCGTGCCTGCGGGATGCCCATGGCACTGAGCCATCCCTCCTCAGGCACGGCAGCCCCGCTCCTGCCAGAAAGTCACTGAGCAGAACCCTGCTTGGCTGCCCCAGGGAGGGAGCCCTCACAAGCCACATCCCGCACTAACGGGGCAAAGAAAAAAAACCCACGACACCCTGGTAGCCTGGGGAGGAGGTTTCGACACAGCAAAATAGCAGTGGAAGATGGAAGGCTGAAGGAAACAAGCAGCTGGCCCCGCATCGCAGCAGGACACAACCCAGGCACACAGTTCTGGCACAACCCCCGGTGTGGTCTGACCAGTGCCCATGGTACCAGCTGGGGACCCGGCCACCCCTCAGCCCTCGTGCCTGTGGGATGGAGAAGCCAGCACGGCCCCCAAGGATGCACAGCGACTCCAGAGCGTGCCAGCTCTCCGTGCCCCTGTGCCCAGCACGAGCTCGATGCACCCACGTTATGAGACCCGGAGGAGGAGGAGAGAGGGTTCCCGAGGAAAGAGCCCGGGACAGTGCCCGCTGCACGCCGAGGCTGCAGGGGTTGTGCTGCCTCCACGCCCTCCTCACCCACAGCAGATGTTTATTTTCAGCCCGATAGGATCAGAGATGCTGAGTCACTCCACAACCTCGTACAGAAGCCAGATCATTTCAATCACATGCCTCCTCACCCTCCCTGCGACCCGGCCAGCAGCACGCAAGAGAGAAGTCCTGCAAGCAGTGCCCTTTCTGCTGGAAGGGACATCACCTCCCCCAGGGCTGAGCCCTGCTCTTCTGCTGTCCTTAGTGGTGTGCCAGAAACCCCCCAACCTGCTCCCTGCGGCTCTGACAGATGGGGAGGGCTCAGAGGGGACATCCCTACCCCACAGGGATGAGGGACCACCGGCAGAAGGGTCCAGTGCTGCAAAGCAGAGCTCGCGCTGCTGGGAACACACCTGCAGCAGGGAGGGTCTGGCTGTCCTTGGGGCAAAAACTGAATTCCCATCGACCATCGGAGGGGTCAGGAAGGCCCCCAGCTCACTCCCATTACACCCAGCACCTTTCTGGAGCAGGGCACAAAAAGTAGACCCCATCTAAACTCTGTTTTCACTTCATCTCCAGGCTGGAGTCAGAACACCCTTGTTCAGGTCAAACCCTCCGAAAGTTTCTACAAGAAGCTTGTCTTGACCAAAGTGAACAGGACCAGCCAAACCCATCACCTTAAAGTCCTCCTCCAGCTTAAAGCCAGGCAGATTGCAAGGCCAACGAGCAATGTTATGCCTGGCTTTGCTTTTTTTGTTTGGTGGTTTGTTTGTTTTTAAAAAAAAAAAAGCTTGTAGCCAAGAACCCAGGGTAGCTGCTCCAGCCAGCAAGGTTTTTGGACACAGCTGGGAAGCTCATTCCCTTCCCTGCGGTGGGGCCACCGCAGACAGCACTGCTCCCAAGATAGAAAGCGGTACCTTGCTGACATCCCCAGAGCAGTAAAGCCTGGATCACATCCCTGCATCCACCTCTTCATCCCTGTGTTCAGCCCGGATCGAGCTCCCTGTAACTACTCTGTAGCCCGGTACCTCCCTGCTGCTGTCTCTCTGCGCCAGGCCACCCCGCAACAGCAAAAACACCCTGAAAAGATTCACCTACGTTGCACGGCTTTGCTGACTCCGGAGCTACCTCACCTGCCTTTCAGTTGTTGAAAACTTTGGCAAAAAATTATACAGAAACCATACAGAGCCAGAAATCCAGCACACCAGCAGCAGCTGAAGCCTGTGGGCAGCAGGCAGCTGCCAGAGACGGGGCACCCCCGCCGGGCAGCCCAATAGCCACCCCACAGCCTCCCTGGGCTTTCGGGAGGCTCCAGGGGAGCATGTCCACCCAGACCTCAGCCTGGGTTTCCACACACTCAGAGGTCGGCATCGGACAGAAGCGGTTGCGAGGGGCTGACTGTGGGCAGGCAGGGGTTTCGGGATCAGGGCAGGACCTGCTCCAAACCCGCAGGGGGCTGTTTAAAGATGCTCATACTGCTGTGCTTGCCAGCACTTTGGAGGCTTCGTGGGCTTTAGGATGAGTTAAGAGGTTGCAAGTACTCTGCGAGGGCAACAAACCCACCATGCCTCAGCGGCAGCAGCTACAAAATCGTTTTGGGAGGAACACGTGCGGAGCCAGGACGTCACACTGCTCAGGACCAAGCAGGGGAACAGAAAGCTGAAAGAAACAATTGCTGGAAGCAATGAAGAAGAAAGAGCTGCTGATGGCAGAAGGCTGCTCCAGAAGAGCCACCCAAACCTCAGAACCGAGTTCCACCAGCCCCACAGGCCCATATTGGTCCTCCCCACTGCACCTGAGCAGAAGGATCGCTTCTCCGCAGGGCCAGGCACCACCGATGAGCAGTCTCCAATGGGATTAGCAGCAGCCCTCCCGTCAATGAACGTGTCACCTGCGGTCTGCGATCGCCCACAGCCAGCCTAAACTGCCCGCACTGCCAACACCAGCCACCCTGGCAGTTAAAACAGCTCAGGAGTCTGGTTGTTCTCAATCAAGGGAGGATGCTTTATGTTCACAGGAATTGCCTGACCTTGCCTGTGGCTTTCCCAGAACACACCTGCACAGAAGCAGCTTAAGAGTTGCACGTTCTTGCTTTGAGCTCAACGTAACAGAACAAGAGCAAGTGCTGTCACCTGGGCTGCAGCAGACCCCAGTAACAAGCTTAGACACAAACCTCACTGTTTCCAGGAGAAATAAATGCTGCTGAATATAGTCCTACATCCATCCCTGAAGTTTACAGGGCTGCTCGGGAGGCTCCCACTCATCCCATTCATTCCTTGAAACGTGGAGCCACATTCCCAGGCCTTGATGCAAATATCAGCAAGAGATAAGAGCGACTGCACCAGCGGCGTGCTCCAGCAGCTCCCGTAGCATCTGTCAGGGTCCTTGAACCTGCGCTCCCCCAGACCACCTTTTATTTTTGCCCAGTTATAGACAGAAAACCAAAAATCCTGAAGATCCTCTGCTGGATATTCATAAGGCCATCACATCATGCCCGCCTGAGGCTGCGCACTGTCCTGCGGTCTGAGATGTATCAAATCCTGCTGCACCAGCAGCAGCTTTCAGCAAGCCCCGGGCTGGAGGAGGGCATCATGAGAAGGGAGGCCCGTGACATCCCGCCAGCCCACTGAAAGTGTCACATCCTGAAAGTGGCTCATGAGAATTACAGAAGTGGCTTAGACGGGAGCTGGCCTGGCACCGTTGCCGTGTCCCAGCCTCCTCACAATTCCTACTGGGGCTAACGCTCGTGTTGATGCCATGTGCCAGGTTCTTGGTCTTAATAAAGGGACAGCCTGGTTTAGAACAGGGTCTCCAGTAGCACATCTTCCCCTCCTTCCACATCCCACCGGGCCCATCACCTCAACCTGAGTCAGGACGACTCTGGAGCACCCATGCCCTGTTCGCCAGAGGAGAAAGCGAAGGGCACCAGTACTCGCTGGGCTACAAAACAGGAGTGACAGGGATCAGGTAGATGGAGAAGGACTTTTGCTGGATCCCAGTGACCTACAGCTGACAGCTATCCATCCCTTCCCAGAGCCAGCCAGGTCCCTGCTCCCAGCCATTCAGGAAAGGTCCATGTGAGTCAGCTCTCCACCCCCCATCCACAGTCCCTCCTTTTCCAGGGAAAGGAAAAGGTTTCCCACAGCACATCTGAAACGACTGCAGTCTCAGAAGATCCAGAAAGACCTTACCGTAGCAGAAGACAGACTTCATATGGTCCTGTTTGGCCATTCCCAGCATGGGCAGCATCGTCCCGAGGATGGAGTTGAGAAAAGGCACCATTCCAAACACTGGGAAGGAAGCGGGAGGGGGTCACTTGCAGCAAACACACAAGTGCCACTCAGCAGCTGCGCCAGCCCACGCTGGACACAGACCCGGCAGGACTGCACGGGCGCCCGATAAAGCCCAGCTCACCGCAGCCAGCTGGGAGCCCAATTCTGCCACACAAGAGATTGTCCCCAGAGAAGGAGACCCCCAGCCTCTCTGGGTAGGCTGTCCCAGTGCTCCATCACCCTCAAGGTAGTTTTTCCTCGTGTTCAGACGGAACCTCCCGTGCTGCAGTTTGTGCCTGTTGCCCCTTGTCCCATCGCTGGGCACCACTGAGAAGAGCCTGGCCCCATCCTACATCCCACTGGCTGCTGGCATCAGTCAGTGAATCTCTCCACAGCCAGACTTGTTTCCAGAAGTACCATCCTAAAAGTATCCATTTTAAAACTCAGTCTCTCTGGGATGGCTGGAGATGAGAGCCCAGACAGGGGATTCTCTAAGGACAAGGGCCAGGCAGGTCAGATGCCCACTGCTTTAGAGCGGCACACATTTTAAAGAGCTCGGCTGAGCTGTGAAGCCAAGCCGCAGGGGATTTCTAATTTCAGTCCACTTTTACAGGGACTCAGCTCCTCCGGGTATTGCCAGGTACGTGCGAGGTGCCCCATCTCCCACCCAGGGCTCTGGCAACTCCTGCCCAGCTGCAGGCAGAGCAGAGCATCCCCCCTCCAGCCACCCAAGAGGCAGGACCAGCACCCCAGGGCACAGCCCAGGCCTCTGCCACTGCTCTCCTTTTCCCCAGGGCACTGAGCACCGGGAGAGCCCACCAGGTCCCAGAGCGGCACGGCGTCAGAAGCTCTGCTCAGGCTGCTGCCAGACAAGCCAAGACAGCTGATGCTGCCCGCTCACACTGCCCCGTGACCCTCTGAGGAGGGGTTGCCCTCAGCTCCCTGCCTCAGCGCTGGGGACAGTCCCAGCAGCTCCCCATGAAGAGCAGCCAAGAAGAGAGCAGGGGTTTCCAAACCTCCTCCCAGTGCCAGCTCCCCGCAGCACTGGCTGTCCTCTTCTTGTGCCCCGTCTCTTCTGAAGAGAAGAGGAATAAAGGCCACCACAAGCAAGCCATTCCCATGGATGGCCCTCCTCCTTGCCATACTGGTGTTCACTGCTTTTTCAGTGTGTTTCATCACTAAGTTATTTTGCGGAGCAGACTCCTCAATCATTTAGCAGCGTCAAGTCTAAGCCATAAAATCCCCAGAAGTTTGGAAGCACGCTGCCAGGCTCGGCGTGCATGACACCACAGAGGTGCCCCCCACCCCGCAGAGCTCTTCGGGTACAGCATGAACCACAACACCCGAAGCCCACCCCATTTCCACGGCTCTTTCCAACGCGGACCAGCGGCTGCAGGTCACCCACTCACCGTTGGACACGGAGAGGTTTGCAAATGTCTGCATGACAAAGTAGTGAGGCAGGATCCCCGGCTGGAATTTGGTGAGCACCTCCTCCATCACCTTGTTGATGAAGCGTTGCCCCACCGCAACAAGGACATTGCTCGCAGCTTGCTGCCAGTCCCGGATCACTTCCTGGCGTGGATGGAGGGAAACCACGTCAGAACAGACACTGCCTCAGACACGCAGCCTCCCCGGAGCCTGCTTCTGCCTCATTTAAATGCCATGCATCATGCCTGGCTCCAAATGCCACGGGGAACTGCACTAAACAAAAGACTCAAGGTTCAGACATGACCTTTTTCCCACGCGGACCTGCAGCCTCTCAAGGCATCGCCTCCTCCTTCCTGCTCCAAAACCCACCTGCCCGTCCAGCTCCCTTTCAGCATCCAAGTTTTATTTAGCTTTGTATATGTGCCACGCTGGAAGAAAACCATCTACCAAACCATGTTCACCTCTCCCCAGAGAGAGGAACGTAGTCTGTCCCCTACTCCCTCCATCATCCCAAGTACAGAAGACTGCATGTAACTAGTCCTTCTCTTCCACGAAAGGGGTCCCAGCTACCTGCTACCCCTGGGGCAGCCCCAGACCCACAGCATTTTCTGCAATGACAGCATCAGGGGCAGGAAGGGTCTGGCCAAGAACAACGACAGGAGGAGCTGGAGCTTCCAGGTCATACCTTTGACTTGGTCATTTCATTAGACGCCAGGAAGATAACCACCTTCGCTGTGCTTTTGTCCAGGAGGGTAATGTTGTTCTTCACCACAGTTTCCATTGCCTTCAGGATGATCACCCGGTGAGGGTAGGCCAGCTGAAAAGGGAGGGAGACAGTGGCTGGTCAGCCAAGCTGAGCCAGGCACCGCAGCTGCCCCAGGGCAAGCAAAACCTGCGTGTCCCAGAGCTTCCCAGGCTGCGAGATGCCCAGCAAGGGACTGGCTAGCATTTCCACCATGTGGCTGGTGCAGTACAAGGCAATGACTTGGACCACCAACTAGTTTTACTCCATTTCTCATCCATGACAGCATATTATCACCATTTCTTCACCACTGCAACTCGAGCGCCTTGGACCAGACTTCTCAGCCAGCTGGTCCAGCACTCCTGTAGCCCAGCTCCTCCCAAGTATCTCCCTTGCTTGCTGACAGAGCCAACGTCCCCAAGCCACCAGGAAATATTCCTCACCCTGCTGACCCTCCCAGGGCAGAGCAGAGAAGACCCCTACCTTGTCATGCTGCCGGAGGTACTCGTCACAGGAGTTGAGGATCTCCTCTGGCTCAGATTCCCCCAGGTAGCACAAAGCATCGTAGATCTGCTCCTGGACTAGCGGGTCCTTATCTGTTGTGGCATCCATCAACGTCGTAGCAAGCCCTGAGCAAGAGAGGCAAGTTACAAAGATTTTTGTATTCTCTGAACACCTCCTGGACTAACAAGAGCAGGAAGAGAAGAGCCTCCGTGCAATTTCATCCATCCTTCCACAAGCCATGCACACAGCTAAATTAAGCTTTTGTTTCCCACTCAACGAGCACCAACAAGAACCCTTCCTTCTGGGCTCACCACCCAAGGTAACTCACCTTTAACTTGAAGACCCCCTGCATGCGGCCCTCCCCTATTCCCCAAGGGCAAATCCTTGGGGATTCATCCTCATCCCCCAAGCTGGGTTGAACACTTCAAAGGTGTTTGGGGTTTTTTTTACTGCAGACCTTACACACAGCACAGTGTCAGCCTCTGAGCCAAGGTGAACTTGGCTCTAACGTTTCTCACTGGAGCAGGGAGAAGGAAGGATTTATTACACTGGAGATTTCAGACTAGGGCCGGGCAGCGGCGCTGGGCGCTGGCTCCATCGGAGGCACCTGGGGAACCTGCACAGGGGCTGGTGTGACGTGGGACCCACCAAGGGCATGTCTGTGAGGGTCAGGGGCTGCAGGAGCCCCGCAGTCATGCAGGTGAACCCCACCACCAAACAAGGCTCTATGAGGGCAAACAGATGCCATCAATCAGGAGCTGGCAAAGTCCTTCCCGGTATTCCAGCCACGCTAGCCAGCTGCCACATGGGAACTGCCCCAGGAGCACAGGCGACAGTGGCCCTTGTCCTGGCCCTGGGGCACCAACAGCAACGCACTGTCCCCAGGCATGGCACCCCCACTGGCTGTGGCTAAAACCGCTGCCCCAGCGGCAAACCCGGTGGTGGGACAGAGCCCACTGAGTCCCTGCCAGCGGTGAGACAGGCGCCTGCATCACTGCTGTGGTCCAGAGCTGCTCCGTCCCACCCATCAGCCAGCAACTCTGCTCCAAGAGGCTTAATTGTTACTGTGGAGTGGTGTATCTCTCATTAGGGCCTTTGTTTTAATAAGGTTAATTAGTTACAGAGCAGGTCGCCGGCACGAGCTTTGCAAAGAGCCTGCAGAACACCATGGGGCCAGCCACTGCACACAGCCTCCGCCACACCACGGCTTCTTGTCCAGGACTGTGCCTTCATGGCAGGGTACGAAGACCCGTCAGGATGCCTGGCCCTGCGTGGACACCGTGCTGCCCGCATGGACGCCGTGCTGCCCGCATGGACGCCGTGCTGCCCGCACGGACGCGTGCTGCCTTGGAAACATCAGTGGCTGCCACAAGGGTTGCACCAGGAGGGTGGCAGCATCCCTCACCCCTTCCCCTCCTGCTGTGGCCGGCTGCCCCAGGCCGGGAGGAGCCGCAGCTGAAAGCTGCCCCACTTCGGGGGTTGTCATCTTCCAAGGCAGGGAGTTGGGGAGACGTTTGCCACACCGTCACGTTAAAGCCAACGTGACCTGGTGCTACTGCTGCTGAAGGTAATCCCTGCTCCCACCCCAACCCACCCCTTCCCCGTGGCTTAATTAAACCAGAAATTTCTTTATTGCCTTAAAAAAAAAAAAAAAAAAAAAAAAAAAAAAGAGGAGAGAGGTTCATTTCAAAGCTGGATGGGATTAATTTAGGAAATGCACAAGGGTTTACACCAGTTAAATATTTAGAGACTATTTAAGCTTACGCAATTTGCAGCAGAGACAAGGCCCGAGATTAATTTCTAGGGCAGGGAATTACTGTGCACAGAGAACCGCTCCCCCCTCCTGTCCCTGACCAGCACATCTCTCCAGATGCTGCAGAAAGCTCCAGCAGCCCAGCTCCAGCAGCATCACTGTTGGCTCCACCACCGGCAGCCGAGGCAGGGCTGAGCTCCCCCCAGGGCACCAGCAAGGCAATTTAGCCTTAATAGTGAGCGAGTCTTCCCACCCGGCTCCATCCCCATAGAAAAGCTTCACTGGAGCTGGGCAAAACGGGCAGCAGCAAGGCAGAGGGGGACAGCGGCCAAGACCCCCAGGGCAGGGCCGGTGCGCTGAAGTCCCTTGCCCACTCCCACCGTGCTCCTGTACTCACGTTTTATCCGTGACTCCATCATGCTCCGTGTTTTCAGCTTCCCCACCAGCAGAAGGCAGTTGGCAGCTTCCTCTGTCTCAAACCCGGGGATCCCTGGGGAACCTATTTTTACACACTGCCTTTACTTTCACGGAGAAGACTGAGGTTCTGGTCCAGGTCAGAAAGGCACCAGTGGATGCAGTGAGGTGGAGGAGATGCTCTACAGCAGCCGTGGGGAGGGGGGAATGCCAGTTCCTCGCAGGCAGCTGATTGCCTGCCTGAGCTCTGCTTCCCAGGGGCCGGCAGGCTGCAGGTGCTGCGCTTCCATCAGCCCCCAGGACCGTCCCTATGGAGGTCGGAGCCAGGGGGAGCGCGTCCTGGGTTCCGCTCCCCTCTGTGCCTGCCTTCGTGGCCTGCAGACGGGAGGACATTCTCCATCAGCAAAGCAGACGTAGAAAGCTAAACCATTCCCCTCACGTTACTGCGAGGAGCCGCCACTCACAACCACGGTTCTCCCGGGTTAACGGCTGGACTTGATGATCTTAAAGGTCTTTTCAGACCCGAACGATTCCGCGATTCGCAGCCCTGAGGCTCGGCCAGGCCAGCCCAAGGCAGGTGCCCCATTAGTGAGTCCCTGCGCACTGTGGGGGCTGAGCCATGCTCCGAAGATCTGTCCCTAAAACCACGAAGAAAAGCCAAGGGGGCAAGTTCCCAGTGCCTGCAAGGGCCACTGGCCCTGCTGCGGGGGAGCGTCGGGCTCCAGCCCTTTCCCTTGCCAGCTCCAGCCCAGACAAGACCAAGCTTTTAGTCAAACAAGATTCGAAGGTTGAGGCTGTGGAGTCTCCCCGCTGCCTCAAGCCCAGTACTGCCCACGGAGCCTCCTCCATCCCGGTGGGGCCAGGCAGCCAGCCGAGCTGGTCGCCAAAGGCTCGTTGGCCACCTCACTACAGTACCTGCTGGCCATCACACTGGCCTTGCCACGGCACCGCGGCCCTGCACAAGCCCACCAGAGCGGGGGCCGTGACACGGAGCCCTGGGCTACCAAAACGCAGGCGGGGAGGGAACCCCACCCCCACCCAGGGAACCCCACCTGCGGCACGGGCCCATGACCCCTCCCCGGCTTCCCGCTGGCAACCGACACCGGAGCTGGGGGGTGACCACCGGGGTTAATTTCCCCTGGGGCGGGGGGGCAGCTCCCGAAGGAGGCTGGGGGATACACCCGGCCGGTGCCAGGCCCCAGGCCCCAAAGCCCCCCCGCCCCGTGGAGGGCAGGCGACTCCCCGTGGGTGAGGAAGCAGCCAGCACGGGGCCACAATGGCACAGGATCACAAGGACACCGGGTCCCGTCCCGTCCCATCCCGCCCCGCCCCCCCCTCCCCTCCCCGCCCCCACCGGCCGCACTCACCGCGGGCACCGCCGGACCGGGACCTGCTCGGCCCCCGGCGCCGCTTCCGGGTGCGCCGGTCACGCCTCCCACACGCCCTGTTTCGGGAGGGTCACGCCCCCTCGCACAGACCACGCCCCTCCGCCGTATTGGAACAGCACGCATACGTGCTACCGTTCAGCCCCGCCAGGGGGCGCCGGAGGCGCCACCGGCGCCCCCTGGCGGGGCTGAACTGCAACGCCCCCTGCGCACAGCGCGTCCGTGGAGGTGAGGGGCTGTCCCCTACCCACCTCCCCCGCAATGGCGGGGGCGGGGGGGCACACGCCGGGCAGGGACCACCGCTTTTCCCCGGCTCCTGCAGGGGGTCTCGAACCCGCAGCCCCCGGCGCCCCCCGCCTGGAAGCCACAGCAGGTTTAGGCTTGGAAACCTTTTATTTCACAAGGCACATCGCAGCAGTGGGGCCGCCCCACAACGACTGGGGAGGGAGCAGCAGCCCTTTCCCCAATTCCTTCCCCCCCTTCCCCCCGCATTTCAGCTCTGTCCCAGAGCCGCGCGAGGCCAGGGGGAACCCTGCCCTGCAGGACCCCCACGTCTGCTTCACAAGCAGCAGGGAGGAACGTGTCCAGGCTGTCACCCTCATGGGCAGATTGTCCCAACAGTGACCAGGGTCCGCGGGTGACCCGGCCACGGCAGCCCGTCACCGTGATGGCTCCTCAGAGCATGGCATCGAGCCCTGCGCCTCCTGCCGCCGCTCCTCCTGCTCCCGCCGCCGCTCCTCCTCCTCCCGATCCAGGCACTGCAGCTGCTGCTCCACCTCCTCAGGGATGTCCACTTCTAGCAGGTTCTCCATCCCCGGGCCGGGCTCGTCCCCGATCAGCACCTTTTCCCAGGAAGAGGAGGAATGCTCAGGGAGAGGCAACAGGACTGTGGGGCCCCCACCCTTCCCAGAACCACAAAATAGTCAGCGTCGGGACCTCTGGAGACCACCCAGCCCAACCCCCTGCTAGAGCAGGTTCTCCTCCAGCAGGCTGCACAGGTTTGCGTCCAGGTGGGCTTTGAATGTTCCCAAAGACGACGACCCCCAGCCTCTCTGGCCAGCCTGTCCCCATGCTCTTGTCACTCTCAAGGGAGAGAAATTCTTCCTCATGTTCAGATGGAACCTCCCGTGTTGCGGTTTGTGCCCGTTGCCCCTTGTCCTGTCGCTGGGCACCACTGAGAAGAGCCTGGTCCCATCCTCCTGATGCTCACCATTAAGGTGTTTGTATGCGTTGATAAGTCCCCTCTCAGCCTTCTCTCCAGGCTGAACAGCCCCAGCTCCCTCAGCCTGTCCTTCCAAGGGAGATGCTCCAGCCCCTCATCATCTTCACAGCTTCCGCTGGTCCCTCTCCAGCCGTTCCCCATCTCTCTTGAACTGGGGAGCCCAGGACTGACACATCCCCACCACCCCACACCCCAGCAGGGAACAGAGTGAGGGAGAGGCAGGACAGAGCCCTTGGAGCAGCTCTGCACCCTGGGACCTGTCTGTAACCCCCACAGGGACCCTCCTTCCCACCTGAATGAGCTTCTCGCAGGCAGCCAGCACGTCTGGCTCCTGCTCCCAGCGGTGCAGCTCCCTCAGGATCAGGTACGTCCCCTTCTCCCGCACGATGTGCCGCCCAGCCTTGGTGGCTGTCAACTGCGAAGGAGACAAAGCAGCAGTGTGGGCAGGGAGTCTGGCACACCCAGGAGAGCAGCAACAGCAACACAGCGCAGGGCTCAGCCAGCTTCTCTGCCCAGGACCGCATCCAGATGGCATCTGAGTAATCTCCAAGGATGGAGACTTCACCACCTCCCCAGGCAACCTGGGCCAGGGCTCAGGCACCCTTGCAAGGAAAAAAACTTTCCTGATATTTAAGTATTGCAGAATTAATTTTTAATAACTTATGCAGTGTTTCCTAGTCTTAAAAGGATACATTTTTATTTTGTAATTAATTTCAAATTTGCCATTAAAATCACTGGATGCTTTTGTAATGCACAATGAACGCTTAAAGCCTGTTAAATGAGGCTTAACATCTGAAAGAACCTGCTATCTTAAGCAAACAGCCTTTCCTTGGAGATAAGGACAGCTGCAACCCTGCAAGTTCAACCAGCAGTTGCTGTGGGGTGCTGGTGAAAGAGTGAAACCACCTCCAACCAGAGGACAAAGTTCCGCAGCTAAACCTGGATTGCAAGGTAGCGTTGCATCAAGCCCTCTGCCATGACCCACAGCTCTGTGAACTGAAGGACTTCCTACAGTTTTGAGCCTCCATGCCAGAAAGGATGCAGGAAAACTGGAAGAGGTCAAAAAGCTGCCAAGATGGCCAGCGTTTGAGAGCCTGCAGAGCTCAGCAAGGCAGTGGCAAAGGGCAATCTGCCCGAAACTTAGGTGGAAACTAGTCAAGTACTTCCAACAACTTGAAAGCAAACTGGTCTCAGTGATGCCAGACAGCGTAACAAGGGGCAGCAGTTCCTAACAGATGCAAGGGAGGATTTTCACTGGAAGGCCAAAACCTGGGACGTGGTGCCTGGACACCTTGTGAAATATCTGTCTTGGAGGCTTGGAAGCACAACCTCCCGTGTTCCAGTTTGTGTCCATTGCCTCTGGTCCTGGCACTGGGAAGAACCTGGCTCCCCCTGAGCCTTCTCATCTCCAGGCTGAGCAGTCCCAGCTCCCTCAGCCTTTCCTCATAGAGATCTTCCACTCTCTTCACCACCTTGGTGGCCCTTCCCTGGACAGCCTTCACCATCTCTCTCGCACAGGGGAGCCCAGCACTGGACCCATCGCTCCTCAGTGGCCACACCAGCGCTGAGCAGAGCTCACTCAACCTCCTGTGACACTCCTCACGCAGCCCAGGACACCGTTCACCTTAGAATCATCAAATCGCAGATGGTTTGGATTGGAAGGGACCTTAAAATACCATCTAGTTCCAAGCCCCTGTCAAGGGTAGGGACACCTTCCACCAGACCAGGTTGCTCCCAGCCCCATCCAACCAGGCCTTGAATGTTTCCAGGGATGAGGCATCGATCCTCTCTCTGGGCAGCCTGTGCCAGTGCCTCACCGCCCTCAGCATAACAAATTTCTTCCTTGTGTGCACCCCGCAGCATCCCCGAGTCATTCTCCACAGGACTGCTCTCAATCCACTCTCTGCCTAGGCTGTATTTGTGTGTGGGATATTTATGCTTGGGACCTTTGCCACAGGAGCACACTGCACCAGCCACTCCTCCCAGCTCAGTGTCATCTACAAATACACTGAGGGTATGCTCCGCCTCATCATCCAGATGATTAATGAAGACACTGAACAGGACTGGACCCCCGAGAGCACAGTGCTGGTCACTGGCCACCCTCTGGGGCCATCTGGTTTTCAATCTACCTCACTGCCTGCTCATCCAGCCCAGATGGCATCACTTCTCCATGAGGATCCCATGGCACACGGTGCATTCTGGGGCAGCCCTGAACACCTTTCTACTCCCAGGAGCCCTGGCCTGGGCTCTCGCCCTCAGCCCCGCTGTGAGTTGCACCAGAGGGACCCACCAGCATGATGGCTTCTAGCAGCATCTTCCGGATGTCAGGTTCCTCCTCTCGCTGCTTGTCCTGCGGCAGGTACTGCAAGTCCACAGGTAGCCCTAGTGGAAGAGGCAGCCTCAGTGGGAGGCACGTGGCCAGCAGTCCACAGATGGCCACCTCCCACTGACGCCCACTTACTTTCCATCTCATCCTCAGGAAACTCCTCGGGGCCTGCCAGAGGCAGGAGGAGAAAGGGCAGAATGTCGACCTCCTCACTCAGCAGCCACTCGTGGTCCTCTGGGAACAGCCTGGGGTCAGAGGAGCCACCGCAGCCAGGGTGGAAAGCCCAGCTCAGCCCCCACCCAGCTGCTCACCCATTTCCCCCACCAATGGAACCAGTGAGAAAATTGGAAGGGCAAACATGACAGAAACTCATGGGTCAAGATAAACGCAGTTCAATAAGGGAAGGGAGGAAAAAAAGCCCCAAGTGATGCAAAAGTACCAATCACTTGGCACAGACCGATGCCCAGCCTGTCCCCATGTGACGGCTGCTCTGGCCCCCTCCCCGTTTCAGTGCTGACCATGATGCTATGATGTGTGGGACATCCCTCTGGTCTGTGGGGGTCAGCTGTCCCAGCCGTGTCCCCCCAGCCTCCTGCCCAACCCCAGCCTACTCACTGGGGAGAAACACAGAAGACCTTTCTCCGCAGCAGAGGGCTTCCAGCCCTCGGATCATCTCCGTATCCCTCCCCTGGCCCTACTCCAGCAGGTCCCTGCCTGGGTTGTGCTGAGGACGCCCGAGCACACGGGCTGGCTAAGCCCAAGCAGCATCGCCTGTGCCAGCTAAACCTGGTGGCGTTACCAGCACCCGCTTTGGTCACCAGCCTAAAACACAACACCACATGGGTCACTGTGAAGAAAGGGAGCCCTATCCCAGTCAGACCTAGCATCCCCAGCTCCCGGCCGTGTGGCAGCCCGCTCACAGCCCAGGGTGAGGGCAGCACCACCCAGCAGCCGGGCCAGTGCCTGGGCTCGGCCCGGGGCTCTCACCGGCCTCGAAGCAGCAGTTCCTGAGGGCCCCCACGATGCCCCGGCGATGGATAACGGAGTCCTTGTACTGCGTGAAGGGCAGCAGCCGCTGCACCGAGCGCCTACGGGAGAGGAGGGCCGGTCACAGCGAGCCGCAGCCCCCGGGCCTGGGCACCGCCCGCCCGCAGGCCGCCCCCACCGCACAGCCGTACCGGGAGCGGTCGAGGAGCCCGCGGCGGCCCTCGGGCAGCCGGCTGAGGTTGCAGAGCAGCGGACCGAGCTGGGCCGGCGGCCGGGGCTCACCGAGCGGCTGGAGGAGCGGCGCCAGGCCGAGGCCCCGCTCCCGCAGGCCGCCCAGCACCCGCCGCGCCGCGCCGCGCTCCCGGCAGAGGTTGGCCAGCAGCCCGCAGGCGGGCCCGGCCGGCAGCAGCGCCAGCAGCGCGGGCAGGGCGGCCAGCAGCGGCTCGCGGGCCGCCGGCTCGGCCGAGACGTTTACCAGGCAGTCCATGGCGTGGCGAGCCGCCGCCGAGCCGGGTCCCACCGCCAGCTCCAGCAGGGCCGCCAGGGCCGCGGGCCGCCCCGCCAGCAGCCGCTGCCCCGCCGCGCTGCCCGACAGCGCCCGCGCCGCCGCCGCTGCGCCCTCCCGCGCCGCCGCGCCCGCCGCCGGGGCCAGCAGGGCCTGCAGCTCCGCCAGCGCCGCCACTACCGACGCCTCCTCTTCCGCCGCCATGACGGGCGCCTCCGACATGGTAGGCGTCACCTAGCAACCGCGAACCGGCCCCGCGATGGGCAGGCGCGAAGGCCAATGAAGCGCTGGGTGGGTGCGGACGTGCCGCCGCTATGCCAATCAGCTACGGAGTAGCCGCCACAGGGGGAGGGCCCTCCGGAGAAAGGTCTTCTGGGAATGGAGGCCCGGCCGGAGAGCCCGGCTGGGCTCCGCCCCCTGGGCCTGTGGCGCCTCGGGGTCCTAATGCGAGCGCGGAGGGACACGCGTGCCCCTGGGAGGGCGGTGAGGAAGGACACGGGTGTCCCTTGGGAGGGCGGTGGGGGAGGACACGGGTGTCCGTGGGAGGGCAGTGCGGAAGGACACGGGTGTCCATGGGGGGGTTGGGGGGACGACACCCCCACGCCCCCAGGGCCATCTGTCCCTCTGTCTGTCCCCAGTCTGCCGGTCGCCCAACTGGCCCACCAGCTGCGGGACAGCGATGCCATGGCCCCCTGCCCACTCGGGCCTCTGGCAGCTCTGGTTCAGCGGCCGGTGGCAGCTCCACATGTCTCACCACCTGTGGCGGGTCCCCAGCTGGGAGAGGCCATTGACACAGCACCCCAGCACAAGAGCAGGGTCCCCGTCCCAGCATGCTGGCGACCCCGAGCTGCCCCCCACGGTGACCCTGTCCCATGCCGGTGGCACGGCGCTGGAGGAGGCATTGGTGGGGCAGGGGTAGGAGCAGAGCGTGGCCCAGCACCAGCTCCAGGAGAACCTGTGCATCCTCAGAGCCACATCATCAGGATGATGACCATGGGTGACAGCACCGTGCTGCGGCTGGTGCTGGCAGTGCCGGTTCCATTGGTGGTGCCAGTGGTGGTGCCGATATCTGTGCCGGTGCAATTTCTGGCACCAGTGCTACTTCCTGTGCCAGTGGTGGTGCCAACACTGGAGCCAGTGCCAGTACCAGTGCTGTGGTGTTGCTGATGCCATCACCGATGCTGGTGGAGCTGGTGCCCACTCCCAAAGGGGTGGAGGGAGGTGGGCAAGGAGCCCGGGGCAGAGGAGCTGGGGAGGTCCCACGGGATGCTGGGTGGACCCTGCCGTGGCTCGTCCCTGGTGCCAGGGGCTGCCAAGTACTGCAAACTGCTGCAGACCCTCCAGCCCCAGATGATGATCGTGGATGAGGCCATGGAGATCCTGGAGGCACACATCCTGGCCCACCTCAGCACCTCAGCCTTGCTGGGGACTGGCAGCAGGTACGGCATCTCAGCCCCACGCCCCAGGGCCCGACACAGCCTCGTGTGGCAAGTGGCTCTGATTATTCCACTTCTTGTGGAAGTCCCACTGATTAAACCACCATTCTCATCTTTTTCTTCCTCAAAGATCTTTTAATGAGGCTGACCATGTTTATGAACACTGGCAGTATTAATTTGCTCCCTCCTCACTTTAAGGGCCGCTCATCCTGGCTGCATTGTCACCTCGGCTGGTGGCATCCCTTCCACACAGGGGTTTGGCATCCCCCCCCGAAGACAGGCACTGCCCACACCACCGGTACCTGGAGAGTGGCTCCACTGGGAGCCGGCACACCAACCACAAACCATCCCCATCGCCAACGCAACAGCCTCGACAATAACGTTGGGGCTCACAGGACATGGAAAAGCTGCTGCTGGAGGGGCCTGGGGGGAGCCAGCTCACCTCCAAAGCATTCCGGCATCCCAGTCATCGCCCAAATACCTCAAGGTTCAAGCGTATGGCAAAATTGGGGTCTGCAGCCGCTGCCTGATCCACTGGTGTTGCCAACCAGAGCCTGGCTGTCAGGAGGTGCCAGCAAGGAAAGAGCCTTCACTGCTGGATGCTTTATTATGAATAAAAGGGTTCTTTTAGCATCAAAACCACGCTGGAAGAGCCCTAAATAAGGGAGTCAGGGCAGCAGGAGCAGCCCTGGCTGCTTTTCCAAGTGGCTGTCGGTGGTGGAGAGGGACATGCCTCCCCCAGGCACCGGCAAAGTGCACACGGCTGCCAGGGTAAGAGCTGGCAGGGTCCGTCCTTCTCCAGACCCCTCAGCTGCCTGCAGCCGGGCAGGCCAGGCAGCATGTGCATTGGCACCGGGGGTCTCGGCTCCGACAGCCCTGGTACTGGTGCAAAGCCCCTCACCCCCTACTGCTGCACTGTGCTGTGCCGTGCCATACCGGCAGCAGGACATGGTCAGTGCGTGAACCACTGCGCATCTCTGGAGAGAGCTGAGCACACACGTGTGAACAGCCTGTGATGCACAGAGACCCCCAGGAAAAGCCCACTACCCACCAGCCCCTCAGGAGAAGTCCACTGCCTGCCAACACCCCAGGAAAATGCCGCCTCCCCCAAGCCCCCTAGAAGCCCACCAGCTCTCCAGGACAAGCATACCAGTCCCCCAGGAGAAGCCCACCGCCCCCCAGGAGAAGCCCACTGCTCACCAGCCCCACAGGAGAAGCCTACTGCCTGCCAACCCTCCAGGAGATGTTCACCACCCACAAGCCCTGCTGGAACCAGCGATCCAGCAGGGAGGTCCAGCCCCAGCCCTGGCTCCTACCTTTGTCTGGAGGAGCAGTGGGACCACTGGGGGCTCCTGCTCCCCTCCCACACCCCTCGGGGGGACGGGCAGAGCTGCAGCCCCTGCCCTGGGGCCACCCAGAGCCCAGCTTGCCAGCCACACGACGGGGGCCCTGCCTGATGGGACGCCCATTGCTGCGGTGGGTTTACCAGGTCGCCCTGACAGCTGCTCACACCAGAGGGAAACCCGGGGGACAAGGAAACCAGGCAGGATCGCAGGCCAGCAGCCCCGGCATCCCTGTGGAAGCCCCCACTCGTCAGGGACTTGCTGATCCCCAGGGTCCCAGAATGAAGTAATTCGGCAATGTGTCCTGCTCTGGGAAATCTGTTTCTCTGGGTAGCAGGGAGGTGGGTTTGAATGGTGCCAGCCACGCACCGATCCCCTCGTGCCAGGTTTGCTGGAGCCTGGGCTGCTCCTGCCCACTGCCTCCACATCCATCCCTCTTGGCCTTGAGCTGGGTCCTGGGCTTGCTGGAGCTGTGCTGGAGCTCTGCTAAACCCAAATCCACACCACTGAGGGCTGGGAGGAGCCCCCAGCCCCAAATCGCCCGCGCCGTGCCGGTGTGCTGAGAGCTGCTGAAGGATGCCGGTGCAGGCAAGTCTCTGGCAATGAAGGAACGCTGTCCCTGGGGCAGACGATGAAGTCGCTGCTGGGAATGATGGCTGTACACACAAGTGGCACTCGGGCAGAGCCCTGATGTGGATGCAGCCGCCTCAGCTGCCCCCTGCATCCTGCACCGGCCCTGTCCCAGGCTGTGCCCAGGCTTTGGGGCATCCCGGAGCTCCCTGTGCTCATTAGAGCAGCTGTGCTTCACTAGCTATGACCTTCCAAAGCCAGATTTCTGCTCTGCTTCCAGGTGGCTCTGCCGCTTCGACACTTGCACTGCCGGCGCGAGATGTGAAGGGTTTGCACTACAGGGCTGCATTGAACATTCCCTGGGTACCCGAAGCTCCGGCGCTTCCTGAACCACAGCCTGAGTGATGCACCAGCAACCAGCCTCTGTCTGCCCGCTAACAGCTCGTTAGTGTCCCGCTTTAATGAGAGGTTAAACACCAGCCTTCCTCTCCACATAGGGCGAGCCCACAGCACAAGCCTCACACCCCAGAGTAATGGTCGCCTCAGTTCCTCCTCGGATGGAGGTAGCAAAGACATGGCAGTTGTGGGGAAAAATCTTGCCAGAGGCTGGTTAATACCAAAAATATTGATGTTTCAGGTTGGAGGTCTCTGACATCTGACGGCACCAGCCTGTCTCTGGCCAGCTGCTCCAGTCCCAGCGTTCCCAGTGTGCCATGCACCACAGAGCCGGGATTTCTGGACACAGCATCAACTGGGAACATCACCATGAACTCTGGCTTAAAGATATCCTTTGAAATGAAGGCAGCTCAGCCAAAACCTACAAAATGTCCAGCAAGTGAAGACCCAAAACGCCCCAAACCTGATTCAAGAGAGGATAAAGCCATAAGACAGAGGATAAAGTAGTAACTGGAAGTGAAGAGAGACCGAACAGTCAGAGGGAGCCTGCTGCTGCTGCTGCTTGGGAGAAGGCAGAGGGGGAAGGACACCCTGAAGGAGCACTGAAAGAAATAGGCGTTTCTAGAAAAAAAAACCAAACCCATCTGCCACACCAGTGGGACAGGACCTCCCTGGTCCACACCAGGTCACGAGTAGCCAAGTGATGGCTCAGAGATGCGCTGAGCTCCTCCAGCTCTGCGGTCCTTCCCAGGCTGTGCTTGGGGGATGCGCTCTGCTGCACGGCCGCATTGAGAGGGCAGGGGGGTCCTGCGGCCAGGGCTGACAATGCTCTGCACCGCACAGAGCCCGCGGCACGAGCCCTGGCATGGCAGAGCCTGCCCTGGTTCAGCCACAGGGTTTCTGTGCCAGGAACAGGTGGGCAGAGCTGCACCGTTGCTCTCTTGGGAGTAAAGCCCCCTCCTCAGTGCCAGTGGAGGCTGGTGGGCTCCCAGCTGCTCCTTTTGGGCTCGATGGGATGGGCGGTGAGGGACAGACACGCTTCCCAGGGAGGGAAAACACCGTTTCTGCTGCCATCACCGCGGGCTTGGTTAGGCAGTGCCTTCCTAATGGTGCCTGAGAGCCAGCACAATGCTGCTGGTGCCGCCACAGCCGGTCCAACCAGTGGTATTTAATACTTTAATTAATGAAGGAACACAACGAGCCTGCCTGTTAAGGGCAGGCAGTGCCCAGCCAGCACTGAGCAGAAGCACCAGAAGCTGTGGGGGCATCGGGAGGGTGGGGCAGGACCCACCGGTGGTTCAGCACTGAACAGCTGGAGATGCTGGAAGTGCCCCGGCCGGCCCATGCCCAGCACCCACCAGCAGGCACACGGAGGCAGGGAGCTCCGTGGTGCCACGGAGCCAGGCAGGGCCAGCAGCTACACCAGGGATGCAACTCAGGCTGTCCCAGAGACCCTCCCGGCTCCAGGGCCACAACGGCCAGGGCAGGCAGCTGGCTGGGGCAATAGGGGACACGTGGCACGCCAAGCAGCTGTGGTCACAGCCTCAGACAGGTCCTGGGGGGCTCTGGGCACTCCCTGTGCAACACCCGCAAGATGAAGGGCCAGCAGCATCCCCAGAGAGAGGCAGTGGCGACCTGGGGGAGACTGAGAGCCCTGGGAGCCCCTGGCGCCTGCGCAGTGGCGTGCTGGGCACAGCATACCCCCAGTTCTGTGCCTGTGTCCCTGTGGGGGCTGCTCAGTGCCAGGCTGGAGCCCAGGTCATACCCCATCCCCCTAATACTTCCCGCAGCCTGATGCCATCCCCAATGGCCGCAGCAGGACAGGCTCCCCCCACGCAGGGTCCCCGAAGGAAGTGGTGGCGAATGACAGAAAAACTTTATTGGTGTAATGATACATTGCTATGCTGTGAAGTCCAAGTTCCCTGACAGGGGGCAAATGGGGCAGGCAGCCACAGCGGCACGCTAGTAGAGGGGCAAATGACAGCAGAGAGAGGACTGGGCCAAACCCCTTGCCAGGTGGCAGCGGGGTCTAGGGCTCAGGTCCGTCCTGACAAGCAACAAGGAAATAAACTCCCAACTTAAAAGCAAGCTTTGGAGGAGTTACAGCAAGGGAGGAGCCAGGGAGAGCCGCCATCAGTAACACCATGCTGCTGCTGGCACCCAGCTCTGTGTGCTTGGCACCAGCAGAAGGAGTGGGGGTACCTCTCTGTCTGTCTGCCTGCCCACCCTCTGCACCCCAAGGCCCTGCCTTGCTCTGCCGGCAGCTGGAGCCTCCTACCTCCCACCCAGGCCAGGGCAGGGACATGGCAGACCCCCCCCCCCCAGCAAAGCCCTCCAGCTTTGGGGCACCCACTCCCCCTCCCCAGCCAGCCTCTTCTAAGCTGCTCGGCCCCCAGTGGGAGGGAGGAGGGGGATCCCCCCCAAGGCACACCCAGACAGAGGGGCAGGGGTTGCACAGGCAGCCACAGGTGGGGTGAGAACCTGTGGCAGCGGCACTGCCCCATGCAGGCTCCTCTTGGGGGGTGGGATGTGTTTTGAGGCAGCTCAGATGCTGCGGCAGTCACTGCCCCTTGTTTGTGCGTGCTCAGCTGAGCTCTCCCTGCCCTGCCCTGGCACCTGCCGAAATACAGAGCGGGGGGAACTGCGTCCCCCAAAACTCCAGGTGCCTGGGCAGAGCAGGGGGCTGACCCCCACAGCAGCAGGATGAGGGGGACAGAGAGAACGCGGGGACATGGGGCTGAACTGGAGGGCGGGTGGGAGCGGCAGCACCCGGCTCCCGCCACGGCCTGAGCTCACCCCCAACACAAAACCAGATACCGCAGCCCCCAGCAAGGGCTGAGCTGGGCCCCAGCGCAGTGGCTGCTGCCCCGTCATGCTCTGGCCTCCGCACTACCAAAAGTCAGGTGTGGTTTAAAAAAACCAAAACCCCAAAGAAAATCATGAGAGGTGCAGGCTGAGGTGCCTGGTCTGGCATTCACCCGCCAGGCTGCTTGGTGGGAGACCCCTGCACAGGAGCAGTGCAGGGCGCTGGCACCACCCAGCAAAGATAAAAAAACAACCAATCAACCAAACCAAAACATCAGAGAAAAATCACAGGGGGAGGGCAAGAGCAAAGCAAACCTCTTTGAAACAAATGGACTCTTCCCCGGGGAAGGAACCGAGGACAGTTTGTGGGGAGTTTAACAACACTGCTTCTGGAGGAGGCTGAGCAGAGGTGTCCCTCTGCTGCTGCTGGTGCTGTGGACGGATGGCGTTTGCTGGGTCACAACCAGTATGGAAAAGTGCTTGAGGGAAATCCAGCCCAGCTTCAGCGCCACGAGGAGTTTGCAGGTCAGTGCAGCCAACGAGATCAGCAATAAAGTGCAGCAAAGCTTCTTGGAGCTCCCACACAGCTGTCCGGCAAGCCCCGGCTCGTGCCGCAGCAGCCGCGAGCAAGGGGAAAGGGGAGGTTGGCCGGCAGCACCAGAGCGAGGGGACGTATCTTCAGCCAGGACGCCGCAGCTGCTTTCAGTCTGTCGTGCTCCAAGATGCCTGGGGTACTCCAGTGTATGTGTTGGGCAGAGCGACGCTGCAGCTGCTGGGCAAGGGCAGTTCGGGAGCTCAGGGCTGCCCTGTCCATGGGACGCAGGCAGAAGGGCGGTTCGGCAGGGCTGCCAGGCACCTGGGAGCGGTTCTGGAAACTCACATGCAAATAACTTGCAACCTGTAACCGAACACACAGGTGTTACTGTTCCATGGCCATGCTGAGGCAGGGGGAGGCAGAGCAAGAGCGGGGGGCACAGCAGGAGCAGCACTGCTGCTCCACCTGAGAGCAGCTTGGCCCCGCTGAGCTCTCAGCCAGGCTCCTGAGGCAGCGGAGCAGACTTCAGGCCCAGAGGGCCGGGCCCGTGAACCGGAGCCTCTCTCCCCTTGGAGTGGGAGCCAGCACACCATGCCAAGCCGAAGCGCCAAGCTCACACACCTGTCCTCCTCGATGCTGCCGCTCTCGGTGTCGCCAGCGTCCCTGTTCTCTGTGTCCCCTTCACCAAGATCCATGTCCAGCTCATTGCCAGCTTCCGAGCGCGTGTATGCATACCCACTAAAGGGAAAAGGGCAGCACAAGGTAAGTGCCCAGCTGGCACCCCTCCGCGTCAGTGCATCCACAAGGGAGATCCCACTCCTCTCTCCAGCGGGCTTATATCCCTGCCCAGAGCCCCCTCTGCATCCAAATCGAGCCCACGGGAAAGAGGGGCTGGCTGCAGGCAGTGCCCCTCGAGGGGTTCCTCCCCCCCTTACTTGCCCCTCTGTACAGCAGCCAGGTGAAGGCCACCCATTTCGAGGGACCATGGCTCCCACTGACTTGCTCTTTGGTGATACGTAGCGGGGGAGGATGGAGGGAACTGGGCTCTGGTTGAGCTCCGTTCACCCTGGCCAACCCCGCACGCCGGCACTGGCGCCAGGGCAGCACCGGAACAGCAGTTCCCAATGGGCCCAGCTCGGTGCCAGCGGTTCCTCCCTGGCAGTGACACTGCTTACCAACAGGCAAGACAATTCCTTTTTTAAGGTGACTTCAGAGATGTCACATGGCCTGACCTGATGGAACGACAGGTGAAAAAGACAATCCTCTTCAGTCTTTTGTTGTAAAAGAAGTAGTTGAAGGACCAGAGGCTGCCATCCTCTCCAAAGGGGTCCGAATCCAGATCGGGGTTGTAGCTGCAACAGCAAGCAGAGGCATGAGAAACACTGTGCCAGACTCTGCGCCCAGTGCCAGCCTGGTTCTCACCCCAGCTGCACACTGGAGGGAGGAAAGGGGGAGACGGGGTGAGCTCGGAGCTGCCCCAGTGGGCAGAGAGCAGGTGGGAGTGAGTCAGTGTCCTCAGAGCCAGGCAGCAGCAGCTGGCCAGCCTGCATGGGTGGCAGGAACCACCCTGGGCCCCCGGGGCTGGCTTTGGAAGGAGGGTGAGACCCAGCCAGCGAAGCTGCTGCCTGAGGCGCAGATTTTCATGGCTATGGTATGTTCTGCGTGGGAGGGGACAGCAGCAGCCATTCCCCCTCCACCCACTGGCTGGGAGCTGGTGGGCTCCGGTGAGGAGATACCACCGCCCTCCTCCAGCAGTTGGTTCTCACACACACATACAGGTGGGCACACAAAACCATAACCTTTTATTGAAAAAGAACCCTTTCTCTGCAGGCCATAGCACACATGGAAGGGGCCAGGACCCAGATCCAGGGGTGAGTGCTTGCCCCGTTACCTGTAGATGTCACACTCCGAAAGACAGATCTCCTCGTCGACAGCATCCCACAGGTGTGGCTTCAGGGCATTGAAATCTTCCCGAACCGCAGAGAAGAGGCTGCAGTTGACAGCGTTCACCACCTAGAGAGGCCAAGCAGGACCCCATAAGAGGAGCAGAGGAGTTGCTGCCTGCTCTCCTCTCCACCACCTCCCTCCTGTGTTCCACACAGCTCATCCTTCCTGTCCCTCCTCCAGCAAGAGGAGACACCGGAGCCTGACAACAAACCATGGAAGGGGAGAAGCAGGATGGCCAGGCACTGCCGTGCTAGATTCAGGGCCCTGAGGTGGAAGCAAGGAGACAGGCAGCAGGGAAGCAAACAAGGCTGGAGAGGGAAAATCCATCAGAGGATCTCTGGGACACACGTAGCTCAAGTCTCTCCCAGCAAAGTGTGGGGCTTCCTCAAAAGCACCAGGCAGCAGGCTGGGAAGTCCTCTGCAGGAAGGACTCACCGACACTTCCCTCACCCTTCCTTCCTCCAAATACCTGCCCCAGAAAAGAGCAGCCTAACCCAGGCTGGCATGGAAAACCCTGCTCACAAGAGGCTGTTCCCAAAGGAGAGCAAAGAGCAAGTCTGCTAAAGGAAAACACCCCAGGACAGCTGTTGAAAAACCTCTTCCTGGGAAGGATGAGGACTGCCTCATCCTACTGCTGGAGGAGGAAGCAAGGTATGCCCTGAGAGCAGTTACCCAGCATCACAGCAGCACCATGGGGCTCCCTGGAGAACTGGACACTCCCCCTCCAGCTCCACGTTGCCCTCTCTCCCAGGACAAAGGCAGGTAGCACAGCAGGCCTCCCCGGCGAGGGGAACCTGTCCTGACGCAGGGCGCTTTGCTCACGTACCCAGTTGAGGCTTGGCTCCCGGCTGAACTCGTGGCTCTTGGCAGCGCTGAAGTCATAGTCAGGGCGGAAGGACTCGTTGAGCGTCGCTATCAGGTAGAAGAGGGTCTTGCGGCTGCACTTGTCGCTCAGGGGTCCCTCCTCATCGCCACTCTGACTTTTACTGAGCCTGAGAGGCAGAACGGCAGGGTTAGCGGCATCATCAGCACAGCCTGGGCCAACACAGAACACGAGCCGGCAGTTGCCCAGGTGGCCAAGGAGGCCAACCGCATCTTAGCCTGTATCAGAAACAGCGTGGCCAGCAGGACCAGGCAGCGATCGCCCCCCTGTACTCGGTGCTGGTGGGGCCGCACCTCGAATCCTGGGTTCAGTCTTGGGCCCCTGACTCCAAGGGGGATGTAGAGGGGCTGGAGCGTGTCCAGAGACGGGCAACGGAGCTGAGGAAGGGCTGGAGCGCAGGTCTGATGAAGGGCAGCTGGGGGAGCTGGGGGTGCTCAGCCTGGAGAAAAGGAGGCTCGGGGGGGGCACCTGATCGCTCCCTACAACTACCTGACAGGGGGCTGTAACGAAGTGGAGTCAGTTTCTTCTCCCAAGTAACAAGCTACAACACAAGAGGAAACGACCTCAAGTCGTGCCAGGGGAGGTTTAGATTGGGTACTGGGAAAAGTTCCTTCACCGAAAGGGTCGTCCAACACTGGAACAGGCTGCCCAGGGAGGTGGTGGAGCCACCATCCCTGGAGGTGTTTAAAAACTGTAGATGCTGTGTTTGGGGACACGGTTTAGCAGTGGGCTTGGCAGTGCTGGGTTAACATTTGGACTCGATATTCGTAGAGGTCTTTCCCAACCCAAACAATTGCATGATTCTATGAACAAGCAGAGCCTCCAGCCCAGGGCCACAGAAACAATGCCAGCTACCAACACTGAGGTCATTCCCTCAATGTGTCCCACCCCCCCATCCACAGACATGCTGCTGCCTGAGGCACAAAGCGTGGCAGGCAACCCCCCCAAGCCCGTGGTACCTGCTGGGGCTGATCCCCGTGGTCTGAGGAGGCGACAGGGCCTCCAGGACATGCGGCTGGCCCTCCTGGCAGAACTGCTTGAACATGTGTTTGTCATCGCCAGCCATCTTGCACGAATAGCTCTCAATCCTGCAGAGACACACAGCACAGCACCTGAGGCCAGCCCAGCAGCGGCGGGACCTGGCCAGCAGCACCACAAAGGTCCCGGCCCAGCACCGTGTTGGTGGCAGGCACTCAGATGAGGCAGCCAGCATGGCGAAAGCATCTCCAGTCCCCAGGAGCGACCTTCGCCATGCCATCTGGTCTTAGCTCTGCATAAGGCAACCAGGGCTGCCATGAACCCATTTATTTACACGTATGTATGTATGTTTGCACACATGGAGATGCAGTTTAATTCCAGGGAGGCACAGAATAGGCTGGCTGAGCCGAACTGCTCTTCCAGGGATATCAGAGCCATCCCAACAAGTCCCACTTTGCAGCTTACCTCGCTGCTAGCATGGGAATGTCAGAAGAGAAAGGCAGAAAGAGTGCCTCACCGCTGTGGTGTCCTGTCTTAGCACAGCAAGCCAGACCAATGCCAGCAGTAAGCCCAAAAAGGATTCCCTCAGCCAGGAACAAAAATAGGTCCAGAGCTGGCGAAGGACCAACTCCCCTGCAGCCGGCCCGGCAGGAGCTCTCACTGTCACCCTGAGCTGAAACAACTGCCAGCTCCTGAGCGTCAGTGCATGCGGAGTGGCCAAAGGACCCTATCAGAGGTACCTGAAAAGTTTTTCTGACTGGTGGTCCCATTGCCCAGAGCTCCAATGGAAGAATAATTGTAGATGAAAAATGGGATGTGAGCCCGCAACGTGCGCTCACAGCCCAGAAACCCAACCAGCTCCTGAGATGCACCTTGAGTGGTGTGGCTGGCAGGGCGAGGGAGGGGATTCTGCCCCTCTGCTCCGCTCTGGGGAGACCCCCCGGAGCACTGCGCCCAGCTCGGGGGTCCCCAGCACAAGCCAGGCAGGGACCTGCTGGAGCGGGGCCGGGGGAGGGACACGGAGCTGGTCCGAGGGCTGGAAGCCCTCTGCTGCGGAGAAAGGCTGCGAGAGCTGGGGGGGCTCAGCCCGGAGCAGAGGAGGCTGTGGGGAGACCTGGCTGCGGCCACTCGGTGCCTACAGGGGCTGTAGGAAGGTGGGGACGGGCTTTTTAGCAGGGCCTGGGGTGACAGGACCGGGGGGCGGCTTTGAACTGAAAGGGGGAGATGTAGGGTGGACACAAGGAAGAAATTTGTTACGCTGAGGGCGGCGAGGTGCTGGCACAGGCTGCCTGGAGCAGGGATCGATGCCCCATCCCTGGAAACATTCAGGGCCTGGCTGGACGGGGCTGAGAGCAACCTGGTCTGGTGGGAGGTGTCCCTGTCTGTGGCAGGGGGCTACATGATCTTCAAAGGTTCCTTCCCACCCAACCCATCCTGTAATTGCATGATTCTAACAACAAACTATGAAAAAGCACTCTGGTCTCCCCCAAGGCGATCAGCTTTTCTGATCCTAGCCTGTGGTGGCCCAGCAGAAGCTGGGGGACAAGACAACACCACAGACTGCTGGGCAGCTGAGGATGTGCCCAGACATGACACCCACAATTCAAGCAGAAAGCTCCTTCCAGATTTGCAGCTGATTGGGCTGCTCATTGACCGGCAAGGAAGTTCCTTAAATCATCCCAACACCGCTCCTCCCTGGAGTTCCTCAGGAGGCTGCTTGAAGGTCAGCAGGACCCAGACAGAAGACCGAGGACTGTAGGAAGAAGCTCCTCAAAGCCACCAGACCCACCAGCACCAGATGTGGACCATTCCCCATCCTCCATTTTAAGAGGAGACGCCACTCAGCATTTAAGCAGCAATCTCATGGGAAGAGCACTGAAACAACTGAGGGAAAGGGGTGGCAACCGCAGACCATGAGGCATCAATCGCTCTTCCTGTCCACCTCGGCACCCGCGTCCCTCATAAGCAAAGCAAAGAGAAATGACCATGTTCAGCCAGTCTGCATTTGCACCCAGAAAACCTGCAGGACCAGCAGCCTCAGGCACAAGAGCCCCCAGAACCTCTGTCACCACATAGCCCTGTAACACAGCATCACCTCTGCAGCTGAGCTGTGTAATGAGCTGCAAGGCCTCGGGGCAGAGGCTTGCCATGCCTGCTCTGCGCGAGCCTCCCCCAGGCGCCTCCAGCTTTCCCTTACATCGTTTGGCCATGGGAGTGCTTCTCCACATGACCAAGTGCCTGCAGTTGAGCTTTCTACCGCATTCTGGGTCTGTGAGGAGTCACCACCACCGTAGGCAGAGTGACAGGCAACTGCTATGTGCAAAACGGGACATTCAGGGCTCTTGGTGTAAGGGCATAGAGGAACTCTGTGTATGGCAGCCTGGAGCGGGGGAGGCACGGCGTGGAGAAGCACAGGCAGCTGTGGTACGATACAGGGCACAGGCTGGCACAGGAGGAAGCTAGGAGCAGCTCACCAGTGGTCAGCTAGAGAAACTGAGATCTGGGCTGGGACAAAACTGGTTTTAGGGGCAGCAAAGGGGACAAAAGAATAGTTTTACACGTACAAAAAAGGCACCACGTGGAGTACATTCAGCTGTAACAGAGAGCTGTGGACCAAGGAAGAACGAAGGTGTCAAAGCGTGTTAGCAAACCTATAAAAATGACACCACGTGGACTACAGCGAGGAAGGAGAAATCACCAACGTGAACATTATCTTCTTCCCAGGAAAGGACATGGATGCTGACAGCTCACCCATTACCCTCCCCAGCAGAATGAAGCCACTGACTTTAAGAGCAGCAGGAGGGGAGCATTATCTCAGAAAAAGGGACTGAAATGAAGAAGCGCATGTGCGTGTTACAATTAAATTGTGTTATTACTATTGCTGAGGCTTTTTCTGTACAGGAGTACCCTGACGGCATTATCGTTTGTTCTCTCTAGTAACTAATGTAGACTAATAACAATCCTTGATTAAGAATGAGTAAGAAGATTACCAATTAATTTCAATTACACCAGTAAGTTGGCTTTATACGTACAAGGTGTGTCTCCTTTTTGGCTGTAACCACCGCTTGGGCTCTCACACCTCGTGTCTCGTCCCATCACACCTCACACCCCATTTGGGGGCCAGGCGTGCCCCACACAGCCCTCGTCCCAGGACCAGATGCCCGCCAGGCTCCTGACTGGGCTGGGGACTAGGCTCTACCAGCGCTCACCTGCCGATGATGTGAGCATCTCCCGTCTCCACTGTCAGCTGGGAGTTTATTGCTTCGAAACTTGAGTTCTCCAACAGCTTCATTGTCTCGACTTCCAGAGCGATTCCCTGTGCAACAGCTGCTGCAAAGTGTGCGTATCCTGCAAAGAAAGAGACCCTCGCAGGTGGGGAAGGAGCAGCCTGGGTTGCACAGCAGGGCTGTGGTTTGGACAGCCCTGCAGGACCTTGGACTCAATCATCTTAAAGGTTTTTCCAACTGAAACAATTCTACACCCAGAAGGCTGTGCAGAGGCAGTGCACCGGGAAACTCAGGAAGCCCACACCTCTTCTGGGCCAGGGGAAAAAAAAAGTGACAATGGCCCGATGAGCACTCATGCCTCCCATCCGATCCCATCCTCTGCACTGCTGCTCCACTTCACCTGCACAAGTAAGAGCGAGCTCAGCCACGGCACTCGCCATGTGCCGGGGGTTCTGCCCACATCACCTCCCACCAGCTCTGCCCACACTGCTTTGGCAGTGCACTCTGCCAGGGAGCTCCCAAGCTCCCCTCCTCTCTTTTGAAGGTCACCAGCTTTTTTTGGGCCGGATTGTTCTCCCTCAAAGCTGGGGAAGGGCACACAGCACTCGCTCTGCTGCAGGCTGGGGGTGACACAGACACCCTGACCAAGCCCCAGGGTGGTCCCCGGCAGCAGGAGCGGGGCAGCCCCTCAGGGAGCTGCTCCTCTTTGGTCTGTCAGGGCCCTCCGCCAAGAGCAGGACCGACACTGGGACTGGTTAACGGCAGCCCCAGTTAACTGGTTAACGGCAGCCTTCAGCTACTATTTCCATGTAGGGCGGCATTGCCCTGGAGGGACAGGGATGGGCAGATGGCTGGATGTGAAGGGGGAAAGCGGCCTCCAGCCCCATGATCCCTCCCCAGCTCTCGGCCTCTGCGGGACTGTAACAGGAGAAGCTGTAAACAGGCAGGGAAGTAATGCCAGGACTCTCAGGGAGCGACGCCAGGGCTCTCCAGGAGCAGCAGCCCCTTCCAGGCCATGCAGGCAAGATATGTCCCCACCTCTGTCCTGGGCACCACGATGGGGTCGGAAAAGGAACGACTCCTGGCCCTTTGGTTTCAGGACTGCAGGTGATAAGGGGATGCTGTGTGACTGTGACACCGTTACGTGACCATGACACCGCTGCGTGAGCGTGATGCTGCTGCACGAGTGCGACACTGACACTGTAGCAGGGCCAGGGATACTCTTACCATGACGTTACCCATTGTTGACTAGACCTGATGATGTGCACTTCAAAGCAGCACTAAAGTGCACACTGTCTCCACCATGCAGCTTCAGCATTTACTGCAACCCTGAGCCACCGATCAGAACAGCCCAAGCCAACGAGGGCTGGCAAACCCACGCTGTCCTCTCACTGGGAACAGACTTGGGAAGATGGAGAAGGGAAAACTGGGGAAAAAAAATGCCAATCTGCAAGGACCAGGGGTAGAAAGCAGAACATTTTCTGGGGCACCCTCCTACCACAAGCACATCTCCCTCCGCTGGTGCAGATACTGGTGCTCAAACACCTCTTTAGCGATGCAAAAGGCAGTGGGTAACTTCAGTGTTGGCAACAAAACAGCAGCCTGGAGCAGTCCCACTGGTCAAGCAAAGCTGCTGCTCTGAAACCACGAGCCAACAGGTCCCTTGGATGCTGAAACTTGCCCCAGCACCCAACCCCTTGTTCTGCAGGCAGAGCTCCCAGCAAGCAGGAGCTGCATGAAGGCAGTGAGCTCTGCTCCTTGCACTCCGTAAAGCTGCTGTCAGCAGAGAAAGGACACAGACACCATGAAATCCAGAGCTGCTGGTGGTTTCCCACCAAAGATTTGCTCTAGGGGGGAAGCTAGGACAATGTGCCAGGCCGTTTTGGAGCGGAGCAGAAGACCTGGCAACGATGAGGTGGGGAAGGACTAACATGAGCCCCTTGGCAAGGAAAAGCTCAGCCTGCTTCCGACACCAGAAGGCAATGCATTGCTTCATCCACAGCCGGAATTTTATGGGATATAGATTTTCTCTCCCCAGTACAGGCGGAGACGCTAACTTGGGCAGCAGAATAAAAGCACCGTTAACACAAGATGCAGTCAAAAGGTGTTAAATGGGGTGTTCAACCGCACTTTGGCACGGCAACACCCACTGGCATTGAGAGGTTTGCCAGCTACGGTGCCTATGCCATTCAACACCAGGCAGGTGATGCCTGGCCCTGAAACCACAGCTTGGTTTCCTTCCTCACCTCAGCAGATTTAGCGCATAGCAAACACAACTGAGAACATCCTAGAAGTTGCATAGGGCTAATTGTAGATTTAAACCAGCTTAATCTAAAGGGCTTCAGGTGTCAGGGGGTTCATGGCGTGTCTCGGTGCCACTGGGGACCAGGCAGCAGGACCCATAGCAAGCCAACTCACGTAAAAGCCAGCAGAAGCAGCGCCTTGGTGAGGTAATAGGTGACCTGAAGCACTCAACAGTGAAGGAGGAAAACTCGAAGTGAGTAATTTAGGGTAAGCGAAGTAACCTGCCAATACCAGCTCTCTCCTTTTCAGGATGAAGGCGACCACCCCCTCCCATGACCGGAGGGGTCCAGCCCAGGGCTCTCCCCAGCCCTAGCACCCTCGTGTTACCTGACAGGGAGGCAGGTGCATTGGCGGGGAGCACAAAGGGGACCCTGTCGACGGGGGGAAGGGGAGGAGGAGGAGCAGGAGTGGGGTTTGGGGGAGCTGGCACAGGCAGCACAAACGGGGAAGCGGAGACAGGCCCGGCTGCCAGGAGAGCTGCCCCGAGGGGCCAGAGCGCTTGCTACCAGCAGCCGGCCTCCCCGCGGAGCCGCCCGTCCTCTCGGGCGGCGGGACGAGAGCCGCCTCCGGCGGGGCAAGGCCCGGGGCCAGGCCCCGGCGCGGCCCTGAAGGTGACAGGGCCCGGCGGGCGGGGACTGGCAGCGCCGTCCCGGCATGCCCCGCGCGGCGGGCCGCCCCCCCCGGCGGACTACAGCTCCCAGCATGCCCCGCGCGGCCGCGGAGCTTCTGGGCGCCGCGCGCCGACCGCGATGCACGCTGGGAGCTGTAGTCCTCACGGGCTCCGCCAGGGGATGGGGGGGCGGCGGTGGGAGCGGGCTTACCGGCGCTCCCTGCTCTCGGTCCCGGCGGGGCCTCCTCGCCGTGACAGCTCCTTCAGGCTCGGGGCGTTTGTAAAGGGAGGCGTCTCCGGGGAAAGCTCGAGGAGGGCGCGTGTGCCTCGGCCGCCGTCCGCCGCCTGGCGCCGGACCACCGGGCCTCCGCCCACCTCGACATGTCCCCGGCGGCTCGGGACGCAGCGAGCGGCTGAGCGAGACCTGGGAGTTTCCCTTGGGCGGGCAGGCGGCCGGGCGAGCGAGCGAGCGGCGGACCCTCTCCTCAGGCACCGGACGACAACAAGCGGCGAGACCCCGCCCGCGGCCCGTCCGTCCCCGTCGGAGTCGGCAGCTCTCTCCTCCCATTGGGAGGTGGTCCTGGCAGTCGCGGCCGATCTCCCCTTCGGTTGGCTGAGGCTGATGTCGCTCAGCACAGCGCGCCCGCCCTCCGCGGGAACAGGAGCGAGACCCCTCCCGCCGGCAGGAGCGCTCGGAGTTCTGATTGGCTGCCGCGGACAAAGACGGGGGGAGCGGCTGTCAATCACGGTAGGGGCGCGCCTGGCGCCCCCAGCTGGCCCGGGGGGACGCTGCGCCTGCGGGGGCGGGGTGGGGCGGGGATCGGACCGTCCGCTCCCGGAACGCGTGGCCACGGCGGCGCGTTTCCTGCCCGACCGGACCGTCCGCTCCCGGAACAGTCGGACACTGCTCGGGGTGGCGCTTCCCCCGCCCCGATTCCTGGCGGAAGTGGAGGGAGGCGGCGGTGGCGGTGATGGCTCTGCCCGGTGCCCCCGCCCCGGCCCCGGCCGCGGCCCCGGCGCCGCCGCCGCCGCCCACCGTGCTGATGGCGGTGCGGGCGGGGCTGGCGCAGCCCCCCCGCCTCCTGTCGCTGCCCGCCGCCGCCACGCTCCGCCTGCAGCTCAGCGTCGAACCGGCGGCCGGCGGGCAGCGCCGCTTCCGCCTGGGCTTGCGGCACCTGGAGGCGGGCGGCGGCGCGGTGAGACCGGGGGCCCCCACGATGGGGTGGGGGTGGGGACTGGGGGGTCGTCCCGCCCCCGGTGTCCGACTGCTTTCCCGGTGGGCAGCCCTCCAGTGCGGGGACATCCGGGGCTCCCCTACCCGGGCCTGGCGGATCGGGCCCGACGCCCGGGGGGGGGAACCGGTGGCGGGGGGCGGTGTTCCCAGGGCTGTGCCCCCTCCATGTCCCTCTGTCGATCCCTGCCCGGGGCTGCCCGCGTTCCCACCAGCCGCCAGAACCCCCCCATGTCCGACACCCCCCCCTCCCCATGTCCACACCACCCCTCCGTGTCCACCCCCCCATGCCCACAGCTGGAGGGGCTTCGGGAAGGAGCTGAGCTGCTGCCCCCTCCCCCCCACCTGCTCCTGCCTGCACTGGCAGGGGGCTTCAGGGGGAGGGGGGCAGGGAGCTGGTTTCTGGGCATCTCCGCGGGGCTCCAGGCCCCCCAGGTTTTTGGCAGAGATCCTCTGTGCTGTGCCAAAGGGCTGCCGGCTGCCGCCGCTGCTCTGCTTCCCCCCAGCCTCCGTCCAGGCTGGGCGCTGGAGCTGGGGGGGGGTGGTGGGGCAGGAGCGCTGGGGAGGCGAAGGGGATTGCTTGTGGGAGACGGGGGCTCTGAAGCCTCGCACGGGGTGTCTGCGCCGTGTCCCCCTGTTGCCCTCGCCTCCTTCATCCTGCTGCTGCACCACTTCTGTGTCATCCAGTGGTGGGGTGGTTTGCCAGGGGTGTAGGGGACTCACACCCACCTTCCAAGAGTAGCTGGTCTGGCCCCCTGCTATGGGTAGGGACAGGGACACCTCCCAGCAGACCAGGCTGCTCCCAGCCCCGTCCAGCCTGGCCTTGAGCTCCCAGGGATGGGGCACCCACAGCTGCTCTGGGCAGCCTGTGCCAGCACCTCGCTGCCCTCAGCGTAACAAATTTCTTCCTTGTGTCCACCCTACATCTCCCCCTTTCAGTTCAAAGCCGCCCCCCAGGTCCTGTCGCCCCAGGCCCTGCTAAAAAGCCCGTCCCCACCTTCCTACAGCCCCTGTAGGCACCGAGTGGCCGCAGCCAGGTCTCCCCGCAGCCTCCTCTGCTCCGAGCTGAGCCCCCCCCAGCTCTCGCAGCCTTTCTCCGCAGCAGAGGGCTTCCAGCCCTCGGACCAGCTCCGTGTCCCTCCCCCGGCCCCGCTCCAGCAGGTCCCTGCCTGGCTTGTGCTGGGGACCCCCGAGCTGGGCGCAGTGCTCCGGGGGGTCTCCCCAGAGCGGAGCAGAGGGGCAGAATCCCCTCCCTCGCCCTGCCAGCCACGCCGCTCGGGGTGCAGCCCAGGAGCCGGTTGGGTTTCTGGGCTGTGAGCGCATGTTGCCAGCTCGTGCCCCGTTTGTCACCTCCCCGGTCCTTCTCCACAGGGCTGCTCCCCCCGTCCCCCCCAGCCTGTGTTGGTACAGGGGGTACGGCCCCGACCCAGCGCAGGACCTTGCACTTGGCCCTGTTGAGCCTCACGAGGCTCCCACAGACGCACCCTTCCAGCCTGCCCAGGCCCCTGCCTCAGGAGCAGACCCACTCCTGGCTGATCTATCCCCGATAAGCTCAGCTCCAGGGGCCGCCACATGTGGGCTGAGACCTTTTCTCCTGCCTGACACACTAAGGCTGGGCCGTTCCACTGAGCCCCTGGTGCCTGCTGCCTTGCATTCAGTGCCTTTCCTCTCCCTGTGTGCTCCGGGTCCTGCTTTGTGCCACGCTGGAAGTCTTCCCGCTCTGTGTCACCACTCCCAGTGCCGGGGAGGTGCTCTGGAACCAGGGGTGGAGGCAACGGTGCTGTCGCTCCCTGTCCAGTTATGCTTCCTGCCACCCTGACCCATGCTGGCTGCTCCGTCGTCGCCGCCATCGCTCCTGCAGTTAGCTTGAACCTGGGTTTCAGTTTCTGCTGGAGCGTGGCGGGGCTGCGGCACGTGCCTGCCAGGCCATGGCTCAGCCCAGGAGGCGGGCGATGGCCTGAGCCAAGAGGCGGCCTGAAAGGGAAACGCAGAGTCCCTGGCAGGATCCCCACTCTCCTTCTCCCCTCTCAAGGTCAAAGCGCTGCGGGGAGTGGTGACACATGGCAGCTGAGCCGTCCTCCTCACCGGAGCACAGCGTCTGGCCCATTTGCCCTTGGGAGAAGCGTGCTGGCCCCGTTCTCATCCTGGCTCAGGCGTGGAGGGCAGTGCTGGGCCGGCCCTGGGTGGCAAATGGTGTCGGGGCAGCTGCTCAGCCCCACGGCAGCCTGAGTGCCGCCTGGCTGCTGGTGTCAAACCCGGCAGTGCCGCGCGTCCTCTTGGCCTCAGTTTGCCACCGTGGGATTAATGGGGCTGGCTGCCCGCCCACCCTGACCTGGCGTTACGGAAGGGCTCCGGCACGGGATCCCTGCCCGGGATCTGGCTGGCAGGCAGCTCCCACAGGGAAGGAGCCCAGGCTGTGCCTGCGGGAAGGGAGTCGGCTCTCGGGGCAGCCAGAGGAGCCTCTGCCGGCTCCAGGGAGCACTCAGCCCTCGGAGGGCTGTGAGCTGGGAGGGAGAAGAAGGGGGATGAAGTTGTAGGTCGGTTGTACTTCCAACTGGTACAGCTGCAGAGGCTGGAGGCAAGAGGCTCCTCATCCTCAGGAGAGGTTAAACAGCCAAAAATTCCCACCTGAGCACTGGGCTGATGGCTCAGCGGCTCCCAGATGTGCCTGTCGCCTGGGGCTCTGCAGCCCACCTACCTGCTCCCACCACCTCCCATGCCTTCCCTGGTACTCGCTGGGGATGGTGGCTGCTCCCCTGGGTGCCCCTTGGCACAACTGCAGGAGCTGGCAGCTCCAGACACCCAGTGAATCGAAATCTTCTTTTCCTGAGTGTTTTCCTAACGGCTTGGAGCTGGAAGCAGCAGGGGGGAGATGCAAGGCCACAGCTGACACGGCCACGTGTCAGGGACTTCTGGTTTGGGAGGTGGCCCTCACAAGGCTGTGTCCTAGGGTAGAAGTTTAAAATCGAATGAAGGAAACGAGCAGTTTCTCTCAAACTTCCTTCCAGTCCCCCATCTCCGTAGGGGTAGGCAGTGCTTGCCTGTTTCCTGGGTGGCTCTGCAGGGCCCGTCCCCGTGCCCCGGCTCCTCCCGAGCTGCCATTTTACCAGAAGCGGAATTGAAAGCTCTGATGTGAAGCCGAGACCGGTGTCAGCTGCGGGAGAAGCGGGTCTGGGGCACCCCGAGGATAGCCGGGTCTCCCTTGCGGAGGCTGGTCCTGGTCAGCGGAGAGCTGGCGGAGCCCATCTGTCTGCTGGGGGGACAGGGAAAGCTGAGCCCTGAGGTGCGTGTGTGTGGGGAAGGGTTTTCCCAAGGCTCGTTAAAGCAGGGAGGAACCGGCTTCCTCCGAGAACTGGTGTCATGGCAGCCCGACTCGTCTTGGATGTCTCCTGCGCTGTGGTTCTGGGAGAAGGGAAGAGGCGAGGGGTGTGGGCAGCCAGCAGAGATGGCCCTGCTTGTGCAGGGTGACCGGGGATGACCCAGCAAGTGCCAGGTCGATGGATACACACAGGTGGCAGCCCTCGGTGTTCTGTGGTGGCCTCTGGCCAGGGTGGAGGGTGTGAGACTGCAGGCTGCAAGGTGGCTGTTGAGCAGCGGTGGGGCTTGGCGGCAGCCCTGGGCACGGAGGGTCGGCGTTTCAGGCTGGGTTTGTGGTGCTGGGTGTGTGGTTTGGCACCCGGGGATGGAGAGTTGCGCTTGGCTTGGTGTGTGTGCCTGTCCATGCTTATCTCCTGGGAGGAGACCATGGTGGAGGTGAGGAGAGGGGCAGCTTGTGTCCCCAGGTCCTGGCTTGGATGCCGTGCTGGGGGGGTTGCCCCCTTGCCCGGTGTACCGTCTGCATGCGGTGTGTCCTCATCCTGGCTCCATTGTGGTGTGACCCTTTCGTCCTGCTTCCCCCAGAACATCGCCGAGTTCGACCTGAAGGATATCTCGTACAGGGTGAAGAGCCCCACTTGCCATGAGCTGGCGCTGCTCACCTCCTTGGATGAGCCCATGGTTTTTAACTTCGAGGAGGAGCGGGAGGCACAGAAGTGGTGGACGATCGTGAGCAGCTCTCTGCGGGAGGTGCAGAAAGGTCAGTGCAGGCAGGCGGCTGCCTGAGGGCTGGCAGGGACCCAGGGCATCTGCCTGCTGCCAGGAGGGTTCTGCCAGGCTTTTCTCAGCCCTGACAGCCAAGGTACCCAACTAGGAGGCAAGGCTGGGACTGGTCATGCTGCAAAATAATTCAGGTGTGCGATACCAGCTGCTCCCAGCTCCCCCAGTGCCGGGGCAGCATCTCAGCCCACTCCATCTCTGGGGCATTAACTCCTGCACATGGGGAGAGGAACGTTCAGAGTGTTCCTGCATGTGTTGGAGCATCTGAGGGAGCCCCAGGAGAAAGGAGGTGATGCAGGCAGTGACGTGGGAACAGGGATGACTGTCCCAGGTTGTGTGATCGAAGGAAAAGCAACACCAGGAGGGCCTGGGCAGCCAGAGGAGCATGGTGCATCTTCGCTGCCCGTACCCCAGTGATCCTGGAAGCTCAGGGGAGCAGCGGCCAAAGGCTTTGCAGAGACGGTGGGCTGTTGGTGCTGCTCTCCAAGTGCTCTCGGCCCTTGGGATGTGGATTAAGGTCCCTGTTACCTTCATGTCGAGCAACCTTATGTAGCCCAGGGCTTCCTGGTGCATCTGCCCCCTGTGGTGAGAGTGTGGAGCCCCTTGGGGAGGGCAGTTGGTGGCAGTTGCTGCTCGGAGGGCTGGTGCTGCCCTGCTCTGATATATTCCTGGTTCCCCTCAGCCTTGGAGAGCACGCTGGAGTCTTATGCCTCATTTCTGTCCATGTCTGCAAGCGGTGCCTCTGCGAGTCAGGATCCAGATGATGCTTTTTGTTCGGAGCTTTCCAAGAAAGGTACATGATGGGGTAAGGTTTCTTGGCTCTTTTGGTATATCAGGAGTTACCAACTCTCCACAGGAGTCAGGCTCAGACCCAGGTACAGCTGCTCCCCTGCCTGTGGCTGACAAGCTTTTTTATCGTTATATCATTTAGGTTGGAAAAGATTTAAGAATATCAAGTCCAACCACTAACTCAGCACTGCCAAGCCCACTGCTAAACCATGTCTCCAAGCACCACATCTGCATGTTTTTTAAACACCTCCAGGGATGGTGGCTCCACCATCTCCCTGGGCACTCTGCTCCAGTGCTTGACAACCCTTTCAGTGAAGAAATTTTTCCTAACATCCAATCTAAACCTCCCTTGGTGCAACTTGAGGCCATTTTCCTTCATCCTATCACTTCTTCCTTGGGAGAAGAGACCGATCCCACCTCGCTACAGCCCCCTGTCAGGTAGTTGTAGGGAGCGATCAGGTGCCCCCCCCGAGCCTCCTTTTCTCCAGGCTGAGCACCCCCAGCTCCCCCAGCTGCCCTTCATCAGACCTGCGCTCCAGCCCTTCCTCAGCTCCGTTGCCCGTCTCTGGACACGCTCCAGCCCCCCCAGTGTCTGTCTTGCAGTCAGGGGCCCAAGACTGAACCCAGGATTCGAGGTGCGGCCCCACCAGCACCAACTATAAGGGGACAATCGCTGCCTGGTCCTGCTGGCCACAGTATTTCTGATGCAAGCCAGGATGGCTTCTTGGCCACCTGGCTACACTGCTCCAGCAGGACAGAAGCACATGCCAAGGGTGGGCTGGGGGCTGTGTGTCCCGGGAGGTGGCTGTGGGCGTTTGGGTCAGCCAAGCTGTGCAGGAAGGGACAGAAGTAAGTTCCTGGTGGCCCCAAAAATTTCCCTCAGTGCTCTCAACTGCATGGCTGCGGCGCCACAGCTGCTCCTCCTGCCTCAGCTGCTCGCTGGCTGTGCAGCAAGCGTGTTTCCAAGGAGCCTTGTACAGAGCTCCAGCTGCCATTCTGCGCTGTTTCCACGCTGAACTGAACCAGAATTGCTGATTATAGATGTGAAGCTGTGGCACACACAGTCTCGGGTCCTTCTGGGCGCTGGCTTTGCCGGTGATGTGGGTGGCAGTGGTTGTGCCGTGCCCTGGGGAGGGTGTTTACAGACTGGCTACTGCTTTACGATTCTCCCTCTCCCCACTGCTGCAGAGGACCTGGCACTGAACCTCGCCCAGGCAATCGAGTACGGAGATGAGGAGGCGGCCTCGCAGTGTGCCGTGGCCCTGGCTCGCCAGCAAGCCACGCTCAGTATCCTCTGGAAGGAGACCAACTACCCCACGGATCATATCAGGTGAGCACCTCCGGCTATCACGTTCTCGGAGCCAACGTGAGCACGCCTCGTGTTCCTCTGCATCCCTGCCCCGGGTGGAGCCGTGGGCCCTGTGCCAGGGCTCCATGCTTCCCTGCAGGCAGCTGCCTGCTGTGCTGCGAGCCTGGGGCTGTCCTGCCTGCCCAGCCAGCACCTGTCCCCTGCAGCTCTGCCCTTCTGCTGGACATTTGGGTCGCTTGCCCTGCGCTGTGTAGCCCTTGGGTCTGTCTTTTTTCATGTGTTTTTGCGTATAGCAGTGATGGTCCAGGGTGCCTGTGTGTCTGTCAGGGGCTGGCAGAGCCAGACCAGCCTCCTGCAGCTGCTGGAGCAGAGCTGCTCCATGAATTCCTCTGCCCTCAGTTGGGATCGGTCCTGGCAGGAGAGGGAAACATGCAGCTGATGCTGGGGAAGCCACAGCTTTCCTGGAAAATGTGGTATCCCGGGATTTGTACTTCTTCCCTAGCTCCCAGGAGGAAGGAGGGGCGGGGGATGCAGGGACAGGATGTTGGATGCTACCAGAAAAGCCAGGAATCCAGAGGGTGAGCCCATCTGAGCGACAGGGACCTGATCCCTTGGGGTCTTCAGGCTCAACTCGAATGCAGCTGTGCCGCTCTGCCGTGTGAAGGGACTGTCACCAGCTGCTGGGACAGCTTTCCCCCTGTCTGGGGGGCCTGAGGACCCCCCACCAGCAGCCTCCTTCGGTCCCTGCCACTCTCTGCCCAGGGACTGGCTCCAAAGGGTGCTGCCACATGCCACGCAGGTTTGTAAAAGGCCTCCAGGAATGTTAAAACACCAATTTTGCACCCCCACAGTGGTGGGCAGGGCCAGGCTGAGCAGATTCCGGGTAAACATCAGTAATTGTGGGGAGAGTTGTGGCTCACGGCCCTGCAGGGAGTCGGCGAGCCACAGGGCAGCCCGGCCGGTGTGCTGTGCCAGGAACACCAAAACACTTCCAACAAGCTTCCTTAGAAGCCTTCAAGAAGGAAAGCAACATGCCACGGAGCAGGAGGGAGCGTCCTTTGCATGGATAACCAGATGGTGGGTGGGAGACAGGGTCGGAATGGAGAGCGGAGGCGTCTGCAGAGACAGGGCTGTTCCAGGGAGACACAAATAACCTGGAAATGGCAATAAGCCATGAGGTCTGGTCTTAGACTGGACTCATGGCTCTAAGCACTGGAACTCAACGCTGATAAATGCGAAGTGGGGCAAACAGGAAGGGTGCTGGTGGGCCCACAGCAGCAAGCGGCCATGCGGCAGACCTGGAAACAAGTGCACACATTTCAGGCAGGGCCAGCAAGACCTGCAGTGTTTGGAGTTGTGGTGGGGTGACCTTGGCTGGGCATCGGGTGACCCTGACTGGGCACCAGGCACCCACCGAAGCTGCCCCATCACTCCCCTCCTCAGCTGGACGGGAGAGAGAAAAGAAAACGAAAGGCTCGTGGGTTGAGATGAGGACAGGGAGATCGCTCAGCAACTACCGTCACAGACAAAACAGACTCTACTTGGGGAAATTAATTTTTTACAGATCAAATCAAAGCAGGGTAGTGAGAAATAAAAATTATATCCTAAAACACATTCCTCCCACCCCTCCCTTCTTCCCAGGCTTAACCTCACTCCCCAGTTTCCCACCTCCTCCCCCCTCCCATGGGACACAGTCCTCCACTAGCTTCTCCAACCTGAGTCCTTCCCACGGGCTGCGCATCTCCACGACCTGCTCTGGCATGGGTCCCTTCCATGGGCTGCAGGGGGGGGATCTGCTCCCCCGTGGGCTCCATGGGCTGGGGGCACAGCCTGCCTCGGCGTGGGCTCCCCACGGGCTGCTGGGGAATCTCTGCTCCGGAACCTGGAGCCCGACCTGGGGTCTGCAGGGCTGCTGCTCTCACGTGTTCTCACTCCGCTCTCTGGCCACTGCTGTGCAGGTTTTTCGCCCCTTCTTAGTTCTGTTACCCCAGAGATACGTTATCGCTGTCGCTGATAACGGGCTCGTCGCGGTGGGTCCGTCTGTGAGCCGGCTGGTGTTGGCCCATCGGGCACGGGGGAAGCTTCCAGCAGCCTCCCACAGTAGCCTCCCACTACCAAAACCTTGCCACACAAAACCCCCTGCAGGAGTCGTTAGGAAAAGGTGAGGGGACAAATGGGAGTTTCCAGCCCTACCTGCCTGCTTCTTGGGAAATACTTGGGAAATCCAGCTTAGATTTTGTGCTTAGAGGCATGAAACACCTTTTGCAAGAGGTCCTTAAAAGGCTCAGACGGGTCTGAAGGAGAGGCAGCTGGCGGGGTGACACGGTTCTGTGAGGGACCAGCATGGAGAGAGGGACTAAGAGGCTCAGGAAATTAGGAAGCACCTGATTTAAAGTGAGTGAAAGGAAACACACAGTGAAAGTTATTGCCAAGGCTGCATGGAGGCTGCAAGGATACATAGGCTGGAAGAGAGGATAAACAAAATGAGGGAAAAACATGTTCCCCATGCGGTTCAGGATGCAACCCTCGGTAGGTGCGGGCCAGGAGCTGCTGGCAGAGGCAGGCAGGGTGAAGGCTGGGGGGTGCCTGTCCCAGTTTCCTGGGATGCAATCTATGGATCACAGTTGGAAACCCAGTGGTAGACCTCACAGGACCCTTGCAATGGGCACCACCTGCGGCGTTGGCTCTGCAGCTTGGAGCAGCAGGCTGAGCACGAGCAGCTGGTGCTGAGCGCGATGCCAGGACCCCACAATCCTGGCAGCCTTCCTCTCATAGCATCCATCTCTTCTCCAGCATGAAGGTCGGCGTGGAGGATGCAACATCTTCTGCAAGCATCATCATCAGGGTCCGCGCTCACACTACAATAGGAACACTCAAGCAGCAGGTACGGAGCGGTGTGAGCCCCCCGGCCTGGCTGGGAGACGGGAGCCCCGTGGTCCCTGCAGACCCCTGTTTAAATGCGTTTCCCTGCGGTATGGGAGCTGGGCTTTCCCAGCCACTTCTCCCTTTGTGGAGCTGGCTTTTCACTGGTTCTCCTGGCCCACCGACGTGTGCCAGCGTGGGGTCGGCCCCCGCCAAAATGCAGTGAGCAGCTGTGGGGAAGCTGTGGCTGTGGGTTCACCTCCAAGCTTCTCCTGCTGCCCAGGTCTTCCACGATTATGGGTTCCACCCCTTGGTTCAGCGCTGGATCATCGGGCAGTGCCTGTGTGTGGATGAACGGACCGTCTCCTCCTACGGCATCCGCAGGGATGGCGACATTGCGTTCCTCTACCTGCTCTCGGCGAAGATGGCCGAGCTCACCGAGGAGCGCTACGAGGAGGACCAGGCGCGGATCATGCTCAGATCCATCTCCTCACTGACTGACACCACTGAGGAACGGCAAAACGACAACACCCTGCCCAACACATCTCCAAAGAAAGGTCTGGCTCTCCGCCCTCCCCATGGCCACCGGTGGGGAGGGCAGCCCAGGTCCTGCCCTGGTCCCCGTGCCTTGCCGCAGCGTGGGGTGCCAGACCACGTGTGGCAGCGGAGCCCTGTGCTGTGAGCTGCTGGGCTCTGCGGGACCGGCCGTGGGCTCAGCGCCGTGGGCTGGCCCAGCTGCTGCCCATGGGCTGGGGCAGGGCTGGTCCCCAGGATCTGTGCTCCCTGCCTGGGGGCTGGTCTACCCTGGAGAGAAGGGGCCCCCCTGGCACAGTGCGGCACGCTTTCGGCCAGGCCTGGCTGCCTGGTCTGGTGCTGGTCCCTGGGCTGGTTGTAACGTCGCCCTTCCCCGGCGTCTCTCCCCAGACTGGGAGAACGAGGCCAGCAGGAAGATGGACATCGGTGAGATCAGCCAGCACTTGGACACGCTGCAGATCAACGACCTTTTCAGTGCCCAGCCTGCTGCCACGAGCCTGCCCTCCCCAGTGCAGGTACACGGCCTGTGGTGTGTCCCCGCCCTGTCACCCCCCTGCTCTGCCCCCAGGGTCCTCCCTTTCTCCCAGGCTGGGGGTGCTGGCGAAGGATGGGCGCTCCCTCCGCTTCCTGGCTCCCCCTTTCCCTCTCTCCAAAGTATTTTCTCTGGCTTCTACATCTCTCGCCTGTCCCTGCAGGTGGGCTGGTCGTGTCCAAAATGCACCTTCATCAACAAACCCACGCGGCCAGGCTGCGAGATGTGCAGCACAGACCGTCCCGAGGACTATGTGGTCCCTGGCAGCTACAAGCCAGACGAGACGGAGCTTTGGAGGATGCAGCAGGAGCAGGAGGGGATCCTACAGTACCAGCAGGTAAGGGGGCTTGCTGTCCACTGCGGGGAGACGCCGTGCTCCCCACACCCTGTGCTCAAGGACAGACCCAGGGAGGGTCGGGCATCGGCAGGGTTTGGAGGTGTGGTGGGCACGTGGATCCTGCCGCACTCTGGGAAACAGGCTGGGAAGGAGAGGGAGACACCCTGAGGGGCAGCACAGGGGGCTGTTGCAGCCCCCTTCCTCACCCTGCTGAGGGGCAGCTGCTGCCTGCCCGTGCACCTCGGGGACTGGTCGAGGTGCTGCGTCGTGAGCACTGCGTCTTCTGGCTGTGAAGAGATTTCCACGGCAGCGGCAGGGATCTGGCTGCGGCCATACAAAGGGCTGGCAGGGTCTGTGGCAGGGCAGGGATCTGTGACACTGCAGGCAAACCTTGGCAGGATGTGGCACCCCGGTCCTGCGGGTCCTCCTCTCACCTAGCTGCGCCGTGTGTGGTGGTGGCAGCCCCGTGCCGAGGAGCCGTCATGCTGCGCTTTCTCCTGTGTGCTGGAAGCTGTTTCCCATTTTGTAGAACCATGGCAGGGGGGCTCTGACGGGACCTCCCACCCCCAGTGTATGGCTGCGGGGGGAGCCCCAGCCCCCAGGTCAGGGTGCGCTGCAGGGCTCGGGGGGATCCTCTGTCTCAGCCACTGACCAAACCTTCTTTCTTTTTTCTTTTGTGCTGGGATCTCGCTAGGAAAAGGGAAGGAGAGAGGATGGCTCAGCTGCGCGCTGTGTCCTGGGCTCAGGTTCCTTGGATGACATCATCCACCTGTCCTCCGAATTCTGCTAGCCTGGCCCACCCGGACACCCTGTCCTGCCCCTCCGGCCAGGGCCCGGTGCCTGCCAGGACCCGGCGCCCACCAGCCCTGCCCTGACGTGCGCCCAGCGGCTGCCGCCGGGCCACCCCTTTGCTCAGACCCTAGAGTCGATGCGGGAATTTTCTGAGGGAGAAGAGCCAGTGGGGCCCTGGCTCAGCGCCGAGCTGCTGCTGCGGGGATGGTGCCGCTCGCTCTGGTGGCTCTGGGAGCGGGGGGCTGGCAGGGGAGCATGGTGGTCTGGGCCCCTCAGGACCCTGTGAGCAAAGCAGCTCCCCGGTTAACTGTGTCCAGTGCCGGCTCCTCCTGCCTGTGACGCCAGCGGGGAGGGGGCACACCCTGACCCCCTGCTGCAGCATCAGAGGAGCCTCCTCCTACCAGCAGCCCAGCCCTCTCCACCATGCCAGGCCACAGCCCCTGCTGCCAGCTGGCTCTTGGCCGTGCCGCCGCTCTGCCCAGCGCCTGCCAGGCTCACGGGGAAGGGTCTGAGCCCCCTCTGGGGTAGGGATGCGGAGAGCTGAACGTGGTCAGCCCCGCTGCCACCTTCCTGCCGCCATCCTGTTCGTGAGGGCTTTTGTGAAGAGCCAGTGTGGCCAGGGGATGGCACCGTTGCCAGTGGTGCTCTGGAGGTCTCTGAGGCTCGGGGGGTGGGGGGTGGGGGGGTGGGGGCTGTGCTCAGGGGGTCTTAGGCTCGGGGGGGGCTGTGCTCTGGGGCATCTCTGGGGGTCTCTGAGGCTCAGGGCATCTCGGGCCTGGGGTTTCTGCCTTGCTCTGTAGGCAGAGGGGCAGCATCATGGCAGAGCAACTTTGGGTGCTGGCAGGGGGTCACCGTCGGCAGGGCCCAACCCTGCGCCCTGCAGCCCCCCTCACGGGCACAAGCCCTTGCCAGGTCACTGGCCCTGCGGCACCCATGGGAATAAGCTGGGGGCTGCTGGCTGAAGTCTGGGTCTGGGGGTGCTCGGTGCCACGCTGCGCAAGCCCTGCGCTCCCCTCAGATCTGGCACCGGGACGGGCAGAGCTGCTCTGCCCAGACCAGTGTCCACATGGGCCCAGCAACGCGTGCGGTCATCGGCCAGGGTGCTCTGTGCCATGGGTCCCTCCAGCCACCAGCACCCTGGGTGGCCACGCATTTGGTTGTTTCGTGTTGCACGTTGTGCTGGAAATCTCATCCCACAGCCACGCAGGGCCAGGCTTGTCCTGGTGGGGAGCCACATGTTCCCAGGGCCAGGGCAGAAAGGTGGGACCCTCGGTTGGGCTCGGGCTCCTTGGGCCCCGATGGGGCCGTGGATGGATTCTTTCCCTCATTAAAGCCTTATCCCACCATCGCGGCTCTGCCGTCTTCTTGTGCCGCCGGCAGCTCTGTGGCGTGGGGGGTGTTCATGCAGTGAAGTGGACAAGCTTGAGAAGCAGGAACCTCAGCAGGGCCAAGTGCAAGGTCCTGCCCCTGGGTCGGGCCGTACCCCCTGTACCAACACAGGCTGGGGGGGACGGGGGGAGCAGCCCTGCGGGGAAGGACCGGGGAGGTGACAAACGGGGCAATGAGGGGCATGGCCAGCAGGAGTATCCAGAGGGGATTCTGCCCCTCTGCTCCGCTCTGGGGAGACCCCCCCGGAGCACTGCGCCCAGCTCGGGGGTCCCCAGCACAAGCCAGGCAGGGACCTGCTGGAGCGGGGCTGGGGGAGGGACACGGAGCTGGTCCGAGGGCTGGAAGCCCTCTGCTGCGGAGAAAGGCTGCGAGAGCTGGGGGGGCTCAGCTCGGAGCAGAGGAGGCTGCGGGGAGACCTGGCTGCGGCCACTCGGTGCCTACAGGGGCTGTAGGAAGGTGGGGACGGGCTTTTTAGCAGGGCCTGGGGCGACAGGACCTGGGGGGCGGCTTTGAACTGAAAGGGGGAGATGTAGGGTGGACACAAGGAAGAAATTCTTTACTATGAGCACAGTGAGCCACCGACACAGGCTGCCTGGAGCAGGGATCGATGCCCCATCCCTGGAAACATTCAGGGCCAGGCTGGATGGGGCATAGTGAAAGGTGTCCCTGCCCACGGCAGGGGTCTTGGATGGCTGCTCTTGGAGGGTTCCCCCCACTCAAACCATGATGGTTCTGTGAAATGGAAGAGCAGCTGGCCGGCACTTCCTTGCAGGGTTGCACCAGAGCCAAGCCGTCCTGAGCAGCCCACGCCAAAGCCGGCCCTCGGTGCTGCACCCTCACGGCTGCTGCTCTCGCCGGGGCAGGGCCGGTGCCAGGATGGCGCTGGGGCCCAGCAGGATGCCGTTGGCAGGGGTGTGGGGTGGGCTGGGGCCCCTTGGCAAAGTGGGGAGCCCTGCGCGGGTGATGCTCGGGAACGGGTTCATGACTGCGGTGATGGTGAAGCACCGGTGTGGTGTGAAGTGTCACCAGCGCCCGAGCTCTGGCAGACTCTGCACCCGGGGAGCAGGGGCCATGTGTGGGTGATCGGGGGCGCTGCCTTTTGTACCGGCCTCCGCAACATGCACAGAAAACCACAGGCTTTAAAATATAATATAGTGCCCCCTAAACAGCCACACTGACCCTCAGGGAGTGCTGGGACCCCAGCAGCTGCTTGGGCTTGGTGCTCGCATCCCTCGGCTGCATGGGGACAGGGAAATGCCGGGGAACATCTCGGTGCCGGGTCTCACCACAGTACGTCCACCAGCAGCTGCCCCCCACTCTGCTTCCCTTTCCTTGGGGGAGTGTGTCCCTGCAAATCCAGACACAAACCCTGAACACAGCTGTTCCTCCTGGCTCCCGAAGCTGTGGAGGACTTTGGACAAGTGTCCCCCAGTCCCTTGGGTGGTGGCTATGAGGGGTTGTGGGAGGCGTGGAGCCGTGCCAGCTTCCCTGACCAGGCTTCTTCACCGCTGGTGGGTCAGAGCCAGAGATGTCCCCTCCAGTCGGGCACCCTGGGCTCTGGCTCAGGAGCCACCCCCTGGGGTGGGAGGGGGGCTTGCAGGGGCAGGTGGCAGCGCTGGGGCTGGGGGCTGACCGGGACTGTTCCTCACCGGCAGGCACTGGAGGCCGAGCGGCTGAAGAACTTCCAGCAGCTGCTGCAGCTGGAGGAGGAGGTGCTGGTGCCCAACCAGGAGGTGCTGGAGTGCCGCATCTGCTACCAGCAGGTCCCCCCCGGCGAGGGGGTGCTGCTGCGCGAGTGCCTGCACAACTTCTGCAGGTAACACCTGATGGAGCCGCCTGGTGTCTACAAGCCCCCCCCCCCAATCAGCGTGGTGACTGGCCCTGAGAGACCCCTGCCATTGTGGTGACCGGCCCCTAGCCCCCGTCATTGCGGTGACCGGCAGTGACCGGCCCCGAGACCCCTGCCATCGTGGTGACCAGCCCAGAGGCCCCTGCCATCACTGTGACTGACCCTGGGACCCCTGCCATCACTGTGACCAGCCCAGAGACCCCTGCCATCACTGTGACTGACCCTGGGACCCCTGCCATCACTTTGACTGGCTCAGAGACCCCTCCCATCACTGTGACCAGCCCCTAGCCCCCTTCCATCACAGTGACTGGCCCAAGACCCCCATCATGGTGGTGACAGGGCGCCTGTTCCTGCAGGGAGTGCCTGCGCCAGGTGATCAACTACAGTGAGGAACCAGAGGTGGCCTGTCCCTTCCGTGACGACTCCTACGCCTGCAGCAGCCACCTCCAGGAGCGGGAGATCCGGGCGGTGAGTGCGTGCCAGGTCAGCGGAGGAGGAGGGAGGTTGGGGCCGCATCCTGACCCTGCCCGTGCCCACGCAGCTGGTGTCACCGGACGAGTACCGGCGGTTCCTGGAGAGAGGCCTGATGCTGGCGGAGCGGCGCAGCCCCAACAGCTTCCACTGCAAGACCACCGACTGCCGCGGCTGGTGCATCTACGAGGATTCGGTGAACGAGTTCCGCTGCCCCGTCTGCCAGGCCCTCAACTGCCTGCTGTGCAAGGTGAGCTGCCATCGCACTGCTCCAGCCTTCGGCATCGCGAGGGGGCTTGGGGGGGGGGGGGGGGGGGGGCGGCAGTGCTGAACGGTGCTGTCTCTGCACCCCCCAGGCCATCCATGAAGGGAAGAACTGCCGCCAGTACCAGGATGACCTGCGGCTCCAGGCACAGAACGACTCGGCTGCCCGGCAGACCAACGACATGCTGCAGGTGGGAGTCCCGTGGGGGGGGGCAGTGGGGAGGGGGAGGGGCTGGAGCGTGTCCCCGTGTCCCTGACGGCTCTCTCTCTTCCCCCCCGCCCCCCTGCAGACCCTGGTGCAGATCGGGGAGGCCATGCATTGCCCCACCTGCTTCATCATCGTCCAGAAGAAGGACGGCTGCGACTGGATCCGCTGCACCGTCTGCCAGACCGAGATCTGTTGGGTGACCAAGGGGCCGCGCTGGGGGCCTGGGGTGAGCAATCCTGGGGGGCAGGAGGGACCCCCCTGGCTCCCCACAGCTGGGGTGGGGGCTGAGTGACCCCACGGGGCCCTGGCCCACACTCACCAGTGACAGCAGAGCTGGCCCTGCAGTGAGCTCCCACCCCTGACCCATGTGTCCCCCACCAGGGTCCCGGGGACACCAGTGGTGGCTGTCGCTGCAACATCAACGGACAGAGGTGCCACCCCCGGTGCCAAAACTGCCACTGAGCCCTCACCTGGCTCAGCCCCGTGGGGACGGGGACCCACCGGAGGCATTCGGCACCAGGAGCTGCTCTCCTCACGCCAAGGGATGGCCCAGCTGGAGTTGGAGCCCAAGCAGGACCCGGAGACGTTCATGGTCACAGGGCAAAGCTGCGTCCCACAGCCATGGAAGGAGAGAGGATGGACATGGGGCAGGGAGGTGTGTGTGGGGGGGAGCCCTGCATTGCGGGGGCTTCATGGAGCCTCTGCTGGCAGCAAACCTCCCCCCCCCAGAGGGGACTGGTGCGGCACTGGCCGTCCCAATAAAGCCATCTACATGCCACAGCCTTGCTGCTGCAGTGGGGGCACCTGACAATTCAGCCCCCTCCAGAAGGGAGCGATGGGGATCAGTCCTTCAACGAGCCCACGACCCCATCCCGAGGGGCCGCAGCCGGCGCGGGGAGAGACGCGGCACAGGCAGGCACCACGCCATGCTCTCCCCTTGAATGAGATTTTATTTCTGTGTCCCCAGCCCCTCCGAGTGCAGGTGCTGCCCGCGCCGCGGTGGGCGAGCAGCGGTGCCTGGCTGGGGCCGAGGGCCATGTTAAATAAGGAGCCACAGTGGGGGCACGCGCTGCCAGCTGTGCCCCACCGCAGCCCAGGGGTTGTGCGTGGCCCAGGTGGTGCAGCTGGGGTGGGGGGCACCCCGCTTTGCCCCCTACTTGGGGGGCCGGTAGACCATTTTCCTGCTCTTCAGCACAGACCATTTGTGGCGTTTCATGTAGTAGAGGAGGCAGCTGAGGAGCCCCGAGATCATCAGCATCTGGGGGAGGGAAGGAGTCACGCTGTGCCCCATGGAGCCACCACCCCTGGGGGAGGCCTTTGGGCACCGCGGAGGGGGGCACTGCTGCCCTCCCCCCAGGGTGCTCCCGCCACCCCCACGCAGCCCCCAGGGCAGACACCCACCTTCAAACCCATCCGTTTGCGGTGGTCGTGCTCTGGCTCTGCTGCCCACCGCAGGAACGTGCAGACGTCCTTGGCGATCTGTGACATGGTGGCCGGCGTGCCTGCGGGCAGTGCCAGGGCGGGGGCTGAGCACCCCGGGAACCAGCACCCCCACGGGACAGCACTGCGCCGGCCCCCAACCCCTCTTACCATCATCATATTCCAAAATTTCATTGTAGATTGGGGGGGCCATGCCGATGGCCTGGCCCGGGAAGTATGGGTTGTAGTGCAGCCCCTCCCGCACTGTCACGCCGGCTGGGGGGTCGCAATAGCCGGTGAGGAGAGAGAACACGTAGTCCTCGCCCCCGTGCCTGCGGTGGGGAGAGGCGGGGGTCAGCCCCAGACTGCAGAGAACCCCAGGGCAGCAAGGCCGGGGTCCCCAAGCTCTGTGTGGGTCCAGGACCCACCAAACCACCTCCCTGGCCCCTTACCGGGCGTTGACGATGTAGCTGAGGTCAGGGGGCAGCGCCCCATTGTTGGCAGCTCGTGCCGCCTCGGGGTTGGGATAAGGTTTGGGAAAATAGTCGGAGATTTTGCCGGGACGCATAAACATCTCCCCGTTCTCATCCGGGCCGTCCATCACCTCCACCTGCACGGCAACGGAGGGAGAAGAGCCCTGAGCCAGGGGGTACCAGGCACAGTGGGGCTGTCCTGTCCCATCCCGGTGGGGCACCCACCTCCTCGGCCAGCGCCTTGGCCTCCGCCTCGGTGTGTGTGACGCCGATGAGGTTGCGGAAGGCCACGTACTCCAAGCTGTGACAAGCGGAGCACACCTGCTTGTACACCTGGAACCCGCGGCGCACGCTGGACGAAGAAGAGGAGGTGATGGTCCCCGATCCCCACTGAGGCTCCCCATGACCCCCCCCCCCCCCCATGTCCCACCAGCCCCCGCTGGTACCTGCCGTGGTCAAGGGCAGCCAACGGGCTGCTGTGGCTCCAGGGGAAGCTGGGCGGGTGCATCTCCAGCTCGCCGGCGTCCACGGCCGAGCGCAGGGCCAGGGCCAGGCCCCCTCCGCCCGCCGCCAGCAGCCCCAGCGCCGACAGGGCCACCTTGCCCCCGCGGGACAGCCCAGCGAAGGAGGACATGGTGGCCTGGCGGGGGGGCACAGCCATCAGTGGGGCAGGAGGGACTGGGTAGCACTGGGAAGCTGGGTGCAATGGCACTGGGTGGGGATGGGGGGGAGCTGGGCAGGGATGGGGGGCACACCCGGGGCACTGGGCAGGGGTGTGGGGGAACTGGGGGCACTGGGCAGGGGTGGGGGAGAACTGGGCAGGGATGTGAGGCACACCCGGGGCACTGGGCAGGGGTGTGGGGGAACTGGGGGCACTGGGCAGGGATGGGGGGGCACACCCGGGGCACTGGGCAGGGGTGGGGGAGAACTGGGCAGGGGTGTGGGGGAACTGGGGGCACTGGGCTGGGATGGGGGAGAACTGGGCAGGGATGTGAGGCACACCCGGGGCACTGGGCAGGGATTGGGCAGGGGTGGAGCTGGGCAGGGATGGGGGGAACTGGGGACACCGGGCAGGGATGGGAGGGGAGCTGGGCAGGAATGAGGGGGTGACGACAGGGTCCACCGGCCAGAGACGGGGGTTTTGGGTGGAGGGAGCCGCGGGCACCGGGCAGGACCAGAGCGGGCAAGCAGCCACACCGGGCCGCGCCGGGCGGGGAACCGAGCAGGACAGGAGGGAGAAACCAGCGGCACCGGGCACGGCCGGGACACACGGGGCCGGGCCGGGGGGGGGGGGGGGGGAACCGGGGGCACCGGCACGGCCGGGACACAGGGGGCGGGGGGAGGGGAACAGGGGCCCCGGTGGCGGCAGCCTCCGCCCCCGCCGGTGCCGCCCCCGGTGACCTTCAGTGCGGCGCGGGGCCGGGGCTCACCGGGGCGGGCGCAGTCCGGGCCCGCGGCAGCAGGAGGCGCCCGTAGGGCCGCAGCGGGAGGCTCCGCACCGCCACCGCCGCCATCGCTCCGCTCCTCCCGGCGGCCGCCGCGCCGAGGTCGAGGGGACGCGGAGGCCCCGTCCCGGACGTGACGTCCCCGCCCTGACGTCACACGCCAGCGGAACCGACGTCAGGGTCCCCCCTCCCTCCCCGCCCCCCCCCCCCCGGTGTCCACCAGATCGGCTCCGGTTGGATCTTTGATCCGCCTTTATTGAGCAGCACCGCGCGGCGGGACCCCCCGTACGGGGCGGGCACAGACAACCCCCCGGCACAGCCCCCCCGTACAGCCCCGCGTGACCCCCCTGTACGGACTGGGGAGAGACCCCCCCACTGTGCACCCCGTGCCAGGCCCCCCCAGGCACAGACCCCCCCATATGGGCCAGGCCAGGACCCCCCGGTACAGACCAGGGAGCCCCCAACCCCCCCACTACAGACCAGGCACCCCTACCCCCCCATTCACACGGGGGGGGGGGCGCAGACTCGAGGGGGGGGGTCCCCCCTGGGGCAGGACCCGCTGCCGCCCCGTGGGGGGACTTGGCTGGGGCTGGTGTCCCTGTCCCATGGGGATGGGGACATCCCTCCCGGCCCATCCATGCGCAGGGGCCTGTCACTTCCAGAAGAGAACGTTCCAGAAGAGCAGCCAGCAGGGGTAGGCGCAGAGGGCGAGGAAGGGGAAGAGCAGGGAGCCGTAGAGGTGGTGCTGGAGCAGCCCCTCGGCCACGGCCGCCAGGAAGAGCTGCCAGCCCTCTGCCACCGCCGCCGGCGCCTCCACCAGCTCCCGCTGCAGGAAGATGCCCAGCAGCAGCGTCACGGCCGGCGTGGCCAGCACCAGCAGCGCTGCCAGCAGCACCCTGCAGGCGAGAAGCACAGTCAGCCGCTGCAGGGCCCGGAGAGAGACCCCCGGTGACCCCCCGCAACCCCACACCACCGGGAGAGACCCCCAGCATCCCCACACCATGGGGAGACACCCCTGGTATCCCCCCATATCCCAGGGAGAACCCCCAGTGTCCCCCACCCTGGGAAGAGCCCCTGGTGACCCCTGGCATTCCTGCACCCCAGGGAGAGAGCCCCCCAGCACCCCCTCATAACGCAGGGGGAACCCCCAGCATGCTCACCCCAGGGAGAGAGCCCCCAGTGACCCCCCAACATCCCCACTGTGGGGAGACCCCCCAGCATCCACCCCACATTTCAGGGAGATCCCCCCCCCAGCACCCTCACACCTCAGGGACAGCCCCCCCCCAGCATCCTCACCCACCCCAGGGAGAGCCCCTGGAGTCCCCCCGACCCTGGGGAGAGCCCCTGGTGACCCCTAGCATTGCCCCATCCCAGGGAGAGCCCCCCAGCATCCCCCCCACTGGAGAGGGGGTCCCGGCCCCATGCCCCCCCTCACTTGGGGCCAGTGGGCTGGACGGCGGCAGCGGCGGGCACCATGGTGGCGGCCAGGAGGAAGCCGAGGGAGAAGTTGAGAAGGGCGAGGCAGCCCAGCTGCACGGCCAGGTACAGCAGTGCCAGCAGCTTCAGCGTCATCCAGCCCCGGTCACTGCCACCACCTGCCAGCACCCTGCGGAGACCAAGGGGGATGCTCAGCCCCATGGCCATGGAGGACAGCACCCCACAGACACCCCAGCGAGCCCCCCAGCCCCAGCACCTGTGGGTGTTGTGGGGCAGGGCCATGCCAGCCACGTAGATGGCGATGACAGTGAGCACCACGGCCTCCGACTCAGAGACGGGGAAGTGCTGGGTGGCCACACGCTGCCCCAGCACCGGCAAGAAGTAGAGAGCGAGGCCGGCGGCATGGCAGATGAGCACCGGTGGCACCAGCGCCAGAAGGCCGGGCCGGGCCTCCTGCGGAAAGCCGGTGGTGATGAGGATGGTGGGACTGGGGAGGGGTCTGCGGGGAGGGGAAGGGTCCTGACCTCCCCAGCCGCGTGGTCGCCGTCCCAGAGGCGCTCAGCGCTGCCCGTCTCACACTTGCTCAGCTTCATCCAGAGGTCCAGGGCGTGGGAGTGGTCAGGGAAAGGAGCGGAGCGGGTTTGGCCACCCCTTGCCCACCTCCTGGACCCCTAAGTCCCCCCTGCTTTGCCCAAAAGGATATCTTGAGGACGAGGACAAGGATGAGGAAGCCGAAGGCTGGCATGTAGACACCAATGGAGACGAAGCGGGACAGGGAGGGCAGGAGGTAGAAGAAGTAGGACTGGTGCAGCCGCTCCAGCAGATTGTTGAGCTTCCGAAACATCCCCTCCAGTGTCCTGCAGGCACCGGGCACGGTGAGCCGGGGGCAAAACTGCCCCCCAGAGCCCTCCCCACAGCCCCGCACTCACTTGCCCACGGTGGTCATGTCGTACTTGTACTGTCGGAAGCTATTGATGCCACGGAGGGTGATGGCTTCGATGCGGTAGCGGAGGAAGAGGCCGTGGTCACCACGGGGCCACCCCGACGCCTGGGCTAGCACCATCAGCAGCAGCGTCTGCAGGCTGTGGGCATAAGCAGGCAGCGAGTCCCAGTCCGAGCGTGGCAGCTGCGAGGGTCACAGAACCATGGAATTGTTTAGGTGAGAAATGACCGTTCAGATCATTACATCCAACCGTTCACCCAGCACTGCCAAGCCCAACCACTAAACCACGTCCCTAAGCACCACATCTATGTGTCTTTTTAAACACTCCCCAGGGATGGTGGCTCCACCACCTCCCTGGGCAGCCTGTTCCAGTGCTGGACGACCCTTTCGGTGAAGGAACTTTTCCCAGTACCCAATCTAAACCTCCCCTGGCGCAGCCTGAGGCCGTTCCCTCCTGTCCTGTTGCTCGTTATCTGGGTGAAGAGACCGACCCCACCTCGCTACAGCCCCCCTGCAGGCTGTAGGGAGCGATCAGGTCCCCCCTGAGCCCCCACCTCTCCAGGCTGAGCACCCCCAGCTCCCCCTCACCAGCCTTGTGCCTCATCCCCTTCCCCAGCCCTGTTGCCTGTCTCTGGACACGCTCCAGCCCCTCTACACCCCCCTGGGGTGAGTGGCCCAAGAATGAACCCAGGATTTGAGCTGTGGCCTCACCAGCACTGAGTACAGGGGGACAACTGCTGCCCTGGTCCTGCTGACCGTGCTGTTGCTGACAGAAGCCAGGATGCCGCTGGCCACCTGGGCAAACTGCTCCCGCAGGAGAAAAGCCCCTGCCAAGGGCAGGCTGGGGGCCATGTGTCCCAGCAGGTGGCCATGGACAGGGGTTGGCCCCGGCTGGGCTCACCTTGCCCTGGATGGTGCAGAGCAGCCCATTCTTCTGGCAGAAGGCATGGAAGAGATTGAGCAGATCCAGGTTGGGCAGCTGCCCGTTCAGCCCCTCCACTGCCACGTCAAAACTGGTCACCACGTCGCTGCTCAGCTCCAGTGAAATGGCCGCCTGGATGGCCCCGGCCCGGCCCAGCGTCCCCGAGGACCGCATCTCTGCAAGCACTGCACCGCGTCAGTGCCACTGCCAGCCCCTTGGCATGGCCAGGGAATGGCCGTGGCACCCCCAAGCACCCATCTCACCAGTGATGTTGACATCATGGTAGGCCTCCAGCCAGGCCTCCATGCCCAGCAGGTCATGCTCGTTCACGAGGAAGATGATGTCCTTCGCCCAGTAGATCTGGCCTGAAGGGAAGGGGTGGCTGCGGCACCACGGTCCCTGCCCCGGCATAGCCCCAGCGGAGCTCAGTCCCTGCCCCGGCAAAGCCTGGCACAGCCCCAGTAGGACCCACTCCCCTTGCTGCCCCCCAGAAAAGCCAGGGTGCCCCGGGGCAGTGGGCAGGTGGGTACCTGGTGCTCCCATCCCTCACATCCCCACCAGGCAAGGATCTGCCAGGGAGCAGGGATTGGGACACTCAGCATCCCAGGGGACACCCCCCCCAGCTCCCAGACCCCCTGCCAACACTGGGACTGACCTCGGAAGTAGGAGGCGAGGGCCAGCATCAGCCCCACGGCCTGGTTGTTGTGGGGCCCCTCACTGCAGGGCACGCTCAGCACCAGCGACTCGGTGCTGGCGGCACGCGGCGCCCGCAGGATGCCGTACACGTTAGTGCCCTTCACCATCTGCCGAAGGAATGGGAGGGCTGGGGGTGTGCCCCGGGATGGGGGGGCGGTAGTTTTGGGATGGAGGGGCACCGGGTACGTACGTATCGCTCACGGGTCTCATCGGGGAAAGGCAGCGTGCGGGAGAAGGGTTGCCGATGCACCTCCAGCCCCAGGTTCCACATGGTTTTCTCCAGCCAGGCCACCGGCATCCCCCTGGGAAGCAGGAGAGGTGGGATGGAGCCCCTCCAACCCTACCTCTGCCCACGGCACCCCCCCAAAATGAGCTGCACCCTGCTCTCACCCCGCTTTCTTCTTGTGCCCGGCAAACTCCCGGCCATAGGAGAGGGCCCGCTCACCGAAAACAAACTGCTCCTCCACCATGGTGGAGCCCATGGCGTTCTCCGACATGTAGGTGCGGGGGGCGAGAGGCTGGAAGGCCAAGGCCAGGAACCAGCCCAGCCCAGCCACGTAGCTCAGGGTGCTGCAGGAGGAGAGACAGGGCCTCAGGGGTGGGAGGTCACCGCCTGGCAGCCCCCCCGAGCCCCCCAGCACTCACCAGAGCGGGGTGTTGAGGCGCAGGATGAGGCGGGAGAGCGCCCGCCGGCAGTGGGGGTCCGACAGCAGCCCCATGGCAGGGGGGTGCTGAGCTCCGGCTGCTGGGGGGAGGGGGCGGGGGGAAAGGTGGGGTGCCCACCAGCACTGAGGGTGCCCATGGATCAACCTGGGCCCCCTCCTCAGGCACCCACAGCCCCACATGCCCCCCATGGCTCTGTCTCTGCCCCCCACACACCCCACGGGCCCCACCCCTGCCCCACACCACTCACCCGACACCCCACACAGCCCCTTACCTGCCCCACACGTACCCCACAGCCCCGTCCGTGCCCCACACGCACCCCCCGCGCTGCCCGCCAGCCCGCGGCCCCCCCACCTCTCGGTCCCACCGCCCGGCCAGGCCGCTCAATCGCGGCTGCACGGGCCAGGCCGACGGGCGGAGCCCAGAGACATCGATGGGCACCGCCCGCCCCGCGCTGCGCATGCGCCGGCCGGGCCGTGTGGGTGTGCGAAGGGCTGTGTGAGGGCAGCGGGTGTGCAAATAGGCCGGGCGGGTGTGCAAAGGGCTGTGCAGGGGCAGCAGGTGTGCAAATAGGCCGGGCAGGTGTGCAAAGGGCTCTGTGAGGGCAGCGGGTGTGCAAATAGGCCGGGCGGGTGTGCAAAGGGCTGTGTGAGGGCAGCAGGTGTGCAAATAGGCCGGGCGGGTGTGCAAAGGGCTGTGTGAGGGCAGCGGGTGTGCAAATAGGCCGGGCGGGTGTGCAAAGGGCTGTGTGAGGGCAGCGGGTGTGCAAATAGGCCGGGCGGGTGTGCAAAGGGCTCTGTGAGGGCAGCGGGTGTGCAAATAGGCCGGGTGGGTGTGCAAAGGGCTCTGTGAGGGCAGCGGGTGTGCAAATAGGCCGGGCAGGTGTGCAAAGGGCTCTGTGAGGGCAGCGGGTGTGCAAATAGGCCGGGCGGGTGTGCAAAGGGCTGTGTGAGGGCAGTGGGTGTGCAAATAGGCCGGGTGGGTGTGCAAAGGGCTGTGCAGGGGCAGCGGGTGTGCAAAGGGGCCGGGTGGGTGTGCAAAGGGCTGTGTGAGGGCAGCGGGTGTGCAAATAGGCCGGGCGGGTGTGCAAAGGGCTGTGCAGGGGCAGCAGGTGTGCAAATAGGCCGGGTGGGTGTGCAAAGGGCTCTGTGAGGGCAGCGGGTGTGCAAATAGGCTGGGCAGGTGTGCAAAGGGCTCTGTGAGGGCAGCGGGGTGTGCAAATAGGCTGGACAGGTGTGCAAAGGGCTGTGCGAGGGCAGTGGGTGTGCAAAGGGGCTGGTGGGCGTGCAAAGGGCTGTGTGAGGGCAGCGGGTGTGCAAAGGGCTGTGCAGGGGCAGCAGGTGTGCAAAGGGCTGTGCGAGGGCATCGGGTGTGCAAATAGGCCGGGCAGGTGTGCAAAGGGCTGTGCACGGGCAGCAGGTGTGCAAATAGGCCGGGCAGGTGTGCAAAGGGCTGTGCAAGGGCATCGGGTGTGCAAATAGGCCGGGCAGGTGTGCAAAGGGCTCTGTGAGGGCAGCAGGTGTGCAAATAGGCCGGGCAGGTGTGCAAAGGGCTCTGTGAGGGCAGCGGGTGTGCAAAGGGCCGGGCAGGTGTGCAAAGGGCTCTGTGAGGGCAGCGGGGTGTGCAAATAGGCTGGACAGGTGTGCAAAGGACTGTGCAAGGGCAGCGGGTGTGCAAAGGGCCGTGCAGGGGCAGCAGGTGTGCAAAGGGGCCGGGTGGGTGTGCAAAGGGCTGTGTGAGGGCAGTGGGTGTGCAAAGGGTCCGGGCAGGTGTGCCAGGGCCCCCCAACACCCCTGTGCTGCAACACACCATGGCTTACCTGAGTGAAGTGGCACAGCGTGGCACGTGGACAGCACGGCACACATAGACAGTGTGTCATACGGCGTGGCACACAGACGGTGGGGCACACTGACAGTGCGGCACAGGGCACAGAGACATTGCAGTACACGTACAACATGGCACATGGTGCCAGACCTTTATTGACAAGAGGCTCTGGCTGGTGCCACCCCCAACCCTGGCGGCACCGCAGCAGCCGGTGCTGCTCAGTCCCCCATCAGTGCGGTGACCTCCCGCAGCCGCTCCCGCACCACCTGGTCCATGACGGTGTGCAGAGCGCGACAGGCCTCCTCGGCTGCCTCCAGGGCTGCCTCCAGCCGCTCCTGGTGCAGGCGGGCACTGAGCTGCAGCAGGGCGATCTTCCCCGAGGCCGGTAGCAGCGCCAGCACCAGCTGCGGCCCCCCCGCTGCCTCCTCGGGGGAGCTGAGGTCGGCCAGGGGGGTGTCCTCGGCCAGGCCAGCCGTGCTGGCACAGACATAGTCCCGCATGGGGATGCCGGCGTCCATCACCGCCAGCGTGGCCGCATTCACGCAGGCACAGTAGTTTCCACCATCAGCCTGCAGGACCTGGGGGAACAGCGGGCACGGTGAGCCAGGGGCCATGCCAGGACCCCCGCCACACACCACACGCCTGTGTGTCCCTCCGGGCATCACCTGGACATAGATATCAATTTGGGAGCGGGGGAAGAGGCTGGTGAGGATGGCGGCCTCGAAGGTCTGCTTGAGGTGGAGGGCCAGCTCGCCTGCCTGCCGGTCACCGTGGGGCCGCCGCCGCCGCTCGCCGGTGCTGAAGGTGGCCATGCTGTACTGGCAGTTCACCACCGCCCGGTCGGGCAGAGCCTTGCTGCGGGAGCCGCGCATCTGCGGGGGGCCGGGACCCTGGTGAGAGGGCACCGACCCCCCTGGCCCCGGCGGATGGGGCGGGGGCACTGGGTGGTTGTCACTGCAGGGGAACCGGGGGAAACAGGGAGCAGAGGGCCTCGAGCCGCGAGGGGGCACGGGGGGAGCAGAAGGCCCGGTGTCCGGTGCTGGAGGCAACGGGAGGAGCCAAGGGGAAGCGGGGGGGGGGGGGGGGGGAACCGGCGTCCAGTGCTGGAGAACTCAGGGGGAGCCGAGGGGAACCGAGGAGCAGCTGGGAGGACCCGGGGGGAGCCTTGGGGCCCGGGGCCCGCTCACCTCGTGCGGGCCGTAGACGACGGCCAGCGCCTTGGTGTTGCCCTGCTCGATGTAGGCCGAGCCGTCGGCCTGCGCGAAGACGCCCATACGGGCGCGGACCTTGCGGAGTTCGGCGGGACGGCGCCCGTCCGCCCGGTACCCCTCGTCCGACAGCAGCTCGGGCGCCGCCATCTTGCCCGGCATACACTGCGGCTCCCGACGCACCCCGCGCGGCGACTACAGCTCCCGGCGTGTCCCGCGCCCCCCGGGGCACCGCCCCCCTGAGGCTCCGCCCCCCCCTCGCCCGCGGGGCCGGTGCTCGGCGCTGCCCGGGCGGGAGCGGCGGGGACTGAACCGTCCCGAGCCCGACTGAACCGAGCCGGACCGGACTGAGCCCGACCGAACGGGCCGGTCCCGCCATGGCGGCGGCGGCGGGGCCCGCCGGGTTCCAGTTCGCCATCGATCGCGGCGGCACCTTCACCGACGTCTTCGCCCGCTGCCCCGGCGGCCGCGTCCGCGTCCTCAAGCTGCTCTCCGAGGACCCGGCGTACGGGGATGCCCCCACCGAGGGCATCCGCCGTGTCCTGCAGGAGGTGCGGCCGCTGGGACCCCCCCCGGGACACGCCCGGGACCCCCCCCGGGATCACCCCGGGACCCTCCTCCCGATATCCCCCCGGGGTCACCTCACACACACACACCACGACCCCCCTGGGACACCCCCCCTGCGAAATTGCAGCCCCCCGGGGATCTTCTCCCAGGACTTGCCCCCACAGCTACCCTCCCAGGACCCCCACTGGGCTCCCCGCAGGACCCCCGGGCCCGAGCCCCCCCAGACCCCCCCCATGCCCCCTCTCGGGGCCCGTCCTGTCCAGACCCCCTGCCCGGGGGGGCCGGGGGGGGGCACGGTGCAGCCCTGGGGTTGGGGGTCTGCGGTGGGGCTGGGGGTCCATGATGGGGCTGGGGGTCCATGATGGGTCCACAGTGGTGCTGAGGGTCCGCAGTGGGCTGGGCGTCCATGGTGGGTCCGTGGTGGTGCTGAGGGTCTGCGGTGGGGCTGGGGGTCGGCGGTGGGGTGGCAGGCTGACACCCGGGGTGTGGGCAGGAGAGCGGTGTGCCGGTGCCACGGGATCAGCCCCTGGACGCCTCTGGCATCGAGTGGATCCGCATGGGCACCACGGTGGCCACCAATGCGCTGCTGGAGCGCCGGGGTGAGCGCCTGGCGCTGGTGGTCACCCGCGGCTTCCGTGACCTTCTGCACATCGGCACCCAGGCCCGGCCCCGCATCTTCGACCTGGTGAGGCACGGCACCTGCGCCGACACGGGCTCGGGGTGGCACGTCCCCGTGGCCCACAGTGTCTGGGATTGCAGTGGCACATCCCAGTGTGATCCACAGTGTCTGGGATTGTGGTGGCACATCCCCATGTGACCCACATCCCCTGGAGTTGTGGTGCCCCATGCACGTGACCTGCCACATCTGAGATCAGAGTGGCACGTCCCCATGACCCACAGCGTACGGGGTTGGGGCAGTACGTCCTTACGTCACCCACATCATCTGGGATTGTGGTCACACATCCCCATGTCCCACAACATCTGGGCTCAGGGTGGCACATCCCTGTGACCCATAGTGTCTGGGATTGGGGTGGTGTGTCCCCCTGACCCACACCATCCAGGCTCACTGTGCCACGTCCCCATGTCCTGCGCTCACCAGGCTTGGGACAGCCCACCCCCGTGACCCACACCACCTGGAACCGGGCTGACACATCCTCGTGACCAGCACCATTCGGGCTCAGGGCAACATGTCCCCACATGACCCACACCATCCGTGCTTGGGTTGGCACGTCCCCGTGTGACCCACACCAGCCGGGCTTGTGGCAACGTGTCCCCGTGCCACCCACGCCATCCTGGCTCGGTGGGGCCCGGCGCGTCCTCTGCCTAGCACGGACGTCCTTGGCGACATCGGGAAGTCCCCGGATCCCGGGTGCTGCATCCCGTGAGCACTGCTGGGCCCCCGCCACGGCCCCGCGCCAGCCCCGGCCCCACGCCAGCGCCCTGGCCGGCCGGTGGCCAGCAACGGCTCCAGCAGTGCGGTGAGGCCGGCGCAGGGGCTGCCTCATGGCGGTGGGGTGTCCCCCGGTAATGTCCTTCCCCCCCCCCCCCCCAGGAGGTGGCTGTGCCGGAGGTGCTGTACGAGGAGGTGATCGAGGTGGACGAGCGGCTGATCCCACACCAGCCTGGCTGCCGCCTCCCAGGGAAGGAGACCCTCCCAGTGCTGGAAGGTGAGGACCACCACCGTGGGGGAGGTCAACAGGGTGGCATCCCCCCTGTGACCCCACCCCCCACCCCGGCTGTCCCCAGGCTCCACGGGGGCATCCCTGCTGGTGCAGCGGCCGCTGGAGCTGTCGGCGCTGCAGCAGGAGCTGGAAGGTGTGCTGGCCCGTGGCATCCGCAGCCTGGCCGTGTTGCTGCTCCACTCCTACGCGTGAGTCCTGGGAGGCCCTGGGGGAATGGGGGGACACGGCCAGACCCCTGCGGCCGACACTGTCCCTGCTCTCCCCGGCAGCTGGCCCGGCCATGAGGAGCAGGTCGGGGCGCTGGCACGGGAGCTGGGGTTCCAGCACGTCTCCCTCTCCTCTGCGGTGGCGGCCATGGTGCGGGCGGTGCCGCGGGGCTACACAGCCTGCGCAGACGCCTACCTCACCCCCTGCATCCACCGCTACCTGGAGAGCTTCCGCGCCGGCTTCGCCCACCAGCTGCGGGTGAGTGGGGCTGCCAGGACCCCACCATGGGCAGCCATTGCACCAGGACCCACTGACAGTGCCCATCCTGCCAGGACCTGCCATAAGTGCCCATCCCACTGGGATCCCCACACGAGTGTCAATCCTACTGGGGCACCTCATAGGTGCCCATCCTGCTGGGACCCCCCATGGCCACTTCTCCCACTGGGAGCCCCTCATGGGCACCCATCACACCAGGACCCCTGCCACAGGCACTCATCCTGCTGGGACCCCGTGGGCACCCATCACACCAGGACCCCCATGGATGCCCATCCTGCTGGGACACCACCCCCCCCACCACCAAGGGCAGCCATGAAACCAGGACCCCCACGGACACCCATCACATCAGGATCCCCCACCATGGGCACCCATCACACCAGGACCCCCCCATGAGTGCCCCCCCCGTGCTCCCCTTGCAGGAGGTGCCGGTGCTGTTCATGCGCTCGGACGGGGGGCTCACCCCCATGGAGCACTTCAGTGGGGCCCGTGCCATCCTCTCTGGCCCAGCTGGCGGCGTGGTGGGCTACGCCATGACCACCTACCGTCGCGAGGACGGGCAGCCCGTCATCGGCTTTGACATGGGAGGTGAGCGGGGCCAGGGTGGGGGTCCCGCTGGGGTGGGGGTCCAGCTGGGGCTGAGCCACCCTCCCCAGGTACCTCGACGGATGTCAGCCGCTACGCTGGCGAGTACGAGCATGTCTTTGAGGCCAGCACCGCCGGCGTCAGCATCCAGGCGCCACAGCTCGACATCAACACCGTGGCGGCTGGCGGTGGCTCCCGGCTCTTCTTCAGGTGGGTGGGGGGTGGGGGTCCGGGCACCCATGGGTGCCCTGGGTAGGGCATGGTGGTCCAGCTGGGCTGCAGCACAGCAGCACGGGCACGGCTGGGACCCTCCCGCTCCCATCAGCATCTCCCTTCCAGGTCCGGGCTCTTTGTGGTTGGCCCTGAATCAGCAGGCGCCCACCCCGGCCCAGCCTGCTATCGCAAAGGTGAGTGGCCACAGTGCTGGCGGGTGCCACGCCACCGTGCTGCGCTCGCTGTCCTCATCCCCGTCCTGGTGCAGGGGGTCCGCTGACCGTCACCGATGCCAACCTCTGCCTGGGCCGCCTGCTCCCTGAGTACTTCCCCTGCATCTTCGGGCCGGGCGAGGACCAGCCGCTGTGCCGGGAGGCGGCGGCGGTGGCGTTCGGCGAGTTGGCTGCCCGCATCGATGCCTTCCTGGCCAGCACCACCGCCGGCACCCACCAGCCCCTCTCGGTGGAGGAGGTGGCCATGGGCTTCGTGCGGGTGGCCAATGAAGCCATGTGCCGGCCCATCCGCGCCCTGACGCAGGTAAGGTGACCCTGGGGGGGGTGGCGGTGGCAGGGGGGCTGTGGGTGCCCGGTGTCACTGTCGGTATCACCACTGCTGTATGTGTGTGTCCCCTCGCCAGGCCCGGGGCCACGACACCGCCCAGCACGTGCTGGCCTGTTTTGGGGGTGCAGGGGGGCAGCACGCCTGCGCCATCGCCCGCGCCCTGGGCATGAGCAGGGTCTTCATCCACAAGTAGGTGCAGGGTGGGGGGCTCCGTGGGGACCTCCCCTCTGCCAGTGCTGCTGGATTGAGGGGGGGGGGGGCTGACCCCACTGGGGTGGGGGCACCCAAGGGGTGTCAGGATGCCCCCAGCCCTGGGTAGATGGTGTGGGGTTGGGGGGGCTCTGTGCCACCCACCAAGCTGAGTGCCCCTGTGCTGCTGGGTGGAGGGTTCGGGGGTCACATCCGTAAAACAATGCATTGGCTTTGGGGGTGCCCCAGGGCGCAGGGCTCAAGGGTGTCGCAGCCCCCCCCAGGCAGATAGGTTTGGGGGTGCCTTGGCCCCCAGGCAGTGGTGTTGGGTTTCGAGGTGCCCCAGTCCCCAGCTAGATGAAGGAGGTTTGGGGGTGTCCAAGGTCTGCACATGGGTGTGTTGTATTTAGGGGTGCCTCGGTCCCTAGGGGGATGCATTGGGTTTGGGGGTGCCCCTGGGTGCTGGGTTTGGGGGTGCCCTTGTCCTCTGGCAGATGCTTTGGGCTTTGGGGTGCCCCTGGTTGTGGGCTTCAGAGGCCCTGTCTCCGGGAGGATGTGTTGGGTTTGGGCTTGCCCCGGTCCCCAGGTGGCTTCAGTTGGGGTGCCCCTCTCACCAAGGGATGTGTTGGGGTTTGGGAGTGTTCCTGTGTTTGGGGGCCCCATCCTTGGGAGGATGCCTTGGGTTTGGGGTTGCCCATGGGCATGGGGTCCAGGGGTCCCATCCTGAGAGGATGCTTGGGTTTTGGGGTGCCCTGCTCCTCAGGTAGATGCATTTGAGAGTGCTCCTGGGCTCTGAATTTGGGGATGCCCCTGTCCCCAGGGGATGGGATGGGTTTGGGGGTCTCACCCTGGGAGGATGCTTCGGTTTGGGAGTGCCCCTGTCCCCAGGGGATGGGCTGGCTTTCAGGGTGCCCCTGGGTGTGGGATTCAGGGGTCCCATCCCAGGAGGATGCTCTGGCATTGGGGGTGCCTGGCTCATCAGGTAAATGCATTTGGGGGTGCTCCTGTCCCCAGGGAGTGGGCTGGGTTTGGGGGTTCCATCCTGGGAGGATGCTTGGGTTTGGGGGTGCCCTGGTCCTCAGGTAGATGTGTTTAGGAGTGCCCCTGGGCTCTGGATTTGGGGGTGGGGTTCAGGGGTCCCATCCCGGGGGGATGCTCTGGGTTTGGGGATGCCCCTGGGTGTGGGGTTCAGGGGTCCCATCCTGGGAGGATGCTCTGGCTTTTGGGTGCCCCGCTCCCCCAGGCGGTTTGGCTGGGTCAGGGGGTGCTGGCGGGCCAGGGGGCTGCAGCCCCTGGGCAGCAGTGTGGGGGGGCATCGCGCAGGTACAGCGGGATCCTGTCGGCCTTCGGGCTGGCGCTGGCGGACGTGGTGCACGAGGCGCAGACCCCCTGCGCCCTCCGCTACGAGCCGGCCGCCTTCCCTCGGCTGGATGAGCGCATCGCTGCACTGGAGCGGGAGTGCCGGGACGCGCTGCGGGCGCAGGGCTTTGCCGGGTGAGAGGCTGGGGGTCCCCGGGGAGGGATGGGGATGCTGGTGTCGCTGCTGCTGACAGGGCTGCCTCGCAGGGAGCAGATCCGCACGGAGGCTTTCCTGCACCTGCGCTACGAGGGCACCGACTGTGCCCTCATGTGCTCCGCCAAGGGCCACCCACCCACGCCGCGGTCCTGCCACGCCGGGGACTTCCAGGCTGCCTTCACCAGCCGGTGAGTCCCAGCACCGTGATCCCCCTCCCAGCACCACAATTCCCCTTCCAGGCACCACAATCCCCCTCTCCTGGTACCACAATCCCCATACTGTGATCCCCATCCCAGCACCATGATCCCCCTTGCAGGCACCACTATACCCTGTGCCAGCACCGTGATCACCATCCTGGTGCCACAATCCCCATCCCGGTGCTGTGATCCCCATCACGGTGCCATGGTCCCTGTTCCAGCACCACAATTCCCATCATGGTGCCATGGTCCCCATCCCAGCACTGCAATCCCCATCCCGGTACCGTGGTCCCCATCCCAGTGCCGTGGTCCCCATCCCAGCACCACAATCCCCATCCTGGCACCTCCACACCATGCTCGGGGTGGCGGGGGGTCTCCTAGTACCCCTTTGTCGCAGCTGGCACCCGCCCCCCTCTTGCAGGTACCTGAGGGAGTTCGGCTTCACCATCCCTGACCGGCCAGTGGTGGTGGACGACGTGCGGGTGCGTGGCACGGGCAGCAGCGGCATCAGCTGCGAGACTCCCCTGGCCCCCAGTGGGAAACCAGCGCGTGTGGAGACGGTGAGGGCAGGGGCCTCAGGGGGCCTGGGGGAGCCTGGCAGGGCAGGGGGTGACCTGGCATGGGGCTGGGGGCTCGGGCTGGGTCCCACAGGTGACGCGGTGCTACTTCGAGGAGGGTTACCTGGAGACTCCGGTGTTTCTGCTGGAGGAGCTGGCCTGCAACCACACCATCCCCGGCCCCGCCATCATCATTGACAAGAACAGGTAGGGACCTCTGGGGGGGGGTGGGACCCTGGGGAGCTGGAGGGGACCTTGAGAGGGTGGTGAGACCCTGAGCAGCTGGTGGGGAGCCCAGGGAGCTTGGGGGGAGCCCACAGAGCTGGGGAGACCTTGGGGGGCGGGGGGGCCCCTCAGGGATTTTGGGGGGACCCCAGGGAGCTGAGGGGTCCGTGGACATCTGGGGGGACCCAGGGAGCTTGGGGGGGTCCCCAGGGATCTTGTGGGAACCTGGGGAGCTAGTGAAACCCCAGGGAGCTGGCGGGTCCCTGGGGATCTGGGGGACCCAGGGAGCTTGGGGGGACCCCGGGGAGCTGGTGGAACCCCAGGGAGCTGGGGGGGACCCTCAGAGATGGTGGGTCCCTGAGCAGCTGGTGGGAAGTTGGGGGGGACCCCAGGAAGCTGTTAGGGAGCTCTGGAGGCTGGTGGGACCTGCAGGAGCTGGTAAAGAAACCAGGGAGCTGGTGGGGTCTCCAGGAAGCTGGGGAGGATCCCAGGAAGTTGGGGGGGGACCCCAGGGAGCTGGCGGGACTCCGGGAAGCCCCATGCCCTTTAGCTCCTGGTGCCACCGCCTGCCTCCTCCAGCACCATCGTGGTGGAACCTGGCTGCACTGCCAGCCTCACCAGCTTCGGTGACGTCTGCATCGCCATCGGCTCGGGGCGCCCGCGCCCCATCGGCCCCCAGCTTGACGCTGTCCAGCTGTCCATCTTCTCCCACCGCTTCATGAGCATCGCAGGTGGGGGGTGCCCCCCAGCCCTGTCTGGGGCAGGGGGACATGGTGATGGTGGGGGCTGGGTTATGGCTGGTGGGGCCAGGGGGTCCCAGGACCACCCCAGGAGGTGGGGGGGGCGGGCTCTGTGGGACAGCGGCGGCTGGTGTAGGGCAAGGGCCGTCCCCTGAGGCTCCGCCATGTCCCCCACGCAGAGCAGATGGGCCGCATCCTGCAGCGGACAGCCATCTCCACCAACATCAAGGAGCGCCTGGACTTCTCTTGCGCGCTTTTCGGACCAGACGGGGGGCTGGTCTCCAACGCCCCCCACATCCCCGTCCACCTGGGTGCCATGCAGGAGACCGTCCAGTTCCAGGTAGGAGGGTCCCCAGGATCCCCCTGGCACCCCCCTGGCACCCCCTGGGGACCTGCTCAGCCCTTCCTGGTGCTGCCACAGATCCGCAACCTCGGTGAGGACCTGCGGGAAGGGGACGTCATCCTCAGCAACCACCCCTGCGCCGGGGGCAGCCACCTGCCCGACCTCACCGTCATCACCCCTGTGAGTGCCGGCCAGTGGCCAGGGACCCCCCCAGGGTTCAGGATCCCCCCTCCACTGGGCCACCAGCTCAGTGCTGGGCTCCCCTCAGGTCTTCTGGCCAGGTGTCCCCAAGCCCGTCTTCTTTGTGGCCAGCCGCGGGCACCATGCAGACATAGGGGGCATCACCCCCGGCTCCATGCCCCCCCACTCCAAGGCGCTGCGGGAGGAGGGGGCTGTCTTTGTCTCCTTCAAGCTGGTGAAAGATGGCATCTTCCAGGAGGAGGGTGGGTTTACACCGGGGTGACAGGGACGTGGTGGGGATGGCAGGGACACGGTGGGGAAGTGGTGGGGGTGTCAGGGATGTGGTGGGGACAGTGGGGACTTGGTGGGGATGGCAGGGATGTGGTGGGGGTGGCGGGGACGTGGTGATGATAGCAGGGACACGGTGGGGATGCTGGGGATGCGGTGGGAATGGCAGGGATGTGGTGGCAATGGCAGAGATGATGGAGGTGGGGCGAGGATGGCAGGGACACAGTTGGGGTGTGGTGGCAATGCCAGGGATGCAGTGGGGATGTGGTGGATGTGGCTTGGACACAGTGAGGATGCAGGGGGATGGCAGGGGCATGGTGCGGATGGCAAGGACGTGGTGGGAATGGCAAGGATGTGATGGGAATGGCGGGGACGTGGTGGGGACAGGCGCCCTCCACCCCACTGCCACTCACTTGTCCTCCACAGTGGTGACGGAGGCCCTGATGGCACCGGGCCGCATCCCGGGCTGCAGCGGGACCCGGAACCTGCAGGACAACCTGTCGGACCTGCGGGCCCAGGTGGCTGCCAACCAGAAGGGCATCCAGCTGGTCACCGAGCTCATCCGCCTCTATGGCCTCCCGGTCGTCCAGGCATACATGGCCCACATCCAGGTGGGACCCGCCACCCCCCCAGCCCCCCCGGTCCCCCCCGGCCCCACCGTGACACCCGCCGTCCCCAGGCCAATGCCGAGGTGGCCGTGCGGGAGATGCTGAAGGGTTTCGCCGCACGCTGGGGCACTGCGGTGGAGGCTGAGGACCGCATGGACGACGGCTCGCCCATCCGGCTGCGCGTGCAGGTGGACCCCCAGGAGGTGAGCAGGCCGGAGATCCCCCCCATCCCCGATGTGGGGTTTGGGGGAGCCCCTCAGCTGGGTGGGGGACACACATGGGGTTACCCCTCATCCCTGGTGTCCCTGCAGGGTAGTGCTGTCTTTGACTTCTCGGGCTCGGGGCCGGAGGTGTACGGTAACTGCAACGCGCCACGCGCCATCACCCTGTCCGCCCTCATCTACTGCCTGCGCTGCATGGTGGGCCAGGACATCCCCCTCAACCAGGTGGGTGCAGGACCCCCAGCTGCGGGAATCCCCCCCCCTCCCCGAGGCTGCGGACCCCGCCCCGAGACTGTGGGACCCCCCCAAAGTTGTAGAATTTCCCCCCAAGACTGTGGGACCCCCCCAAAGCTGTGGAACTCTCCCCCGGGCTGTGGGACGCCCTGGGCTGTGGGACCCCCCCAAGGCTGCAGGACCCCCAGGCTGTGGGTCCAACCCAGCGTTGTGGGACTCCCACCTGCAGCACCCCTGAGGCTGTGAGAAGCCCCCTGGGCTGCAGGACCCTTGGTGGTGGGACCCCTGGACTGTGGGACCCCCGAGCTGTGGGATCCCCAGTTGCAGCACCCAGGGGCTGTGGGACCCTTCAGTACCCCAGTCAGGCACTCTCAGGGGAAGCTGCCAGCCCCTGATGGGGGGCTCAGGGCTTGAGACGGGGGGGTCCTGGGATCCCAATCCCCTTGTGTAGTGGGGGTCCTAGGACTTTGTTCCCCTGGGAGGGTAGTCTGGGACCCTTGGTACAGGAGGGTCTGGGCCTCTGGTCACTAGGAATGTGGGGATCCTGCTCTCCTGGGGCGTCCTGCTCCCCTAGCATGGGGTCTGGGCCCCTGAGCCCGGGGGTAGGGAGGTGGGGGGCTCGGGGTGCTGCATATGTGTGGCAGGACCCATGCGGGGGCCAGCTGGGACCAATGGGCCACCTGTGTGTCCCCACACCAAGGGCTGCCTGGCCCCCGTGCGAGTGGTCATCCCCAAGGGCTCCATCCTGGACCCCTCGCCCGAGGCTGCCGTGGTGGGGGGCAACGTCCTCACCTCCCAGCGCGTGGTGGATGTCATCTTTAAAGCCTTCGGCGTCTGTGCTGCCTCACAGGTAGGGACGAGGGTGACAGGTCCCAGAGTGCTGAGGGTCCCAGGTGCTGAGGGTCCTAGGGGTCCAGTGTGCAAGTGATCCCAGGGGTCTGGGGTCCCAGGGTGTCAGGTCTCCTGGGGAATGGGGGTCCCAGGGGGTCTGGGGTCCCAGGAGTCAGAGATGCGGGGTGCTGGGGGTCCCAGGAGTCTTGTGGTTTGGGGGTCCTGGGGGGTCTGGGGTCTTGGGAGCCTTGGGGTTCCTGGGGTGCCATGGGTCAGGGTCCTGGGAGTCAGGGCTATGAGAGGTCTGGGATTTTGGGGGTCCTGGGGTTCAGGGGTCCCAGGTGTTGGGGGTGCTGGAGGTAAGAGGTCCCTGGGTTTGGGGTCCTGGGGTGCCAGAGGTCCTGGGAATCCTAGGTGCTGGGGGTCGCGGGTCCCAGGGGTGTTGGTTCCCACGGCTCCCAGGTTGCCAAGGCTCTGGGATGCTGGGATTCCTGGGGGTTGGGGGTCCCAGGGGTCTGGGGTGATGGGGGTCAGAGGAGTTGGGCATGTCAGGGTGCCAGGGGTCCTGTGGCTTGGGGGTCCTGAGGGGTCTGGGGTCCTGAGGAGTCTTGGAAGTCCTGGGATGCCAGGGGTCTGGGGTCCTGGGGGTCAGGGTTATGAGGGGTCTGGAATGTTGGGGATCCTGGGGGTCAGGGGTTCCACAGGTTGGAAGTGCTGGAGGCTGGGGGTCCTGGGGCACCAGACATCCTGGGAGTCCTAGGTGCTGGGTGTCGGGGATCCCAGGAGTCAGACATCCTAGGGGTATGGGGTGCCAGGGGTCTCAGGATGCCAGAGCTCTGGGGTGCTGGGGGTCCTGGGAGTCAGGGGTCCCAGGAGTCTGGGATGTTGGGTGTCCCAGGGGGTCAAGGGCCCCGGGGGCCGGGGTTGCTGGAGATCCCAGGGGTCAGGAGTTGAGGCTGCTGGGTGCTGGGGTCGCCAGGGGTCTGGGGTGCTGGGGGTCCCCAGGGTCGGATCCCTGGTGGGGGCTGTGTGCCCCCCGCCGCCCCCTGCCCTCCATCCTCAGGGCTGCATGAACAACGTCACCTTCGGGAACGAGCGGGTGGGCTACTACGAGACGGTGGCAGGGGGCGCGGGGGCTGGCCCGCACTGGCACGGCCGCAGCGGGGTCCACACGCACATGACCAACACCCGCATCACTGACCCCGAGATCCTGGAGCAGCGGTGGGTGCTGGAGCCTGGGGGGGAGCACGGGGGGGCTGCCGGGGCCCTGCCAGGACTCACCCCGTGTGTGTCTCCCCTGCCAGGTACCCCGTGGTCCTGCAGCGCTTTGAGCTGCGGCGGGGCTCGGGGGGCTCAGGGCGCTGCCGCGGTGGCGACGGCGTCGTGCGGGAGCTGCTCTTCCGTGAGGACATGGTGCTGTCGGTGCTGAGCGAGCGCCGTGCCGTCCGCCCCTACGGCCTGCGAGGTGAGCGGGGACCCCCCGCCGTGGCCCCCTGCGGCCCCTCATTGCCCCCTGACCCACACTTTGCCGCTTAGGGGGCAGCCCCGGCGCCCCAGGGCTCAACCTGCTGCTGCGCCGCGACGGCCGAACCATCAACCTGGGCGCCAAGACATCAGTGCCGGTGGAGCCAGGGGTGAGTGTCACGTGGGACCCCCACACACACCCCCCCCAGCACCCCTGCACCCCCCGACGCCCCGTCTTCTCCCCACGGCAGGATGTATTCCGCCTGCAGACCCCCGGCGGGGGCGGCTTTGGCTCCCCTGGGGATGGGGGGGAACCCGAGGAGACGGCTCGGCCGCTGGTGCCGCAGAGCTTTGCGGAGCGTGGGAGCGTCTTCGAGTACCGCCGGGCGCAGGAGGCTGTCTGAGGGTCCCTGCCCCCTGAGCTGCGGCTGTGGGGCAGCCCCAGCCCCGGCTACGCACACCCCGTGGGGCAGCCCCCTCCCCAGCCTAGGTACGCACACCCCGTGGGGCAGCCCCCTCCCCAGCCTAGGTACGCACACCCCGTGGGGCAGCCCCCCAACCCCAGACACACACAGTCCGTGGGGCAGCCCCCCATTCCTAGATACAGTCTATAGGGCAGCCCCCCAACCTCAGATATGCACATCCTGAGAAGCATCCCCCTGGTCCTAGATATGCACACTCCATGGGGCAGCCCCCAACCCCAGATGCACGCACTCTGTGGGGCAGCCTCCCCATTCCTAGATACGCACAGTCCGTGGGGCAGCCCCCCAACCCCAGCTATGCACATTCTGTGGGGTAGACCCCGAAGCCTAGCTATGCACACTCAGTGGGGCAGCCTCCCAACCCCCGCTATGCACATTCAGTGGGGCAACCCCCTACCCCAGCTATGCACACCCCAAGGGGCAGCCTTCGTCTCCACACCTCAGGCTCCCGCCCCCCACCCCAAGGCAGGGGGGGACCAGAGGGTCACTCTGCCGTGGGGCAGGGCTCAGGCTTCTGCTGTGGGGCAGCTTCTCCTCCCCATGGCACTGCCTCCCCCCCCAGCCCCTCTCCTTCCCAGCTCTGTGCCTTTCAATAAATGAGCCTTCAGGCCCTTCCCGTGTGGCTGTGTGTGTTGGGGGGGTAGGTGTGCTCCTGGAGCTCCCCTGGTGCCCCCCAACCCATCCTGCTGCCCCCCAGCCTCATCGAGCCCCGAGAGCTCAGCCCCATGTGCCTGGGCTGGTTCCTCCAGACGCCGTGCCCCGGTTGGGGGGTCCAGCTGCCCCATGGCTCCCTCCGCCCTGATCCCCCAGCGCCACGGGGCCGATGCCAGCACAGCACCCACTGCACTTGAGGCCTTTATTTTGCACCAGAAGCTAAAACTGCGCGGGCACCAGAGCGTCGCCGGATTGTTGCCAGATTGTTGCCATGGCTCAGGGGGTCGCAGGGGCCACGTTGAGCCGCAGGACCACGGGCAGGTGGTCGGAGCGGGTGGCCAGTTGGGTGATGACGGAGAACCCTGCCACCTCCTGCTGGGGAGAGGGGCCGTCAGGGCCGGGGACACAGGGGGGAGGTTGGGCACCCCCCACCCTGTGGTGCCCACGCTCACCGTCTGCAGCGGCAGGTCCCTGTGGTGCGGGCGGTAGAGGATGTAATCCAAGCGCCGGCCCTGCCAGGGGCCAGGGGCCGCCGGGTCGGGCTCCCCGCTGGAGAGGATCGGGCCTGCCAGGTACTGGTGCCGCCCTGACGGCTGCGAGAGGGTCCTGTGGAGCAGGGACATGGTAGCACAGGGACATGGTGGTGTGGGGACACAGTGGCACAGGACATGGTTGGCATGGGGATGCGGTGGCATGAGGATGTGGTGGCATGGGGATACGGTGGGGTGGGGACATGGTGGGACAGGGATGTGGTGCCATAGGGTTGTGGTGGCACAGGGACACGGTGGTGCAAGGACACAGTAGCATGGAGACATGGTGACATGGGAATGTAGTGGAACGGAGGTGTGGTGACACAGGGACATAGTGGCAAAGGGTTGTGGTGGCATGCGGCCACAGTGGCACAGAGGAGTGGCATGGGAACACTGGCACAGGGATGTGGTCGCTCATAAACATGGTGGCATGGGATCCTGGTGGCACAGGGGACGTGGTGACATCGGGGATGGAGGGACCCCCACCACCAGCGCTGCCCCTCCAGGCTGGGGCTTGGCTGGCACATCCCGCTCCCCACCTCAAGGCCATGGGTGGCTGTCCCTGCAGGACACCAGCCCTGTCCCACCCCTGTCACCTCTTCAGCTTCTCCGGAGTGGACACGGGCTCATCGTAGATCTTCAGGTAGTTGAGCAGGGTGCCTGTGGATGGCAACGGGCTGTGAGTGGGACCCCTGCTGCGTCCCCCTCCATAGGCACTGGGGACAGGGATGAGGGGGCTGGGGGAGGCAGGTCCCACCTATGCCCCACGGTGCGTCCTGCCCAGGCCCCCGGCGGCAGGGGGTCCTGGTAAACCTTGAAGAGCTGGTGCTGCTGGTTAAGCTCGTCACCTGCAGGGAGGGGGACACGTCTCTGCCATCAGCCCCCACCAACCACCAGCACCCTCTGTCCCCCCACCCCCCTGCCCCCCCATCACCCCCCCGACCTCGGGAACAGTTGTCGAAGTTGAGGTCCCCGCAGAAGATGTCGAAGGCCACCACGTCCCCGCGCTGCTCCTGCTCCTCACGGAAGAGCTGCAGCCAGTGCAGCCCCAGCGTCAGCTGCTCATCCCGGATGGCGGCATCGGCTGTGGGATGGGGACACACACACACGGTGTCATCGATCGCCCCGGCACCGCCAGGTCACCCCAGTTGGGTGAGCAGGAGCGTGGCCCTCACCTGCGGGTGCCTGCAGGTGGGTGCAGCCGATGTAACCCACGACCCTCTGCCCCTGCACCGAGCCCAGCAGCACCTGGGGGGGGCGAGTGGGGAAGGCAGCACCCTCAGCAGGGAAATCGCAGCACCCTGCCCGCTGCAGCAGAGGAGGGAGGGGGGTTACCCACTCACCTGGACCACCAGCAGCCCCTTGGCGGCCAGGGCATCCTCGCGGGCACCATTGGGGAAGCCGTGGTACCGCACGGCCAGCAGCGGGTAGCGGCTGGCCAGGAAGAGCCCGCTGTTGAGCAGCTTCAGCCGACGGCCCCAGAGCCCGAGGGCACCCACCTCAGAGAGTATGTGTGGGAAGATGCTGCCCAGTTGCTGGCGCAGGCACGTGGTGGCCCTGCCATCGAAAACCTCCTGCAGGCAGATGAAGTCAGCATCTGCTGGGAAATGCTCGGACAAAACCGCCGGCATGGGCTCTGCCGCCACCGCCACCACTGCCGCGCTGCCAGGGGGCTGCCAGGGGGTGGAGAGGGTCCCGCCGTAACTGTTGACCTCGCCTTGCGTGGCTTAACTAGGCCAGCCCGGGCGCTGGGAGGGTCCGGTGGCACCTGGGTGAGGTGGCGGGCGATGTAGACGGCACGCTGTGGCGTCTGCCCCAGGTTGCTGAACTTGGCCAAGCCGCTGGGCATAAGGCAGACATTGGCACTGAGGAAGGTGAAGGTCCGGCGCTGTCGAAGGTCCCACGGCTGCACCGATGCTGTGCCTGCCGTGTACTGGTAGGCAAAAGGCCGCCGCACTGCCTGCACAGGCAGCCACAGCAGCAGCCCCAGGGCAGCCAGGGGCAGCGAGAGCAGCAACAGCATGACATACACCGATCCGGCCAGCCCCTGCCTGGTGCAGCTGTGGCACCGTCCACACCGCTGGAGCCGAGCCTGCCTCCGCTCCTCCGTTGTCTGCCGCAGGTCAAGGAGGCTGAAGACAGCCCAGGAGCTGGGGGGTGAGCAGCCACCGGGCCAGGCGGTCCAGGGCCACCAGCACCCGGCTGGGGAAGGGGGACTCCCGCAGCAGCATGTGGGGGGTGTCGGTGGGCACTGGGTGGCTGGGCAGGGGGTTGAGGGGGAGCACGACGTCCCCTCGCTCCTGCGTGGGGGCTCTGGTGCAGCCGGCACGACCTACGGGAGAGACCCCAGATCAGGGGTGGTGGGGACAGTGCAGCCTAGAGTGGGAACCCCCCACCCTCATGCTGGCCTGCCACAGCTGAGTCACCACCGTGGGAACTTCCCATGGCCAGGGCCGTCCCACACATCCCTGGGAATTATCCCACGCATCCCTGGGCATCATCCCACGCATCCCTGGGCATCATCCCACGCATCCCTGGGCTCTGCTGGGGGTGGAGAGAAAGCACCTGCAGCGTGTGGCGGGGGCTGGGCACAGCTGAAGCAGGGCTGCTGGCCCCTGCCGTGTCCCTGAAGGGTCCCAATGGGGTCCCCGGGCTCCCCAAAGCCACCTCAGGCAGGTAGAACCAGGAGGGGCATGCTGGAGCCGGGGCCTTGCTCAGCAACCCGATGGCATCTCTCTGCATGCCACGGGGCCCTTTGGTCCTGCCCTGTGTCACCGGCACCAGCCACCCTTGCCCCCTGCGCCAGCTCCTGTCCCACACCATGCCCCCGCAGCACCACCCCACCGCCGCCCACTCACCTGCCTGCTGGGCTGGGGGGGGGTCAGGGACTGCTGTTCCCCCTGTCCCCGGGAGCCCCGCTGGCTGCCGGCATGGTACACGACTGAGCCGTGGCAAGGTGAGCCCTGGCGAGGCCGGGACTGGCCAGCCTGGCCTGACGGGTTCCCGGCGCCTCCATGCCTCGCGGCCGTGCTACAGGCCAGGAACCGGCTCCTCGGCCCAACACCTCATGCTGCCCATCCGCCTCCTCCTGCCCCTTCACCCCGCGGCTGGTGACTCCTGCCTGAGTCCTGCCTGACTGCAGCCTCACACCCAGCCGTCCCTGCCCTCCCACATCCGCTCCCAGCACTGGGGACGCTGGGGACAGTGAGGATGCTGGGGGACACTGGGGGACAGTGGGGATGCTGGGGACAGTGGGGATGCAGGGGTCACTGGGGACAGTGGGGATGCTGCAGTCACTGGCCACAGCAGAGCCTCTGGGTGCCCTTGGCTTGGGGGTCTGAGCTCCCCCTGCCCACCAGGCTGCCCCACACTTGCCCACCAGACCAGAGCTCTTGGCTGTGGCTACTCCGGCTTCATCCCCCCAACCCTGAGGCACCGGTGGGGCTTCGGCTCCATGTCCTCTCCTGCCATGGGGGTCCCTGGGGGGCAGAACCCCTGAGGGAACCGCTCCGCTGGGGGACATGGCTCTGTGGCAGGAGCCCAGCAGGGTGCTCTGCCCCACAGTGCCATGGACAGCCCAGGTGGCACGTGCAGAGGGGATGACTCAGCCCAGGTGCTGTCACTTCCCGGCCATGTGGGCATCCCTGACTCCCACGGGAAGGTAATTTGCCATCACGGGAGCGTGAGTGTGTGCAGCCCGGCTGGGAGCGGCCCCACCTGCGTGGCAGCACCGGGTATGGGGGTGCTGGGATCCCCCCAAAACTCCTGGCCCTCACCCAGAGGGGTCAGTGCTTGCAGCTGCCGCACATCGACCCCATGGCACTGGCAGTGCCGGAGGGCTCTGCCCTGGTAGCAGGGGCAGTGGGCACTGCCCCGCCGTGCAGGCAGAGCTGGCATTGTTCTCACAGGTCTGATGCGGGCATGGTGCCCACGGCGCTGGCAGCAGGCAGCAGCATTGTCCCCGTGGCACTGGCAATAGCAACAGGCATTGCACCGTGGTGCTGGCAGCAGCAACAGGCATTGCCCTGCAGTGCAGGCAGCAGCAATGGGCATTGCCCTGCGGCACTGACAGCTTCACCCCGGCACATGCTGCACCCAGGGCCGTGTTTGCCCAGCAACCGGCTCCACAGGGTGCAGCAGCCGAGCCCTCCGCGCTGCTGGGTGCCGCCTGTGGCCACACTGCCCGGCAGCTCTGTCCCAGCCCTGCCTTTGCTGGAGGCTTTTGGTGGCCGGGGGGCGCGAGTGGCACCTGCCCCGGTGCTGCCAGTGCTGCTCCCTAACCTGAGGGCCAGGCAGTCCCCGAGTCGCCTGTGCTGGCTCCCTGCCCACGCCGGCTCCCTGCCCGTGCCGGTTCCCTGCCTGTGCTGCCCCGCCACCGCCAGTCGTGCCACTCCTCGGGGTCACACTATGTCCTGCATCCCTGCGTGCCCCCCCACTCACCTCCCTGCCCTGCGTGCTGGGGGCCATCGCCGACGGCACCAACGCCTCCGCCTGCCCAGAGGGGCCTGCACCGCTGCTGCCGTCAGCTTGTGGCCACCGTCTGCTCAGAGCCACCGCTTGCCCGGCACGCCGGGGGCTCACACACCGCCGCTGGTGCCGAGAGCTCAACAGGTCACAAACATCCGCTCACCGCCGGGCCGGACCGTGGTCTAATTAGCCGCGGCCCCGGCCGTGCCTGGTTGCCATCCAGCCCTGGGCCGGCCGGCTGGCCGCATTCCTGCCCTGGGTGCGTGGCAAATGCCGCCCTCTGTCACCAATACACCGGCAGCCCCCTGCTGCCACCGCCGTGCCAAGCGGTGCCGCCAGCCGCCCCCCAGCGCACCATGTGCTGGGGAGCTTGCGGGCAGGGGTCCGGCCGCGGCGGTGGGCTGGGGAGCCGGCGGCCGCTGAGCTGCTGGCACTGCACCTTGCCCGTCCGGTGAACACCCACGACTGGTTTTCCCAGGGCTGTAACCCCTTCTCTGCCGCGTCCTGGCCTGCAGGCATGCTAGGGCTGCCGAAATGGACTGGAGGCGGCTATGACCAGTGAGGATGAGGTGGGGAACATCAAGTGAGGAGGCATCACAGCCGCCTGAGCCAGTGCCTCGAGGATGAGCCATCATACCTGAGCCTGCCACGGTACCGTGGGTGGGGGGCAGACTGTGGCGGGGATGGGGATGACTGGAACTCCCCAAACCCCACAGCACCCGCCAAGCAGCAGCACTAACCCCTCTGTCTGCGCAGCCTTCATCCGTGTCACCCCCCAGCTGCCACCATCATCTTCCGGCTGTGCCAGCCCCAGGGGGGTGTGACAGGATGCTCCCCCAATTCCTTCCGCTGGCACCAGTCCCAGAGCACCCATGTTTTCCAATCCAGCATGATGGCTGAGCTCCGACCCACCTGCGCCCGTGGGACTGCCTGCCTGACCCCACTTCGCCTGGCACAGACCCCCGGCACAGGGGTCCACACCACCCCCCTCACCTACCTGGGAGATGCCGCGTGCCCCCACCCGAGGGCCACTGGTGCTGCTGGCAGGACACAGCCTGGCACGGCACGGCAGGGGGTTCCCTCTGGGGCCGGTTGGCCCCGAGCGGCCGTTTCCCCTTTTGGCTGTGGGAGGAAGTGGCCACAGGCAGGAAGGGTCCCCACACACACCCCCGGCCCCCCAGCCCTGGCCCCTCTGCCGTGCCACCGCCGCAGGCTCCCTGATGCCCAAATCCCCCAGACCTGGCCCCTCTGCTGGCACCCTGGCACAGCCTGGCACAGCCTGGCACAGCTCGGCACGAGGGTCCCAGCCCACCATGGTGAGACCCCTGCTGAGGCCCTGACCTGGCTGTGCCATGGGGCCCGGGGGATGCTGGCGGTGCATCCTGGGCAGGGGCAGAAGGGTATGAAGTTTCCCATACTTGGGGTTCCCCCACCACAGCACCATGGGTGCCCTGGTGCCAATCCCTGGCTTTCGCTTCCCCATCCAATCGGCTTCCCCTGCCCGCATCCGAAAGGAAAAGGAATGCGGTCTCTACCGCAGTGTGACCTCTGCCCTGGCACTGCTGCCTGCAATGCTGCCTGCAATACTGCCTGCACCCCAGTTCCGCTGCCTGCACACTTGCACCCTGTGCAGCCTGGGACGTGGTGCTGGGCTCTCTCTGGTGCTAACCTCCCCGCAACCCCTCATTATCACAGCTGCTGCCGGAGTGCCAGAGCTGTGGGACCCATGTCACAGGAGTGTCCTTGAGCAGAAGCAGCTGTGATGACAGTGGTGTTTGTCACAGCTCACAACGGTGAGGGCACTGGAACAGGTTTATTGCACGGTGTGGGGCTCTGGCTGGCAGCGGCACAGCCGGGGTGGGTTTGGTGCCGGTGTGGGGGCCAGCCCAGCCGCTCACCGGAGGAAGAGGGGCTGCCCGTCCTCCCGTGCCAGCTCCTGCAGGCACTCATGCAGCACCATCGCATCTGCCTGTTCCGCCGGTGGCACCGTTTCAGTTACCACGCGCCGCAGGAAGTCTGGGCTGTGGCAGGCATGGGCATCGGGCCCTGGCAGCTCCAGCAAGATGCCATAGGTGTTGACAAGGGACTCGGCAAAGGCTGGGTGCACTGTGGGGCTGTAGCCCAGTGCCCGCAGACGCCCCAGCAGGCTGATGTAGCGCTGGGCAGCGGCGGCACAGTACTGCTCGTCGAAGCTCCCTGGCATGGCACCGAGGGCGGTCTGCAAGGGGAGACAGGGCAGGTGGGTCCCCAACACCCATGGGTGCCCAAGTGGCAGGGAAGCCAGGGTGCTTTGGGCTGCAGCCATGGGCACCGTGCCTGGCTCCCTGGCAGAGCTGCATGAGCCTACCGCTATGATCTTCTCAGGGATGTTGGTGACAGTGAAGCCGTAGAGCCGGGCACAGTCGGGGAAGACCCTGGCAAGGATGCGGCGGTCCAGCTGGAAGGCGATCTCTCCCACCAGCTGCCCCCATGCTGGCTGCTGGCTGGCTGCGGGAGCTGCCAGCATCAGGCACTTACCCCTGGCCTGGCACGAACCCGGCACTGCCACCCCGGTGACCATTCCCCAACTTGTCCCCATGCCCCCTGCCACCCCAGAACCAGGCCAGGCTTTGTTGCTGCCACCCAGTGCCAGGGTCCCAGTGTGTGTGTGTGTGGGTCCAAAGGCCAGTATGCTGGGTTTTGCCAGGCAGGGATGCCAGCAGACTGGTTTGGCTGGATGGAAAACCCATATGCCAGCTTTGCCCACGCAGAGATGCCATATGCCGGCTTTGCAGGGCAGAAAAGCTGCCATGCCACCTTTGCCTGCACAGATGGTGCCACGGCATCCCCAGGGGCTGTTGCTCCCTGGCTTTCCCATGTGTCCCCTGGCACAGGGTGACCGTAGCCGCTTGCCCAGGACCTCACCGCGTCCCCCAGCCACGGAGCTGTGGGAGTGGGGAGTTGCAGGGGTGCAGCACCGCACACCCTGCCAGTGCCATGCCCCAGCCCTCACCTTGCAATCTGGAGCTTTGTGGCAGCTCCTGGCTGGGAGCAAGCCAGTTGGCATCATGGGCCACCTTCCAGGAGGGCTCCTTGCACCAGGTGTCCGGCAGCTGCAGGTCCAGCGGCTGCTGCTCCACTGGGGCTGGTGGTGGTGGGACCAGGGCTGGGGGGACCCCAGCCTCCGGCCCCTGCAGGTCTGACAGCCGCAGCTTGGAGCTGCTCAGGGCTGGCGCCAGGGGGTCCTGTGGTGGGTCACAGGGCAGCCGGAGGCCGGGGGGGGTGACCAGTGGAGCCGAAGCAGTTGAGGGGGCAGGAGAGGCGGGGGCTGCTGCGGCCGGGGCTGTCGTGCATGGTCACTGGCAGGGCTACCAGGGCAAGGATGGCAGTCTCAGTCCTGACAGCACTGGGGGTCCCTGTACCACACCCACACCCCGCACACTGCAATCCACAGTTCCTGCCTGTGCCGGCCCCACAAACATGCATGGGGAAACACAAGGCCGCAGTATAGGTAAAGGGATGGGATGGGATGGGATGGGGATGGGGATGGGGATGGGGATGTGGAAGGGGATGGGATGGGGATGGGGATGGGGAAGGGGATGGGATGGGGATGAGGTGGGATGGGATGGGATGGGTTGGGGATGGGGATGGGGATGGGGATGGGGATGTGGAAGGGGATGTGGATGTGGGTGGGGATGGGGATGGGAATGGGGATGGGGATGGGGATGGGGAAGGGGATGGGATGGGGATGGGGATGGGGATGGGGATGGGGAAGGGGATGGGATGGGGATGGGGATGGGGATGGGGATGGGGATGGGGAAGGGGATGGGATGGGGATGAGGTGGGATGGGATGGGATGGGTTGGGGACAGGATGAGATGGGATGGGGATGGGATGGGATGGGATGGGATGGGGGTTGTGATGTGATGGGGATGGGATGGGACTCAGCCCACTACCCCTTCTCTCATGAGCTTTGGGGTCAGCCTCCCCCCCCCGCCAGTTTCCCCCCTAATACTTCTGCTCCTGGTGGTGAGTGAAAGCGCCCCGCTGCTGATGTCGGTGCTGCTCAGCATGCCATCCTGGGTCTGCTGGTTCCAGAGGTGCTGCCAAGGCGGGGTCTGGGAGATGGGGCTCTGCTGCAGGGGTGCCAGATCCCGCTCCAAAGCATTGGCTGCATGTAGAGGGAGGGTATTTGTAACTGCAGCACCCACTGGCCCAGGACCACTGCAGAGCCACCCATGCCCCCCACCTGGGCTAAGGAAGTTGAAGCATCCCCCAGCAGAGCAGGGCACGGAGGTGAGGGGGGGTGCTGAGCTGGGCTGGCCGTGCAGGAGGTGCCGCTGCTGCCTGAGCTGCCCCACCACCTGCATCAACTCCTCGTTCTCTGCCAGCAGCGCCTCGATCTCTCGCCACAGCCGGTCATAGCAGGCAAAGACCAAGAGCCCCGCACGTGGGTGGTAGCTGCAGGGCACCGGCTCCATGGCAGCCCCTGGTACCAGGCCAGGCCGTTCACCCTGACACGGGCCCTGTGCCAAATGGCAGCGCTGGGGCCAGAGGCACGGGAAGGCCCTGGCTTGCTGTGGGACACCAAGAGCGGCCATGGTGTCTCCAACAGCGGGTGCCAGGGAGGGACATTTCCAGAGGATGTCACAAAGGGACAGCCCCCCCCGCCCCTGCCCGGGCTGTGGCAGTATGTCCCCGCCTCCATCCTGGTCTCTGTTTATGTAACAATCAGAACCACAGACCGGTGGGGGCTGGAAGGGGCCTCTGGAGACCACCCAGCCCAACCCCCTGCTAGAGCAGGCTCTCCTCCAGCAGGCTGCACGGGGTCGTGTCCAGGTGGGGTTTCAATGTCCCCAGAGGAGACCCCCAGCCTCTCTGGCCAGCCTGTCCCCGTGCTCTGTCACTCTCAAGGGAAAGAAGTTTTTCCTTATGTTCAGATGGAACCTCCTGTGCTGTGGTTTGTGCCCGTTGCCCCTTGTCCTGTCGCTGGGCACCACTGAGAAGAGCCTGGTCCCATCCTCCTGATGCTCACCATTAAGGTTTTTGTATGCGTTGGTAAGTCCCCTCTCAGCCTTCTCCGCTCCAGGCTGAACAGCCCCAGCTCCCTCAGCCTGTCCTTCCAAGGGAGATGCTCCAGCCCCTCATCATCTTCATAGCCCTAGACCCTCTCCAGCAGTTCCCTGTCTCCCTTGAACTGGGAAGCCCAGCACTGGACACAGAACCCCAGATGCAGCCTCACCAGGGCAGAGTAGAGAGGGAGGATCATCTCCCTCGACCTGCTGACCACACTCCACCTAATGCACCCCAGGGTCCCATTGGTCTTCTGGGCCATGAGGACACACTCATGGTCATGGTCACCTTGCTGTCCACCACATCCTTCTCTGCAGAGCTGTCTTCCAACAGGTCAAACCCCAGCCTGTACTGGTCACTGTGGTCATTCCTCCCTAGGTGCAGGACCCTACACTTGCCTTTGTTGAACTTCATGAGGTCCTTTGCCATGAGTTTCCTTTCTGCCCAACTCTTCAGCCTGTCTGGGTCTCTCTGAATGGCAGCGCAGCCTTCTAGTGTACCAGCCCCTCCTCCCAGTTCTCTATCATCAGCAGAGTTGCTGGGGGTACGCTCTTTCCCTTCATCGGTACACCATAACTGACTTAGTCCCACCTTGCTGTTACTATAAACCTGGCATTTAGAGGACAACTACTCTGGGCACCTGTTGACAGTCCTGGACCTCTCTCCTCCCCGAGCAGGGATGCCACTTGGGCGAGACTCATGCCTCTGACTACCTCAGATGTTAGCTGGGACAACATTACTAACATAAGCGCTGAACTCATAACTCGAGCTCAATTGTTGCAGTAAGTGCATTTATCAATGGCAGTTCTGAACCTGTTATATCTGTCACCTTAATAAATCATCTATTTTTCTTCAAATCCACTAAACTGTTTCAGGGAAAGCCCTTGAAGGGGCTCTGGCAGGCAAACGTTGATTCTGATGAATGGCTGTATCCTTGAGACCTAAACAGTTGACCAAATCTGAGACTAGGATGAGATCCAGCTGCACCAAGACTCCTCTCTGACGAGTTAGAAAACAAGAGGGTCCTTTCTGAACCTCATTGATATCAAACACTTAATAAAATTGCATACATTGCTGGTAGCTGATCTTTAGCAAAAACTAGGGGAAAGGTAATTGTGGCAGGGGAAGATCATGACCCTCATTGACCACCAGCTCATTGACTGCCAACTCATTGAGCACCAACTCATTGGCCACCGGTACTCAGTGACCGCTGACTCATTGGCCACCAACTCATTAACTGCTGACTCAAGAAACTCCCCGATCCAAAGAGAAATAGAGACTGAACAAGCGGATTAATTAACATAAGAAACAAGAGAATTGCTTAAAATAGGAAACCAAGTACTAAATAATGAAATACGTAACTTGTAATCAATAAAACTGATGTATTAGCTGGTTGAAAAATATGAATAGTGTAAAGTTTTGACAATCAGGGAGCTAAGCATTTGGGGGTAACCACCTTGCTCCCTACTTTGTGCAAACTAGAATAAATAAATGAATAGAAATTTCTCAATTCAGTGTCTGAATCGGCACCACACACCAGCTAACAAACCCACCTATGAGACAACAATCCCTGTGTGCCACCGCTGTGGGGGACACATGGTGGGGACCCTGTCTCCATCCCCATTCTGCCTTGGTCGCAGGACACCGCCCCCCCCCCCCCCCAGCACCAGCCTGCTGCTGTGGGTGCCAGGGGCTTGCACATGGGGGGCCATTACAGCCCCTCCTGCTGCTGGGACCCCTTCAAGGGCTGTGCTGCAGCCCCTTGCCATACCCCTGCCACTCCAGCTGGCCCGGCGCAGTGGGTTTGTGCTGAAAGGTTTTGGCAGTGGGGGGCTACAGGGGTGGCTGCTGCAGGAGGCTGCTGGAAGCTTCCCCCCGTGCCCGATGGGCCAACACCAGCCGGCTCACAGACGGACCCACCGCGACGAGCCCGTTATCAGCGACAGCGATAACGTATCTCTGGGGTAACAGAACTAAGAAGGGGCGAAAAACCTGCACAGCAGTGGCCAGAGAGCGGAGTGAGAACACGTGAGAGCAGCAGCCCTGCAGACCCCAGGTCGGGCTCCAGGTTCCGGAGCAGAGATTCCCCAGCAGCCCGTGGGGAGCCCACGCCGAGGCAGGCTGTGCCCCCAGCCCATGGAGCCCACGGGGGAGCAGATCCCCCCCCTGCAGCCCATGGAAGGGACCCATGCCAGAGCAGGTCATGGAGATGCGCAGCCCGTGGGAAGGACTCAGGTTGGAGAAGCTAGTGGAGGACTGTGTCCCATGGGAGGGGGGAGGAGGTGGGAAACTGGGGAGTGAGGTTAAGCCTGGGAAGAAGGGAGGGGTGGGAGGAATGTGTTTTAGGATATAATTTTTATTTCTCACGACCCTGCTTTGATTTGATCTGTAAAAAATTAATTTTCCCAAGTCAAGTTTTGCCCATGACGGTAGTTGCTGAGCGATCTCCCTGTCCTCATCTCAACCCACGAGCCTTCTCCCGTCCAGCTGAGGAGGGGAGTGATGGGGCAGCTTCGGTGGGTGCCTGGTGCCCAGTCAGGGTCACCCGATGCCCAGCCAGGGTCACCCCACCGCAGCCAGCATGTCCGGTGTGCCAGCACACTCCGTGGAAATCCTGACCAGCTCCATCTTCACAGCCATCTCATCTGCCAGCACCACCAGCACCATCCTGCCCCAGCACCGAGGGGCCAGTGGAGGAGACCCTCAGCACGGCGGTGGTGTCCTGCCCGCTCAGCACTGGGGTGGCCATCGACCGGTGCCCCTTCATAGCCAGCAGCCTGGCCTCCCAGCTGCTGGAGGAGCTCCTGAGCCAGCAGCCACCAGCAGTGAGCCAGGGCCAGCCGAAGGCTCCGAGCAGTGTCGTAACCAATGAGCGGCGCCATATCTCCTCCTCCTCCTCCTCCTCCTCCCTGGAGAGGCTGCGCTGACACAACTGCTGCTTCCAGCCCTCCAAGGAGCGTTCCCAGGAGCGGTGCCATGCCGCCAGCCACCGGGATGGACCAGGGCATCGAGGTGACACCATACCACCCACCTGGCACCTGGGCGCTGGCCCTGAGCCAGCCCCCTGCACCCAGTAGCACCTGAAGAAGTGCTGGTGCTCCCCATGGGATGTGCTGGCTGTCTGGCCAGCCCATGGTGCTGCCAGTGTCCCCGGGCACGGCCAGTCGTCCGGCGCCGGCACTGCCTGTGCCATGCCGAGTCCTGAGGCACAACGCTGCCAGGGAGCCACCGGCTCCATTCCCAGGGCCAGCAGGGAGCTCCCCCGGGACCCAGAGCCCACCCAGCAGGTAGCCGTTGGCGTGCCGGCCTGGTGCGGAGCCATTCGTAGCCAGGCACAACCTTTGCCCTCTGGCGCAGGAGCCCCTTGCAGCACCACGAGCTCCTTGCCTCATCCCTCCTGGCTGCAGGGACCCACTGGGATGCCGCACTGCTGCGATGGAGAGTCAGCACACAGCTGCACCAGCTCGGTGCCGGGCTGCCAGCCAGGCCTGCCGTGCTGCGGCAGTGGCAGAAGAACAGCAGGCAGCAGCCCCCTGCCCTGCAGCAGGACCCCAGCCCCTGCCCAGGCACCACAAAGACAGTGCAGTTCGTGGGCAGGTCCTTCGATCTCAGAGCCCAGCAGGATGTGGCACAAGCCAAGAGGGAGCAGCAGCCCAGCCCTGCCAGGGCAGCAGAGCCAGGAGCTGTGATGGAGGGGAGGGCAGGTGGCACAGTGGAGACACCCAAGCTCCCCAGCTGCCAAATAAACCCCTGCCCGTGGTGACTGTGAGTGCTGCTGGTGACTGACCCTGAGGAGTGCTGGGTGCTGCTGAGGCTGGAACACCACGGGAACACAGGGAGATGGGTGACGCAGGCACTTCTCCACCCTGGCCACTGCTGCCTGTGCAGGCAGGGATTGCCTGCCTGCCTGCCTGCCCGCCCCCGGGAGCAGCCAGGGACTGCAGGCAGGGAGCTGGGGGGCTGGGCCAGTCCCAGGCAGGGTGCAGGCAGGCCTGCCTGCTCCTCCAAGGACTGGGGTGCAGCAGGCAGGAGGGCAGGGAGATTTAGGGGACAGCAGCTGCAGGGACAGCCCTGAACCAGAGAGTCCCTGTGACCCCAAGAGAGCAGGACAGGGAGGCAGAGGATGCCTGCGGCAGGGAGCTGGCAGCCCCGAGCTTGGCCGTGCCAGGCCCTGCTGGCATCGGTGGGGAACGGAGAGCCAGAGTTGGCAGAGATGAACTAGACGGAGGTTTATTAACAGCAGGAGCTGGAGTCACAGAACGGGGCAAGAACAGAGCCTTGGCCACGTGAGGAGGGGGCTGGGGCTGGGGTCCCAGCGCTGCCCAGGCAGAGATGGGCAGGGACAGCGGCTCGGGCCCTGGGAGGGTGCCAGGTCCCAAGAGGGACTTTCCAGCAATGCCCAGTGCAGGGACCCCCCCATTGTCTGGCCAGGACCCTGCCCTCAGCCCTGCCTGCAGCCCAAGGAGGGCGGCCACCAGCGCTGACCCTGCCTGCACGGGTAGGAGGGTGGCGAAGGGTGAGGACAGCACGTGCGCAGGGGGAGCAGGACGGAGGGGATGAGCTCCACCGTGGGCAGGGGGAGAAAGTGCTTCCAGTCCGCGTTCAACGCAAAGTGGGGGAGGGGGGAAAAGGCCGTATTCACAGCATGAGGGGGGAAGCGAGGGTCCAGGCAGGGGACTGCTGGGGGGGGCAGGAGGGGCAGCGGGTGGCTGCAGCACCCTGGCAGGCAGGCAGGCACCCGCAAGCGCCATCTGCCTTGCACTCACCTCCCAGCGAGGGGACAGAGCTGTAACCCAGGACCCTCCTGCCACAGGAGCCCCCCGTGCCCCCCCCCAGCCCCGGCCCAGTGAGCCCCTGCAGCCACTCCTGGCTGGAGCCAGGGAAGCGGCCGGGGTCAAAGAAACTCTAACGGGCATACCAACAAAGGGGTGCAATGAGAACACCAAACGAAACCGGCTACGGTGCGGGGGGAGCACGAACCAGGACACACGCCGTGAGGTGGCATGGCAAGGAGGGACTGCTACTCCTTGGCCCTGCCGATGATGGCCAGGATGTAGAGGAAGATGTTGATGATGTCTGTGTAGAGGTTGAGGGCAGCGAAGACGTATTCCTCAGGGCTGAGCGCCAGCTGCTTGTTCCCCAGGATCATCTGCGTGTCCACTGCCAGGAACTGCAGGAGAGGGGAGGCACATGGAGTTGGGCAGGGGGTGGCGGGGAGGCCAGCAGCATCCCACACCCCACACAACACCCCATGACTGGGTCCTCGGACCCCCATCCCTCCCCCTCCAGCACCCAGGGATCCAGCAGGCAGCTCAGCCCCTCCCTGGGATGGGGTAGCAGCAGGAGGTGGGAAACGACAGGGCCTCTCTGGCACTTACGCAGGTGAAGAGCAGGGCCCCCAGGGAAGCGTAGATGATGTCCATGATGCGGTTCCGGATGAAGATGCAGAGGATGGAGAAGACAATGAGGACGACGAGGCAGATGATGAGCACGCCGCGGCAGGAGGTGAAGTCGTACTTGGTCTGTGGGACAAGAGAGAGTGAGCAGGGAGCCAGGGAGGGGGGGTCATACACCCAGCCCAGAACCCCCAAACCCAGCAGAGAGCCAGGGGGGTCGTACACCTAGTTCGGTGTCCCCAAACCCAGCAGGGAGCCAGGTGGGGTCAAATGCTCAGTTTGGAGTCCCCAAAGCTAGCAGGGAGCTGGAGGGGGTGGTCATACACCTGGTTTGGAGCCCTCAAACCCAGCAGGGAGCCAGGGGGGACTGGTACGCCTGCTTCGGTGCCCCCAAACCCAGCAGGGAGGTGGGGGGGTTGGTACACCTGCTTCGGTGCCCCCAAACCCAGCAGGGATCTGGGGGTGTCGCCCAGCCACCTGCCCCCACCCTTGGGCTGACCTGCAGGGAAAAGATGACGACAGTGAAGCAGACAACAACGGTGATGCCAACGGCCATGATGACAGCATCAGTGTTGTAGAAGCTGGCGATCATCCCCACCATGTAGGACAGGCTGACGGTCAGGATGGACTGAGGAGCAGAGAGGCACCCTGTCACACCGGCTCAGCTGTGCCCCCCGCCTTTGCCACCCATGGCTGTGTCCAGCCGGCACCTCCGCAGCACGTAACGGCCTTGGTGCGGAGCTCTTGGCTCTGCCAAGTCCAGAGCAGGCTCTGCTCTCATCAGGCCAGGCAGTCACGCCCCCCGCACACCCAAACCCACCCAGCCATGTCCTCCATGGGACCTTGGGTGTCCCCAGGGTGTAGGGCTGGGGTTGCCAAAGCCACGGCCAAGTCTGCCACCAACCCAGCATGGCACTTACCAGGGCCACCAGGTTCCAGGGGTGCTTGCGACGGAAATCCCCGCAGCAGCTGAGGACGATGAGGGAGATGAAGAAGACGGCGTAGGACACGTAGTATGTCCAGACGTTGCGCTGCACGAAGCCCTTCACGCCTTTCACAAAGGTGAAGATGGCCACGAAGGCGAAGGTGACAGTCAGCTGCAGGGTGAGCACCAGGAAGACCTGGGGGACGGGGACAGGTGACGGCAGGGCAGCCAGAACCCCCACACCCCCAGCAGCGAGCAACCCCGGCCGAGTCCCACCTTGCGGATGAAGGCCTGCCGAATGCTCTTATCATCCCAGTGCGCGGTGGGGAAGTCCTGGTTGTCGTAGTAGGAGGGTGGCCCATCCTCGTGGTAGGTGCTGTGCAGGGGTGCTGTGGAGAGAAGTGGGGGGCATGGGTGAAGGGGGGCTGGGGAGGGGGGCTGCCTGCACCACACCGAGTCCCTATCCTAGGACCTGCCCGCCAGGGCAGCCGCTCACCGACTCGGATGACCATGATGCCCGGTCTCCACAGCCCACGGTGGGGCCCAGCTCCAGCTGGCAGTGGTGAGGAAAGAGGAGAGATGGGGCTGAGGGGGACGGGGGTCGAGGAGGGGACAGGGGATGGGGGGAGTGGAGCTCTGCACCCCCCAGAGCTGGCTCTCGCATCGGCACCCCCACCGAGCCGACAGCTCCAGGCAGTGTCACCTCTCCCGGGGCCATGCCAGCACCCTTCTCCCGTGGGCAGAAGCCCCCTGGGGTGCTCCCCAGAGCTCGGCTTTTCTGTGGGGGCTCGTGGGGCAGGACCCCTTCCCCAGGGGTCCCTGCAGCCCCACTCATGCGCCCCGAGCTGCACTACCAGCCAGACCCCCCCTCACCAGCCCCTGCCTGGCCAAAACAGGACCCTCCCTCCATTGGAATCCCCTCTCCCAGAGCTGCTGCCAGCACCCACCGCGCAGGGCAACCCCCTCCTCGCCTGCACCCTGGGACGGACCCCCCCCCAAGCCTGAGCCCCGTTACTTACAGTCTTGGTCCCCAGGGACCATGGGCTGTGGCTGGGCATACGGCGGCTGGGCGTAGGGGCCCTGGGGGTACGGCCCTGGGGGGGGATATGGCCCGGGGGGATACGGCCCCGCGGCAGGGTACGGCCCCGGTGGGGGGTACGGCCCCGGCCCCTGCGGGAAGCCCGGCTGGCTGTAGGGTGCTGGTGCGAACTGGGGCTGGGGGTAGGGTGCAGCAGGGTAGGGGGGCTGCGCATAGGCTGGGGGGGGCGTGGGCTGCTGCCCCGGGAAGCCCTCGCCCGTCACCAGGAAGCTCTTCTCGTGGGACATCTTCCCCCCGGGCTGGCCGCCGCCTCTCTGCTGTAGGGAGGAGGGAGAGGGGTGGTCACGACCGGTTGCCATCACCTCCCTGCCACCACCACCCTCCCACCGCCGTCACTCTCCCCCCGCTTCATCACGCCCCGCTGCCATCACTCCCACACTCAGGCAGTTCTGGGGGTCCCAGCCCCAGCGCAGCCCCTCAGCACGAGGGTCCCAGCCCCGGTGCAGCCTCACAGTTTGGGGGTCTCAGCCCCGGTCCCGCTGGCTCCCCAGCACAAGATGGCCGCCCCGGTGGCAGGGCCGTTGCCACGGTGACACCCCCACGGCTGCCCCGGCCTGGGCCCTGCGGGGAGGCCTTGGCCACGGCGGCGGGGCCGGTGCCTTGCGGTGGCTGCCACCAGTGGCGACCGGAGCGCCGGCGCTGCCCAGCTGCCCGTCACCAGCCCTGCTGCCTGCCCGCCGCCGCCTCCCCCGCCACCGGCACGGCCGGCTGCCAGGGCTCTGCCAGCCCCGCTGCCGGAGCACCGCGGGCCAAGCAGCGCCGGCACCACCGGCGGCACGGGCTCCCCTCGCCGGAGGTGACCGCCGGGGGAGGAGCGGGACCAGCGGTGCCGTGCCGTGCCCCACGGCCCTACCTCGGGCGGGCAGGCAGCGAGCGGGACCGCGGCGGCGAGGGGTTTGCGGCAGGCACCGGGGACGCCCCCGCTCCAGACCACCGGGCCCAGCTGCCGGTGGATGCCGATTCTGCGTGGAGCTCGCGGTTACAAAACCAGGCGGCTGCGGGAATGGCGGCAGCTCGGCCCTGCGCGGTGATGGCCCGTCACCGGTGCCGCCGCCATAAATACGGCCTGGCAGGCGGCGGGGACAGGCAGCTGCCCGCAGGGTCGGCAGCTGGCGGGCAGAGCCCCCGGCCAGCTCTGCGCAGTCCCACGCCGCGGCAGGTGGGACACGTCGGGGCCAGTGCCGCAGCGAAGCGCCGGCGTCCCCGGGCACGGGGCCGTCTGCAGCCAGTGCCGGCGCCAGCGCCAAGGCCCGGCCAAGTGACAGCCCGCCTGGCCGGTGGCGCAGCCGGAGCCAGCTGCCCGCGTGATGCCCTAGCCCAGTGCCACGGGCCTTGGGGAGGGGGGCGGGGGGCTCGGCCCTGCGGCACCGTGGCTGCACGCACATGCCCCCTGGCTCAGCGAGGGGCTGCCAGCCTGGACCCCCGGCACAGGCAGCCCCGGGGGAGGGCAGGGACCCCCGTGGGCAGCGCCAGGGAGGCGCAGAGGGTCGATGAAGCACCCCAGGCTGTAGACGGCACGGGGGGGCACATCACGGGGCGGGGGGGTACAGGGTGCACGCAGCACGGGAGGCACAGGGTGCACCGGGCACAGGGTGCATGCAGCACGGGGGACGCCCTGCGTGGGGGGCACAGGGTGCATGCAGCGCAGAGTGCACCGTGCACAGGGTGCGCGCACCATCGGGTGCGGGTTTGCACGGGGCGCAGGGGGCGCACTCGGCACGGGGTGCAGCGTGCATGGGGGCACACGCAGCACGGGGGCGCAGGCTGCACCGGGGTGCACGCAGCATGGGGTGCACCCTGCATGCGGGTGCACGCAGCACGGGGCGCAGCGTGCATGGGGGTGCACCCTGCATGGGGGTGCACGCAGCATGGGGCGCAGCGTGCATGCGGCACGGGGCGCAGGGGGGTGGGTGCATGCGTCACAGGGTGCACCACACACGGGGCGCACGGGGGTGCATGCGGCAGGGGGGGCGGGGGGGTGCCTGTCGGCCGCCCCCCCCCGCCGGTGGATTTTCCCGGGAGCCCCGGTAAGCGGCTTTGCCCTGACGCCCAGTAATGCCCCAGCGCGGCCTATTTACGGCAGCAGCAATCCTAATCCCCTGAGCGCTGCCGCTGCGGGGGGGACACAGCCGTGGGGGCCCCCTTCGTGCCCAGGGGACTGGGGGTCCCTCTCGGGGCCCCGCTCCCGCCACCCGGTTGCCGCCCCCCTCCACCCGACCCGGTCCGCTGCGGAATGCGGCAGCGCGGTGCGGGGGAGGGGGAGGAACGCGCTCAGCGACGGCGACGGCGACGACGGCGGCGGTGGGGTCTCCGTAGGCCCCCCCCACACCGCACCCCACCCCCCCCCCGTGCACCGGCCCCCCCCCCAGCCCCTCCCGGTTCCCCGCTCACCGGGCCTGGCCGTGCGGCAGCGCTGGCTCCGCTCCGCTGCGGGCGGGACCTCCGGCGGGGGCGGGGCCTCGGGGGCGGGGCCTGAAGGGGTGGAGTCTCCGGGAGGGGCGGGGACACGGGATGGGGCGGGGCGTCGCGACACAGCGCCCCCGTGTGGCGGCAGCGAGGCTTGGGAGCGGGGAGCTGGGGACCCCCGCGGGTGGGCCCTGCCCGTGGGCAGCCCCTGCCCGCCCTCGCCCCGCCGCCCGCTTCGTCCCACCGTTGACGAACGGGGCTTTTCTCCTGGTTTCCCCCTGTCACGCGTGGAGCCACTCCCGTGTCACACAGAAGGGTCGGTCCCGTGTCCCCCTGTCACGCGTGGGGCCGGTCACGGGTCACGCGTAGGGGTCCGTCCTGTGTCCCCCTGTCACGAGTGGGGCCGGTCCCTTGTCCTCGTATCACGCGTGGGGCCGGTCCCGCATCATGCGTAGGGGCCGATCCCGTGTCCCCGTATCACGCGTGGGGCCGGCTCCGTGTCCCTGCCCCCCGCCCGGGGCCCCGCCCCCCAGCACTTCCTCTTCCCGTGACCGGCCCGGCCCCCCGGCCCGTTTCGGTTTCGTTTCTTTGCCGGGGCGGGGCCGAGCAGCAGCCGGTTCGTGGGGGAGGCCTGCCCGGGGCTGGGGGGGGGAATTGGGGGGGGTCCTGGCCCACGACTGGAGGGGGTGTCTGCCTGGGGCTGGGGGGGGGCGCTTGGGGGGGTCCTGCCCCATGACTGGAGCGGGGGGCCTGCCCCACGGCCGCGTGCCTGGGGGGGCCCGGGACGGGTGTAGGGGCACCGGGGCGGTCTCTGGTCCATAGGGGCTGCGGGAACACGTGATCCTTGGGGTCACGCGTGGGTGCGGGGGAGTCCTTGGTACCGGCCGCCGCCCCCCAACGTGTTTGTGCTGGCAGGATGGCCGAGGAGGGGGTGCTGGAGGTGGGGGCCGTGCCCCCCACCACGCAGGAGGAGCTGGTGGTCCTCTACTTCGAGAGCCGGCGGCGCTCGGGGGGCGGCCCCGTCCGGAGCTGCCAGCGCCTCGGCCCCCTCCTCTTCCTCACCTTCGAGGATCCCCAGGGTGAGTGCGGGGTTGGGGGGCAGCTGCTGCCAGCTGCACTGGGAGCGGGTGCGGAGGCATCCCTATCCCAGCTGGGAGCACTGGGAGAGGGTGTGGGGGCACACCACTCTCACTGGGAGCACTGGGTTAAGTACTGGGGGGGAATCGCAGTCCTGTTGGGAGTACTGGGTTGAGGGGAGTGTCACCGTTTCAGCTAGGAGTACTGGGATGAGGTGCGGGGGCTCTCAGTCCCAACTGGGAACACTGGGATGGGTTGAGGGGGGGCCCAGCCCCACTGGGAGCAGCAGGGAGTGACCCTGCGCCCCCCAGGAGGACCCAGTGTGGGGCTGGGTGCCAGCTGGGCTTGGGCACTGCTCCCCCCAGTGACCCCTGTCCACTCCTGTGCAGATGCTCAGAATGTCCTGGCCCGTGGCAGCCACCGGCTGGGGGGGGCTGAGCTGAGGGTGCGCCCTGCCCCCCCCTGGGACCCCACCCGGCTGCTGCTGCGGGGCCCTGGCCCCCAGACTGCCCCCGAGGCGCTGGAGCCACATCTGGAGCCGCTGCTGGGACGCCCCTGCAGCACCTTCAGCCTGGACCGGGGCCCGGGGCCCGACTGGGTGCTGCTGCACCTGCGGGACCCCATCACCCCCCAAGGTGGGTGCGGGGATCCAGGGGGTGTTGCGCTCACCCTCGCTGCGGTGCCATGCTGCTGCCGGGAGTGCCGGGCAGTGGTTGGGGTGCGGGGTCTGCGGTGCTATTTGGTGGCTCTGCAGGCCCCCCACATCCTGTGCTGTCCTGGGTTGCAGCATGGGCTCCGTGCCACTGAGCAGCGCTGGGGCCACGTTGGCCACGTGCTCCCTGTCTGGTGTCACCAGTGCTGGGGGGTGCACACGGCCAGCACGGCACAAGGCCGATGCTGCTGGGTGCCGCAGCCCCGTAGTGGGTGAGCGGCGGTGCCGGGGTCCTGCCAGGGGGCTAATTGCCGTTGGAGTGCTTGTGGTTCCCTCCTGCCAGGCCTGACCCGCCGGTGACAAATGGTGCCATTGGCATGGCCTGGGCAGCTGTAGGGGTATCCCACTCCTAGTGCTGCCTGGGGGTCCCCAGCATCAGCCCCACTGTCACCGCCGCCCCTGTCCCAGCAGAGTTTGCAGCAGCGGAGCAGCGGGCGCAGCAGTGGGAACTGGAGGGTGCCACGCTGGCCCTGCTGCGGCTGCCACAGACCACCAGTGTGCTGGTGCGGGCGGATGCACCGGAGCTGAGCCGTGACCTGCTGGAGCTCTACTTCGAGAACTGGCGCAGCGGTGGCAGCAGTGTGCAGGCAGTGCGGCTGCTGCCAGGTGGCCAGGAAGCCATTGTCACCTTCCAGGAGCCGGCAGGTGAGTGATGGCAAATGGCACGCTAACACTGGCGCTGCCCCAGCCGGCTGCCGCTGCCAGGCTTTGGCCTCTCTGCCCCATCCTGCCAGTGCCCTGGCTGGGGCGAGGGCAGGGCCGGGTGCCGGAGGGGGCTGCGCTTGGCTGCCCATCCTCTCCCCCCACAGTGGCAGAGCGGGTGCTGCAGAGGTCCCACCAGCTGCAGGACATAGTGCTGGTCCTCACACCCCACTACCCCTTTCTGGAGCCACTGGAGGAGGACATGGCGACCGCAGTGGACACAGTGACCCCACCAGACACCGCAACCCTGCCAGATATGGCAACCCCCGCAGACACAGCAACCCTGCCAGACACAGCCCTGGCCCCCCTGCCGGACACTGTCCCCCCAGCTCCTGCCAACCCAGATGCCTGCCCAGAGCTGGCAGAGCCACCGGCGTTGAGGCCGGTGCTGCCATTGGCTGCCTTCCCCAGGAGGGGTGAGGACACGGCAAGGGATGAAGATGTGGCCAGCCAGGGCCAGCTCCAGGAGCAGATAGTGTCAACTTTGGCAGGTTCAGTGCAGGACGAGGTGCTGGTGCCAGCGGAGCCGGGAGCGCTGCGGTATCTGCAGCGGCACTACCAGGACCTGCTGGCCAGCATCCCCGAGGTCTCCTTGCTGCCACTGGAGGGGGGGGATGTCGCTGGATTCCGGGTGAGCTGTGGGCAGGTGTCCAGCATCGAGGGCTGCTGGCACGAGGGTGCCAATGCAGCAGGCCGTGACCACCTGGCCCTCACCGGCAGGTCAGCGGGGAAACGGGCCAGTGCCGGGCAGCAGCTGAATTCCTACAGAGCCTGCTGGGCACCGTGGGCTCGCAGTCGGTGACACTGCAGTTCCCAGGCATCACCCGCTTCCTGTGGGACAAGGGCGGGCAGAGCATCCTCCAGCAGCTGGAGAGCCGCTTCCCTTGCATCTTCGACTTGGAGGGTGTCCGCTGGAGCCCCCTGGACCCCCAGGTACAGCCAGCCCCCACCCTGACTAGGAATGCAGGGGGCCAGCAATGGAGCTGCCGGGTGGCAGGTGCCATCGTGCTGATCCCTGCCATGCGTGTGTGGCACTGGTGACAATGTTCTGCTCCTCTGGCCACACAGCTGGACCTGACAAAGCTGCTCCCCCCAAGCTGCCACCTGGACACTCTGCCTGCAGCACCATGCTCCTGGCACTGGAACCTGCAGGATGGTGCCAACGATGCTGATGGTGCCAATGATGCTGATGGAGATGACTTTCGCTCCAACATAGGTAAGGGGTGGGGTGGGTTGAGGGGGCTATCCCAGCACCGTGATGGGAGGGGGCTGTGGGTGCTGGTTCCCCTGGCCGCACCATGGTTGAGACTCGCAGTTGACACCTCGCTTCTCCCTGCAGAGGAGATCAAGGAGCTGCTGGCAGCCCTGCGCACTGGTGAGGCCGCTGGCGATATCAGTGATGTCTTGGACAGGGAGGAAGACCGTGATGCCAAGTCCCTTGCCACATCTGATGGGGATGACAGTGAGGAGATGCCATTGGGCGGGCCGGGGACCGGGATGGATGAGGAGGCACAGATGGTGCTGGCCATCCAGCGCTCCATGGACAGCACGTGGCATGAGGAGGAGGAGCTGGCGCGTGCCACTGCGCTCTCGCTCCGCTCCTACCACCGGGAGCAGCAGGCAGCACCTAGCGTGCAGGAGGAGGAAGATGCTGGTCTCCTGGCTGCACTGGAGGCCTCCCTGGAGGAAACTCTGCCTGTGGCAGATACGGCACGGGTGACGCTGTTCTCCTCCTTCGAGGGGGACGTGGCGGCGGTGCCACAGGCACTGGAGCAGGCACTGGAGGGGCACCTGCATGCAGAGGAGGTGGAGAGTGAGCGCCTGCGGGCACTGCCGGCTGCCTGCCACCGCTGCCTGACCTTCCTGCAGCGCAAGCACGCCGTGCGCCTCTGCTTGCGTGGCAGCACTGCCACACTGCATGGCTTCGCTGAATACACTGCCGCTGCTGCCCGTGAACTTGCCCTCCTGCTCCAGCGGCTGCCGCCGCTGGAGCATAGACCCCCCACTGCTGTCACCACTGCTGCGTGCTGGGTGCGCTGGGACCCCTCTGGCACCGCCATCCCCTACACCCCTGAGGCTGCCGTGCTGCTGGAGCAGGCCTGGTTGCGCCGGGAGCACCGGCTGGACCTGCTGCTGGATGGACAGCCCTTCACCATCGACTTTGAGCGGATGGAGGAGTATGACATCGGCAATGCCTGCACCGTGGCCATCTCCCGCAGCAAGCCCCCGACAGAGAGCGCCCGCCACCTGCTTGGTGCGTGCCCAGCATTGCCAGTGCAGTGCCACCCCGGCCGTGCAAGTGGGATGGTGCCATGGAGCCAGCCCTGCCCCCCACCACGGGGTCCCTGGCCTGGGGAGGTGCTGTGGCACACCAGCATTCACCGGAGCTGTGTCTGGCAGGGTCAGAGGTGCTGGGCCTGGAGGAGGAGGTGAGGTTGATGCCACTGGCTGAGGACTCAGAGGAGTTCTGTGACACCGTGCACTATTTCTACGAGACGCTGGAGGAGCTGCACAACAAGATCAGCATCGTCAAGGTGGGTCCTGGTGGTGATGGGGTGGGGGGCACAGGCCAGGGGCGTCTCCACGGCAGAGCCCCAGACGCTACAGTGCTGCCCGGCAGGTGGAGAAGCTGATCCACCCACTGCTGTACAAGCAGTACCAGCTGAAGAAAGCCAGCATGGAGAAGACCTGTGCCAGCGGCACAGTGGAGCGGGTTCTTTTCCATGGCACGAGTGAGACCTCCAGCCGCGAGATCTGCTTGCATGGCTTCAACCGCAGCTTCTGTGGCAAGAACGGTGAGTGCAGGAGCAGGATGGCACCAATCTGGGCATGGTGGTGCCACCATGCCCTCCCCCTGGCGCTGTGGTCTGACACCCCCCCTGCCCCACAGCTGCTCTCTACGGGCTTGGCGTGTACTTCGCGGTGCATGCAGCGGTGTCGGTGCAGGAGCAGTACTCGCCGTGCAGCACCGATGGCAGCAAGTACATCTTCGTGGCCAAGGTGCTGACTGGGGACTATGTGGTGGGGGCACAGGGGCTGCGGGCCCCACCGCTTCGGGAAGGGGCTGGGGTCCCCCTGCGCTACGACAGTGTGGTGGACAATTGCCTGCAGCCCGCCATCTTTGTCATCTTCAACGACACTCAGGCCTACCCTCAGTACCTCATCACCTGCCGTCGCCACGGACCCCCGCCCTGAGCCCCATGGCTCCCTGGCACCTGCTGTCCTGGTGCACCCCCCACCTTGCCCTGGGGGGCTCGGGGTACAGGGGGGTCCCTGCCCTGCCTGGGAAGCTCGGAGTAGGGGGTTTCCCAGCTGGGGGCTGCTTCTTGCCCCCAGCTCTCCAGCCCCTGGGGATGAAGGGGTGCAGGAAGGCTCGGAGGTCACCAGTGCAAGAACTGAACTGGGAATAAAGTTGGAGCAGCCTTTCCCAGTGTCCAGTAGGTGCAGGGGGGCTGGGGGGGGTGGGTGTGTGTGGCCGTGGAGGGAGGGTGCTGCTGTGGGCTGCACTTTGGGGGCTCTGGGTGGGCCAGCAGCCGTGCAGGACTGCAAGCTGAAGACCCACCTGTAGCCACAGTGGTCCCTGGGGTATGGTCCCCCATAGTGGGAGTGGGTGTCATCCTGTCCCCTCAGCTTGTCCCCCCCCCATGCTAGGGACACAGTCCCCTCTGGGCATATCCTGCCTGGCTGGGGGACATGGGGCCCCCCTAGGTTTGTCCCTGTCCTGGCATTGGGGTCCCCTCCTGCCATCCTGGGGCACCAGCCCCCCTCCCAGCTCACCCTGCAGCCCTGGTGTGAGCATAGGCCACAGCACCCAACATCTGCTGGTCCTGGGGGGCTTGGCTGCTCCCCCCTCCTCTGCCCCTTGTGGGGAGCCCCCAGTGTTGGGAGGGCAGGCATCCCCTGGAACCACAGTGGGCTCCGGCGGGGCTGTGGGTGGATCTGGGTGGGGAGGTGAGGGCCACACGTGTGGGGCCCATGGGGTGTTGGAGATGCCATGGGGGTTGCCGGCACAGGTTGTGCCCACGGCCACACGGTGCTAGCTGGGCTGCAGGTCATGGGCCTCCAGCCTGGTGCGGATGACGCTTGAGGGTGCTGCAGCCCTGCCACCGGCACCGCCGGGCAGCCTGCCTTGGCCCTGATCCCCTTGGCAGCTGCACAGCGATGGCATTTCTGCTCCTCCCCACGACTGGGCTCCGGCTGGCGCCTGTGCTGGGAACCGTCTGTGCCTGCTGCAGCATGATGTCCTGCCAGCCCGGGGATGCCAGCTCTGAGGGTGTCCATGCCTGGCCTGGTGAGGGACAAGCTTATGGCCTTGCTGACCTGTGCCAGCATTACCCATTCATGCATTGCCCATCTACACCAGCATCACCTACCTGCGCCAGCACTGCCCCCCACGCTGGCATCACCCACCCCATGCTGGCAGGCAGGTGGGTGGGCAGTGTGGGGGCTGCCCGTGGGAGCAGCTGTGCTGCCATGGCGTGCTCCAGCTGGGGTTAAACCTGGCGGTGCTGCTGGTCTGGTCTGCTGGGGATGGGGCTGTTCCCACGGGGCTGGTGTGCAGGCAGAGCTGGGGGTGGGCGGGGGGGGGGGGGGGGGGGGGGGCAGGCAGTGTGCGGAGACCCGAGACCCGGCGATGCTGGGAACATCCGGACCCCGGGGGCTGGATCTGCCCCCACTCCCGTTCCCCCTTCCCATGGGGTTTCCAGGGGCCGGGAGCTGCTGGCGGGTTGGGAGTGGCAGCATGGCCCTGCCAGGCCTGCGGTTTGGCACCACCATGGTGTCTGCAACCAGAGAATGCTCCAGAGCATTCCTTCCTCTGCCTGTCATTAACCCTGCCTGCACTGCGCCCTGCCTGCACGGCAAGCTTCCTGCAGTGCACCCTGCCCACCTTGTGCCCTGCCTGCAGTGCGCCCTGCCTGTGCTGCCTGCCCAGGTCACTGGTGGGCATCATGGGGACGTAAGAGGGCCCCTTGGCCCCCCAACCTGAGCTGTGCTGGGGAGGGACTCGGGGAGCAGCGCTGCTGGGTGCTGGCAGGGAGCCCCACCACCAGCCGAGCTGGCAGCAGTGGCCTCAGGGCTGCAGTCGTGCCCCATCTGGTGCTGGTGCCGGCCAACCCGCCATGGGGACCCTCAGAGCTGGGGGTGGCACATGGCAGGACCCCTCAGCTGGGGCAGCCATGGCCCTGTCCCGCTCACCAAGAGGGTTAAGGGCTTGCAGGCAGCTGCCTGCTGCTGCTGGCCTGGCACTGGCCCAGGCTGGTTGAAGCAGGCAGCAGGAGCCGCAGGCAGGGATGAGTCAGGCAGGGGAAGTGCTGGGGCCATGGGAGCTGCTGGAGCTGGGGCAGGGCCGGGGTGGGGTGGGGGTGGGGGGTGGGGGGTGGAAGTTGCACAGTGGCCAAGGGCTGCAGGAAGCCTGCCTGCCTGGGGACATGTCCACCAGCTGGATGGGAACAGGGGGCACCCCACGCCATCACCCCACTGCTGGCAGGGTGCCCATGGTGCGTGAGGGATATGGGAGATGGGGCGGTGCAAGGGGGATGGGGGGAACACAGGGACACAGGGGACGTGGGGGCAAGGATGTGGGGGATAGGTGTGACATGGAGGACACGGGGATACGGGGGACAATGAGGGACACAGGGGACATGGGGTCAAGGAGGATGTGGGGGATGGGTGGGACATGGAGGACACAGGGATACAGGGGACACGGGGGAAGTAGAGGACGCAGGAACAGAGCTGTGCGGCAGAGCTGTTGCCAGGTTGGTGCAGGCTGGCTTGGTCAGGGACAGCCGTGTCCCCTTGCCGGTGTTGGCCCATGCTGCCCTGTGGCTGGCCCGGATCCTGGCATTGCTCCTGCTCTGCCATGCCCAGCTCCTTCCCTGGCTGGGGGACCCGGTGGGAACAGCAGGTCTGGGGGCTGGGGTGTGGGATCTGGGGGACCAGGGCTGGGAGCATCCCAGCGGCGTGACTCAGTGGGAGGGGCTGCACATCTGGAGCTCTCCTCCCACAGCTGGACTAGGGTGTGGGGGGTAACCAGGCAGGCCCAGCACATAGCCCCCCAGCACAGCACAGCTGCAGCGTGTCCCCACCGGGTGAGGGGTGACTGGTGACCACCCTGTGGCTGCGACTACTGGGGGTCCTGCCCACGGTGCTGCCTCTGCCTCCAGACCCACGGCCGGCTGCTGTCCCGGGGAGTTCACCCATCGGCACCCCAGGTAGGTCCCAGGGATGCCATCATGCATCAGGGGTGGCTTGGGGCAGGAAGGTCCCCACGGGTACCCTCTGTGCCACAGAGACCTCACAGTGGGGCTGGGTTGGGGGGGCCAGCCCTGGATCATGCCCAGGTGCTAGAGCCCACTGGGGCAGCCAGGAGGTGACCTGCCTCTGGTGCCAGGGATCCCCCCACCCCACGGGGCTATGGCAGCCACTGCGGTACAGCTCACCCCCCGCCCCGTGGGTGAACAGGAGGCAGGCTGCAGGCAGAGGTGGGCACGGCCACCCCCGCAGCATCCCTGCTTGCCAACAGCACCCACTGAGATGCACTGGGGCACGTGTAGGCACATGGGGGCACAAGCTGGCACAGTGCCGTGGGCTCTCGGTGGCACATGCGCCCATTCGGGGAGCACATGGCAGAGTGTGCAACAAGTGTCGCACTGCCGGCTCCGGCACCAGCACTGCAGGCTCAGGGCGAGTGTCCGGGGCAGGGCTGGCAGGCAGCACCGCGCCGACGTGTGCCAACCCAGCGTGACGTGATGCTGCGCTCGGGGACGGCGCAGGGCGGCAAGTGCCGGGATCCCCGGCGAGGGCGGCGTGCCAGGCCCCGGTGCACATGTCGGCTCTGAGCCACTCGCTCTGTTCCCCCGGGAAAGCTGCTGGGAAGCGCGAAGTCACCAGCAGACATAGAGGTAAGAGCCAAGAGGGACGTGCCAGCACCTTGGCAGCTCCCCATGCCCGGTGCTGGGGAGTGCAGAAGGGGTACACTGGCGATGCCAGGGGGTTCCAGCCACATGCCCACCCCCTGCCAGACCCTCTGCCCCTAGCTCTGTGGGTGCTGCATCAGCTGCCAGCCTTGAGCCAGGAGAGCTGGGCGCCACTGGTGCCAAGAGTGCCGGACCTTTGTCCCCTGGCCCTGAGGGGCCCGTGGGGCCGGGCGCGGTGCTGAAAGGGGCCCTTTGTCTGGGCTTCTGGCGAGGGGAGTCGCTCGCTGCTCCCGTGCCGGGGCCAGCACATGATCGCGGTGAGGGCAGCTGTGCCAAGCACGGAGTCCTGCCTGAGTGCCGGAGGAACCGACAGCCCTGGGCAGCGGCAATCCCTTCCCGGTACCGCAGGCAGCACCGGGGATGTCACAGGGCGGTGTGTTTGCGTTGCAGAGGGGCCACAGGAGGGGCCCGAAGCCGAGCCCAGCATCAGCAGAGGTCAGAGGCTAGCGTGCGCCGGTGGCACGCACCGCACCACGGTAGGGCCCCCGGGGCCCCTGCAGAGCTGGGAGGGGGGCCCTGCCCTGAGCCATCTCGCTCCCAGCTGCTGCATTGCGCTGCCCCGGCCTGGGGTCTCCAGGAGTCCTCACACCCTGCAAAGCCGTGGTGGGTGCTGGCTGCGGTGGGGTCTGTGGAATGAGTTTGGCACATTGGCCCTGATGCTGTGGCACTGGGGGGCTGGGGTGGGTGCTGTGCTATGCCACACCGTAGCCGGGCAGCCCAGATGTGGCTGGGAGGCACAGGGGCACTGGGAGGCACCAGAGGGCACTGGGAGGCACAAGGCCAACATGCCGGTGTGATGGTGCGGCAGGGAGAGCACCCATTGCCTGGCTTCCCCCAGTACCGTGGGTCAGAGCTGTGCCACCCGTGGGGGTGGATGCGGTGGGTGGCTGGCAGGTGTGGGTGCCATGCTACAGGGCGCACGGGCGTGTAGGGCACAGTGCTGGCAGCAGGGCTTGTTGGGGCATGGCGCCCAGCTGGATGAGACCCGGAACAGGAGCAGGGCTGAGCCCCCCCGCCAGCCCCGCCACCTGCTGGCTCTGCCATGCTGCAGGGGGGATCAGGGCGCAGGATGCTGAGTCCCTGAGCTGCCCTGGTGTGCACGTGTGCAGGTGTGCATACGTGTGTGTTTGCATGCGTGTGCACACCAGTGTTTGTGTTGGTGTGTGCTGGCACGCACTCTGTGTGCGTGCAGCCAGGCAGGTGTGGGCATACGCATGTTCATGGGTGTCCATGCCCATGTATGCCCACATTTGCACGTGTGCACACGCAGCGGGGGGGGGTTGCACACATGTGTTTGGGCAGATACACATGTGCACTCTCATACGTGTGCATTCCTGTGTTAATGTTGTATGTGTGTGCATGGGGCAGAAGGGCAGGTGTGTGTGCACACGTGTGTGCATCTGTGTGTGCGTGTGCACACGCATGTGCCTTCAGGATAGTGCACGTGTGCCTGTGTATTGGCACCCACACCTGGGGTCGCTTGCTCCATCCTCGGCACCATCACCGCAGAGCTCCTGGGCACCACAGCAGCTGCCAGCCTGCGTGGCTGAGGCTGCCAGTTGGCACCATCTCCAGTTGCCAACACCATCTCCGGTTCCTGGCAGGCTCACCGGCTGCCAAGGGGCTCACCAGCTCCCCAGGGGCCAAGCTCCATCCCCACTGCCAGAGCTGCTCTGGCCTGCCCGGCTCTGCCGGCGGCTGCAGCCAGAGGAGAGGGAGGCAGGCAGGGAGGCAGGGTGTGGGCAGCTCGACCGGTGCTGGTGCCGGGGAGTGGGTGCGGAGGCTGTACGGTGGGCGAGCCAGGGATCTTGGCGTCATCCCTCTGCTGCGATGGCTCACGTGGTCTCTGGATGCGGCAGATGGCAGCAGCCTGTGCTACTGCTGAGGCAGGCAGCCGGCAAACGTGCTGCCTGCACGCCTGCCTGGGCCGTGCCACCCTCCTGCTGCCCTGGACACCTGCCCGCGGTGTGCCCGCGGCTGTGCTGGGGCAGCCAGCACTGGGGGAGGGGGAGAATGGAGCTGGCACCCCCGCTGTGCCCACGCCACAGGCTGGCATTGCCATCCTGCATCACTGTCCCCGGACCCCTTGAGCTGGTGGGGCATCCCTGCAGTGCCACCCGCCGGGCAGGGTGTCCCCAGTCTCCCGGTGCTACTTGGCCAAACAGCGCCGGTGCCGCGGTGGTGTAAACAAGCTGGGAGCTGAGGGCGGCTGCGCCGGGCCAGGAGGAACTGGGTCATGTGAAGGGTGGCTGATGCCACACGGTGCTGCGCTGGCTGCCGTGGCACTGGGAGCTGGCACGAGTGCCCGGGTGCGGCGGGCAAGGCACGCTGCCTGACTCGGCAGCGGTGGCGGTGCGTGGGTAACGGGGCGCTGGCAGGCAGAGGGGCCGCGGGGGTGCAGGGGGGCGCCGGTGGTGCCCAGGCTGCAGAGGGTGGTACCGGTGCCGCTGGAACTGGCACGAGGCCTGGCGTATCCTTGGTGCCGGCGTGGCCAGGGCCTCCTGCCGCTCCTGGCCCTGGCATGAGGCAGCTCCCAGGGGTCCGGCATGGCCTGGGGTGCCCCTGGCGAGGCTGCTGCCCACCCTCTGTCCAGACCTTTCAGCTCCCGGTGCTGCCTGTGCCTGGCATCATGTGGTGGCACTTGGCCAAACCTTGGGGGTCCCTGGCCAGGCCCTGCTGGTGGGGGCTGCCCAGGTGGGGAAAGTGGCTGGCGAGGGGCCATGGCTGCCCCTGCCTGCCCTGCCTGCCCTGCCTGCCCTGCCTGCCCTGCCTGCCTGCTGCACCGGTGAGGGCGGGCAGTGCCAGGTGCTGGGGGCTGCAGCAGCTGCGATGCCCACCCTGGGGACCTGGGGGCTGTGGGGACCCAGGGCCTATGGGGCTGGGGTCTATGGGGCTGGGGGATGTGGGGACCCAGAGTCTGTGGGGGTTGGGGAGGTATGGGGGGCTGGGGGACACAGGGTCTATGGGGCTGGGGGGCCAGGGACTGTGGGGGAGTATAGGGGGCTGTGGGGCCCCAAGGGCTATGGGGCTGGGTGGTATGGGGAGCTGTGGGGACCCCGGGGGACTGGCCAGGGCTAGGGTGGGAGCGGCTGCTCCCAGCCCTGACCGGGTGGGGATGTGGGGGGGTGGGGAGCCCCAAGGCAGCGCTGGGGGAGGGGCTGAGCAGGGCCCTGCCTGCACCTGGCTGGGGGGGGCACCCTCACCCTGCTGGGTGCACTGGGGCGGGTACTGGCCGCACTGGGTGCGCTGCTCAGGGTGAACCCTTTGCGCACAGCAGTCACGGTTAACCCCTGCCGTGCCGGGTGTCGCGGCCAGGCGTCGCCCTCCCCACGCGGGGTCACCGGTGCGGGTTCCCCCCCCGCTGGGTGCCGGGGCGCCCCGGGGCGGGCGGGCGCGGGTGGGGAGGTGAGATAGGCGCCCCCCGCCCCGCCCCGCCCCGCCCCCCGCGCCGCTGCGGGAGCGGGAGCGGAGCCGGTGCCGTTGCGGCCCCCGGTGCCGGTGCGGCCCCCGGTGCGGGCGGAGCCCCCGGTGCCGGTGCAGCCCCCGGTACCGGTGCACCCCCGGTCATGCCCCCCCGGCGCGGCCCGGCGGACAGCGCGGCGCTCGGTGAGTGCAGGTGCCGCCCCACGCGTGGGGCACCCGCAGCCGGGACGTGCGGGGGGCTGGGGGGTGCGGGGCGGCTGTGCCGCAGGAGCGGGGGCGCTGGGGGGTGCGGGGGGGGCGGTGCCGCAGGAGCTGGGGGGGCTGCAGGGGCTGCGGGATGTTGAGGGGGCTGGTGCTGCAGGAGCTATGGGGCCTGGGGGTGCAGCGTGGGGGGGCTGTGGGGTGGAGAACTGTGCTGTGAGGGGGGGGCTATGCTGTGAGTGTGGGGTCTGTGAGGTGGGGAGGCTGTGCTGGGGGGGTGTCTGTGTGGGGGGGTCTGTGGGGTGGGGGGGCTGTGTTGTGAGTGTGTGTGTGTCTGCTGGGAGTGTGGGGTCTGTGGGGTAGGGTGGGTCTGTGCTGTGGGTGTGAGGTCTGGGGGGGGCTGTGCTGTGAGTGTGGGGTCTGGGGGGTCTGTGCTGTGGGTGTGAGGTCTGGGGGGGGCTGTGCTGTGAGTGTGGGGTCTGGGGGGTCTGTGCTGTGGGTGTGAGGTCTGGGGGGGGCTGTGCTGTGAGTGTGGGGTCTGGGGGGTCTGTGCTGTGGGTGTGAGGTCTGGGGGGGGGGCTGTGCTGTGAGTGTGGGGTCTTGGGGGGGCTGTGCGGTGTTGGGGGGGCTGCGCTGTGAGTGTGGGGTCTGTGAGGTGGGGGGGGCTGCACTGTGAGTATTGGGTTTGGGAGGGGGGTCTGTGCTGTGCGGTGTGGGGTCTGTGGGGTGCAGGCTGCACAGCGGGGGGGCTGTGCAGTCTGGGGCAGTGTGTGGGGCAGGCAGGGGGTGCGGGGTTTGGGAGGGCTGTGGGTCAGGGGGAGGCAGCATGTCAGGCCTGGGGCGTGAGGGGGCTGCAAGGCCAGGGTCTGTGGGGGAGGCGTGGGTGATGGAGCTGGTGAGTCAGGCTTGGCACAGGCACGTGCTGCGCTGCCCACCCCCTGCTCGCCCCACACGCGCCTGCGCCCGCCCCTTGCTCGCCCCACATGCGCGTGTGCCCACCCCCTGCTTGCCCTACACGTGCCTGCCCCCATCCTCAGGTGCTTGGCTGGGGGGTCCGAGGGGGCTGTGGTCTGGGCTGGGGGGGGGGGGGGGCAGGCTGGCTCGGTTCCCAGTGCCAGCCGTGGCGATGGCTGCAGCCAGTGGCTCATGGGCCAGGGGCACTTTCTGGAAGGGTTTTGGCTGAAATGGCCTCACCGCGGCAGGCCGGGTGACAATTCTGCTACCGCTACCCGCTGCTGCTGTTGCTGCCGTGGCACGTTGCACCGCGTCGCTGCCGCGCTCGGCACCAGCCCCTGGGAGAGCTGGGGAATCTGCCACGTTTGGAGCTTCTGCAAATGGCGCCTCAGCAGCGGCAAATGCCAGGGGGTGGGTGCTGGGCTCGGGGGTCGGCTGAGCCCTGTCTCCTGTGTGCCCTGGGACCCCTGGCTGTCCCTGCGATGGTGGCTCTGTCTCACTGCCTAGCGCTATCCAGCACCGAGCAGTGTGGGATCCAGTGGGGAAAAAAATAGCCGGAGCCGGTGTAACGGCGGGTAGCTTGCGGAGGTGGGATGGCGGAGGCATCCGCACCGCTACTGACTGACGTGCGGTTTCGCTTGGCAACCTCCACTGTACTCCCGGGAACGCTCCTGGCAGGGCTGGGATCAGTGCTGCGGGGCTGCTGGCTTGGCTGGGCCCTGGCAGCCCCTGGCAGCCTCTGCCAGCCGCGGAGCCACACCAGCCGGCAGCCCTGCGGCACCTCGCCCGGCCTCCAGTGCTCTAGGTGCTGGTGCGGCATCGTCCCTTGCGGCTCTGGTCTGCCTGTGCCCCCTGCCCTGCACCGCGGGGACGGGCTGTCCGGGCATCACCGGTGGGGGGTCCCTGCAGGCAAGTGCCCGGTGGCCCCGCAGCCGTTCCTGGTGTGGGACCAGCACACTAGCTCCTTGTCTGCCTCAGCCGGGGCCACAGCTCCATCGTCGGGGCATCCTGCTCCCCACTCGCTGCCCCTCTGGGCACCACCGTGGTTCCTTGCCCGTCCATCACTGCTGCAACCATGGGCTCAGCAGCACCAACTGGCACTGACCATGTTTCCCCGAGTGTCATGTACACGAGGTCTCAGCCGTGCGCCATCCCGTGGGGCTCGCGGTGCCTCCCGGTGCCCCTTGGTTCTGCAGCAGGGCTGGGCACGGTGTGGGTGCTGCAGGCACTGCTGGCGGCCATGGGAACCTGGCAATAGGTGTGAGCCGGGACGGCTGGGGCGTCACTGGGAACAGCAGTGCTGGGGTAGGGCCTGGGTGCTGGCGAGTGGTGCCCTGGGTGCTGGGTGGTCCCTGACACCGTGTCTCTGCCGCAGGAGCCGACGTCGGTGGGGTGCCGGGAGCCAGCGGGGATGGCAGAGGAGAGCTCCAGTGGCAGCAGCAGCTCCCCGGGCCCCGGGGACACACTGCCCTGGAACCTGGCCAAGCACCAGCGCTCCAAGCGCACCAAGGCGACCACCGGCAACGGGACGGTGCTGGACCCTGCCGAGAGGGCTGTCATCAGGATTGCAGGTAGGGCTGGTGGCTGGCACCATGCTGGGGGCGCCGTGTGCCGGGGGGTGGCAGCTTGTGCTGTGATGGGGAGGGGGTCCCTGTGAGCTGGGATCTGTCATGGTGGGCTCTGCTCTGGTAGCTGCCGATGGGGACCCAGGGGTGCTGGAGACCTGGGGACTGTGCAGTGGTGTGTCTGTGCCAGGCCATGGGATGATGCCGTGCAGTGCTGGGGGGGCAGTGCCACGGAGCAACCTCTGTGCTGGGCTGGGGAGCCAAGGGGTGACACTGGGGCTGGGAGCTGTGCTGCGGTGGGGACGGTGCCGCCGCCGTGGGGATTGCTATGCCAATACCATGTTGTGCCATGCTGCGGATGCCCGGTGGTGTTGGGCACCCACAGTGTCCCCACGAGGGGCCAATGTCGGGGCAGGACACAGCTCAGCAGTGGGGTGAGTGCAGGTCCGGCTGTACCGTGCTGGGGGCTACATGGCTCCCACTGGTCCTGATCAGGGGTGGCCAGGGGGCCCCAAGGGTCTCCGCTGGTACTGGGGCCAAGTGCTTGGGGGTCCTCTTGTGCCAAGGGGTCGTGTCTCTCAGGGGATGCCAGGGCTGGGTCGCCTGGGGCAGGTGGGCTGGTGCTGGGGACAGGGCTGGGCTGTCCCTGGTGCTGTGCGGTGTAGGTGGGTGTCATCAGAGGGTCCCCAGGGATGTGTCCCCACGGTGTCCCCACAGCACCCAGGATGCATCCCCACAGTGTCCCTGCAGTACGCAGGACATGTCCCCACAGTGTCCCCACAACACCTAGGGACACATCCCTGGTGTGTCCCCACAGTGCCCAGGACACATCCCTGCGTTATATCCGCAGCACTCAGGACATGTCCACAGGATGTCCCTGCGGGGCTGTGTCCCTGGGATGTCCCCACAGTGTCCCTGCAGCACCCGGGGACACATCCCTGGGGATCCTGAGGTGCTCCGGGATATCCCCGCAGCACCCAGGACATGTCTGCAGGGTGTCCCTGCACGGCTGTGTTCCCACAGCACCCAGGACACGTCCCCAGGGTGTCCCCACAGCACCCAGGCCATGTCCGCAGGGTGTGCCTACATGGCCGTGTCCCCAGTGTGTCCCCACAGGACATGTGCTGGTCTGGGCTGTCCCCAGGCTGTGTGTCAGAGGGCTCCTGGGGCCGTGGCTGTCCTGGGCGGGGGGAGCCGCAGTGGCCCCAGCAGCTGGGGGGACTGTGGTGGGGTGCCCATGGAGCACCCCCCTGTCCTTGTGGGGAAGACCCACATGGCCCCTTGATCTCCAGCACTGCTGCTGCTGGGGGTCCCATGAGGACCAGGACCATGGACACCCCCCTGGGCCTCCCGTGGGGGGCTGCCCCACAGTGATAGGGGACTCCTGCCTGCCCACCTCCTGCAGGTGTCCTTGCTCGTGGAGCTTTGTACCCCCCCATGCCCACCAGTGTGGGGTACAGCATCCCCCGCAGTGCCCAGCGCCCAGGGGTCCCAATCCTGCCCCATGCCCTCCATGGGTCCAAGCCCTCCCCAGCAGCGGGGCCCTGTGCCCTCCCCACGCTGAGGGGAGCCATGTGCCCCCTCCCACCCCCACCGTGGGGCTCTGCCCCCCTGCCCGGCATGGGCCATGGCCTGGCCATGGCTGTGCTGTCCCACGGCTGTGACACCCCCTCCCTGCTAGGGCTGGGATTGCTTCCGCCACCCATCCTCTCCCTGGTTTGGCACTGGGTCCCCCCCAGCCCTGCAGCCCCTGCCTGAGCCCCACAGCACCATTTTCCAGGGAGGCAGCTGGGACCTACAGCCCCGCAGGGGGTTTGGGGTGGGGGACACAGGCTGTCCCCAGTCACCGTGCACCTGCCTGACTGCCCTGTGTCCCCCCCACCTCATGCCACAGCCACCAACAGGGACTGGGGGTCCCAGCATGGTGGGGGTGCCCATGGCCCCCCAGTCCCAGCTGGTGAGGGGGTCTCTGGGTCTTCTGGGGTCTCAGCTGGTGATGGCATCCCCACAGTCTGGTTTGGTAGGGGTCTCTGCTGTCCCCTCCAGTCAGGTCCCTGGGGTCCCACCTCACGGGCCCACCCCGGCCTGGGCACAGGGCTGGGGTCTCCGCTCAGGGATGTGGTGGGTCCAGAGGGTCCCAGAGCTGGAGGGCAGAGGGGCTGGAGGCCCAGGGGGTTGTGGGGTGCGTTGGGATGGCATGGGAACAGCGGTGACATCCGGCACAGCCTGACCTGGTGACACCACGGTGCTGAGTCACAGGGTGGGGTGCCTGAGTTGCAGAGGGGCAGCTGAGCTGGCATGGGGTGCGAGGGGGGGTGCACATGGGGGATGTGTGTGCACATGTGTGTGAGGGCAGCTGTGCCTCTGCCTCCTGAGCCCAGCTACCCCTGACACGGCAGGGGTGACCCTGGCACACCCCGTGGGTGCCAGCGCCCAGCAAGGGTGTGTGGTGGCCATGTGCCAGATGGCCGAGGGTCAGGTCTGGCTGCCAGCACTGCCCCTGGACCTGCTGCCCTTGCAAGGACTGAGCACACAGCATGTCCCCACCTGGCACACAGGGTCTCCCCCATGGTGTGCCTGACGTGTCCCCATGCAGCACCCACCATGTGCCCATGGTGCGCCTGGTGTGTCCCCATGCAGCACCCACCATGTCCCCATACAGCACTTGGCATGTCCCCATGCAGTACCCCCTGCGTTTTCATGGTGTGCTAGTATGTCCCCATGCAGCACCCGCTGTGTCCCCATTCAGCACCTGGTGTGTCCCTGTGTTGCACCTGGTGTGTCCCCCATGGTGTGCCTGCTGTGTCCCTGTGCAGCACCCGCCATGTCCCCATGGTGTACCTGCTGTCTCCCCATGGTGCGCCTAGTGTGTCCCCACACAGCATCTGCCGTGTGCCTGATGTGTCCTTGTACAGTACTTGCTCTGTCCCCATGGTGTGCCTGCCATGTCCCCATGCAATGCCCAGTGTGTCCCCATGGTATGCCCACCAGTCTCTGTGTTGCACCTGCTGTGTCACTGTGTTACACCCCATGTGTCCCTCTACAGCACCCTGCGTGTCCCCCATGGCGTGCCTGGTGTGTCCCCATGCAGCACCCACCATGTTCCCGTGTTGTGCCCACCATGTCCCCATACAGCAGCCACAGTCTCCCCATGGTGTGCCGATGTGTCCTCATGCAGCCCCTGCTGTGTCCCCCCCTTGCAGCATCCAGCGTGTCCCCAAGATGTGCCTGGTGTGTCCCCATGGCGTACCTGGTGTGTCTCCATGCAGCACCCACCATGTCCCTGTGGTGCGCCCACCGTGTCCCCATGCAGCAGCTGCCGTTTCTCCATGGTGTGCCGACGTGTCCCTGTGCAGCCTGCACCGTGTGTCCCCCTGTGCAGCATCCAGCGTGTCCCCAGGGCGTGCCCAGTGTCCCCCCCGGCACCCCAGGCTATTTCTGTGCTGGGCTGGCAGCCGCAGATTGGGTTTCTCGGGGGCTTTGGGCCTCTATAATTAGGGCTGACGAAGCTCCGTCCTGCTGGGGCCGGTGTCGCCTGGTCCCAGCTTGCCCAGAGCCTCCTGTGGGGTCCCCTGGCCATGCTGTGGGGCAGAGCTGCGGGCCAGCCCCATGGCTTGGTGAGGGGGCAGCTCTCCACCCTGAGTGGGCAGTGGGGGGCTGCGGTGGTGCCCACCCGGTGCCCAGGGGGGGTTTGGGGTGGTGGCAGCTGGGGCCGGTTTCAGAGAAGGAGCTTTAAAAATACCCCTTGTTCTCATGGTGCCGGCAGCCCGGGGGGGCGGCTGGCCCCGTGACGTCCCTGTCCCCACGGGCTGCAGAGCTGCTTCTGCCGGGGAGGGGACATGCTGTGGCTCCCCATGGTGAGGGACCTGGGGCTCTCCGCGGGGCTGGCTGAGCACCCGCTGGAGGAGGGGGCACCCTGTTTGCCCCCCCTGAGTGAGGCTGGGGAGGGGGCAGTGGGTGGCCACAGCAGGGTGGGAGCTGGAGTGGGGGGCTCCGTGCCAGCTGGGATTGTGTATCCAGCACCCCCCATCCTGTTCCTCATCACCTGCCCCCCAAGCCTCATGCTGTCCCCCATCACCTGCACCCCTCATCCCACCCCTTGTCACCCACCTCACCGTGCTCCTCAGGGCACATGTGGGTGCCCCATGGTGGGGGCTGGCGGTGCCCCCCATATGCTGTGGAGCTCTGAGGCTGCAGGCAGTGCCATGTCCCCAGCACTGTTTGACGGGGGAGGGGGGGAGCGCGGGGTGCTCCCGGCTGCCCTATGCCCTGTGGGGTGCCATCACCTGTGGGGTGGCTGTGCCCCATGGGGCTGTCTGCATCCCTTGGGGATGCTGTGCCCCGTGGGAATGTCATGCCCCATGGGGTGGCCATGCCCTGTGGGGTGACTGTGCCCCACAGAGTGGCCGTGCCCCATGGGGATGACGTGCCCATGGAGTGGCCGTGCCCCACAGGGATGCCGTGCCCCATGTGGTGCCGTGCCCCGCAGCCCCGGCGGGTGTCGGGACGGCGTTCGGCTGTGCCTTTAAGGGTTGGGCGGGCTGGAATGTCCCGCCGGTCCCGTGTCCGTGTCCCGGCCAGGCTGGGCTGGGCAGCGCCGGGCAGCGGCCGGGACACGCCGGACACGCCGTAGCCCCCGGCCCTCGCCCCCCGCCCCCGCCCCGGCCCGCCATGGCCAGCTACGACTTGGGGCGCCTGCCCCCCCAACCCCGAAGAGCAGGACTTCATCCAGGCCTACGAGGACGTGCGGGGAGCGATATAAAGGTACGACCCCCCAGACCCTGCTCCACGCGGGGGTCCAGGCTGGGGTGGGCCGGAGGGGGGCAGCCGGCGGGGGGGGCGCCCGGGGAGAGCTCGGCGGCTCATTCCCATAATAGGGCACGTCAGGCGCTGCCGGAGCCCCGCCAGCACCGGGCTCGGTGCTGCTGGGGGCCAGGTGCCGGCACTGGGGAGCGGGGACCCCCCCAGGTGCCCCCACCCGGGGGCTGCCCCTGCCGCGGTGTCAGTGCCCTGCTGGGCTCTTGCTGTGGATGGGCAGGGGGTCTATGCCCATCCCCCCCCCCCCCGCCGGCTGGAGGATACCGGTGCGGTCTGCAGCACTCAGGGGGCAGCCCCTGGAGGGGGGCACCTGTGGAGGTCCCCGCTGGCCGGTGCCATGTGGGGTCTGCATCCCGGGGGGTGGGTGAGCGAGGCTGGGGAAGGAGCTGGCACCCGTGGGCAGTGGGGCCTGACTGGCACGGGGGGCTGGGGTGCTTGGCAGCCTGGGAGGAGTGCCAGGGACAGGGCATGGGCACCGGTGGCATCGGTGACGTTGGTGTCTTGGGGCATGGGTGTCGGTGGTGGCCTCTGGCATTGACATCTTGGGGCACAGGCTCCGGTGCTCAGTGGTGGTGACATGGGCACCTCGGCAGCTCTGCAGCTGCCCTGGTCTCCAGCAGTGCCCCTCGGGGCCAGCACGTGGCCGGGGGGGGGGGCATGGTGGCTCCGTGTGGGGCCGGCAGCCTCCGGCAGCCATGCCCTTACAAGGGGAGCGAGAGCTGCCTGCGCGCGGCCTGCGCTCTGCCCTTGCATGGCCAGAGCTGCCGGGGGGGAGGAGGGGGGCAGCCCCCCACCCGGTGCCGGGGCGTGCATGGTGCTAGGGGACATTTGGCGTTGCCACTGCATGGGAGCCTCTGGTCCTGGTGGGGCTTCCCAGGGGGGTTCTGTGGGTGCGACCCTCCCACCTGCTTACCCATGCTGCTGGTCTGGGGTGCCCTGTGCTGCCAGCGCCGGAGCCCTGGGGCCGAGCCTGCTGTGCCAGGAGCAGCCGCGTTGGAGGGTGGTGGTGGCAGGTGAGCTCTGGTGTGGTGCCGTGGTGCTGGCAATGGGTGCGTGTGCGTGAACACGCGTGTGTGTGGCATGTGTGCCGGCATGCGCCTGGCGGGGGCCCAGCGAGGGCCAGCTGCCGGGGTTGGTGCATGTTTGGGGACCCGGCACCCCCTCCGCAGGACCATGGCAGTGCAGGGCAGGTCAGCGTGGCTCAGCCAGCAGGTGCCGAGGGGGCACTGTGGGGGCCCGTGTCATCTGCGTGTGGCTCTGCCCAGCTCGGCGTCCCCGGGTGCTGGCCACACGGGCATCAGCGGGTTTGGTACCGTGGGCCCTATGGGGCAGGGGGACAAGGTGTACATGGCCCAGCGCAGCTGCTGGCACTGAGTTTTGGCAGGCCAAATGCTAAGGAAGGCCCTGCCTGGCTGCGCCAAGGTCTGTGGAGGAGCCAGTGGGGAAGGGGACATGTGGGGAAGGGGACACATGGGGGTCTTTGGCAAGCACCGCTGCCATATCCCTGATAGCCGGTGGGTGACCACAGGCTTGTGGTTTGCTAGGAGATGCATGGGCAATGCCGGGGCTGAGCTGTGGCAGCCAGGAAGCATCTACCCAGCCTCGGTGCTGTGCGGAACGCAGTGACACCACCGTGGAGAGGAGATGGTTGGCGAGGAGCCCATCAGAGCCACCAGTACCTGCCAGCTCCGCCTGGGCCAGTGCCGCTGGCACGTGCCGTGTCTGAGTGTCTGGAGCCCTGTGGGATCCAGCACCAAGGCCTGGCAATAGGGGCTTTGCTGGGGGCTGTGCTGGGGGACATGGTTTGGGCTGGCAGCACGTGGCACTGGTGTCCTGCCGCAGAGGTGGCTGGGTGTGGGGACGAGGTGTCGCGTGTTGGTGGCAGGGTGGACCCTGGGCGGGGAGTGACCTTATCTGCCGCAGTGAAGGGGTTGCGGTGGGTGGTTGTGCCGCACTGGTATCTGCCCAGCGCTGGGCAGGAGCAGGAGGGTCCCCATCCCTGGGGTGGGTGGGCAGCATGGGGCAAGGGGCTGGCAGAGGTGCCGGTGGCCTTGGCAGCAGGTCAGGGTGCTGGGGTAGCCGGGTGTGCCAGATGTCTTGGTGGGCTGGTGGGTGTTTGCTGTGCAGCTTCGGGGCTTCCCGATTAGAGACATTATCTGTGCGCAGCGCCGGGAGCGAGCGCGGCAGAAACCAAAAACTGGCCGGGGGGCCAGCACCACCGCCACTGACAACTGGGGCTTTCCAGCCAGGCCAGCTCCATCTGGCATGTCACGCATGTGGAGGGTAGCCAGACCCCCGGGACCCCTCCAGGCCCACGGTTGTGGGGATGACTCTGCCAGGGGGCATCACCGGGTGTGCCAGGGTGGAACCGGGCATCTCCCGGTGGCGGTGGGCTCAGGCCCATGCTGGCTGTCACCCGGGGCTGGCCGCAGCGTGGCGCAGGCAGCGGCAGTTCCCGGCAGGGCCCGGGGCTGGCGCGGCCACGCGGAGCCGGGAGGCCGCCTTGGCACTGTGCCGGGGGGCTGCACGCCAGCCCCCCACTGCCACCCAGGCAGAGTGGCCAGGGCAGCGCGGGTGGTGCCGGTGCCGGCGGCAGGAGCAGGGTGCTGGAGGGAGGGGCAACCCAGGCTGCGTCTCTCGGGGGGCCACTGCTTGCCCCCCTGGCCTGAGGAGGGGGATTGGGGCCGGGGGATCCCACCGGGGGCCTTGGCATGGGTCCAGGTTTCCCTCCAGCATCCCCCACTGCCCCAGGCACAAGGGGGGCTCTGCCCCCCCCAGCTGCCACCAGGTTTGAACTGTGCTGTGGAGGGGGGGATGCTGTGGGGACACTGGTTACTGTGTCTTAGGTAGGGGTGGGGACAAGCTGGTTCTCCCCCAGGACAGGCATCCCCTCTCCCTGTGTCCCCCTGTCCCCCCCCTGAGGACAGGTGTTCCCTCTCCCTGTCCCCATTCCGCCCCCCCCCCCCCCCCCAATCCCAGGACAGCCGTCCCCTCTCCCTGTACCCCCCCAGGACAGGCATTGCCACTCTTCCTGTCCCTCCTCCCAGGACAGACATCCCCTCTCCTTATGTTGCCCAATCCCCTTCCCTGGACAGGAATCTTATCTCTCTGTCACCCGCCAGGACAGACACCCCTTCTCCCCATGTCCCCCCTCCCCCAGGACAGATGTCCCCTCTCCCTGTGTCCCCCTGCCCCCCCACCCCACCCCCAGGACAGGCATCCCCTTTCCCTGTCCCCTTCCAAGACAAGCACCCCTGTCCCCGTGGTGGGGGCGCATTGAGGGGATGCTCCTGCTCTCCCCCTTCGTCCCCTTAGGCCTGATGGGC